>NC_089504.1:165923496-166546621 GCF_036850995.1 Saccopteryx leptura
CTCCTTGTTCTTTCTCTTCTCCTTCAGGAACCCCTATTAGGCGGATATTGTTTCTCTTCATGTTGTCACAGAGCTCTCTTAGGGTTTCCTCGGACTTTTTGATCTTCTTTTCTTTTTGCTTTTCTGCTTCTGTGTTTTCACTTATCTTGTCTTCTAAGTCACTGATTCGATCCTCTGCTTCATCCAGCCTGGTTTTAATTCCTTCTAGTGTAGTCTTCATTTCTGATATTGTGTTTATCAATTCTCTCTGGTTCTTCTTTATGATTTCCATGTCCTTTTTGATGCTTACAGTTTCTTTATTGAGGTGTTCATTAAATCCATTCATTGTAGCTTTGAGATCCTTAAGCATCCTAACAATCATTATTTTATACTCTGCATCTGGTAATTTGATTACTCCAATTCATCCAGGACTTTTTCTTAGGACTTACCTTGTTGAAGCATATGACTTATGCTTCTCTGTCTATCCATTATTCTCTATGTGACTTATAGGCTTCTTGCAGTAGTGATCTCCTTACCTGGTAGAGCTGTGTTGAAGTGTTGGTCAGCACATTTTTTAAAAATTATTTCACTTGAATACTTTTATGCAATCATGTGCTGTCCAGTTCCTTGCAAGCCATCCATATTTTCTGTTACTCATCCTGTCTCCTTTGAACCACATGTTCCTTCATATATTCTGCCACCTCTCTTTCCCAAAGGCATTTGGGTTTGCACCAGCTAACATAAATGAGTGAAATGCTGCCTGTGGTAGGGTAGGGAAGGGAGCAGTAGAGACAGATAGAGATGGGGTATAAGACATCCATAATGACAGGTAGTGGTTAGTAAGGACTTATATGTACACCAAGCATTTATCAAATCCTCATAACAAAACCAGTAAGGTGGTGCTTTTATTATGCCCATTTTCTAGGAGATTGAGGTGCACAGATAACTTTCCCAAGTGAGGGGAGTAGAATATGCTATCCCCAAACACACTACTTTGGCATATTATTTGGAATTACAGTTACTTGAAAAACAGCTAGGGCATGAAGGACACTGAACCTCCTTCACCCCCCTGAAAGCAGGAGATAGCATATTTCCCCATGTATATAACGCTCCCATGTATAAGACACACCTTAATTTTGGGGCTGAAATTTGGAAAAAATATATATTTCATAAAGTTATTGAACTCAAGGATTTATTCATCATAAAATTCATTCAACTCCTCATCACTGTCAAAACTCTTATTCATTAGCTTTTTCTCCTCTGTGTCTGATGACGAATCACTCTCTTCAACAAGGAGCACAAAAACAAGCGTGAAAAAGCGAGAAATGTGAGTAAAAATACTACAACCATTGTATAAGACGCACCCAGTTTTTAGCCCCCAAATTTTTTGAAAATATATGTGTCTTATACATGGGGGAATATGGTAAATCTTTTATGTGGAAGGTACCCTCCCTGTATCAGGAGAGTAGAGAAACATCCTTGTGGCCAGAGATGGGGAAGTCAGGGCTAAGAAAGCTATATAAACAAACCTTGTTACTTCTCCCCTCATTAGCTACCCCAAGCCCAAATCTCTTTGTTTTGTCAGTTCATCACGTATGTATTGTTTCTTTGTCTAAAAGGTATAAAAGGTCGTGGCTGAGTGGCTCCATTCCTTAGAGCATCATTTCAGTATGCCAAGATTGTGGGTTTGATCCCTAGTCAGGGCACATACAAGATTCAACCAATGAACGTATAATTAAGTGGAACAACATATCAGTGTTTCTCTCTTCCTTCTTCTCTCTCCCTCTAAAAATCAATCAATAAATAAAAAGTTTTAAAAGCTTATACAAATATTGATCGACTTACAACCTATGCAACTTACGACCATTCGACTTTATAACCACAATCGCTAGCCACGACTGCTCCATGTCTGGCAGCACAAGCATTACCCAGCTGGGCTTATGACAGTGCGGACCAGCTTCCAGCAGCACTGCCATCTCCACATGCACCATTTCAACTGTTATCCTAGACTCAGTACAGCAGTTTGTGTTTTGTGTCTTGGATATTTTTCATCAAACCCCTCCTAAGATGTCTACCAAGAGAAAATTGTGTTTGCAAATATCAAACCAGTTGTACTGGTAATGCAGTATTTTACTTAAACCTGACAAATGTAAAAATAAGAAACAAAATGATATAGAGATGATACAAATGGCATAAAATGAACAAAAAAAATTATTATATATAACAATAATGAAAGAAAATTATGATAAAATATGACTTAAAGATTTTTATAACATCATTTCACAGTACTGTACATATAGCCTACTCAACTTATGACCAAATCGTGTTATGACCGATCTGTCGGAACAAATCGTGGTCGTAAGTCGAGCACTAGCTGTAAAAGCTGCCTGCTTTGGTCACTTCTTTGAGTCTCATATTTCCATGAACTCTTGCAAGTAACAAATTAAATTTGCTTTTCACCTGTTGATCCGTCTTATGTCAATTATTAAGTAAAAATCCTAGAGGGGAAGAAGCGAAAAGTTTTCCCTTGCACAACGTTGCACAACTAGTAAGCAATGGAATTGTGACAGACATGAACCTGGCTCAGAGGCCACACTTATATCCACTCTGTTGCTAGACCAGCTCATGTAAAAGTGCCTCCTTTGAATTCTAGTAAGATGAACTTGAGAGGCACTGACTCCTTTGGGACTCACATACAGGTTTTAGCTACAAAATATACTTGAAGATATTTCTTTTTTTTTCTTTTTTTTTGGGGGGGGGGTATTTTTCTGAAGCTGGAAACAGGGAGGCAGTCAGACAGACTCCGGCATGCACCCAACTGGGATCCACCCGGCACGCCCACCAGGGGGCAATGCTCTGCCCATCTGGGGCATCACTCTGTTGCGACCAGAGCCAGTCTAGTGCCTGAGGCAGAGGCCATGGAGCCATCCCCAGGGCCCAGGCCATCTTTGCTCCAATGGAGCCTTGGCTGCAGGAGGGGAAGAGAGAGACAGAGAGGAAGGAGAGGGGGAGGGGTGGAGAGGCAGATGGGCGCTTCTCCTGTGTGCCCTGGCCGGTAATCAAACCCGGGACTTCCGCACGCCAGGCCGATGCTCTACCACTGAGCCAACCGGCCAGGGCCTTGAAGATATTTCTTTGTCTCACTCTCCTCATCTGGAAAATAAGGACAATGGTTATGCCTACTTCCAAGGACATACCGTGAAGCATATTTCAAATAGTGCCTGGCTCTTAACACAAGCTGAAGAACTCACAATGGCCATTCAAAATCAATATTTTTTAAAATTTAGGGTGGGCAAATACAGCCTTCAGGCTTCCAGTTTACTCCCTCAGATTTAATGAGCCTCTGCTATGTGCCAGGCACCTAATTCCCACTTGAGATGCATTTTCTAACGTAACTCTTCTAATGCTCTTGCTGCTCATTTTACCACAGTCACCGTGGCCCTGTCTGGGTAGGGCAAAGCCAAGGTCCAAACCCATAACAGACTGGAAACTCATGATCTGTCTCCTTCTCTACCCTATGCATTGACAGTTGAATGAATCAGCCCTCTTGGTGGCATGAATTAACATCATCCAACTGCTCAAAGGTTGATCTTAATCAAAACAGAGATGTTCTTTTATTGGTTTGAATCAACAAGTCCGCCACATACTTTTCAAGACTGACTTCTAATTCAGGTGAGCAAAGTCCAGATATCTGCACAATGAACACATAACTGGTTTGCTGGGCAGAATGGCATATAGCTAATATACCTAAAACTCTGTCTTTATTTAAATCTAAGTTAAAAAGAAGAGAACCAAAGGCATACCCCAGTATACTGTATTTAAAACTGAAATGCAAGTTCATTCATTAAAACAATTATTACACTGGGGAACAAAATTTTTGTTGCATCCACAGAAACACTTGTTCTTACCTAATTCGAGTGTGCGGATCTCAAATCTAACATTAGTTTTTCTCTGTAAACTACATTTTTTTTGCAATTCAAGATTTTAGGTTTTCATCTTATTGTAAAATTTTCAACATTTAGTTTTACATGATGAAGTAGAATGTCTTCTTGAGCATCATCTTTGTGAAAATATATGAATTTATATAATGCAGTAAATACACTAATACACTAAAAGATATGATTGCATCAGAATTTGTCTACAATTTCAAAATAGAACATATTAAAACACTTATTTTAATCATAAAATTTGCGCAAAACTTATTTAAATTCTATTCAGGCCAAAATTTGCGTTTGTAGCTCTTGCATTTGTGTACTTGTTGAAGACAATCTCGTTTGATGCTCCAGCAGTAGTCTATTCATCACTAACAGCTCCAAGATTTTTGGAAAACTTATCAAGGTGACTGTTCAGGAAGTGAATCTTAACGCTCATGTTACATCCAATGTCGTGGAAAGCCAATAGCATCCTTTGAACCAGAAGTTCATAGTTTTCTGCTTTTTTGTTGCCAAGGAAGTTCTTTGTAACTGCCACAAAACACTGCCATGCTGCTTTCTCCTCCTTATTCATCTTCCTGGCAAATTCTTCGTCACGTATGAGGGTTCAAATTTGAGGTCCATCAAATACACCTGCTTTTATATTTTTGAAAGACAAGGCAGGAAAAGCAGAAATAATATGTTGAGAGCATTCACTTTCTCTATTCAAAGCCTGAACAAACTGCTTCATTAAGCCAAGATTGATGTGAAGTGGGGGAAAAATGATCCTGTCTCAATTAACTACAGGTTCATTCACAATATTTTGCATCCCTACTTCCAGAGCTTCGTGTTTCGGCCACTCCTATGTCCAGTGTTCCTCCCAAGCTCAGCTGTCCCACAAACACAGAAAGCAAGGATACTTTGTGAAACCTCTCTGTTGTCCCAGCAGGAAATTTACCATTTTAAGATCCACACAAAAAATGATCCAGTTATGCTCCTCATACATCAGAAAGTCAAGGACAGCCCTGGCCAGTTGGCTCAGTGGTAGAGCGTCGGCCTGGCGTGCAGGAGTCCCGGGTTCGATTCCCGGCCAGGGCACACAGGAGAAGCGCCCATCTGCTTCTCCACCCCTCCCCCTCTCCTTCCTCTCTGTTTCTCTCTTCTCCTCCCGCAGCCAAGGCTCCATTGGAGCAAGGATGGCCCGGGCACTGAGGATGGCTCCATGGCCTCTGCCTCAGGTTCTAGAATGGCTCTGGTTGCAACAGAGCAAAGCCCCAGATGGGCAGAGCATCGCCCCCCGGTGGGCATGCCGAGTGGATCCCGGTCAGGTGCATGCGGGAGTCTGTCTGACTGCCTCCCCGTTTCCAGCTTCAGAAAAATACAAAAAAATAAAAATAAATAAAAAGTAAGTCGAGGACAATTTTTATGTCATTATAATCTTCTCACAGATGAGTTGAATAACCAATTTGGAACCACTGCATAAACATTACCGTTGTGTAGGAGAAAACATTTCAGACTCTATTTAGAGCTGTCAAGAAAGAGCCACCATTCTGTTGGACTGTAAGTGGTAACACTTAGCTGGCTGAGAAGACTACTGTTATGACAGTAAACAAAGTGTTTGCTTCGGAAGAAAAGTCCACAAAAATTTGTTCACACTTCCTAAAATGGGATACTTTAGCTGACCAGTGAAGTACATTCTTTACTTGAAGCCTGGAGGCTAGTAACTCAGCTGCTTTCTTTGATAGGCCCAAATCTCTTACTAAGTCATTCAATTCGGGTTGGCTAAACTGCTGAGGGGTTAATGACTGCTTGGCATCAGAAGAAGACCCTTCAGATTCTACAACCATTTCCTCATGCATCTTACCAAAATACACTTGATCACCATGTTCACTTTTTTCATCCTTAGAAGAAATAAAACCATTGAAAACTAGAACTGGGAATGTCTCAGAGTGTAGGATAGGTCGTATTGCTGAAGGAATATTAGGATATGCGATCATATGCCGTTTTTTATTGCCGATCCCTTTGTGTGGATCAGACAGAAATAACAGTCACTGCTGTGGTCCTTATGTTCATGCCAAACCATGGGAATACCAAAAGGCATTCCTTTGCGTTTTCCTTTTGTCCAGTCACAAAGCATTTCCTCACAATTATGACACACAATATGAGGAGCTCAATTCTTCTCTTGATTGCCAAGAGGAACTTGAAAATAGGCAATATATGCACGTGTTATTGCGCCTTTGATGTTGAAGTGTGTAATAGCCACATATATAACAGAAGGTGTCAGGACTATTCTTATATTTACGCCTACTCGAACAAGCCATGATTCAATCTTAAAACAAAATAAGAGGGTGTTTTTATCAGATAATAATTTTTTACATTTAAAAACAACTACAATTATGTAAAAGTGATGTTTGTAAAACATTAATTGCCTTGTGGTTATGTTCAATCCAAGAGTCATTGCCCTTTAACTCCAATTTAAAAACCAATGCATGCCATTAACTGTAACAAAAATAAATTAAAATTGCATAAAAACTAGAGCATGCACCAAAAAATGGATTTCAGATTTGGAATCAGCGATGCAGAAGTATATAGAAACAGTTCTAATACCTCATGTAACAGAAAATGAAAAATCAATTGTTCCCCAGTGTTATTGATCATCTATAAATGACTAAGAAATCTTCACCCTCAGGAAGCACACAGTTTATTGGGGTAGACACATGATTTTTATGGAAAATGAGCTAAGAAAACGAAGAAACATCTGCTGTCAGCTGGGGTTAGGGGTTGCATAACCAGCTCTGCCTGCAGGGGCAAAGGACAAGCTGAGGACAGCTTCAAATCCAGAATAGGATGAACAGTGAGGGGAGAGGGGAAGTCAGTGGTCTCCCAGGCAGAGGGTAAGTTGCCTGCAGGGACCTTGAATGAGTGTGGGATATGTCAAGGCTGCCACAAGGAGTTTTGCAGGGAGTTCGTAGAGATGAGTAGAATGTTAAGGGGACAATCCAACCCATAGTGACACCAGCAAAGGTTATGGGCTCTGGAATCTCTGCTGTCATATCTATCACCTCTTCCATGTTCTTCATAGCATCAGTTTGGTTTCCTAATCCTGCAATTTGTTGAGATTAACATGGCAGAGAATTCCAAGGAGATATCAAACTAACAGGTCTATAACTGGACAAAAAACCCAGACCACTGGTGAGCACAAAAGTAAACCAGAATATATTCTTTGTGTACTTGCCTTCTCTTTAAGTGAGGCCTAACCAGAGGAGACTACCCAGATGTTGGGGAGGATGGTACAGTCATTCCAACTGTTTAAAGAAAGTTTAAAAAGTTACTGAACTTAACTTGAGAAGGGAACACCTTTTCAATGCTTTCATTAGTTACCTCTTTCTTCTGCAAAAAGGACAACAAAGAGAGAACCATTAAGTGTAGTACACACTAACAACTTCATCTACAAACGTGGTCCATTTCTGGTCACGCACTCATGCAGCCATGTAAATGAATTGCATTTTTTTAAATCAATACATATATGTTGAATACCTGCTACTGTGAAGGCTTATGGTAGACACATAAGGAACAAGAGTTCTGTCTTCAAAAAGTCTGCTGTCTTATTGAGAGAAGAACGTATACAAACAACTTTAAGTTAGACAAGTGCCAATTGTATGATTTATGCTATTTATAAGGGCCCAGAGAAGAGAGTGATTGTTTCTTCTTTAGGTCCTGATCCTCAGGGAAAAGTGGGAAAATCTCAAAGAGTAACAGAATTATATCTTTGAAGAACAGATATGTCTGTTGTTGTCTCCACCACCTCCTCCTTTCTGTCTTTCTAGCTTCATCTCATACTCTTCCCCCTCACTCACTATGTTCCTATCATACTTGCCTCCATTTTGTTTATTAAACACTAACAAGCCCCATGCCTCCTCTGCCATTCCCCCTCCCTAGAACACACTTTCCCCTTCACATAATAGGCCTCAACTGCATGTCACCTCCTCAAGAAGGCCTGCCCTGACTCCTGATCACCTCCTATCAGTATAAGCTCTATAAGAACTAGAACCTTGTCTATTTGTAAAAGTCTATCCCCAAAGCCTGGGAGAGAGGCACTGTACCACCTGAGGCTTTCCTAAAATGTTCAAGTTCTGTCACCAGTTAAGGGAAATAGGCCTGGCTTCCACTTTCGTTTTAACACCATATCAAGCATAGCAATGTTAAAAGCAAAAATTCCAAAATATATTTAGCATAAATTATAATAATAAGTTCTTGGTAGATACTTGTTACTGAATGAACTCAAACAAATAAATACCTACACTGTAAGTATGTCCAACTCTAACTCCAGAGCAAATAGAAAATAAAAGAATTCTGATACTTAGACGTGTTTCATCTTGACTAATCAACACAATAAATTTGAAGATTCCTAAAGTAGTAACAGATACTCTGCTGCTTCTTGAACCTCTTCAGGTTGGAGTTCCCCATTTTCACCTCATCATTTGCCCAGCTCTCAAGAAAGTTCATCAGGAAAAAAAGAAAGTAATATCCTCCAGATTCCAAAAGGTCTCCAGCACCGATGTCTAACTTCCCCAATTATAACTCTGATTTTCTGTATTGTGTTCAGGTTTTTTTCCTGGAGACAGTTTCTTCCTTCACTCTGCCCTCTCCCTATTACCTAATTCTCAAATGTTTCTGGGTGTTTTTTCTATATGCCTTACAAGAGTTTAACCATAGATTTGGAGTTTGTATTGTAAGAATTTGGGTCTAACTTGTGATTTTATTGTCAAATTTGACTCTTAGCAAAGATCTAGCAGGCCTCCTTGCCACTTGACCTAATTCACCCACTTGGGGCACCTGGTGAGAGGCACTGTACCACCTGGGGCTTTCCTAAAATGTTCAAGTTCTGTCACCAGTTAAGGGAAATAGGCCTGGCTTCCACTTTCTTTTTAACACCATATCGAGCATAGCAATGTTAAAAGCAAAAATTCCAAAATATATTTAGCATAAATTATCAAATATATAAGAAGCTGTTTGTGATAATTTCCTGGGATTGAGTAGGAATAAGGGAATCGGAGACAAAAGGAAAGAGGAAATTTTTACTGTGTACTTTTTAATACTGTTTTGAGTTTAGAACCATGCAAATGCTTAACCATTTCAAAATTTAAATTAAACGTTAAAAAGCCTAAATAAAAGACATTTATGTGACAACATTTCTAAATTATGAGGTACACTCTAAAGTTTTTTTCATTTTAAATGTGACTTCTCAATGTGAGCTTAGTTTAATTCTGGTTAGAGCATGCAATTGAACTCTGACACCTCCTTGCCTAGGACTTCCTTAGAGCTCTATCTTTTGCCTTAATTGGCCCATACTCTGTAAGTAAAGAAAGCCATGGTCTCTTTACACATGAATTAAAGGGTAAGCTTTATTTGCCTGCTTCAAGGGGGCTGTCCATGGATTGTTTTCTTGCTCAATCGAAAGGCAGAAGGTGTGGCCCTGGCTGAGCAACTAGGTTGGAATGTCATCCCAGTTCATGAAGGTTGTGGGTTTGATCCCTGGTCAGGGTACACACAAGAATCAACCAATGAATGCATAAATAAGGGCAGCAACAGCTAGACCGCTCTCTCTCAAATTAATAAAATTTAAAAATTGTTCATTATAAGACAGAAATTGTAGGCGAGAGATGAGAAAGGAAGAAAACCCAGAAATTCCTCTATGTTCTTAATGTTCCTAGCACTCCATTCTCAAGGCCCAAACACAAAAGCAATGTTTTCCAATTTTATTTTTTTTTTTTTGGTAGAGCTTGTGTTTTTGTTTTGGGATGGTTTTGCTTGTTTTTTGCTTTAGCCTTTCCCAATTCCCTCTGGTCAATTCTACCAGGCATGGTGTGCACTGAAATTTACTTTTTTTTTAACAGCAACTATGCAGAGGGGCAGATATTCCCCCATGTATAAGACGCTCACATGTATAAGATGCACCATAATTTTGGGGCCCGAATTTTGGGGAAAAAAAAAAAAGTTTTACATAAAGTTATTGAACTCAAGTTTTATTCATCATAAAATTCATACAACTCCTCATCACTGTCAAAACTCCCATCCATTAGCTTGTCCTCATCTGTGTCTGATGACAAATCACTGTCTTCAACAATGAGCACAAAACAAGCGCGAAAAAGCGAGAAATACAAGTTTAAAAAAATCTACAACCACTGTAGAAGACCTACCCAGTTTTTAGACTCCAAATTTTTCGAAAAACGGTGTGTCTTATACATGGAGGAATATGGTAGTTGTGTGTTCTTAGGTAACTTCCCGTGTGTGCCCTGACTGGGGATCAAACCCCAAAACCCCTGACTGGGGATCAAACCCCAAAACCTTGGTGTTTCAGGAAGATGCTTTAGCTAACCTGCCGGGGCCCCCATGGTTTTGTTTTGAAGGAGAAGAAATCAACATCTAGAGACAGCTTCTGCTGGAAGTGTTTATGCATATTTCCTCCCTGATTCTCTCAGGAATCCAGTGAGAAGGATATTGGCAATTCCAATTTAGAAGTAAGGAAATTGAGGCTCCCAGTGATCAAGTAACTTGCCCAAGGCCACATAGCTAGTAAGTGCTAATGCTGGGATTTTTAATCAGTTGAAGCACCTCTAAAACCCATGTGCTTTTCTATATAAGGTGCTAATATCTTTTTGTGTGTTTGTGTGGCAAATTACATGTAACAAAATTCATCATCTTGCCCTGGCCGGTTGGCTCAGCGGTAGAGCGTCGGCCTAGCGTGCGGAGGACCCGGGTTCGATTCCCAGCCAGGGCACACAGGAGAAGCGCCCATTTGCTTCTCCACCCCTCCACCGCGCTTTCCCTCTCTGTCTCTCTCTTCCCCTCCCGCAGCCGAGGCTCCATTGGAGCAAAGATGGCCCGGGCGCTGGGGATGGCTCTGTGGCCTCTGCCCCAGGCGCTAGAGTGGCTCTGGTCGCAACATGGCGACGCCCAGGATGGGCAGAGCATCGCCCCCTGGTGGGCAGAGCGTCGCCCCTGGTGGGCGTGCCGGGTGGATCCCGGTCGGGCACATGCGGGAGTCTGTCTGACTGTCTCTCCCTGTTTCCAGCTTCAGAAAAATGAAAAAAAAAAAAAAAAAAAAAAATCATCATCTTAACCATTTTTAAGTGTTAGAGTTCAGTGGCAGTAAGTACATTTATATTCTTGTGCAACTACTACTGCCATCCATCTCCAGAACTCTTTTATCTTGCAAAACTGAAACCCTATATCTATTCAACAGCAACTCCCCATTTCCTCACCCCCGAATACATGACAACCACCCTTCTACTCTGTCTCTATGAGTATGACTATTCTAGGAACCTCGTATCATTGCAGTCACGCAGTATTTGTCTTATTGTGACCAGCTTATTTCACTTAGCATGTCTTCAAGCTTTGTCCATAGGTGCCAATATCTTTTTAACATCCTGTACCTCCTGATAGTCTCCAAAAAGAAGAATGTGACCCAGTCTGAGCTGAAAAGGGGAGGAATGAGATTGTGATAAAACTCCAAATTAAGGAGACTCTTGAACCATGATGAATCAGCAGAGGACCCTAGAACTTTCAAAATCTCAAATCCTGCACTCACTAGCTGTCTCCATTGTACAGTAAGTAGTCAGAAAGTGCATCATGTACTGGCAGTAAAATTTCAATCACTTTGGTTCAGACAGCTTCCTGCCCAGTAACATGACTCCTAACTTAAATCTATGACTGAGAAAGCAAGCTTTCCTTAACATGGAAGCTGAAGCCATTGACATATTCATTTGTCAGACAAGCACTATATATTATGTCACATGTAAGTGTGGTGGGTGGCTTCCATTTGCATCTTCAGACCTAATCTCCATGTTCTCTACTCTCCTCTGTGTCCCCACAGGCTGACCTATAGGATTGTGTTTCAGCTGCATTTGGCTAATTGGAGGCACCAGCAGGAGATCAGAGTGTGGGGTGAGGTTGGCTTTCTCTCAGCAGGATTGCTGTGAGCTGAATTCCCCAAAGGCAACACTTTCTGGCACTTAGAAAGCAGCTAATGACCTAGAAAATGCTTTCACTACCCCCTCCTCTATCAGCAAAAATAACTAAATGTAGGCCCTGGCCAGTTGGCTCAGCGGTAGAGCGTCGGCCTGGCGTGCAGGGGACCCGGGTTCGATTCCCGGCCAGGGCACATAGGAGAAGCGCCCATTTGCTTCTCCACCCCCCCCCTTCCTCTCTGTCTCTCTCTTCCCCTCCCGAAGCCAAGGCTCAATTGGAGCAAAGATGGCCCGGGCGCTGGGGATGGCTCCTTGGCCTCTGCCCCAGGCGCTAAAGTGGCTCTGGTTGCAACAGAGCGACGCCCCGGAGGGGCAGAGCATCGCCCCCTGGTGGGCAGAGCGTCGCCCCTGGTGGGCGTGCCGGGTGGATCCTGGTCGGGCGCATGCGGGAGTCTGTCTGACTGTCTCTCCCCATTTCCAGCTTCAGAAAAATACAAAAAAAAATAATAATAACTAAATGTAGTTTGCCATCATGTGTCAAGAACAGTATGATATCTTAACTGTCCTGCCTCGGGGCTAAATCACATCCCACTGTATTAATATCTGGATGGAACTTGTTTGTCTTGATATTCTACAGAACATTGCCCTGGGCTATAACCCTGAAGATATGCTAACTGGATCCAGGGAACACAGGTGGCAGGCACCTTAGGAGCAGTTATATTTTATGGTGATTATTTTCATTGTTCCCCTCCCTTCAACTTTCTCCTAACTTCACCTCCCCATACCTTCCACTGGCAATGGCGAACATTTTAGACTTCAGGTCAGACTGTAACTGAATTGAAATCACTATGCAATGATACAACAGTTGGTAGAACTTACAGATAGATATCCTGTGCTGGAAAAGGCTAAGAGGGGATGCAGAGAGCTCCTGTACTAGATCTCTTCCATCTACTCCAGCCAGTTCTCAGTACACCTGGGGGGCTGACCTGTGTGGCCTGTATGGTGTGCAGCAATATGCTCTCGTGACCTTGAGGTTCTGATTCGGTTCGGCCAATGGCAGACATGAGCAAGAGAGCAAAAGGTGGGAGAAAAGTGAAGTTGAGGTAATTATTCCCCTGATTCCCTGCTTGATGGGTCCATATGGATTGGCTGTGCCCCTCCATTCTGAGCTCCATGCAGCCCTCTTGCTGAGTTTTGGTAGCCATTCCCTCCCTTTGCCCATTCACCAAGCCCTGTTGTTATTAACCTTGGGATGCTGCACCATTCCTGGTTGCTTTCACTAAACCCTGCTCACACCTTTGTAATAGTCCCTTTGTTAAACTATCCACAAACACATGGTTTGACAATGCCCTGAGTTTCCTGCCAGGAACTTGACTGATACAACCAGGCCCTGTGCACAGCACTGCAACTACAAAAATAAAGAACACCTAGTTCTCAACCTCAAGGAACTCACATGTCTTATAGAGGAAACATTTGAAGTACACTGTTACCACCAAGAAGAAAGTGATCAACTATGTTTCCAGAATTGAGGTGGGGGGTCTAGAACACTCCATCCCAGATAAAAGATTTGAACAATGAGTGGGAAGTTAAGAATATCTCCTTTTGCCTGACAGGGTGGTGGTGTAGTGGATAGAGCATCGAACTGGGATGCGGAAGACCCAGGTTCGAGACCACAAGGTTGCCAGCTTGAGCGAGGGCTCATCTGGTTTGAGCAAAAGCTCACCAGCTTGAGCCCAAGGTCGTTGGCTCGAGCAAGGGGTTACTTGGTCTGCTGAAGGCCCACGGTCAAGGCACGTATGTGAAGGCAATCAATGAACAATTAAGGTGTTGCAATGCGCAACGAAAAACTAATGATTGATGCTTCTCATCTCTCTGTTCCTGTCTGTCTGTCCCTGTCTATCCCTCTCTCTGTCTCTGTAAAAAAAAAAAAAAGAAAAAGAAAAAGAATATCTCCTTTTTACATCCTCACAAATTAGAAGGTTTTTTGATTCACCCAGGTGCCAAAAATGTCTCCAGAATGATGTGACTAAAGGAGAGGAAGTCCAGAGAAGTGAAGTGCACTCTGACACTCTAAGAGAAAAGGGAAATATTGGAACAGAGGTTGTAAGGAAGTGAGGCAAAGAGCAGCTTCCATTCCATTCTAAAAGTTTTCTTCTGCACTATCTTGTCCCACAACTTTTATCTCCACCTCCACCATTTATCCTAGTTCAAACTGGAACTGGGGAACTACAATAGACTAAACTTTTCTTTCCTTCTTCTTTCCTTCCTTCTTTCCTTCCTTCCTTCCTTCCTTCCTTCCTTCCTTCCTTCCTTCCTTCCTTCCTTCCTTCCTTCCTTCCTTCCTCCCTTCCTTCCTTCCTTCCTTCCTTCCTTCCTCTCTCCCTCCCACCCTCTCTCTCTCTCTCTCTCTCTTTCTTTCTCTTTCTTCTTTTCTTTATTTTTTATTTTTTTTTAATGAGAAGTGGGGAGGCAGAGAGACAGACTCCCACATACACCTGGAAGGGATCCACTAGGCAAGAGCCCTATGGGGCAATACTCTGCCCATCTGGGGCCATTGCTCCATTGCAACCAGAGCCATTTTAGTGCCTGAGGCAGAGGCCATTGTGCCACCCTCAGCGCCAGACCAACTTGCTCCAGTGGAGCCTTGGCTGTGGGAGGAGAAGAGAGAGGTAGAGAGAAGGGAGAGGGGGAAAGGTGGAGAAGCAGATGGGCACTTCTCCTGTGTGCCCTGGCCAGAATCGAACCCGAGACTTCCACATGCCAGGCCAGTGCTCTACCACTGAGCCAACTGGCCAGGGTCTACTAAACCTTTCTTGAAAGAAGCACCACTCTAATTGGTCTACCAAAGAGGTGTAATCCAATGGGCTGTTATTAACATTTAATAAGTTTATTAAACCTTTATTAATCTAACAAGCTACAAAAAAATAGGACAAAGGAACATGTTCCATAACACCATGAAGTTACAATCAACAAAATCTAAACTGCAGAACACTCTATAAGACAAACCAATTTGTTCCACAAACAAATTAAATTGGGGGGGAGGATTTTGAAGAAATCTATAGATCAAAATAAATCTAAAAGCTATATCCAAACTATCATGACTAATTCTTTCTTTTTTTTTTTTTCTGTATTTTTCTGAAGCCGGAAACAGGGAGAGACAGTCAGACAGACTCCCGCATGCGCCCGACTGGGATCCACCTGGCACGCCCACCAGGGGGCGACACTCTGCCCACCAGGGGGCGTCGCTATGTTGCGACCAGAGCCACTCTAGCGCCTGGGGCAGAGGCCGAGGAACCATCCCCAGCGCCTGGGTCATCTTTGCTCCAGTGGAGCCTCGGCTGCGGGAGGGGAAGAGAGAGACAGAGAGGAAGGAGAGGGGGAGGGGTGGAGAAGCAGATAGGCGCTTCTCCTGTGTGCCCTGGCTGGGAATCGAACCCAGGACTTCTGCACACCAGGCCGATGCTCTACCACTGAGCCAACTGGCCAGGGCCTCTTTCTTTTTTTTAATTCAGTGAGAAGAGGGGAGGCAGAAACAGATTCCCGCATATACCTTGGCAAGGATCCACCCAGCAAGCCCACTAAGGGGCAATGTTCTGCCTACCCGGGGCATTGCTCCATTGCTCAGTAACTGAGCTCTTCTTAGTGCCTGAGGTGGAAGCCATGGAGCCATCCTCAGCACCCGGGGCCAACTCAATCCAATTGAGCCATGGCTGCAGGAGGGGGCGAGAGAGAGAGAGAGAGATGTGAGAGGGGTGGAGAAGCAGATGGGTGCTTCTCCTGTGTGCCCTGACTGAGAGTTGAACTCAGGACATCCACACACCAGGCTGACACTGTTACTGAGCCAACTGGCCAGGACCATTTGAATCTTGATTTAAACTATTTTAAAATTATAAGACAGCCTGACCTGTTCTAGTGCAGTGGATAGAACATTGACCTGGAATGCTGAGATTGCTGGTTTGAAACCCTGGGCTTGCCTGATCAGGACACAGATGACAAGCAATTGATGAACAACTAAAGTGAAGCAACTATGAGTTGATACTTCTTGCTCACCCTACCCCTCTCTCCTATCTGTAAAATTATTAAATAAAATGTTTTTAAAAATTTATAAGACAATTGGGAAAATGTGATCAGTACTGCATATTGCTGATATTAAGGGATTGTCAGAGGTGGATTTAACGGCAGGTGCAGTGGCGCGTGCCCTGGGCCCCAACTTCTGAAGGGCCCTGCAAAACCCCAACTTTACAGTTTTTTCTAATGACACCAAATTTGGTTTCATATGTGTAATTTTAACATTAATAGTACATAATATTTTTTATTTATTTAAAAATATGGTTAACATGTATTTTTATTTTCCCTGTCTCTTTGTTTTTTTAAGGGGCCCAATATTTTCTTTTGCATCCAAGGCCTCAACTGACTTTAATTCATCTCTGGGGATTGTTGTTAATTTTTAAAGTGCCACAGTGGTATTTGAGTTATGTTTTTAGAGATACATATTGAAGTATGTAGAGATGAAATGAGCTGATGACTGGTCTTTGCTTCAGAATAATTTAGAAGAAGAGGAAGTGGATGTTGGCAAGGATAAAACAAGTTTAGCCATGAGTTGGTATTTATTGATCCTGGGTCATTAGTACATGCTGGTTCATTATACTAGCCATTTTTCATGTTTGAAGTTTTCTATAATAAAAGCTTTAAAAAAATCTTTAGCAAGCTGTGTGAAAGTATGGAGCATGATAGCTTCAAGTGGGGTTCTAAGGAATCTTCTTGGGAGGGTCAGGATGATTGCTGCTTTATACTTTTGATCAGGGTAAGACTGGAGATACTGACTTTTCCCATTGAGGGTGAAATGTCAAGTATTATTTTAAAATCAAGATATTTACATATAACATTATATTAGTTTTGGATGTACAACATAATGATTTGATAGATGTGTTATAAAGTACTGCACCCCAGATTCTGAAAGGCACTGTACCTCATTTCATCGAGTTGACGTAGAGACACCCAGTCCAGATAAGTTTTGAAGAGTTTTATTAAAGGAGGAAATGTATTAAATATGCCGGCCGCATATAGCTTACACGGGGCAGTCCTAAATCATGTGTGTCTATAATATTCTAGGGGCTGGTTATATACCCTTAATTATACATAGGTGGGGGAAAAGCGTGACATCACAGCATAAGCTTATAACCTTTGTCTTTAGCTACACAAGTTTAGGAAAAGGATGAAGGGAGGGGAGATGAGACAATTCATTAGCAAGTTTATAACATCTGTCTATAGGATTCATAAAAAGCTGTTTCTTCCTTAAATTTCTTCTTTTTCCTTTATTTTCATTTCTCTCTCTTGGGGGCCCCTTGGTCTTAAAAGAGTTTGTCTCTAGGAGCACTGATACTACTACTTTAGCTATTCTTTTATCCTGTTTTACCTCAATTGCCTCCCTAGTATGAAAAACTTTCTGAGCTATTGAAATTAACTGGGACTTACTCATGCCCTCAAACCCTTTAGCTTTTGAAGTTTCTTTTTAATATCTGGGGCTGACTGGGTCACAAAAGCCAATTTAATAGCCACGCTGTTTTCGGTAGCATCCGGATCTATGGGGGTATACACTTGGTATGCTTCACAAAGGCGTTCAAAAAATGTGGCAGGGAATTCCTGTGGATCCTGGATAATTCCAGCAACCTTCGAGAGGTTGGTGGGCCTTTGGGCTGCAACCTTTAGTCCTGCTAAGAGATACCAGTGAAAAGTGTCCAACAAGGCTTTTCCCTCCTGGGAGTTGTGACCCCATTTAGGTCTAGTGAAGGGGAAAGCTGCCTCGATGCTGTCCCTATTTTCCTCTATTGATCCACCTCTAGGCCCTAGGACTGCATTTTTACTTTCCTGTCTGATTCTATCCTTCTCTTCTGAAGTGAAGAGGGTATTTAAAAGTTGCTGGCAGTCTTCCCAGGTAGGTCTGTGAGTTTGTAGGACAGATTCTATAAGCCCTATCAGAACTTGAGGTTTCTCTGAGAATGGAGGATTTTGGCTTTTCCAATTATATAGATCACTGGTGGAGAATGGAACACACACAAGGAAGGGCCTTTCCTCATGGTCGGGGTAAGTTCCCAAAGGGGGTGGCTTCCCTGAGTGGCAAGATAGGATCCCTTCTCTGCCCATACTCCACTCAGATCCACTCCGAGTGTGGGAAGGGGATGTAACAGTGGAAGTTATAGCCTCCTCCTGTAGCTGCTGTGTAGGCTCAGGGGCTCTAGCTTTTGACCTATAGTAGGGTGGCAACTCAGTTTCCTCAGGAGGCTCTGTGAGAACAGGAGGCCCTGGGGCACTCTTTATATTCCCTTCTTGCATTAGATCCAAATCTGGCACCCTCTTTATATCGAGCAAGCTTTTAACCATTGTGGCAGATTTAATGTTAAATTTAGCCATTGATCAATGTATGGAAACTGATTGGGACAGCCTGGATTCCCAGTTACTATATTCCATACTGCTTTTACTATCTGGGGATTAAAAGTCCCAGCTTTCAGCCATTTAACCAAAAAAGTTGGCCATTCTGATTCACAGAGAATGCAAAGACTTCTCTTAGACCATTTAATTCCATACCCACGGTTGTCTTCATAAGCTTCTTGAAAGTGCTTTAGAAGATAACCTAATGGGTTTTCTTTGAACTGGCCCCTACTCCCATATTTAATAGCCAAGGTTACTGATTACAAAATTAAAACTACTTCAGAAAAATCCAGAAATTAGTGCACTGATAAAAAACAAAAAGATAAGACAGATAATTAACTAGCATTCAGAATAAAAGGTGTTTTATAGAGAGATATTAATTATTATGCAAGACAAAGTAAAGAAGCCAACAGAAGAGAAGAACTTCCTTCAGAGGAGAAACCTAACAGGGCACCCCAAAGCTAACTTGAGAACAAAGAATAACGATTCGCCACTTAAGATTGCTTTTTAGTCAGAAGCTTCCAATTTTAATACAAAAGACCTAAGCCAGGCCTTAAAACAGACACATTTAGACATTAAAAAAAGGACTTACACACACACACACACACACACACACACACACACACACACACACACACAAGAGCACTTTCATAGACGAGGGAAGGGCTCCTCCTTGAGGCCTCTCCTGTGTTCTCCTAGCCGTGTTCCCGGAACTTTGGCTTAGGCACCAGAGATTTCTTAATTAGAGGTTTAGACAGTAACATTAAAACAAAGACAGATCTCAACAAACACAGAGAAGTCTTTGGAAGTTTGAGGCAAGATTAATCAATCCAGGTTAGCTCAGTGTCCACTAATTCAGTGAGATGCGAGACTGACTAATCCTGGACGGATCCAATCTCCACTATACCTTCCTAGAGCACAAACGAAGTCCCCACTAATAGTTCTCTAGAGCAGTGGTTCCCAACCTTTTTGGGCCACAGACCGGTTTAATGTCAGAAAATATTTTCACAGACCAGCCTTTAGGATAGGACAGATAAATGTATCACGTGACCGAGACAAGTGTCAAGAGTGAGTCTTAGATGGATGTAACAGAGGGAATCTGGCCATTTTAAAAAAATAAAACATCGTTCAGACTTAAATATAAATAAAACGGAAATAATGTAAATTATTTATTCTTTCTCTGCAGACCGCTACCAAATGGCCCATGACTGGTACCGGTCCGCAGCCCGGGGATTGGGGACCACTGCTCTAGAGAACCCGACGTCTCTGAAGGCCCAAGGCAGAACTGGTGAACCTGGTCCACTCAGTTCTCACTAATGTCCCTCCAGAGTAAGAGCAGATATCCCCTAGAGTCTGAGGCAGGACCTAGAAACCCTCCACTGACGTCTCGGTCTTGGAGAGTGTACAGCGAACATGCTGAATACATCTGATCTATTTCGCTGTACCCAAAAACATAGAGAAGCAAAAGCAAGAATTCAGAGGAAAGCTAGAAAGTTCAGTAAAGCAAAAAAAGTTGCTTTTACCTACCTCCTTGAGTTCTCGGCCAAATTATACAAATTGTCAAATTTGGGAACTGGGGTGTCTATTGGAGAACTGTCTGGACCCCACAGGAAGACCAGGAGCCCTGGAACATCTCAGGTGGTGCCTCTCCTCGAAATTCAAGTGGGGCTGGGCAGCTCAGCGGAGAGTCCGTCCAATTTGGGGTGTCTCTAGCCAGTGACACAAAACACCGGATCCCAGACGAGCCCCCATATGTTATAAAGTACTGCACCCCAGATTCTGAAAGGCACTGTACCTCATTTCATCGAGTTGACGTAGAGACACCCAGTCCAGATAAGTTTTGAAGAGTTTTATTAAAGGAGGAAATTTATTAAATATGCCGGCTGCATATAGCTTACATGGGGCAGTCCCCAATCATGTGTGTCTATAATATTCAAGGGGCTGGTTATATACTCTTAATTATACATGGGCGGGGTAAAAGCCTGACATCACAGCATAAGCTTATAACATTTGTTTTCATTCACACAGATTTGGGAAAAGGATGAAGGGAGGGGTGATGGGACACAATTCATTAGCAAGTTTATAACATCTGTCTATAGGATTCATAAAAAGATGTTTCTTCACATTAAAACTTATAAGGTAACACAATGGTAAAAATGTCACTTTACATATTAAAAGACATTCCTATATTTTTTAGTGTTCATTTGCTATTCCTTTGTTCAGAGATACATACATTAACTACACGCTTTCAGGAAGGGAGAGGTAGTTTCCATGGGGACAAATGCCTGTAAATGGCCCATTAATATAAAAAAAGGTTTAATTTCATCTTTCTTTGCCTGTACCTGGCTAGCTATTCACTCGCTTCCTCACAGGTGTGGGGGGAGGTCAGAGAATCCAAGTCTCCTTCCCCTTTGCATTTACAACACAATGCCATCAACCATCTTGATTTTATGCTAATCACACAAGCATAGAAATCCCATCTACAAAATCTCTCTCTGCACTTAGCCCAAATTAATAAAATGTAATTTAATCTTTCTAAAATATTAATTTTGTAACTTTTGATACCTTACAACAGATGCATGTATTAAAAAATAGTTGAGGCCCTGGCTGGTTGGCTCAGCGGTAGAGCGTCGGCCTGGCGTGCGGGGGACCCGGGTTCGATTCCCGGCCAGGGCACATAGGGGAGGCACCCATTTGCTTCTCCACCCCCCCTCCTTCCTCTCTGTCTCTCTCTTCCCCTCCCGCGGCCGGGGCTCCATTGGAGCAAAGATGGCCCAGGCGCTGGGGATGGCTCCTTGGCCTCTGCCCCAGGCGCTAGAGTGGCTCTGGTCGTGGCGGAGCGACGCCACAGAGGGGCAGAGCATCGCCCCCTGGTGGGCAGAGCGTGGCCCCTGGTGGGCATGCTGGGTGGATCCCGGTCGGGCGCATGCGGGAGTCTGTCTGGCTGTCTCTCCCCGTTTCCAGCTTCAGAGAAATACAAAGAAAAAGGAAAAAAAATTTAAAAAAAAAATAGTTGCCACATAACATCCATGCCACACAGTCTTAAATTTTTTTTTCTTGCAAGGAGAACTTCTAAGTATTACACTCTAGCAATTTTCAAATATACAGTACAGGATTACTACTATGGTCAGCATTGATGTACAATGATTTATGTACCTGTATTTTATAACTGGATGTTCATACCTTTTGACTTCCTTCATCCATTTCTTGCAATCTCATCCTGTTAAAGTACCATACCCCAGATTCTGAAAGGCACTGTACCTCATTTCATCGAGTTCATGTAGAGACATTCAGTCCAGATGAATTTTGAAGAGTTTTATTAGAGGAGGAGATTTATTAAATATGCCAGCCGCATATAGCTGAACAGGGCATCTGCAAGCCCAAATCGTGCAGTCCCAAAAATAGTTCAGGGGCTGCTTATATATGTAAGGTCGGTGGATAATGGGGCATGGTCATGTGGGGAACTCAGACCCGCCCACTTTGGCTAGGACCATCCACAATCAAGCCCACCAAAGGAAGCTTCCCAGGAACCATTTGGAAAGAAGCGATCGTCTGCCAGCCAGTGAAATTTTACCACGTCATAGTAGCTCCACTTCCCTAGAGGGACCCTTTAAATATCTCCCACGCAGTTTAATCCGTGCAACTTCCCTGACCTCCATCTCTCCTCCATCTTTCTTCGGGGCCAGGGAACCTTGCCGGGCAGGATGTGCGTTCTGTACCCAATAAAGCCGTTTACTTATTCAACACTTTGTGGCTCTGGCCCATTCCTTCCTTCTCAGCGGGGAAAAATACCTTACATTTTGGGCCGAAACCCGGGAAGAGTTAGAAGAAAGCAAGGACCGCTCCTTTCCCCTCCCCTCCGAGAAAGAACCAGGAGAAAGTACCAGGATCTCCAACTTCCACCCACTTCGGCGCACGGTGCGGTAAGTCCCCTGCCTCCAGCTTTCCTCTCAGTTCTTTCCTCCGAGACTCCCTGTCCGAAACCGTAGCTATGTCAGGGAACTCTTTTCCGTCCGAGTGAGCGTGTGCTTGTGGAGACCTCCCCAAGCACATCCACTTTCATTCGTGGCTGGACATTGAGTTTTTAGGACGCTAATGCTCAGGTCTGACCACTCTGAGAACTGAGTGTGGCTGCTGGGGTGCGGGAGTCTCCCTCCCTAAGGAAGAAGAAACTGTTCTTCTTCTCCACTGTGGCCAGGCCACAGAACCCACTCAATTAGCCTCCTGAAGGGACTTTCGGTGTTAACACCCTCACAAATTTAACTATCACCAAAAAAAGCTGGGAACTGATTGGAGATCTCTTACATTCATGGCCTCTAATTATTTGCACACCTGTCCTTAATCTCTGTGCTGCCTGTTCCACCACACGGCCCTTTTTCTGGCCAGAGAAACCTCACCTAAAACCTCTACTCCTAATCTTTCCTTCTCCGCGGACTCCAAACTCTCTCTCCCCTCCCTTCGCAAAAACCTGTTTCTTATTTGCCATCTACTACCATCTCTTTCTCCTCCCCTGCTGGCAGGGGCCCCTCCCTTCACTGTGTTCTCTAGTCCCACCTCCATCAGGCCTTTCTCAGCCTGGCATTGGCTCTTACACTGGTTTTCAGGAAGTCCAACCCCAATTTTCTTACAGGAAGTTCCTGCCCTGTCTTGCCTTTGGCTCCAGCGTTTTTCCTGCGGGATCTGGGTGCCGGGCTCAGCACGAGCCCCCCTCCTCTTATTCCCAATCCCCCAAACCCCTATCCGGAACCTGTGAACATGGCATTTAAAGTTTTTAATGGTCCCAATTAGTAAAAGAAGGCCAAGGCTGTTTCGCCAGGCCCCCATGCAGCAGAAGGTAACGCTCCAAACCCTGACTCTTGTGGCAACCCTGAGACCAGCAGAGCCACCAGCATCTTGCTTTAAGTGTGGCAAGCAGGAAAACTGGTCCCAGCAGGGCCCCTGCCCGCAGCTGCCCACTGAGCCCTGCCCTGACTGCAAGCAGCCCGGTCACTGGCGGAGTGATTGCCCCTTTGGGCAACAGGCTTTTCCTCAGCACCTCTACGTGGAGGACAAGCCGCCCAAATAGAAGGCCAATCCAGCCAGGTGGGTGCATCACTTGAACTCCTAGGACACGGCCTGGACTCGGAGAACCCAGGGTTCTGCAACAAGTGGGTAAGTCAGTCCATCTCATTTCTTGTGGACATGGGGGCTGCCTTCTCTGTTTTTACCTTCATACTCTGGACCTCTAGTTCCCTCACAGGTCTTGGTTATGGGAATGGATGGGACCCTCTTCCTTTCCCCTTTTTACACCACTCCTGACATGCAGTTCTGCCTCAAGCTTTCCTCCTTACAGGACCACTGGCAGTCGGAACCACTGGACTCCATCCATCTCCAGCTCACCAAAAGGCTAGACCCTGCAAATTCCCCTATTACTCCTCTCTTTTTTTAAATCCTTACAGGACCGCATCCATGAAGTTTCTCCAGTCACAGCCACACAGATGTTCCTCCTGACACCCCTCAAAGCCACCACCTTCTGATCTCCCCCTCCCCACGATGCCCCTATTCAGCAGGAAGTAGCCAGACAAATAAATGGCGCCCCTTTTTCTATTTAACACAAAAGGTCAGAAAGTAAGGTCGGTGGATAATGGGGCATGGTCATGTGGGGAACTCAGACCCGCCCACTTTGGCTAAGACCTCCCACAATCAAGCCCGCCAAAGGAAGCTTCCCAGGAACTATTTGGAAAGAAGCGATCCTCTGCCAGCCAGTGAAATTTTACCACGTCATAGTAGCTCCACTTCCCTAGAGGGACCCTTTAAATATCTCCCACGCGGTTTAATCCGTGCAACTTCCCTGACCTCCATCTCTCCTCCATCTTTCTTTCTTCGGGGCCAGGGAACCTTGCCGGGCAGGATGTGCGTTCTGTACCCAATAAAGCCGTTTACTTATTCCACACTTTGTGGCTCTGGCCTGTTCCTTCCTTCTCAGCGGGGAAAAATACCTTACAATGTACCCTTGATCACACACGGGTGGGAGAGAGCATGACATCATGGTACAAGCTGGCAACATTTGTTTAGGGGATACGCAGAAACATTAAGACTTTCAAGGTAACACAATCAAAGATGTTTACAAATCTTTCAGGGTTCATCTTCCCTCACTAGCCTAGAGGTATTTTACCCTCAAGATTCCAGGGAGAAGGGAGGAACTACAATCAATGCAAGGTGGTATGTAAATTCTGCCTCCTATTGAAAGAGAAGAAGTTTCTAGGTTAACCTTTATTTTATATTTAAAACTGAATGACCCGTTGCTTTTGCAAGCCAGAAATTTCTATATTCTTCTCCCTCCCTTCCCTAAAGGAGGGACAGGACAGGAAAGCCTGATAGGAAAGCCTGACCTTCCTTCCCAGAATATCAATATCAATTTTTAGCTTTTTGGTACCTTACAACAATCCTTCATCTCTATAACTGCCAATCTGTTCACTAATTTTTTTGTTTGTGTTAGATTCCACATATAAAAGAGATCATATGGTATTTGTCTTATTTCATGTAACATAATGCTTTCAAAATCCATCTACATTGTCACAAATGGCAGAATTTCCATCTTTTTATGGCTGAATAATATTTCACACACACACACACACACACACACACACACACGCCACATACCACATGCCACATTTTCTTCATCCGTTCATTTCTTTATCCATCAGTGGACACTTAGATTGTTTCTATGTCTTGGCTGTTGTGAATAATGCTGCAATGAACATAAGGGTGCAGATACTGTTTTTAGTGTTTCTTTTTTTTTTTTTTATAATAATTTTATTTTTTTAATGGGGTGACATCAATAAATCAGGATACATATATTCAAAGATAACAAGTCCAGGTTATCTTGTCGTTCAATTATGTTGCATACCCATCACCCAAAGTCAGATTGTCCTCTGTCACCTTCTATCTTGTTTTCTTTGTGCCCCTCCCCCTCCCCCTTTCCCTCTCCCATTCCCCCCTCCCCCCCGTAACCACCACACTCTTATCAATGTCTCTTAGTTTCACTTTTATGTCCCACCTACCTATGGAATAATGCAGTTCCTGGTTTTTTCCGATTTACTTATTTCGCTTCGTATCATGTTATCAAGATCCCACCATTTTGCTGTAAATGTTCCGATGTCATCATTTCTTATGGCTGAGTAGTATTCCATAGTGTATATGTGCCACATCTTCTTTATCCAGTCATCTATTGACGGGCTTTTTGGTTGTTTCCATGTCCTGGCCACTGTGAACAATGCTGCAATAAACATGGGGCTGCATGTGTCTTTACGTATCAATGTTTCTGAGTTTTTGGGGTATGTACCCAGTAGAGGGATTGCTGGGTCATAAGGTAGTTCCATTTTCAGTTTCTTGAGGAACCACCATACTTTCTTCCATAATGGTTGTACTACTTTACATTCCCACCAACAGTGTATGAGGGTTCCTTTTTCTCCACAGCCTCTCCAACATTTGCTATTACCTGTCTTGCTAATAATACCTAATCGAACAGGTGTGAGGTGGTATCTCATTGCCGTTTTGATTTGCATTTCTCTAATAGCTAAAGAAGATGAGCATCTTTTCATATATCTGTTGGCCATTTGTATTTCTTCCTGGGAGAAGTGTCTGTTCATATCCTCTTCCCATTTTTTTATTGGATTGGTTGTTTGTTTGTTGTTGAGTTTTATGAGTTCTTTGTATATTTTGGATATTAGGCCCTTATCTGAGCTGTTGTTTGAAAATATCATTTCCCATTTAGTTGGCTTTCTGTTTATTTTGTTATCAGTTTCTCTTGCTGAGAAAAAACTTCTTAGTCTGATGTAGTCCCATTCATTAATTTTTGCCTTCACTTCTCTTGCCTGTGGAGTCAAATTCATAAAATGCTCTTTAAAACCCAGGTCCATGAGTTGAGTACCTATGTCTTCTTCTATGTACTTAATTGTTTCAGGTCTTATGTTTAGATCTTTGATCCATTTTGAGTTAATTTTAGTACAGGGGGAGAGACTATAGTCCAGTTTCATTCTTTTGCATGTGGCTTTCCAGTTTTCCCAGCACCATTTATTGAAGAGGCTTTCTTTTCTCCATTGTGTGTTGTTGGCCCCTTTTATCAAAAATTATTTGACTATATATATGTGGTTTTATTTCTGGACTTTCTATTCTGTTCCATTGGTCTGAGTGTCTATTTTTCTGCCAATACCATGCTGTTTTGATTGTCATGGCCCTATAATATAGTTTGAAGTCAGGTATTGTAATGCCCCCAGCTTCATTCTTTTTCTTTAGGATTGCTTTGGCTATTCGGGGTTTTTTATAGTTCCATATAAATCTGATGATTTTTTGCTCTATTTCTTTAAAAAACGTCATTGGAAGTTTGATGGGAATTGCATTAAATTTGTATATTGCTTTGGGTAATATAGCCATCTTGATTATATTTATTCTTCCTAGCCAAGAACAAGGTATATTCTTCCATCTCATTATATCTTTTTCGATTTCCCTTAACAATGGTTTATAGTTTTCATTATATAAGTCCTTTACATTCTTTGTTATGTTTATTCCTAAGTATTTTATTTTTTTGTTGCAATCGTGAAGGGGATTATTCTTTTGAGTTCATTCTCAATTGTTTCATTGTTGGCATATAGAAAGGCTATTGACTTCTGTATGTTAATTTTGTATCCTGCGACCTTACTGTATTGGCTTATTGTTTCTAGTAGTCTTTTTGTGGATTCTTTGGGGTTTTCGATGTATAGGATCATATCATCTGCAAAAAGTGATACCTTTACTTCTTCTTTTCCGATATGGATGCCTTTTATTTCTTTGTCTTGTCTGATTGCTCTAGCTAGAACCTCTAGTACCACATTAAATAAGAGTGGAGAGAGTGGACAACCCTGTCTTGTTCCTGATTTAAGGGGGAAAGCCTTCAGTTTAGTGCCATTTAATATGATGTTAGCTGATGGTTTATCATATATGGCCTTTATCATGTTGAGATATTTTCCTTCTATACCCATTTTGTTGAGAGTCTTAAACATAAAATTGTGTTGTATTTTATCGAAAGCCTTTTCTGCATCTATTGATAAGATCATGTGGTTTTTGTTCTTTGTTTTGTTGATATGGTGTATTACATTAACCGTTTTATGTATGTTGAACCATCCTTGAGATTCTGGGATGAATCCCACTTGATCATGATGTATTATATTTTTAATATGTTGTTGTATTCGATTTGCTAGTATTTTGTTTAGTATTTTAGCATCTGTATTCATTAGAGATATTGGTCTGTAGTTTTCTTTTTTTGTGCCATCCTTGCCTGGTTTTGGTATGAGGGTTATGTTGGCCTCATAAAATGTGTTTGGAAGTATTGCTTCTTCTTCAATTTTTTGGAAGACTTTGAGTAAAATAGGAACCAAGTCTTCTTTGAATGTTTGATAAAATTCGCTGGTATAGCCGTCAGGGCCTGGACTTTTATTTTTGGGGAGGTTTTTAATGTTTTTTTCTATTTCTTCTCTACTAATAAGTCTGTTTAGGCTTTCTGCTTCTTGTTGACTCAGTCTAGGAAGGTTGTATTGTTCTAGGAATTTATCCATTTCTTCTAGGTTGTTGAATTTAGTGGCATAAAGTTTTTCATAGTATTCTACAATAATTCTTTGTATATCTATGGTGTCCGTGGTGATTTCTCCTCTTTCATTTTGGATTTTGTTTATATGAGTTCTTTCTCTTTTTTCCTTGGTAAGTCTTGCCAAGGGTTTGTCAATTTTGTTGATCTTTTCAAAGAACCAGCTCCTTGTTCTATTAATTTTTTCTATAGTTTTTCTGTTCTCTAATTCATTTATTTCTGCTCTGATTTTTATTATCTCCTTTCTTCGGCTGGTTTTGGGTTGTCTTTGTTCTTCTTTTTCTAGTTCCTTAAGGTGGGAAGTTAAGTGGTTCACTTGGGTTCTCTCTTGTTTGTTCATATATGCCTGAAGTGATATGAACTTCCCTCTTATCACTGCTTTTGCTGCATCCCATAGATTCTGATATGTCGTATTGTCATTTTCATTAGTCTGTATATATCTTTTGATCTCTGCACTTATTTCTTCTTTGACCCATTCATTTTTTAAAAGTATGTTGTTTAGTTTCCACATTTTTGTGGGATTTTTTTCCTCTTTTTTGCAGTTGAATTCTAGTTTCAAGGCTTTATGATCAGAAAATATGCTTGGTACAACTTCAATTTTTCTGAATTTGCTGATGTTGTTTTTGTGGCCCAACATATGGTCAATTCTTGAGAATGATCCATGTCACTGGAGAAAAATGTATACTCAGTCACTTTGGGATGAAACGTCCTGTAGATGTCTATTATATCCAGGTGCTCTAGTGTTTTGTTTAAGGCCACTATATCTTTGTTGATTCTCTGTTTGGATGACCGATCTAGAGCCGTCAGCGGTGTATTGAGGTCTCCAAGTATGATTGTATTTTTGTCAGTTTTTGTTTTAAGATCAATAAGTAGCTGTCTTATATATTTTGGTGCTCCTTGGTTTGGTGCATATATATTAAGAATTGTTATGTCTTCTTGATTCAGTGTCCCCTTAGCCATTATGAAATGGCCATTTTTGTCTCTGAGTACTTTTCCTGTCTTGTAGTCAGCATTATCCGATATGAGTATTGCTACACCTGCTTTTTTTTGGATGTTATTTGCTTGGAGTATTGTTTTCCAGCCTTTCACTGAATTTGTTTTTATCCTTGTTACTTAGATGAGTTTCCTGTAGGCAGCATACAGTTGGATTTTCTTTTTTAATCCATTCTGCTACTCTGTGTCTTTTTATTGGTGAGTTTAATCCGTTTACATTTAGTGTAATTATTGATACTTGTGAGTTCCCTATTGCCATTTTATATCTTGCTTTCTGTTAGTTGTGTGTCTTGTTTGATCCTTCTCTTTCGTTTTTCTATCTTTTGTTTTTATTTGGTTGTATTCCATACATCTTTCCTCTCTTGCTATCTTTTTTATCTCATGTGCTTCTGTGGTGGTTTTTTCAATGGTGGTTACCTTTGAGTAATGAAAAGGGTCCCTACCCTGTTCATTGTAGCGAACTATTTTGTGAGTACTTTTGCACTCCATCGTCCTTTGCTACTGTTAATCTCCATCTTCTCCCCCTCTTTCTTTTTGTTGTTGTCACAGTTTAAATTTGGTTTTATTGTGTTCTTCTTGGAGCTTTTACTTCTGGCTCTGTTTTTTTTTTGTTCTTTGTATCTGATTGGAGAACCCCCTTTAGTAATTCCTGGAGTGGGGGTTTTCTGATGATAAATTCCCTCATCTTTTCTGTATCTGTGAATGTTTTTATTTCTCCTTCATATTTGAAGGATAGCTTTGAAGGGTATAGTATTCGTGGCTGAAAGTTCCTCTCTTTCAGGATTTTAAATATTGGGGTCCACTCTCTTCTAGCTTGTAGAGTTTCTGCTGAGAAATCTGATGATAATCTAATGGGCCTTCCTTTATATGTTGTATTCTTCTTTTCCCTGGCTGCCTTGAGAATTTTTTCTTTGCTGTTGGTTTGTGTCAATTTCATTATGATATGCCTTGGAGTAGGTTTGTTGGGGTTAAGAAAACTCGGAGTTCTGTTTGCTTCTTGAATTTGAGGCTTTAGTTCTTTCCACAGGCTTGGGAAATTCTCATCTATTATTTGTTTGAGTATGTTCTCCATTCCATTTTCTCTCTCTTCTCCTTCTGATATACCTATTATTCTTATGTTATTCTTTTTGATGGAGTCAGGTAATTCTTGTAGGGCTATCTCATTTTTTTTTATTTTTGAGTCTCTTTCTTCTTCTCTCTGTTGTGCCTCAAATTGCTTGTCTTCTATTTCACTAATCCTCTCTTCTATCTGACCTGTTCTATTAGCTAAGCTTGTTACTTCATTTTTCAGCTCGTGAATTGAGTTTTTCATCTCTGTTTGATTTGATTTTATAGTTTCAATTTCCTTGGACATATATTCTTTGTGTTCATTGAGTTGTTTTCTGAGCTCCCTAAATTGCCTTTCTGTGTTTTCTTGTATATCTTGGAGGATTTTTAGGATTTCTATCTTGAATTCTCTGTCATTTAGCTCCAAGGTTTCTAATATATTAAATTCTTTCTCCACAGATTTTTCCTCATCTAGCTGTGCTACCTCTCTTTCTTTTGTATCCATGATATTCGATTTTCTCTTCCTTAATGGCATCTGAGGGTGGTTTTGTTGATAGTATTAATGAGATTTAATAAAGAATAAAAAGTTAAAAAAAATAAAAAAATAAATTGAAAAGAGTTGTTTTTTTAAAAAAAAATTAATAATGAAATAAAGAAAAATAAAATAAAATAAAAATTTTAAAAAAAGGAAATTATTCCCCCCTCCTTTTTTCCTCTCCTCTCCTCTCCCCTCTTTCTTGAGAAAATCTTGTGGTGAACTGTGAATTATAACAAACAATGCCTGTGATGAGGGCCTGAATTGGGGAAAAGTAATAAAGGGGCAAAAAAAAAAAAAAAGAAAAAGAAAAGAGAAAAGAAAAGAAAAAAAAGGGGGGGGTATGGACCCACAAAAAGCAAATAAGGAAAAAATTTGGGTCAAGAATAAAATGATTTGCTTTTAGGTGTTGGTTGTCTAAGAGTTATGATGAGAGAAATAAGAGGAAAACAGAAAAATGGGGGGACAAATTAAAAAATTACTATTGTATTTAGTGGAATAAGAACTAGATAAAATGGAGAGCCAGGGATGGGAGCACTGCTAGTGAGTTAAAAAGGTGAAGTAAAAAACCCCCAAAATGCCACAAACATAAGTTTGAGTCCCAGATAAGATAATTTGTTTGTTATTGAGGTTTGAATGAGAGGAGATGTAAAGGAGAAAGGAAGAAACTAATATAGAGGGAGAAAAGAAAGAGAGAGAGAAAAAAGAGGGAACCACTAAAAGAAGAAAAAAGAAAGGAGAGAGAGAGAGAGAGAGTTAAGGGTTTTGGAGTGCAACCCTCATAGAGAGAAAGGAAGAGAAGAGAAAAGATAATGGGAGACGTAACACTTATGGGTAGTGTAGTTCAAGGAGAGGAGAGAGTAAGACCGGCAGAGAGTTAATCGGCCAAATTGGAGGAGGAATAAAAGTATCAAGAATGAATATAAGAGAAACAAACGAACAAATATAATAAAATGGGATAGGTTATAAAGTCTGCAGATTATTCTTGATTTTGAGAGGTTATCTTCTTGCTTTTTCTTTTCTCTCCCTCTTCCTGGTCGGTGACTCTGTACCCCGGGTTCTGCCCTTTTGGCACGCTCAGGTAGAGGTTTGCAGTTGATAAGTCTCTATGACAATGTCATGTATTGTGCTTTAGTCTCGTTGGCAGTCAAGGCTCATTAGCATTTATAGGCTCCGACAGTGAGAGAGTCCGTATTCCTGGAGCCTTTCTCCTAGTCTTTCCTTCCTCAATTAGTAGCCTGATAATCCAGCTATGGGGTTGCTGCTGCCTCTGCCTGGATAGTAAGAGGCTCAAAGAGCTGGCAATTCCCCCACTCTATTTCCACTCAGCACAGGGCTCTGGGTAAGGCTCAGTCAGTCAGAGCTGCTAGCATAATCAGGCGGGCTTTCCGCCCACTCAAAGACTTCTGGCTCTGCCACTCTGTTCGGTAACACAGGCGGGCGCCCACTTCCGGGGCGCTTGGAGGAAACTCTCGCTATCTGCGCGCACAGACCAGGATATCCGGCCCGCAGTCTCACGCTCTAAGTGAAACCCCCAACTGCATGGAAAAGTTGCAGCATTGGAATTGGCTCTCGCTCCGTCCCCGTGCGCGGCTTTTGCAAGGTGCTGGGGCGGCCCGAGATTCCGCTTTGGCCCACACAAGGGCCCCTGACTCTGCCCCTCTGTGTGATAACACGGGCGCGCACTGCCGAGGCACTCGGAGGAATCTCTCACTCCCTATCTGCGCGCGCAGACCAGGATATGAGGCCGGCCGCGTTTCCCTCTGAGTGAAACCCCCACCAGCACGGAAAATTTCCACCATTGGAATTAGTTCTCGCTCCCTCCCATGCACGGCTTTCCCAGGGCGCTGGGGCTGCCCAGAGATTCTGCTTTCGGCCCACAGAAAGGCCTCTGACTCTGCCTCTCTGTGGGGTAACACGGGCACCCACTCCCGGGGCTTAGGAAGAAATCTCTCGCCCACTAACTGCGCACAGACCAGGAGAACAGGTAAAATGGCTGCCCCGCTTGTCTTTCTTTGTTTGGGTTTGGTGTGAGTGTTAGCTTGTATTGCCTGGGTTGCCACAGGATCAGTTTTTCCTCGGCTTGGATCTCCGTGCCACAGCCTGGTTCGGCTGTTTGTGCCACGGCCTGGATCTATTCACCCCCTTTGCCCGCCTCAGTTTCTATATTCACAGTTACCAGAGAAAGCCGCCCTGTTTAGGTTAGTGAGGAAGGCGGAGCATTTCTTACTCCTTATTTCCTTCGGGGTTTGGTTATATATTTAGCCAATTTTTCACTCGACCATACCTTCGGGTGTATTGCGAATCATCTGGAGGCTCCAAGTATAGGTTTTTCTGTTTCTGGTTGAAGATCTTGTTGAGTTTTGGGGGAGATTTATTGGTATCACTTCCTACCCCGCCATTACTCTGACGTCATGGTCTAGTGTTTCTTTTTCCTTTAGATAAATACCCAGAAGTGAAAAGTTGCTAGATTACATGGTAGTTCTATTTTAATTTTTTGAGGAACCTCAACACTGTATTTTATAGTGGCTGCGCCAATTTACATTCCCACCAAAAGTGCACAAGGGCTCCAAAATATCCATGTCTTCACCAACTTGCTACTTTTTCCTTCTTTATAGTAGCTACATTAACTTGTGATGTAGTATCTCATTGTGATTATGACTCACATTTCCCAGATTAGTGATGCTGAGCACCTTTCCATGTACCTGTGTATTTGATTATTTCTTTATGATTGGTTTTATTGAAATGGTGATTGAGCTGTGTAAAGCCAGTAGCCAGGGCCACTATCACAGCCGCCTAGCCCATACAGCAGGGGTCCCCAAACTACGGCCCGCGGGCCACATGCGGCCCCCTTAGGCCATTTATCCAGCCCCTGCCGCACTTCTGAAAGGGTACCTCTTTCATTGGTGGTCAGTGAGAGGAGCATAGTTCTCATTGAAATATTGTTCAGTTTGTTGATTTAAATTTACTTGTTCTTTATTTTAAATATTGTATTTGTTCCCTTTTTTTTTTTTTTTACTTTAAAATAAGATATGCGCAGTGTGTATAGGAATTTGTTCAGTTTTTTTTATAGTCCGGCCCTCCAACGGTCTGAGGGACAGTGAACTGGCCCCCTGTGTAAAAAGTTTGGGGACCCCTGCCATACAGGTTCGCATTGGATTCGGACAGTCAGTAAAGAAACAACGGAGCCAAAAACTGGTGGGCCATCATCTTTAATCCTAGCTTGCACCTGGCGGGCAAGTAAAAACACACACTGGGCTCCAAAACCCACTCACATTCAGTGCTCACAAAGCTACTGACTTATCCAAGTTTCCTAAAATCAAAGGTTTCTAGCTCACCAGACTTATTCACCTCTGTTCCCCATCTCATTCCTTCTCCCTGCACAAACTCTGCACAAACTGGCTTCTCACTCAACACTCCGCCATCATGGCTGCTTCTCCTGGCCTCCTCCACGTGGCCTTTCTCTGCTCTTTCCTCTAATGTGAATCTCAGGAACTGAGAAAGCAAGCTCCTGTTCTGCCCCCATTTTATAGTGTAGAAATCAAAACTTTTAATCCAATCTACAAAATAGGGAAGTCTCTAATACAAAATCACTTATCAGAGACATGATGGGATTGCACCACCCCACATCAAAAAGGGTAGGAAAGGCTTAGTCCTAAAACCAAGCCCCAGGCTACAAGGATCCTGCCTGCCCACAGCCCGCCCCCAACACACATTAACATCACCTGGGCAACGGCTTCCACGTGGGCAGCGCCATCTTTAACAAAGTGAGCATAATATATTTTATCTGCCCAACAGTCTCTTATGACATTATAGTCAAGATGCAGGTTGGGGCTGCCATCATCTGAAGGCTTTTAAAAGTTTTCTATATAATGTTAATGATTACTTAGAGGAATATTTTTAGGACAAAATGACATAATTATTTCTAATTCATTAATGATGCATTTTGAATCAACTATTCATTCAATCATTTATTCATTTATTCAATTTCTAACTCTAATGATTAAACCTATTTTAGTGAAATTATGTCTATAAATTGTCTTAATTTTTCAAAGAATTTTTAGCATCTTCTAGAAAAATCTACATTCTTTCTGCTGGGTTTCCACTGAGTTTCTAGATAATTAAATTAAACTCTGAATAGCATCCTTCCCACGGATTTCACACCAGGCTGCTTCTTTTGGAACTAGACAATAGCAAAGAAGAACAAAATTAAGTAGTCTAGACAAGGAAGAAAAAAAAAATCTATTTTCAGTTTACATTTTCTTAGAGGTGACTTACTTGCCAGATAATATGTTAAAATTATTCAGGATAAAACACAAAAGAATAAATAGTTTTATGAAATTCTTCTCTGTTTATTTTAAGCACTTCTCTGAGGAATTATGCACAAAACTGAAGTTCTACCTGATTCAGGAATGGGCCAGAGATGTAGACTTTTGAGATAGAAGATAACTACCAAGAAGGTCTCCTAGTGGCTAAGTGGGCTCAAATTTAAAAACAGAGCCTACAGCAACACATTTTGCTGCTCATGGAAGGTCTGGAAACTTGGAAGAAGCTGAGCTGACACACAGTATTGGTTGGTCAGATTGTGGCACATCTAAAAGCTGGGTTGATCCAAAGATAGACAGATGAATGAAAATGCTGGGAGAAAAAATGGAATGGACAACCATCATTATTACCTTAGCCGTTAAGAGTTGTGAAGTTGTAACTACCCTAGAAAATCAAAGCCACAGGTTAAGTATTCAGATTCAGTTGAAAACAGATCAATTATATTTTATTTTACTATAGTTGTATTTTATTTCTTTAACTTTAAAATATGTATTGATTGATTTCAAAGAAAGGGAGCAGGGGCAAGAGAGAGAGAGAAAGAGAGAAAGAGATTGATTTGCTGTTCTACTTTTTTATGCATTCATTGGTTGATTCTTGTGTGTACTCTGATTGGGGATCGAATCCACAACTTGGCATATAAAGATGACACTCTTAACAAATTGAGCTATCTGGCCAGGGCTGGAGTTACATTTTTATTGATAAATACCAAAGGATGCTTTTCATCCGCTGAGGAAATATTTCTAGCCAAAATTTAAAAGTTCATTAAAGTTCACCAAAATAGGTTTTTTGGTCCTGTCTGCTGCCCTCCATGGGCCTAAGAAATGAAAACTGATGTTCAGGATTCAGCAGAGATTCCTAGGTAGTAACTTACAGATATATCTAGTACATCACATAGTACATACTATTAATCTTATGTGCACTATAGCTAAGATCACCTCTAAACCACACATAGTTTAGCATCTGCTACAGAATGATAACTACTAAAATTGACATTACTAAGCACAGCCCTGTTTGGAGAACACTTCAAAATATAAAACTGAATGACTCATTTAACCCAAATTAGAGAATCAATTATAAATGTTCTTTTGGAAGAATATAAAAATAATTAGGCCAGTTGAATTATAATGTTCAAATATGTATTTACTTTGAAGATTTTTAAGATTTAAAATAATAAAATATATATAATTTTAAAAATAAATAAAAAACAGAGCCTAGCAGCCATTTCTAAACATGAGCCTCTCACAAACCACACTGCAGGGAGAGGCCTGTACTGAACTCTGTGCTGGCACCTCATTCTGAGCCAATACTCATGAAGCATGAAGGAGTTCCTGGAGTCCTATTTCAACCAATAGGACTGAGACTTTCCCCATCCAATCAGGGCTTTGCATCTATCGTCAGTAACATCTTCACTGACCAAGCAGAACAGGCTCCCTTCTGACCAATGGAGACAGTGCTTTTTGGACCAGTCAAATTTTGAAAATTTGGAATCTCATTTGCAATGAGGAAGCACCAATCAGGGACCAGGAGCTGGTACTTCTCTTTATAAATCACCTCCTCTCTGGCTCAGAGAGTGAGTGCACTTTCCCCTTCCACTGGACAATGAGGACTGCATTTCCCCAGCTGGATATGAAATACCGTAGATGTCTCATTGGACCAGAGCAGAGAAGGTGGAGTGGACTAGAGTGGAGCAGAGCTACTTCACTAGAGATGAGCCTCACTGAGGGTTGCCTCGTCCCAGGGCCACCTTACAAACGTACTGTTTCAACTCATGCTGTCTCATAATTGAGCTGTTCCACATCTGAGCTGCATCACAGTTGAACTGTTTGCATTGAATAAAGTTTCATCTTCACTGCATACCAAATCAGGGATTCTTGCTGGCATTGAATTGGTACCAACATCCATCAATTGACACATCTATCCAATGTGTTTCAGAAAAGATGATAGAAATACAAAGTTTCAATCTTACTGTGAATATCCTTATGGATGTCTCCTTATGCACAAGTGCAAAAGTTATTGTAAGGGTACATTCTAGTGGAATTGCTGGGTATGTGAATTTTCAACTATTAAGATATTACCGCCCTGGCCGGTTGGCACAGCGGTAGAGCGTCGGCCTAGCGTGCGGAGGACCCGGGTTCGATTCCCGGCCAGGGCACACAGGAGAAGCGCCCATTTGCTTCTCCACCCCTCCGCCGCGCTTTCCTCTCTGTCTCTCTCTTCCCCTCCCGCAGCCAAGGCTCCATTGGAGCAAAGATGGCCCAGGCGCTGGGGATGGCTCTGTGGCCTCTGCCTCAGGTGCTAGAGTGGCTCTGGTCGCAACATGGCGACGCCCAGGATGGGCAGAGCATCCCCCCTGGTGGGCAGAGCATCGCCCCATGGTGGGCGTGCCGGGTGGATCCCGGTCGGGCGCATGCGGGAGTCTGTCTGACTGTCTCTCCCTGTTTCTAGCTTCAGAAAAATGAAAAAAAAAAAAAAAAAGATATTACCAAATTGAGTCCAAAGTAGTTGTATATATTTAAAATCCCACCAGTAGTAAGACTTTCTATTGATCTTTGTGTGTGGTGATTATAAAACTTAATTTTAGTCAATTAAGTGGGTTTTATGATATTTCACTATAATCTTTAAAAAAAAATTTTTATCAACTTTTAAAAAAGATTTTATTTATTCATTTTAGAGAGAGAGACAGAGAGAGAAAAGGGGAGGAGCAGAAAGCATCAACTCCCTTATGTGTCTTGACCAGGCAAGCCTGGGGTTTTGAACTGGCAACCTCAGCATTTCAGGTCGATGCTTTTATCCATTGTGCCACCACAGGTCAGGCTATTTCACTATAGTCTTACCTTGCATTTCCCTAATTACTAATGAAGTTGAACAATTTTTTCATGTTTATTCACCATTTATGTTTCTTCTTCTTGTGGAATATCTGTTTTAATGTGTTGGAGTAGTTTTTCCATTGGCTTTGTCCTTTTCTATTTGTGTGTGTGTGTGTGTGTGTGTGCATGCATGCATAATCAGAATACTACTTTCTTTGTCAGCTATATGTGTTACAAGTATCTTCTCTAAGTTTGTAGATTGTTTTTGCATTTTCTTGTTGGTGTCTCTTGATAAACAGTTCTTAATTTTAACCTAGTCAGGTATATCAATCTTTCCCATTAGAACTTTTTGTATCTCGGTTAAGCCCTTCTTCCTTGTGCAGTGATTTAAAAAACGATAGTCTCCTATTTCTAAATGCTTAAAGGTCTTACCTTTACACATTTAAGTGTTTAATCCTTCAGGAATTATATATCATAATCCCGGTCTTAAGAGCTGTTTTACATGTAGAAATGATACCCACTAATTCTTCCTGGGGAAACTTGCCTTATGTATGCTTTATGGCTTCCAAAACCCTCCTCTTACACATATTTTGAGTTTGGCACTTCCTTGTAGGCCACAGACAGTACAAACATGGGGACTCTTGCAGTCATAGTTACTTTAGCCTAATCTACTAGAGTAAATTAGTTTCTCAGTTGCCAATTCCAATAGCTCTGATAAGGGCAGTAAAAATACTTCTGAGCAGAAAAGGAAGTTATAACCCTAAGGGCTGAATAAAATTCTCCCGAAAGTGTATCTTTAAGCCTCCATATTATATGACTGTATTTTTGATAACTATTAAAAGTACTATCAATGAAAACAACTCTAGCTACTCCTACTAGTCAAATAACACAAAACATCATTTAATGATACTGAATTTTAAAAGAACAACAACTACAAGCCAATTCTGCAGTCCAATCTATACCTTAGGGGCAAAAACTTGACCAGAGGAGGCTATGCAGGAAGCCCATATTGACGCACTGCTCTGTTTCCAAAATGACTGAGCACTTCCCAGAAGCAACCAGGAAAATGTAAAGCAATTTGTGCTCTGAGATAACCCAAAAATAATAGGGTCACCCTAACTGGTTTAGGTCTCCAAGATACTAAAATATCAAATATTCTATAAACCTGGAATTCTGAACAAAAACTATTTAATTCTTGATTTTGCTATGTTGACATCTGAGAACATTTCTTGGTCTTTATGACAACAATCATGTGAGGAAATTATCTACTGCCACTATTATACACTAATATAAACTTGGGAATCTGGTTACTTTTGTGATTTATTTGACTAAAACTAGGCAGGTTCTCTCTTTGGAGAGTAAGTCCTTCTGAAGTCTGTCCTCATTCTCTTTTCAACTACTTTCTCTGTCAAAATCTGTCTCTAAGCCCATATTTGCCCAAAGAAGTAAAGAACAACAGCAAAGGTAGCTACAGAGGTAAATACAAAAGCCAGTATAATTGTAGTTTTGGTTTTGTAATTAATAACAGAAAAATGGGCCTGACCAGATGATGGTGCAACGGATAGATCATCAACCTGGGATGCTGAGGACTCAGGTTTAAAACCCCAAGGTCACCACCTTAAGTACGGTTGCCGGCTTGAGTGTGGGATCACAGACATGACCCCATGATCTCTGGCTTGAGGCCAAAGGTCACTGGCTTGAGCCTAAGGTCGCTGGTTTGAGCAAGGGGCTTGGCTGGAGCCCCTGGTCAAGGCACGTATGAGAAAGCAATTAATGAACAACTAAGCTGCCGCAATGAAGAATTGATGCTTCTCATAGCTCTCCCTTCCTGTCTGTCTGTCCCTGTCTGTTTCTCTCTCCCTCTCTCTCTCTAGCTAAAATTTTTTAAAAATTTTAACTAAAATAGAACTGTAAACACTTAAGTCACAAACATTTGTTTTTGGTCTATAATTAAAACAACTTATTAAATTCCTAGCTATTTAGATATATAAAGCAGTGTATATATTTAGGAAGCAAGAAAATAAAAATGAGCCCTTTGAAAGGCAATGGGAATAGCATTCATAAAGGCTCTGAGGCTAGAAGAACTTGATAATAAAACTAACCATGAGCAGCGGGAGCCACAGGAACTGAGGCAAGCAAGTGAACCTGAAAAGATAAGCAATAACTGGTTCACCAGGACCTTGTAGACTATGAAAAGTTTAGATTTTTCTTGTAAGGGTAATAGAAAGCCTTCAGAGGGCTTAAGCAAGGACATAATATCACCAGGTTTATATTTTTCAAAGATCACTCTACTATGTAGAATGTGCATAGAGCAGAGGCAGAGAGAAAAAAGTAAACTTAATGGGATCATTGCCAGTTCAGGTGAGATTCTAGTGGTAATGATAGAAATGGAAAGAGGTAGGCCACCTGCAGATATATTTTGCAAGTGGAATTAGGACAAAATTTGCTTATGGATTGAATATGGGAGGGGTAAGAGATAGCTTAAAGAAAAAAGCAAGGTGTATAGCTTATGCCACTTACTGACATTGAAAAAAAAACTAGAGAAAAAACAGGTTTGGGATGGATATTAACATTATATTTTGGACATGTTAATGTTGAGATTCTAGATGGCATGCAAGTATAGCTATCAGGCTGCATAGAAGTTTTGAGGAGAGATCTGAAATAAAAAAAATAGATATGGTAGTAAGCAGAATAGAGATTAAATTTAAAATTATGGGTATAAATAGAATTCCTAGGAAGAGAGCATAGAAAGAAAAGAGCAGGGGAACTATAGTCATACACCATATAATGATGTTTCGGTCAGTGATGGACGGTGTATGTGATGGTGGTCTCATAAGATGATAATGGAGCTGAAAAATTCCTGTCATCCAGTGATGTCATAGCTGTCATATATCATAGAGCAATGCATTATTCATGGGTTTGTGATTATACTGGTGTAAACAAACCTACTGCATTGCCAGTGATATAAAATGATAGCACAGTAGTAGGCTATAGTATAGCTGCTATACCATCTACATTTCTGTTAGTGTACTTTATGATGTTCCCACAATGAAATTACCTAATGACACATTTCTTAGAATATCCCTTTGTTAAGTGATTCATGACTGTAATTCCAAGTCTGGAGGAAGTGTATTACTTAGAACAGTGATTTTCAGCTGCCAGTCCATGAACTGGTCCTCTAGAAATTTTGTGTTAGTCTGCAAAAGAGTTAACCAGTCTGATATTGTATGAAGATTATAGACCCAATGATTTTAGTCGAATTTGCTTATGCTCGGGTTTATTTTTGCCTTAGCGGTCCCTGAAATAACTCACCTTATTTTCACCAGTCCCCACTGTAAAAAGGTTGAAAACCACTGACATAGAGGACAGGGAGAGAGGGGGAAACCAGTAAAACAGCTTATGGAATATTCAGAAAGGGTAGTGTTTCAAGGAGGAAAGAGTGGCCAACAGAGTCTAAAGCTACCTAAAAAAGGCAAGAACAGGGACTTTCTTTTGGTTTTGGCAACATGGAAGCAGTTGATAACCTTAACAAGAGCAGTATTAGTGGCATGATGGAACAGAAGTCAGATTACACTGAATACAGAATGGGGAATGAGAGTTAACAGTGTTCCAGGAGAACAACGTCGCTGAAATCTTACAGTTTTTGATGTACAAAAACAATAATTTCATATGATTATTTTTTTAAATCTTGAAGAAAGAAAATATGGTGCAGTAGATGGTATGGGAAATGAGGTCAATTAGGGCCAGGAAGGAGAAGGTGGGGGGGTTTACATGAAAAGACCAGAGGATATTTGTACACTGATAAAAATGAAGCAGTCATCAGTTGAAAGGTGAACAGAGGAGGTAGAAGATTTGGTTATCAAAGGAAAATGTGAAATAGTCTTTATAGAGCATAGGTAATCATACTAACTAGCACTGCAGTGGGGAATGCTAACACTACTGAGCATGCATTTGAGAATAGTTGATCACAAATTTATGTTGGAGCTAAAAACTCAAATGCCTATGAGGAAAGGCAGGCAAGCAACTGAAGCAGACTGAGTGGACACATAGAGACAGAAAGTAAAGGAATGGAAAAGGTATTTCATGCAAATGGAAACAAACAAACAAAAAAGCTAGAGTAGCAATACCTGTACCCAGAAAAAAAAAATAGACTTTAAGATAAGGGCTGTAACAAGAGACAAAGAAGGGCATTTCATGATGATAAATGGATACAGCCAAACCAATTTCAAGAGAGAAATTCAAAGTTATACAGGCCTACCTCTAGAAACAAACAAAAAAATCTCAAATAAACAATTGAATCTTAAACCTAAAGAAACTATGGAGGAAAAAACCTAAAGTGAGTAGAAGGAAGAAAATAAACACCAGAGTGGAAATAAACTAAATAGAGACTATATAAGACAAACAAACAAACAAAGATCTGTGAAAGTAAGAACTGGTTCTTTGAAAAGATAAACAAAATGAATAATCCTTTAATGAGATTCATCAGGAAAAAAGAGAGAGAACCCAAATTAAAAAAGAAAAGAAAACAGAAATGAAGGAAAAGTGACAACTGACACCACAGAAATACAAAGAATTATTAGAAAGTTCTATGAACAGTTAGTGGGATTTATTCCTGTAATGCTAGGTTGATTCAATATCCACAACTCAATTAATGTGATATACCACCTAAACAAATTTAAGGATAAAATAATATGACCATATCAATAGATACAGAAAAAATATTTGAGATAATCCAACATCCATTTATGATAAAAACTCTCAGTAAAGTAGCAATAAAAGGAACATAGCTCAATATAATAAAGGCTATATATATGACAAACCCCCAGTTAACACCATTCTCAGTAGTGAAAAGCCGAAAGCTTTTTAAGATCAGGAACAAGACAAGGATGTTCACCTTTACCATTTTTTTAAAAAAGATTTTATTTGTTGATTTTTTTAAAGAGGAGAGAGAGAGGGAGACAGGAAGGGAGAAAAGAGGAGCAGGATGCATCATCGCATCATCTCGTAGTAGTTGCTTCTTGTATGTGCCCTGACCAGGTAAGCCCAGGGATTTGAACCAGCGACGTCAGCATTCCAGGTCAACATTTTATCCACTGTGCCACCATAGGTCAGGCCACCTTTACCACTTTAATTCAACACAATATTAGAAGTCCTAGACACAGAAATCAGACAAGAAAAAAATAAAAGGTGCCTTACTAGGTGGTGGCACAGCGGATAGAATGTCAACCTTGGGCACTAACAACTCAGGTAAAAAAACCTTGAGGTCACTAGCTTGAGCGTGGGCTCATCCAGCTTGAGCATAGGCTCACCAGCATGAGTGTAGGGTCACTGGCTTAAGCATGAGATTAGGGACATGACCCTATAGTCGCTGGCTTGAACCCAAAGGTTGCTGTCCTGAAGTCCAAGGTTGCTGGCTTGAGTCCAATGTCACAGGCTTGAGCAAGGGATCATTGGCTCAGCTGGAGCACCCTGGTCAAGGCACATATAAGAAGCAATCAATGAACAACTAAAAGTGTTGGAAGTACACGTTGATGCTTCTCATCTTTCTCCCTTCCTGTTTATCTGTCTTTCCCTGTATCTGTCTCTTTTGCAAAATAAATAAATAAATGGCATTCAGATTGGAAATAAAGAAGTACAACTGTCATTTGCAGATGACATGAGGACCCTAAAGATTCCACGAAAAAAACTATTAGAATAAATGAATTCAGTAAAATAGCAGAATACAAAGTTAATGTTCAGAAATTAGTTGCATTTTTATACACCAATAACAAACTATAAGAAAGAGAAATTAAGAAAACAATTCCATTTACAATTGCATAAAAAGGCATTAAATAAATACCTAGGAATAAATTTAACCAAAGAGGTAAAAGACCTGTACTCAGAAAACTATAACAAATTGAAGAAGACACAAATAAATGGAAGGATATACCATGTTTGTGGATAGGAAGAATTAACATTGTCAAAATGTCCATATTACCCAAAGCAATTGACAGATTTACTTCAATCTCTATCAAAAAACCAATGGCAGTTTTCACAGAACTAGAATGAATAATCCTAAAGTTAATATGAAAACACAAAAGACCCCAAAGAGGCACAGCAATATTGAGATGAGAAAGCAAAGTTGGAGATATCACATTACCTGATAATCAAACTATACTACAAGGCTACAGTAATCAACCACATGGTACTGGCATAAAAAGAAACTCAAAGATCAATGTGACAGAATTGAGAGCTCAGAAATAAACCCATGTTTACAGTCAATTAATCTACTACAAAGTGGGCAAGAATATACAGTGGGATACAGACGGTCTTTTTTTTTTTTTTTTTTTTAGGTGGGAGGAGGGGAGATAGTGAGGCAGACTCCCACATGCGCCAGGACCAGAATCCACCTGGCAACCCTATCTGGGGCTAATGCTCAAATACCAAGCTATTTTTAGCATCTGAGGCTGATTCACTTTAATGGGGCTATCCTCAGCACCCAGGGCCATGCTTGAACCAATCAAGCCACTGGCTACAGGAGGGGAAAAGGGAGAGAAGGGGGAGATGGAAGGAGAAGCAGATGGCCGCCTCTCCTGCATGCCCTGACCAGGAATCAAGCCCAGGACGTCCATACACTGGGCCCACGCGCTATCCACTGAGTCACCAGCCAGAGCCAAGACAGTCTTTTCAATAAATGGTGTTGGCAAAACTGGACAGATACATGCAAAACAACAACAAAAAAAAAAAAAAAAAAAAAAAAAAAAAAGGAAAGAAAAGAAAAATAAACTTGATTTTCTTACACCATACATAGAAATAAACTAAAAATGGATTATAGACTTAAATGTAAGACCTGAAACTATAAATCTCCTAGGCATAGGCAGTAAACTCTTTGGACCTTGGTCTTAGCAATATCATTTTTGCTATATCTCCTAAGACCTAGAACAATGACAACAAAAGCAAAATAAACAAATGGGACTACATAAACTAAAAAAACTTTTGCACCACCAAGGAAACCATCAATAAAACTAAAAGGCAACCAACCTACTGAATGGGAGAAAATAATTGCAAATGGTATATCTGATAAGGAATTAATATCCAAAATATATAAAGAATTCAGTTCAACATCAATAGAGCAAGCAATCCTATTTAAAAATGCACAGATGAACTGAATAGACGGTTCTACAAAGAGGATATGTAGAACTGACATATGAAAGATGATCAACATCACTAATCGTTAGGGAGATGCAAATTAAAATCACAGTGAGATACACCTCATACCTGTCAGAATGGCTATCATCAATACATCAGCAAGCAACAACTAGAGAAGATGTGGAGGGAAGAGAATTCTTGTGCACTGTTGGTGGGACTGTAAATTGGTGTAGCCACTGTGGAAAACAGTATGGAACTTCTTTTAAAAAAGTAAAAATAAAACTACCATACAACTCAGCAATTCAACCTCTGGGTATTTATCTGAACACTAATTTTAAAAGATACATATATTCACTGCAGCATTATTTACAATAGCCAAGATATAGAAGCAGCCCATGTGCCCATCCATAGATTAATAAAGAAGATATAGTACACGTATATGATGAAATATTTATCAATTATAAAAAAGGATGAGCCTGACCAGGTGGCAGCACAGTGGATAGAGTGTCAGACTGGGACACGGAGGACCCAGGTTTGAAACCCCGAGGTTGCTCGCTTGAGTGTGGGATCATAGCCATGAACCCATCGTCACTGGCCTGAAGCCCAAGGTCTCTGGTTTGAGCCCAAGGTTGCTGGCTTGAGCATGGAGATCATTTGCTCTGCTGTATAGTGTCCTGGTCACAGCACATATGAGAGAGCAATCAATGAACAACTAAAGAGACTAAGGAGCCGCAATAAAGAATTGATGCTTCTCGCCTGACCTGTGGTGGCGCAGTGGATAAAGCGTCGACCTGGAAATGCTGAGGTCGCCGGTTTGAAACCCTGGGCTTGCCTAGTCAAAGCATAAATGGGAGTTGATGCTTCCAGCTCTTTCCCCCTTCTCTCTCTGTCTCTCTCTCTCTCTCTCTGTCTCTCCCTCTCCTCTCTAAAATGAATAAAAATAAATAAATAAACCTTTTAACCTGTGGTGGCGCAGTGGGATAAAGTGTCAACCTGGAATGCTGAGGTTGCCAGTTCGAAACCCTGGGCTTGCCGGGTCAAGGCACATATGGGAGTTGATGCTTCCTGCTTCTCCCCTTCTCTCTCTCTCTCTCCCTTCTCTGAAAATTGAATAAAGTCTTAAAAAAAAAAAAGAATTGATGCTTCTCATCTCTCTCCCTTCCTGTCTATCTGTCCCTATCTGACCCTCTCTCTGTCTCTCTCTCTGTCTCTGTCACACACACACACACACACAAAAGAAATGAAATCTTGCCATTTGTAACAACATGGGTGGACCTAGAGGATATTATGCTAACTGAAAAAAGTCAGACCAAAAAAGGCAAATACCATGATTTTACTTCTATGTGGAAGCTAAAGAACAAAATTAATGAACAAAGAAAGCAGAAACAAGCTCAGATACAAAAAACAAATTGATGGTCACCAGATGGGAGGGTGTTTGGGGTGATGAGTGAAAAAAAGTGAAAGGGATTAAGAAGTACAAATTGCCATTTACAAAAATAGTCATGAGCATATAAAGAACAACATAGGGAATATAGGCAATGATATTTTAATAACTATATATGGTGTTTGATAGGTACTAGACCTATCATGGTACTCAATTCATAAGGCATATAAATCTAATCACTATGTTTTATACCTGAAACTAAAATAGTGTATGTCAACTATAACAGAAAACTAAATTAAAAAGATATTAATACACACAGTTATGAAAATAGTATCAGACAAATTCCATGATCAGAGCACCCTACAAAAGACCTGACCATTACTCTTCTAAAACTGTCAGTCATAAAAAACATGGAAAATCTGAGAAACTGTCTCAGCATAAGGAGACATGGTAACTACCTGGACTGTAGTATCCTGGATGGGATCCTGGAATAAAAAAAGGTGTATTATAAAAGTTATGGAATTCTAAATAAACCATGAACTTTAGATAACAATAATGTACAACATCGGTTCATTAATTTCTACAAATGTATCATACTAATGCAGTGGTTTTCAAACTTTTTGAAGTCAGGTGCATTTAAAATTCTACAAATAATTGTAGGCACACTATATACAAATTTCTGAGAAATATGTTATAATAATTAAGTCAAATATTAAAGAAAAAAATATAAAGTCCAAGCATACTTTTATGGTAATTAAATGAAATAAATATGACAAAATTAAATTTATTCTGACATTAAAAAACATTTTTACGTTATATTTTGAGTTATACTTTTTTAGAATTTGTAAAATAGAGGGCTTAAAAATAAAATAAAACAAAATAAGTTATCTTTTAATATATATAGATACATTCTTAGTAAGATTTAGTAAACTTGGCAGGTCCTGGCGTAAATGTGTTAAGTTTTTTCATTCCTGTGTTTATGAGAAACATGAGCCTGATGTGTCCTAGCGATTTCTTCAATATTTGGGCATATATTTGAAAGGCAAACCCTCATTTCCTCATCAATATATTGAAGAATTCCTCTCTTTTTACTCTTAATTGTGTTGAGGGTAGAAAATTCTAATTCACATAAATATGATGTTGAAAATTGTAGTAAAATGTTCAAAGCTTTTTTAGATATTGCCACATATTCTTCTTTTATAGAAATCCAAAAGGCTTCAAGAGACAATTCCTTATGTTTAATCATCAATCCATGATCAGTGGATATAGCTGCCAGTTCTTCTGTTAGTGTTAAACCAAAATCACTTGAAGCTCCATGAATGGGTTTCTAATCCAATCGTATTGTTCAGTGTTAAGTGATGGAAAATGCTATAAATTAAATTCTGCTCATCAGCCTTCAAGTCCTATCTTATTTACACTTAACTTTTGCTCACTTCCAGAATTAGATTCTTCAATATCATGCTTCTTTTTGAGAAACCTATCCATTTTATTTGGGTGTATTTATCTTAAAATAATATAAGGATGTGTAAATAACAAATATAATAATGATGTGTTAACAAAAAGAGTGGTATTTCCATAATGAAATGGTATAATAGAGTAAGTATATTTATTTTTATACCTGTGTACATGCCACGAACCAGTGCAGCTAGTAATTCCAGGTCCCGAGTGGGAACTGTGTGGAATTAAGAAAATACATGGAATTAAGAAAGTACAGGAGCCCTGGCTGGTTGGCTCAGTGGTAGAGTGGTGGCCTGGCGTACAGGAGTCCAGGGTTCGATTCCCGGCAAGGGCACACAGGAGAAGCGCCCATCTGCTTCTCCACTCCTCCCCCTCTCCTTCCTCTCTGTCTCTCTCTTCCCTTTCTGCAGCCAAGGTTCCATTGGAGCAAAGTTGACCCCGGGCGCTGAGGATGGCTCTATGGCCTCTGCCTCAGGCGCTAGAATGGCCCTGGTTGCAACAGAGCGATGCCCCAAATGGGCAGAGCATCGCCCTGGTGGGCATGCCAGGTGGATCCTGGTCAGATGCACGCGGGAGTCTGTCTGACTGCCTCCCCATTTCCAGCTTCAGAAAAATACAAAAAAAAAACCACACACAAAAAAAGAAAATACAAGGTCAGGAGGGCCCTGTAATTGCTGCTGGTAAGAACAAAGCGTGCCTCAAAACCGCATCTTGCTTTATTTATAGGGCAAGGTGAGGCCATTAGCAAATCTTAACTTTACACCAAACAAAGGATAGAAGAAACTTGCCTCCAGTCTTTCCGAGGAACATGGAGGGTAGTGTAAACAATCCAGCACCACAGCTTAACAGCCTTTTGCAACCTAATCAGGCAAGTGAAGTGGGGGGTTGGGAAGACTGTCAGCTTACAGCCAATTCCCCACACCTCTGTCCCCCCAAAATCTAAACTCCAAAATCCCTGTTGGTTTTTTGGTCCCCAACAGGCACATATGCATTTCTCTGGAATACCACAGGGGGCACCTGGAAATCTTCTAGGGCGCACCAGTGCACCCTGGCGCACACTTTGAGAACCACTGTACTAATTAATGTTAAGATGCTAATAATAATGGAAATCTAGTATAAATCTAAATCTACTTCCCAAATAAACTCTATTAAGAAAATAATGAATATTTAAAAATGAGTAGCACAATGGCCTTTTCCTATATTCAATATCCAGCTTTAAAATAGTGAACAGTTAAAGCCTTCCTTTTATCTCAATTTATAGTTCCCTATTTTTTAAAAATAAATTTGATTTTTATTCGCTTGTATCCCTTAACTACTTTTACTATAGATGTATATATACCTAAGTAATATACAGTACTGTTGTTTTAAAATCGTGTACATATAAATTGCCATATACATATATCCTACGTCATCCTTTTTTGCCTTGTTCTATTTCTGGGTTCATTCTTTTTTTGTTTTAAGATTTTATTTATTGACTTGGGGAGATAGTGGCTGGAGGGAGGGTGAGCGAGAAGTTTCAATTCATAGATGCTTCACTTTAGATGCTTCACATAGATGTTCACTGCTTGTTTGTCCTAGTGCCTTGACCCAGCAAGCCCAGGGTTTGGAACCTGCATTCCAGGTCAACGCTTTATTCACCACACAGGGTACCACCACAGGCCAAGCTAGGTTCATTCTTAACTTATTGGCATACATTCCATCATATGGTTATCCCATAATTATGTGTCCCTTTATTGAGGAATGTTTCCACATTTTTGCTTCTATGCATAGTGCTGTTTTGTACATCATTGTCTACACATCAAAGTTCCTGTAATATATATACTTTGGATGGAATGCTGGGATTTAGTATTTGAACATTTTTCAGTTCCACTAGATTTTGCCAAAGTGCTCTCCAAAGTGGTCGTAACGTTCCTGCACATACCAACTGATACATAGTACGCTCTGACGCACTTGTGGGAAAAAAAAAACTTTTGAGAAACAGACATGCTTGCCTTAACTACAATTTGATTTTTGTGCCCGTGTAGTCATTTCTACGAATAAGCAACCAGCAGTTACGAGTACCGTACTACTAAATGCTGACGCGTGAGGAGTCACCCCAAGGTGCCCAGACACGCCGCTTCTAGTGTAACCTCTGACGCAGGGGAGGACGTCGGCACGCTCGGGACGTCGGCGTACTGTTTGACGCCCTTGAAAGCCCCTTTCCGGACTGTCTGGCAAGAGCCAAGTATCAGTTTATGTTAATCGATTTCTTCTTTTTCACAAGAAAGAGAAATATTCTGACAGGCTCTTTTTATTCTCAGAGACGATTCCCTCATTTCAGAGGAGACTTTTCAGCGGGCGTTTACTTTCAGGCAGTGCTGCGGGCAGCCCTCAGGCCCTTGTAAGGCGTGCTCGAGGCCCCCTTCCCTTCTTTTCGGCCGGATCCGCCATCTTCCAGGTAGTACGTGCGCGTGGCTCTCGTTCACCGGGGTTCCACACACTTGAGCCCTCACCTGGAGGCCGCGCTTTGGGCCCTAGGAAGGCCTGTAGACTGTTCGGGCACCTCTGGCCTGGGTGGTGCAGCTGTGTCTACCCACACCGGGAGCGGCCTGCGTCTGCGATGCCTGGCGTGAGCCGGCCCCGGGGGCCAGACTGCGGACCGAGCCCTAGCAGGGGCCGGGCTCCAGGGAAAAAAAGAGGTTGAATCACCTGCGTGAAGCGACTTGGGTCAGTCTGGGAAGAAAGTCATCTGTGTCCCCATGCTTCGCCCTGCTACCTTGGGCCTTCTCGGACGGGCTCTGGGGGCTGCGCCGCGCGGTGTGGTGCTTTCAAATTCTTGGCAACGCGGCGTTTTTACTCCTAATGGAAACCCTGCGCCTATAATACTGTCTAGTTGGGACTTGGGGGTAATAGGATCGGGTGTATAGGAGGGGACTTGAGTCTCCGGTGAGGCCCGGTTGTATGGTAGCCTGTGGTAGGAGAACGGAAGACGTTCGCACTGTGTCGGTCTGGACAGTGAAGCCCCCAGACCACTCGTCTCTGGTGCTGGAAATGAGTTCCAGTTGTTTTTATTTCTGGCCCCAGGTCGCAGTTGGACAAAGGGAAAATACTTTGCCACGGCATTGTCTTTTTAATGCTGGGGCATCTTTTGTTGAGGGAATAGATTCTCGAATAGTTATTTCTGACTTAGAGGTTTAGGGAAAAGGTTATTGAACATCCACTTAATTTTACTCTCTTTTTGTCTAGTTGGTGGGTGGTAGCTGCCAGCTACCAGACTTGAGCAGTTCCAAGCCTCGAGCACGCCTTCCACCCCATGGTGGGCTCCAGCTATGGAAATAATACTTAGGAACTTCCACGTGTGTTGGGCCTTGACGTAAAGTGAATTCCTCAGGAGGATGGGGTGCAAGGAGCAGGGAGGGACTCTTGAGTCAGAAATTACTCCCATTACAGATTTCTTCCACTTTTGTGTTTCTTTCTAATGAACTTACTGGGTAACACTGGTTGGTTAACAAAATTATACGGGTTTCAGGTGCACAATTCTACCACACATCTGTACACTGTATTGTGTGTTCACCACCCCAATTCAAGTCTGGTCCATCACCATTTACCCCTTCAGGGCATCTTATTTATGAATTTAACTCAAGATTGTATGAATTTAATAAAGATTTTGAGGCTGAAAACAGGATACCTGGCACTTAATAGATGGTTGATTGCTTTTAAGTGAAGGGTGCATTTGCTGGAACAGTGGTTTGTTTGAATTTGGTGGGTTAGGTGAAACATTCTTGTGTTTCCTTGCTCCACAAGTTTTATGAAAAAGGTACTTTAATGGGGTCACTTTTCTTTAAAATGAAGTGTTAATTAAAAGTTTAGATTGACCAGGCAATGGTGCAGTGCATAGAGCGTTGGACTGGGACACAGAGTGCCCAGGTTTGAAAACCCGAGGTCGCTGACTTGAGCAAGGGGTGACTCGGTCAGCCAAGGTCTCCCAACCCCCCGTCAAGGCACATAAGAGAAAGCAATCAATGAAAACTAAGGTGCCTCAACGAATAATCGGTGCTTCTCATCTCACGCCCTTCCTGTCTGTCTCACACACACACACAAAAAGAGAAACCAGTTTATGTTAGAACTCTGTCCACAAGGTAAGCCAGACTTTATATTTTGGCCTTGTGGTAGTAGTAACTGTCAGCAATAGTAATTCTGTCCTTAGATAATCTGAAACAGTGGAAAAACTTTTGGGAAACGAAATGAAAGGTTCCATTCTAAATGCAAGGTGCTAAATTGACAACTATTTTTTGGTAAGCACTTTTCATGTGCTAGGAATTGTTGAGTGCTTTGTGGCTTTACTTATCAAAGTATAATCCCATTTTAAAGGTGGAAATTGGGCATTAGATGTAGGTCTCCCAGCAAGTAAGTGGCAGAACCTATGCCAGAATAGAATTAGGCCAGTGACTATAAAATCTGGGTTTTTGTTTGTTTTGTTTTTTGGCCATCTACCCTACATAGATCACTCAGTAAACAATTGTGTAAACAATCAGAAATATGAGGAGTTGGAGATTTTTGACAGTAGATTTTTGTACAAGAGATAGGCTGTCACAATAAATCAGATTTGCCAGAAAAGGGGTTAAATCCACCATGTGAAAATGCAGGCTGAATTGTTACGCTTTCCGTCAATACATTATCTTCTGTATTGCTCACAAAAATTAGGGATATTTCAAAATGACTGAAGTGTTTAAAAGAAGCATTTTTGTTTATTAAACAAGAACATCAGAAAAGCAAACGAAGTCAGAAAGTTGCTCAGTTATGCAAATGAGATGCAAAACCAACTTTTATTTCATTAGTGAAAATGCATTATACAAAAGGCTGAAAGTACTGGAGTATCTGCATGTTCCCTGATCCCCTAATTTTTGTGAGCAGTGTGGTTAGTGATTCCAGTGCCCTTTGGCATTCTGTACTTAGTTCTATAAGTAATAATGTGATAGAGGTCCTGTTGCATTTTTATATTCTAATAATCGGCAAAGTACTGATTTGGATTCTAAATTCAGTTCTGCTACTTAGGAGTTTTAATATTCTAGAGCTTAGGCAAATTTGGCAAAGATCTTGTTAAAATGACGACTTTTTGTTAGAAATATTTCTTATTAGATCGTTTCTCAATTCTGACATTGATATCGAAATGCAACCATTTGAAATTACGGGGTTTTTTGGTTAAAGAGGCAAATACCAATTTTGCCATTGTACTTGACTGTTTTATACTTTCTGGTTTCAGTAATTCGCCAAAATGACTAACACAAAAGGAAAGAGGAGAGGCACCCGGTACATGTTTTCCAGGCCTTTCAGAAAACATGGTAAGTAGATTTACCCTCTTTAAGAGCACACATGGTGTACATTTGTGTTGTCATTCATATGATATATTTTTAATAATGGCAGTTAACCAGCATCTACCTATTTTGTAATAAACGTGAATTTTATATAGTATTTATATTGTCAACTAGCAAGATATTAAAATGTATATAACCATCAAAAGAGGTATGTGTCGAAAGCTAATGAGTTTATATTTCTTTAACTTGAGTTCTTAATCTTGATACTACTTTTTTTAGGAGTTGTTCCTCTGGCCACATACATGCGAATCTACAAGAAAGGTGATATTGTAGACATCAAGGTAAATTATAAAATTGGAGAAATAATTGCCTGACACAGTGGATAAAGCGTCAACCTGGAGTGCTGAGGTTGCCAGTTTGAAACCCTGAGCTTGTCCGGTCAAGGCGTACACGAGAAGCAACTGAGTTGAAGCAACTATACATTGATGCTTCCCACTCCTCTACCCCCTTCTCTCTCTCTTTCTCCTCTCTAAAACTCAAATAAAAAACAGCTTTTAAGAATTGGGGAGGTCTGGTGGGCGTGCTGGGTGGATCCTGGTCGGGCGCATGCGGGAGTCTGTCTGTCTCCCCGTTTCCGGCTTCAGAAAAATACAGGAAGAAAAAAAAAAAATTGGAGAGGTAACATTAGAAGTTAGAAAAGTTGGATTTATCTTAATATAGGAATTCAAATACCAATGTGTATTGTATGTCTTGGCTCCTTTTTATCCTCCCAAATGGGGAGAAATCAGTTGCCTTTGAATAGCTATTTTATTTATTTTTTTATTTTTTTTTCCATTTTTCTGAAGCTGGAAACGGGGAGAGACAGTCAGACAGACTCCCGCATGCGCCCGACCGGGATCCACCCGGCACGCCCACCAGGGGCGACGCTCTGCCCACCAGGGGCGACGCTCTGCCCATCCTGGGCGTCGCCATGTTGCGACCAGAGCCACTCTAGCGCCTGAGGCAGAGGCCACAAGAGCCATCCCCAGTGCCCGGGCCATCTTTGCTCCAATGGAGCCTCGGCTGCGGGAGGGGAAGAGAGAGACAGAGAGGAAAGCGCGGCGGAGGGGTGGAGAAGCAAATGGGCGCTTCTCCTGTGTGCCCTGGCCGGGAATCGAACCCGGGTCCTCCGCACGCTAGGCCGACGCTCTACCGCTGAGCCAACCGGCCAGGGCTGAATAGCTATTTTAATTTTACTTTTAAAACCAGTTTTTTAGGTGTTATTCCTGAGTCTAAGATCTTTTTATTACTTGTTAACAGCCAGTGGGAAAATACAGAAAAAATATTTATGCGAGTTTTTTGTTGAGGTGAAAGAGCATACCTTGGTACAAAATTTAATTATTGGTGGTGATTACTAATACAACCAATGAAAGCTATGTTTTTTCCTGACCAATATTTGTGTGTATCGGGCACTCTAGAGCTTGATGATGATTTTCTTTTTGATTGCTTAAAGCAGCATGAAAAATACATTTCACCGGCTCTGAAAGCTTTTGAGTTGCCATTTAAAAGAGAACAATCTTAACAGTCTCTTAGTTTCTTTAATAAAAGTTAGGGTTTTAAAGGAAGGGGAACTTGATGGAATGACATTTATCTCTTAACAGGGAATGGGCACTGTTCAAAAAGGAATGCCCCACAAATGTTACCATGGCAAAACTGGAAGAGTCTACAATGTCACCCAGCATGCGGTGGGCATTGTTGTGAACAAACAAGTTAAGTAAGTAATGTCATAGTTCTTGGTGGCTAATTTGTATTCCCTCATACCCCCTTTTCACTTTGCCAGTAGGACCTGTGTCTTTATTGGTCATTCAAGTGGGGCAAAGGAAATAATCCTTTTAAAACTCAAGCAAACTGGGTGTTTGTCTTGCATCCTGTCAGAGGAAACAAATTGAAAGTCTTGCAGGATTTGGTATTAAATAGTTCTAGGTTACAAAGTATTAAAAAAAAATTAATGAGTTGTAAATTTTATTAGTGATATGGTTTTGGTTAAATTATTATATTTAATGTTTCAGGGTCTGTTACCATATCTTATCTGTGGGTAAAAGTTCATGGTTTTTTTACTAAATGAAACTGCCAAAAGAATATTTTGAATTTTGGTTATATTTTTTTATGAAGCATTTATAAGAATTTCTGCTTTTTTCCAGGGGCAAGATTCTTGCCAAGAGAATTAATGTACGTATTGAGCATATTAAGCACTCTAAGAGCCGAGATAGCTTCCTGAAACGTGTGAAGGAAAATGACCAGAAAAAGAAGGAAGCCAAAGAGAAAGGTACCTGGGTTCAGCTGAAGCGACAGGTGAGTGCTTGATGAAGGGGTTTCTTGTTGATCATAGGGCTATAAAACTGTTGCTTAGTCATCATTTTCTTTTATGTGAAAGTTAGGAAGCTTAAAGAATTGACTATATTTTATTCACTGGTTCTGAGAGCACTTTGAAATTGTGTGACAGTTTTAACATAATTATTCCCTCACCTTTTTTTTTTTTTAATAGCCTGCTCCACCCAGAGAAGCACACTTTGTGAGAACCAATGGAAAGGAGCCCGAGTTGCTGGAACCCATTCCCTATGAATTCATGGCATAAGTGTAAAAATAAATAAAAGACCCCCACTGTAGTGATCAAAATGTTTCTCATAGTTGAGAAGTGTGGTATCCTTTAACCCCCCAAAAAAAATATTTAAAGAAAACTTTGTGTCCCGATTCATTGGGTGATGTCTTTGCTCTTCTAATTTAGTGTTTTTTCTTTCTGGAAATTGTAAGGCGGTTTACTTTGCAACAAAGAATGTACTCCATTGGTTAGAACAGGACATATTACATCATAGTTAAACTCAAGGAGAGTTGATTGCTTATAATTAGATCATAAATTGCTATATTTTAAGGATCAGAAATTTGCCTTTGAAGTAGGCTACTTAAAAGTAGATTGTTTAAAGTACCCTGTTCTTTGTGAGTTACATACTAATTCTGGGTAACTTCCATGTTTCACGAAACATGGCTCAAAAAACAATAGTGTAAGAGAGAGGATCCCCCCTCTTTTTGTATTTTTCTGAAGTGAGAAGTGGGGAGGCAGAGACAGACTCCTGGATGCACCTGACCAGGATCCGCCTGACATGCCCACCAGGGGGCGGTGCTCTGCTGCAACCAGAGCCATTTTAGTGCCTGAGGCAGAGGCCATGGAGCCATCCTCAGTGCCCGGGCCAACTTTGCTCCAAAGAAGCGTTGGCTGCAGGAGGGGAAGAGAGAGAAAGAAAGGAGGGGGGGGAGGGTGAAGCAGATGGGTGCTTCTCCCGTGTGCCCTGGCTGGGATTAAGCATTTTACATAGAAAGCTGAGGCACAATTAACTTGCCCAAGGTTACATGTGCAAAGTGTTAGGCAAAGATTCAGACTCAGCATTTGTTAGGCAAAGATTCAAACTCAGCAGTCTGGCTACATTATCACTCTTAAACACTAGTGTTAAATTGATGGTATTTATGGGGACATTTAAAAAACTACTTTGTATAGTTAGAGTACATTTAGGTTATTCTTTTGCTTTCTGGGTATTTACTTTGGTATAGCAAACAGTCTCAGACATATCCAAAAGAATTGGTCACACCCTGTTGTAGCTTACTTCGGTATCAGTTCATTTGAAATGGAAACATTGATACTTAGAATATTTTCTTCCCCACAAATAGACTCAAGGATAAGGTAAATCCAGTGTTACTGGCCTTGAATTTTCTCCAGTGAAATGTGATGGTAATAGGTCTTATTTGTTATCTGGCAAACTTAGTTTTGAATCATGGTGAATGCCTAACATAAATGGTGGGTATTAAACTGTTCTTAAAGGTTCACATCTAGTGGTAGAAAATTGTGTTTAAATATGCTTGTAGTGGTCAGCAGAATTCACTGCCACAGAAAGCAACCAAGATAACTTATAAATTGTTTCAGTTGACGTTTCTGTTCTGTATTTTAGTTGATGACACAACTACCCTTTTGAAGTTATTTTAAATACAAGTCTCTCACTGCATATTTTAAATTTACTTATTGATTGTTTTTAGGGAAACATCAATTTGTTGTTCAACTAACTTATACATTGCTTGGGTGACTGCGGATCAAACCTGCAGCCTTGGTGTATCTGGACAATGCTCTAACGAACTGAGCTACCCAGTTGGGGCCTCTCACTATATTTTTAAGTTCTATTTCCTGAATATCTTTAGCCATTTTCATAGCAAGATAAGGTATCAACGAGTGTAGACAACAGGGGAGAGTTGGTGCTGACAGGGCTCTTGTGTTTGTCCTCTTCTTCACTGATTATTCCTGGTCTCTCGTGTGTTTGCCCCTTTCCACTTGCTGCTTCCTTGACTTCTTGCTGCTTTCTTGCCTATAGGCCTCTCGAAACCAGCAGATAAAAAGAGCAGCCTTTCCTGTGCCTTTCTGGTAGCTTTATTTCCCAGTCTTCTGCAAATATGGCTTCTGCCTCCGCCACTCAATGAAACTACTGAAAGTTTACCAAACACTTGCTAATTAAATTTAGAGATTTTCAGTTTGACTTTATCTCCTTACATAGTTGACAGAATTATTTGTCTTGCAGAGGATTCTGCGGTTATACTTTTTTCCCAGTCCTTAAACATACTTGACTTCCCCATCCTCATTCTGGCTCCTTGATGTTCCAGATATAAGTTCTCTTTGGGTAGAGTTGTAAGCCACTGGTTCACTAAGTTACTGGGTCCCCAGCAGGCTATGCCAATATCTGGAAATAAAAATGCAGACCTGAGAACGAGTAAGAAATTCTAGAAGCAGGGCCCCACATTCTTAAGTTCTGGGTGATGAAGATGCACATTTAAGTAGAGAACCACTGACTTCTGTCTCGGCCATCTGTAATACAATTGAGGCTCAGATTTCAGAGCTCACTTTCTTTGGAAGTTCTAGGTCTGTATTTGCAACTCCCTCCTGGACAACTCAGGATGTTCTGCAAATGAACTGATTCATTTGGAAGGTTTTGTTAGGTACTATACATTGAAATTCTGTAGCTTGGAGTGATGTGTGTGTGCTTATAAAATTGTGTGCCTGCCTTGAGATTCAGATTGTTTTAATATCACATTGAGAATTTATAAATTAATCCTTACTCTAACTTTTCACCCTGTTCTTACTAAATGAGGTTGCATGGCTACTTGAACTTTTAATTCTGATCTAGCCAGGTATGTTAAGGCCTGTTCTTGTTCAGTTGAATGCAGTCCCAAGGGTTGAATAAAAAATAGCACACTCGGCCTGAACTGTGGTGGCGCAGTGGATAAAGTGTTGACCTGGAACTCTGAGGTCGCTGGTTCAAAACCCTGGGCTTGCCTGGTCAAGGCACATATGGGAGTTGATGCTTCCTGCTCCTCCCTCCCCCTTCTCTCTCTCTAAAAATTAATAAAATTTAAATTTAAAAAATTGCACACGTCGGCCTAGCGTGCGGAGGACCCGGGTTCGATTACCGGCCAGGGCACATAGGAGAAGCGTCCATTTGCTTCTCCACCCCTCCGCCGCGCCTTCCTCTCTCTCTCTTCCCCTCCCGCAGCCAAGGCTCCATTGGAGCAAAGATGGCCCAGGCGCTGGGGATGGCTCTGTGGCCTCTGCCCCAGGCGCTAGAGTGGCTCTGGTCGCAACATGGCGACGCCCAGGATGGGCAGAGCATCGCCCCCTGGTGGGCAGAGCGTCACCCCATGGTGGGCGTGCCGGGTGGATCCCGGTCGGGCGCATGCGGGAGTCTGTCTGACTGTCTCTCCCTGTTTCCAGCTTCAGAAAAATGCAAAAAAATAAAAATAAAAAATTGCACACTTTTTGAAGTCCTCTGAAAGTTGTGGGAAAACCACTCCATTTCATCTCTCTTATATTCCCATTAGTGTACATTAAGGTTTCCTCTGTACTGAGATAGAAGATGCTAAAATATAAAAAACTGCTGAGCCCTGGCCGGTTTGCTCAGTGGTAGAGCGTCGGCCTGGCATGCAGGAGTCCTGAGTTCGATTCCCGGCCAGGGCACACAGGAGAGGCACCTATCTGCTCCACCCCTCCCCCTCTCCTTCCTCTCTGTCTCTCTTCCCGCAGCCAAGGTCCCATTGGAGCAAAGTTGGCCTGGGCGCTGAGGATGGCTCCATGGCCTCTGCCTCAGGTGCTAGAATGGTTCTGGTTGCAACAGAGCGATGCCCCAGATGGGCAGAGCATTGCCCCCTGGTGGGCATGCCGGGTGGATCCCAGTCGGGTGCATGCGGGAGTCTTATCTGACTGCCTCCCCGTTTCCAACTTCAGAAAAATAAAAAAATAATAAACTGCTAAATATTAGCAGTAAGAATTGCTAAAATATAAACAAGGTAGGTAGGTTTCTCGTACTCTCTGAGCACAAGAGAATTTAAAACGATTTTTTTTTAAATTACTTATAGCATTTCCTCATTCCAGCCCCACTTAAAAGGGAAAAGAATGGGTAGTGTTCATGCAAAATACTTAATCTGCTAGACAAGTCGCTTGGTTATGAGTAAGAGCGAGGCAGCACCTACAGCTGTCCTGCTGAGGTGGAGAATGTGCCAAGGAATGAGTAAGCAAGCAAGTCAGGTTCTGTGTTATGATGCTTTTAAAACGGAGTGGAGTGAGGAGCAGCTGATAGGCCATCTCAAAGCCCTAAATGGAAAAGTCACAGAGAAAATGCTTTTATACACACCAAGCAAGAATGAATTTTATGGAAATCATTTGTATTTGAGAAGAAATGGTAATGGGGTTCTCTTTACTATCTACCAATAGGTGATGTCTTGGCTGAAGTGAAGGTGTGATTGGGTTTTTTTGCTAAGTTCAACCTGCTTTGTCATTCCATTTACATGACCAGAGTACTCCATCCTACTTTCCACATTGGTGGACAGGACCAAGATTTGAATTAAGGGATGGGACTATTTACTACTGAATGGCTCTAACTAGATAAATTACTAACCTTGTGTGAACCTCAGTTGAGAAGGTATTTTACCAATTTCATAGGATTATTAGGATTAAGGAAGAGTTAACATAATTAACTTTGTTTGTTAATTCAACAGTAATCTATAAATTATTTTAATTTATGAGGATGTTTGTGAAGGCAGGCAGGAGTATCTTATACCTTGTCCTCTCAGTAAATGTTTCCTAGTGGAAACTTAGCTGTTCTTTGTGTTTTGTATCAGCACTTAATAGCCTTACAGAGTAGAATTTTAATTTTTTTAAATTTTATTTATTGATTTTTAGATAGGAGAGAGAAAAAGGGGGAAGAAGTGGGAAGCATCAACTTGTAGTAGTTGCTTCCCATATGTGCCTTGACTGGGCAAGCCCACCCAGGTTTTTGGACCTACAACCTCAGAATTTCAGGTTGACATTTTATCCACTGTGCCACCACAGGCCAGACAGTAGATTTTCAATTATTTTGACTGTTGGGGAAAAAAAGGTAGGGAGTTGTAGAAGGCAGAAGCATACCTACCTATTCTGGGGAATATACCAAAAGACAGTCTGCATCTTTAGTAAATGCAGTACTATTCAAGGATTTAGGTTATACAGGAAAGGCAGTTGAAACTGGGTGATGGATGGTGGTGGCAGGGATGTTTTTGAAATGGACAGACCATTAGCGAAGTTTTGCCTGAGGGCAACCAACTTAAAGGCTTACCAACTTTTAAACCTGGTGATATTTGCATATTCCAGATTCTCTCCTTCATACTCATTCTAAACATCCACGGATTTGTGTATTCATATCTCCCTATGCATTCCTATTATCGTTCTAAAACCACTTTAGTGTGTTATGTTGGTTGCACCACAATTTTACATAATGGGACACATCCAAATGAACATGTGAGGCAACAATTTATGCAAGGCTGTAATTCCACAGTTGAGTAATACATTGTCTGCATGAAAAGGTCATGGATTATCTTGTATATTTGCAAATGGAAAGAGCTTTTCAAGAAGAGTGAAATAACATTTTGAGCTTGCTGAGTAAAGGTGTGATGTAGCAAAATGGGACAGAATTGTCACCCAGGCAGAGAATAGTCTTAGCAATCTTTGTGGGTGATCTTACATTTAAATGATCTTATTCCTGACTGGGAATATAAAATGGGATGAGGTGAAGAGATAAGCCCATGGGTTAGTCAAGAAAGGGCTTTATGCCCTGGCCGGTTGGCTCAGCGGTAGAGCGTTGGCCTAGCGTGCGGAGGACCCGGGTTCGATTCCTGGCCAGGGCATACAGGAGCAGCGCCCATTTGCTTCTCCACCCCTCCGCCGCGCTTTCCTCTCTGTCTCTCTTCCCCTCCCGCAGCCAAGGCTCCATTGGAGCAAAGATGGCCCGGGCGCTGGGGCTGGCTCTGTGGCCTCTGCCTCAGGCGCTAGAGTGGCTCTGGTCGCAACATGGCGACGCCCAGGATGGGCAGAGCATCGCCCCCTGGTGGGCGTGCTGGGTGGATCCCGGTCGGGCGCATGCGGGAGTCTGTCTGACTGTCTCTCCCTGTTTCCAGCTTCAGAAAAATGAAAAAAAAAAAAAAGGGCTTTATTTCCCTTGAAAGTTGTGCCTTTAGACTCCAGGACAGTGAAGTCTTTGCAGCAGATCCCATTGACAGCTGCTCAAAAGAGTTCCCCTTTTCTAGTCCTTGATTTCTAACAGGTAGCACCTGGGTCTAGCCCCTGGGAGGAACTATGTATGATTGTTCAAGGTAGTCACAGCAATCTCAGTCTTTGCTAGGCACTTGGGTAAACTTTCCCAATGTCACAGTTCTGGCCATTGGGCTGTGAGATAAAGTCTGTTGGGTTCTGAGAATTATTTTACAACAAAAAACAAAGGAGATTCTCTCCCTGCGTGAATAAGGACTTGATGTTTGGTAAAGCAAGAGCAGTTTTGTCCAAGGAGAGACCAAGAGAATATGAGAGAACAACTCAGACCCCTACCACTGAACTCAAGGATCCCTGGAACCTAATAGGTTCAAGGTTCTGTACATAGTAACTGTTTTTATGATACCTTTTCCCAGTCCAGGAAGGAGGTGCCCTGCTTCAAGTCCTTTCAGTTAAACAGAAGGTAATTGCCTTGTGAACAGCCAAAAGTCAATATAACTGAAATATGGCAGTTTGTCTCGGATCATTTCCTGGAACACTTGCTAAGAGAGCATGTTGCTTTCAAAACTAAGGTAATTGGGATAACGGTTACATGGTTCCTGTCTTCCAGTTTACATTGTGAATACACTATTCATTCATTCAGGAAGTCAGTCATTAAAAAAAGATTTATTCGGGACTTTGTAAGCCCCAGGTACCACTATGTGCCAGAGTAAAGACAAGCTCCAGTCCCTGCCCTCCTGGAGACAGACATGAAACATTCCATTGGAAAGTAGTGACACTTGAGTGCTGCCAGGGTTCCCTGAGAGTGAGTAACTGGGAGGTAGGGGTGGAGTAGCAGCAATGGTGACAGGAAGCTTCTCCAAGGGAGGAACAGATAAACTATTTGCCATCTATTCCTTCAGGATTCTTCAGTTGAGTGAAGAGAGCAGTAGGGGTGAAGAGGATACACCAAGAAATGGAGGCAGTAAAAATAATGGATTAATAATAGGCAAAAAAATAATAATTGGCAATTAATGTGGAAAGTAATGGGAGTCAAGGATGACTCAGGTCACTGGGTGATGGGGTGGCTGGAGTCACATTCCTTAGTGTGGTCAATTGCAAAAAAAAAAAAAAAGTCCCGTTCTCTACCCCTCTGTGCATCCCAGTTCTTTCAAATTTATCTCTGGCTTCTTCCACCAAGGAGTGGGGTGTATTTCCCTACCCCTTAAATTTGAGCTAGCAGTGTGACTTGATTTGGTCAACAGAAAGCAGCAGAAGTAATGGGTTCCACCTCTGAGACTGGGTCTGAAAAGGCTTTTTCTACTTCAAGTCACTCTCTTGGAACCCTTTTCGGCCACCACAAGAACAAGCATGGCCAGTCTGCTGGATCAGGAGAGACGTGTCTTGGTCACTGTCCCTCATCATTACTGACAGCCATCTGCAGGATAATGCCAGTTCTTTAGCCCCTACTAGCTCTCTGCAGATGCATAGTAGAGCCAGCAGAGATCAGCTGAGCCTGCCTAGAGTAGGATAACCATCTCACTGACTGGATTTGTGAGCAACTCTAAAGGATTACTGTTTTAAGCCAATTGGTTTTGTATGATTTTCATGCAGTGAAAGCTAACTGATACAACCAGGATAGGAGGACGGGTAAGAGGGCTTGCTGTGTAACAGTTGGGCATATGAGGCTGAATTGCAGGAGGCCAGAAACAGGAAGGTCTAACCTGTAAGGACAAACTCCTACAGCTGTGCTTTGCCAGGGTGGGTCCAGAAGCCTACGACCAGATCTTATTTCTCTTTTGTGCCCTCTTCCCACTCCCCACCCCCACCCTAAACTCCACTTTACACCTGGAAGTCAGTACTTGAATAGTGAAGCACACATGACTCAAGTGCACAGGCACAAGCCAGAGCTCCCAGGGGAGGGAATGCTTATGGAGTGCTGCCTAATGAGTCAGTGCACCCAGTGCCAGTTGAGGTGCAATTACTGCCTTCACAGATCTGGGGCCAGGTCACAGTGACTATAGTTCCCTTTATACTACTACTAACTCAGGCTCCTTCCCTGTCACCCCTCAGCACCTTTGGGGGGGAGGGGGGAAGCAATATTTGACAGCTATTTCTCCCTCCCACTGTTGCAGAAACATCCGATTGTAATGTTTCCTCTTTCTTTCGTCCCCGAGCTACTAACTCTGATGTCAGGTTCACCCACTAGTCTAGTGACTCAGGGTCGCCTCTGCGGGATGGAGGGGGCCACCCAAGCCCTGTAGGCACAGCCCCACGAGAGGCCTCCCCTGTGCTCTTGGGACAGCTGGTCTATTACCATGGTCTGGGGGTGGTGAGCGGTGCAGGTCCCGGGGCAGAACGCGTCACGGGCGGGGCGTTGAGTGCGCCTGCCCGACGCCCCACGCTCTCCGACTCCCCGCTTCCCCTGCTGCCGCCCAAAGGGCGATGAAGAGGAGGCGGAGGCAGCCGCTGCGGTCCCGCCCCAACGCAGGGAACCCTTTAAAAGCTGCCAGCAGTGACAGCTCGGTGGTCCTCTTGTTCCCCGCGCCCCGTGTGCTAGCACTCCCCTCTCGCCAGCCGCCCCCCTGCTGCGGCCGAAGCCCCCTGGGTAGGCAAGCTGGTATTCTGGTGGTCTCGGCGGCGGGACGCGCTCCATGCGGTCGCCCAACATGTCCGGGCACTTTCTGCTCGCGCCCATCCCCGAGTCCTCTCCTGACTACCTCCTGCCGAGAGACATCAAACTGGCCGTGCTGGGCGCCGGCCGCGTGGGCAAGAGCGGTGAGTGCTTAGGGGACCGCACAGGGCGGCGCCCACCCCGAGCCAGCCGGACAACGTGGGGCTGGGGCAGAGCAGGAGCTCGCAGCCGGGAGGAGGACAAGGCACAGGGAGGGTGCGGACAATATTCTCCAGCCTGGCTTCCCCACTGCTTGCTGGAGCACCCACTTGTGGGCTGTCGCTGGGTTTGGCATCTCTTGGAGAAAGCGGGCTGGTGCAGCAGGACGAGTCTCTGCCACCAAAGACAAGAAGACCACGACGGCCGCCCCAGGGCGTTGCGAAGTCCGCGGCTGGTCCCTCCTTTAATTCCGACAGCGTGGGGGTTTGACAGTCTTGTCCGAGTCCTCTGGGTGATTTTCCTATTTCATTTTCAGCAATGATTGTGCGCTTCCTGACCAAGAGATTCATCGGCGATTATGAACCAAATACAGGTTAGAATAATGACATGCTCCCTGGTTTTATGACTGCATGCTCCGATTTTCTTTGTCCTGCTGAGTGTAAGAATTTAAAAGCATACTCTCCTTATTTATCCAGGCAAGTTGTACTCACGGCTAGTCTGTGTCGAGGGAGACCAGCTGTCTCTGCAGATCCAAGACACCCCCGGGGTAAGGACTGGCGACTTCCCGAACGACACCGACACCCGCCGGTGCTCAGAGTGAGCAAGAGGTCTCAAGTCTGTTGTGCATTTAGATGGAGCAGTGGACTGTCCCCAGCAGGGGCCCGTCAGTGGGGTGTTAGAAACACTCCAAGGGGTGCTGACTGAATAGTTAAAGGCAGCTTCCTCAGGTGTGCCACCTCGAAGAGGGGGAGAGGCGCTTAACTTCTCTTTGCAAAGGTGCTGGGGCAACGCTCCTGGGATGGATCTCACCACCTCTTTGGAGAGGGCCTTCTCTCCTAGCAAGGCCTGGGGGAGAACTTCTGTTTCTAGCTGTTTCCTCAAATCAGTAACTTCTGTCAGACACTCTTGGCACCAGGTCAGGAATGTAACTTGATTAGCAAGTTTCTAATTGCTCACCCTTCTAGGGAGGAAAGATCTTGTGGAAGAACAGAAAGAAAGAATTTGTTTCTGGAACATTCTCAAGAAGGACATGCTAAAAATATTTTTATGATATTTGGGAATATTTATCTTGGCTTATTTTCAAAGTCTTGCTTTTTTTGTTTTTGTTTTTGAGTTGGTTTCTAAAAATTGTGAGATTCTAATTTGAAAGTTCTTGAAGTCATTCTTCAGTCAGCCTTGGTTCACCACAGGCAAGGAGGTTAAAAACAATGCATTGGTAACAACTAGTAAAATAACCCAGGTGGGGAGCTTGCCTGAGAATTTGCTCTTTCTGCATCAAAAGCCTCCTTCTGCAGAAGCTAGGCAGAAGCTGAAACCATGTTTAGTGATTTCTTTTTCAACCATTGTTCAAGGGTTACTTTGATGTTATTTTGAGTCCTCTCCCACTGAGGGCTTCCTTGATCAGACTCTCTTTGATCTTCTCAGGTCCAAGACAACCTCATGCAGGTGGTTGACTCCCTGTCCAAATGTGTGCAGTGGGCAGAAGGCTTTCTGCTGGTCTATTCCATCACAGACTACAGCAGCTACCAGTCCATCCGCCCCCTTTATCAGCACATACGGAAGGTTCACCCTGACTCGAAGGCCCCTGTTGTCATTGTGGGCAACAAGGGGGACCTTCTGCATGCCCGGCAGGTACAGACTGATGATGGTGTTCAACTAGCCAACGAGCTGGGCAGCCTATTCCTTGAAATTTCCACCAGTGAAAACTATGAAGACGTCTGTGATGTGTTTCAGCATCTCTGCAAAGAAGTGAGCAAGCTGCATAGCCTCAGCGGGGAGAGGAGAAGGGCCTCTGTTATTCCTCGGCCACGCTCTCCCAACATGCAAGACCTGAAGAGACGCTTCAAGCAGGCTCTGTCTCCCAAAGTCAAAGCCCCCTCTGCACTGGTGTAAACCCACCTCAGACAGACTGCTTTCTTTTTATTGTGCATTTGTGCAGCTGAGAAGACTGGGGTCTCCTTTTTAATCACACATTCAGAGTTTATTTTTATATGAACTATTGGTTTGCAAGTGTATATGTGTTTCTGAAAATTCAGTGATTGCCTAGAAGTTGAAGAGTTGTTTTTTTTAAATAAAACTTTTTTTTAATTGTAACTGCTAGCCACTTTTCCATTAAAGGTAAAATGGCAACATTTTGCCTTGTTTCTTAAATGTCTTTTTATAGACATCAAACTTGCACCGGCCAAGAACTGCTCCATGCTTACCATCAGTCTGAACTCTGATTGGTGTCTCTCTGTTGGGAGCGGTTTAAGTGGGGGGAATCTGTTGTGTAGGAAAGAAAAATATGTGGAGGAGGAAAGAGATTTGAATAACTGCAGGGTGTCTTTAATTAGGGCTTTTGCCACAGGCATGAAATTGATATGTGCTTTTCACTGTGCACTGATGCTAAAAATTACAAACATGTATAACATTATTATTTATTGGTAGATACGGAAGTTTATTCTTCTATCCTTATTTAAAACAAAACAAAAAACTTTCCAGTATTTCTTATGTCAGTAGGTGCATGCTACCACCCAGGAGTTGCCTAAAAACTCTCCTTCCCTGTCTCCCTCACTCTCACATTCAATAAAGTATCCGATCTGTCAGTTCTCTGTTTTTCTCTAAAGCATCACTCTGCCTTAATTCAGGCCTTAACCAGTGTAGACAAAGGTCCAAGCAAGAGTTTCTTGGCTTCTGGAATAACAGCTGTCTAATTCTTTCTTCACACCAGAACAACCTTACTAAAACCAACTGTAATCATTTTATCTCCATGATTGAAAAACCTCAGCTTGTTTCCCCCTTTTTAGTGGATAAATCATAAAAGAGACATGGCATCAAGATTTTCACCACCTCTCCAACCTCATCATCTCCTTCTGCCAACACAGACACACCTCCAAGCCACATGCTACCTTCAGCTTCTGAGGTGGCTTTTCTGAGTCTTCCTCTGTTTTCATTGTATTTGTGTTATAATCCAACCACGTTATCTAGCTATTTGTTACCTCCTTTGGGAGGAGCAATGTTCAAGGACAGTGACTGCATTTTGTGACTTTGTATTTCAAGCTTCTAGCTGAGTGCTTGCATATGGAGTGATAAGTTTTGAGTAAATATTTGATGAATAAATGATTGAATATATTATTTATTGGTGCCAATGGACAATCATGGGAGATTATAATGACACAAACTGTCCCTTCTGCTGAACAAGGATGGAAGACATTTTGAGTAGTTAAAACTTTTTTTTTTTTTTTTTTTTTTTTTTCATTTTTCTGAAGCTGGAAACAGGGAGAGACAGTCAGACAGACTCCCGCATGCGCCCGACCGGGATACACCCGGCACGCCCACCAGGGGCGATGCTCTGCCCACCAGGGGGCGATGCTCTGCCCATCCTGGGCATCGCCATGTTGCGACCAGAGCCACTCTAGCGCCCGGGGCAGAGGCCACAGAGCCATCCCCAGCGCCCGGGCCATCTCTGCTCCAATGGAGCCTTGGCTGCAGGAGGGGAAGAGAGAGACAGAGAGGAAGGCGCGGCGGAGGGGTGGAGAAGCAAATGGGCGCTTCTCCTGTGTGCCCTGGCCGGGAATCGAACCCGGGTCCTCCGCACGCTAGGCCAACGCTCTACCGCTGAGCCAACCGGCCAGGACATAAAACTTCTTTATGAGCAGTGGCAAAATGACACACATGCCTCTTCTGGCCATTGTAGATCATTAATTACCCTTCCTTCCAAGAACACCTCTGTCCAGACCTATGAGAGTAACACCACTCTTTCCTATAGTTCAGGGGCATCTACCTATGTAAAAAGGCATGAAGGATTTAGAAAATTAGATAATTTGTGTCTAAAGAAGTGTCCAAATATTTAAGAAAAAAAATATTATTTTAGATTCCATTATCTTTTTTAAAAAGTGCCCCATTCTCGCCTGACCAGGCAGTGGCACAGTGGATAAAGTGTCGGACTGGTATGCGGAAGGACCCAGGTTCGAGACCCCAGGATAGCCACCTTGAGCGTGGGCTCATCTGGCTTGAGCAAAAAAGCTCACTAGCATGGACCCAAGGTCGCTGGCTCGAGCAGGGGGTTATTCGGTCTGCTAAAGGCCCGCGGTCATGGCATATGTGAGAAAGCAATTAATGAACAACTACAATGTCGCAACGAAAAACTGATGATTGATGCTTCTCATCTCTCTCCGTTCCTGTCTGTCTGTCCCTATCTATCCCTCTATCTGACTCTCTCTCTGTCCCTGTAAAAAAATAAATAAAAATAATAATAAAAAGTGCCCCATTCTCATTGCTTATTTGCATACCCTCAGAACAAAAGTTCTGTCATCATCCATTCCTGCTTTCTACAATACATAAGTGTGGACATGAGGACAACTAATCCTCCTAATCATGGTTATGCTCACAGTGTGCCCAGATTGCCAGCCACTCAGTGCCAAAGGACCCTCTACCTTCAAGAAGCTGAGATCAAACATTCGTTGGAAAAAGTTAAATCCTAATGCAACAGCTAAAGAACAATACAAGACATGTTCCAGTGCAGCCTATGATAGAGTTCCAAGTGAGATCAGGAAGTCCCCTTGAACACTCCAGGCGAGCAGACTGCGGACCAGAGGGGTCAAAGATGAGTCATAGGCCAGTTCCAAAGGGAGTCACAGCCTCAAGGGGCCCCAAGCAGAAAGATTTATACACGGTATTTTTCCTTTTCTGAGCATCACAAATAACGGACCTTAGAGCCTCATAGCTTCCTTAATTCTCTGGTACCAGAACTAGCCTAGCACAGGACCTGGCTCCTTGGCCTCAGAGGGACCTCAATGCCTGTTGCCTCTTTCCCTGGCCTCCTGCTCATGACAGTGAGTCTCTTGGGGAATCAGGTGCTCAGGGGAACATTTGGAAAGATCCTGGGATCATAACCCTGTAGCTGGAAGAGGGGAGCAGGGAGTTATCAAGAGGTGGCTATCATGGAAAGCTGTCAGATTTGCGTGTAGGGTAGAAGATCTGAGGATTTAGGCTTGACTGGGTACAGAGGGGGCCCTTAGAGAAGAAGCTGAGCTTGTAGTCAACCTTCCTTCCCAGGGGAGCCCTGGGTGTCATATGTTACTGATGGGGACTGAACTCCTGAAACATTGGGTAGAACACTGACAAAGGGTGGGTGTGAAGAGGCCAGTGTCTACACATTTTAACCTGGAAGTCTTGCCTTTCTGATGAACATCATCATCGGTGTGCCCATCATCCACCAGCCTCATGAGGGAGGTGGAGCTACAGCATCCTTGCTCCCTCTTTGCTCCCCTCCCCCATCAGAGTTTCAGGTTTTGAAATCCCTGGGTCTCCACTAGTCACTCCTCCTCCTCTGGTCAGTTGTGCTCTAAAACTGCAGCATGATATAATTACTATGCCTGTCAGTATGGTCCTGGGGAAATGGATGGGATCCAAAGGCTAAGCTGTACATCCTGCAAACATTCTGTGCTTCACATGCAACTCATAAAAAGTGAACTGGAATAATGGAAAAATACATCAATTCTAACAGAAAAAAAAAAAAAACCCACTACATTTGTTTTGGTTATGTGGAAGTAAAGGGCTCAATGGAAGTTCTAAAATTTATTAATATCTGTTTAGAGAAATGGATTAAAATAAATAGCTGTGGAAGGCGAACAAAGAGCAAATAGGAAAGACAAGATGATGGTTACGTAATGAACTGGGAGCCCCAGTAGCTTCCCCCATTGTATATGTTCTGGTTTCAGCTTCTCATTATGCAGAGTTACCAATTCAAATTTATGAGGCGAAGATATTTGTATAATTAATAACTTATTCTTACCATTTTATCTGTCCCCAAAAGGTGAAATATTTTGAAAGACTTCGTCTTAAATTGCTTTGACACTCACTAGAAAGATGTGATATAACATCTTTAAAAACAAAACAAAACCCAAAATAATTACTTTCTGAACACCATTATGTTAGCTCAGGCTCTAGGAAAAATTAACCCATGTAAGCAACGATTAGTTTGCAACAGCAGAACAGTTTTCAGCATACAGAGTAAAAAATCTGTCTACCCAAGAAACAAAGTAGTCAGCCCTCATGTACTCCGTCTGCCCAGTAAAAAATGAGCTCCATTTAGGGTAGGATCAGGCTCATTCCTCTTAGCACCACAGCTGGTACAAAACAGGTTCCTCAAAACTATTTTCTAAGCTGCACCACTAGAGAAATAAGGAGTCCATAACATCACTGCTGTATGGCTCACGAGTGCCGTGGTGTGTATCTGTATTCTGGATTTCCGTTGTCACATGGTCAGAGATGGCTGGACAGAGGGCTACTTGAACAAAACAGGTGTCCACAATAGTGATTTGTATGATTTCAAATCATATTTATTGAGAACTTGCTTCATGCTAAGCCTTATACTTAATATCATGATAAAGACAACATTCCTGGTCTAGGAGCTCAGTCCGGTGGGAGTGCTGGGGGCCTGGCTGTGAAGGTGGGACTCTGTGGAGTGAAAGATGAACTGAGATTCTGATCCAAATCTGAGAATGTTGACAAAATTAGTGGAGAGTGAAGATCAGAGCAGAGTGAGAGTGGAGGCAAAAACCCTACAGATTGTGAAAGCACCTTATTAAGACAATGATGTTTTTTAATTTATAAATTGTAAAGCATTATTTCCTTTCAGCATGCTTATGTTCAGATGAGGATTAATGAGTTAAATTTGTGAAATATTTTCTGCCATTTTTTCCTGGCCTTCTCTACTTAAATTAGAAAAACATTGTTAACAACACAGCTTACTTATGTAAACAAATTTTTCCTGGAAATACAGACATGCATTTATAACTCTGGAGAAATAGGGAAGTCTTGGGAGTGCCTGCTGATGAACAGACGGTTACTGAGCAGCTTTAAAGAGGCAACAGAGCATGGCTCCAGAGTGAGGTTCAGGGTCAAACCCCACTTTGTTGTTGATGGACATGTGACTTTGGGCAGGGAGTCAGGGGGTGGGAACCCCTGTGTTTGGCTTGGTGCTCGTGAGGCTGGGTGCGGGGTGGGCTGACCTTGCTGAACTTCATCCAGTCTCCTCAGAACCACCTGATAAAGCTACGTCCTTCTCCAGAATGGGGTCTTGCCCAATCTTTTCCACCACTTTGAAAGCCACAGTAGGATGAGGACAGTGGGTAGGAGATGGGGCTGGCGGGCATTATCAGAGTCAGCATGCCTCATGGACACCTCCCACAGGCTGTGTCTCTCCTTAGTCTCTTCTCTGACCAGCCCCCAGAGAAATAGCCTGCACTGGGCCCCCAGGGATTCAAGCCTGTTATTTTCTATTGGAGGCAGGAGGTTAGCACCTTGCGGGGCTAGGCAGGGTTTGGGCCCCAGGGGCTGTTGAATGTCAGTGTGGGGAAGGGCTAAGGGAGTGAATGATTTACTACAGTGGGAAGATGCCAGAAGCAGAAATTCATAATACACATTTGAGAACAGAAAGTGCCGCCCATCCAACTTAATCCAGTCTAGGACGGCAGTGTGCGTGTGTGCATGTGTGCGTGTGTGTGCGTGCATGTGCCCGTTGTACTCACCAGCACAGGTTGGGAAAATGTTTGAGGGGCCATTGCCAGTAGCATAATAATAAAACCGATGACACAACAAATAGCTACTATAATTACCAAATATAACTGTATTTCTCAGTTTTCCAGAGAAATAGTATCAATAGGATGTACTTACATATAAAGAGATTTATTATAAGGAATTGGCTCACACAATTATGGAGGCTGAGAAGCCCCAATATCTGCAGTCTGCAAACTGGAGACTCAGGAGAGCCAATGGCACGGTTCTAGCCCAAAGCTGGCATGCTGGAGACTCGGGAAGAACCGATGTTTGAGCTGGGCTCCAAAGGCAGGGAGGGACCCATGTCCCAGCACCAGGCAGTGCTAGAGGCGCTCCTGTACTGGAGGGATGGTCAGCCTTTCTGTGTTATGCCGTCCCTCACTGGATTGGATGATCCCCACTCACACTTGGGAGGGAAACCTGCTTTATTTACTCAATTAACTGACTTGAATGTTAATCTCATGCAGAAGAATAACACACCAGGATATGTGACCTGCACAAATCACAGCCAGATAAATCTTCTGCCTTGGCAGGATGTGGTTGGGCTGGAAAACAATCTGATGGTCAAAGCCATCCTTACTTGTGAACTTGAGGAGCTTAGAATGAAGGGGAAAAAAGAAATGGCCTAGCCATTGATGGGGGTTGGGGTGGGGTCCTCTCATTGCTGATGTAAAAGGAGTTGGAGATAGTGGCCCAAACTGGGTGTCCTGTCTGTGCCAGTCCCATGAGCTCTGTCCCTGCTCTTTCAGCTGCCTGTGAGACAAAAAACCCCTGGGTGGGGAAGGCACCTGGGAATCAGACTTGGCTGGTGCTGCTTGAGCTTGTTCAAGTTCATGAATAATCACAGGTGGGCTAGATAGTGGATTATGCAAGTCCGTTTTGAGCTAGGCTAAGTCATTTCACCTCCTTGGTCTTCAAGTTCTTCATGTATAAAAGAAAAGATTCAGAGACTAAAACCTAGGGTGCAGTGGTCACCTGGGGGGACTAGTTTAAAAAGCAGACTCCTGGGCCCACCTCCAGCAATTCCAGGTGGGCCCAAGAATAATAGTTTCTAAAACTCCTCGAGTACATGGTATGTGCTGGATAGTGTTCCAGAGTTCTTTGTGAATTAACCCATTTTATCTTGCAATGACTCTGGGAAGTATGTAGTGTTATTATCTCCATGTTACAGATGTGTAAACTGAGGCACACAGCAGCTGAGAGCCCTGTCCCCTAGGTCACATAGTTGGGGAGAAACAGGCTGAGCTGCAGCCAGGCTTTGGCCACAGGGCCTGTGCTCTCAACTAATTTCACCCGGAGACCATTGTAAGCTGTGAGCCTGCTGCTCTGCTGCCTGCTTAAATAAACAATGTTTCCAAAGGATCCAGCACTCTTGTCTGGAAGCTGAGACCCACACCACAGAGTATAAGGCAAATGCGGGCAGAAGCCATGAGGAAGGGAATAACAATGTGCTCTGGGAGTGGAGTGTGTGGTTAGTGGAGGGACTCAGGTCTTCCTGACTGGAGGGGTTAAAATAAGCGTCAGAGAGAATCAGGTGGCTCAAGTGAGAAGCACGTCCAGGGTGGAGGGAGGCAAGGGTGTGCAGCCTGAAGGAGGGGCCAGAGTACAGAGTTCCAGGTGCAGAGATGATGGCTTTCTTTCTTTCTTTTTAAAAAGAATTTTTTTCTTTTCCTTTTTTTAAAGGTTCTATTTATTGACTTGAGAGAGAGGAGAGAGATAAAGGGGGGAGGAATAGGAAGCATCAACTTGTTGTTTGTGTCTTGACCAGGCAAGCCCAGGGTTTGGAACTGGCAGCCTCAGTGTTCCAGGTCAAGGCATTATCCGCCGCGCCACCACAGGTCAGGGTGACAGCTTTCAAGAAGCAGGCCCTTTGGCTGGTGTGTGGGAAAGAGGCAAGAGGTTTCCTGGGGCAGGGCCAATGAGTCTGCGAGCAGGCAGACTACGAAGAGCTTGATGGCCTAACAGGAGCGGGGCGGCTCCGTTGTGCAGGCGGCGGAGCCCTTGGAGGAGCGTGGGAGTGCCAGCAGCAGCTTCTGCAGGAGCCGGAGACCAGAGACGTTTGGACCAGAGCAGTGGCGGGGCGTGGACCAAAGGTGTGGGTGCAGGAGAAATGGCTCAAAAGTAGCGCCCACAGAAAGGAGGTGGCCTGGAATTGTAGAACAAAGAAAAAAGAGGTGTTGAAGGTGACCCAGCTCTCTTTAGTGTGGGAAACTGAAGGAAAAGAAACCCAGAGGGCTGAGAGGAGGAGGAAGTTGAATTAAAGAGATACAAAGATGTCCTCAATTCAGAAGGTGACTCAGGGCGAGAGTTCAGTCCACCTGAACAGCACCACTAGGTCTTTCTAGTGAGCTTGTGACTCACCCATTCTTTTGCCATAAAGCACATTACTCCATTTTTTCATATTCAGAGGGAAAGAACATGTTACAAGTTTCCCTTTACTGTTCCTTGAGTGCACTGAAAACTCAGAATCCCATGAGCAAGCAAGAAGGAGTTTCCTGATTGACGATTTTGGACAGGAAGCCCCTTTCTTATTCAAATGACCCAGCTTTGTTAAACAGTTAGGACTGGCTGTCAAGACCCCACGAGTCCTCTCAAACTCCCTGCAAGAGGAACAGTTTGGCAGGGCACAGACCCTTCTCTTCATTGTCCCCACCCCCAGTTTACTTTAAGAAGCCAATGTGCTTGCTTGGGATTCTATTTTAGGGGTCCCTGGGGTGGAGGAGTCTTGCAGTAGCCACTAACTCTGCTCTCAGAGACCCATCACAGACCCCAGCATAAGCTCCTTTTGACTGCCACCCATCCTGCTTTGAAAGGAATTACCTGCATGAGCAACAATACACATCTTGTGAATGGTATACAGACAAAATCCCTCAACTGGTGATAGATTTAAATGCTCAAAAATAAGCAGTCAAGTCACTTTCCCACATTGACATGCAAATCTGAATACCCACTAGAATGGTCAGAATCCAGAGCTACAACGCCTTCCAACTGAATAATACTTACTTTGTTAATAGTAAAAGCACCTGTCATTGTCACTGTTTCCTTCCTTTCTCCATCATTTCCCAGAAAGAATGATCAGCCTTCCACCCGTTCTTCTGTCCCTTCTTGATCTCCACAGGTTGACTTCAAGCCTGTAGGAGGTGACGGGCAGATGGCCAGGTGGAGTTCCCCCTGTTGGGCACAATCAGATCTGACCTACCATCTAGACTGGCAGCTCAGCTTTCCCCAGCACAGTCCTGTCTAGGTTTCCCTGACTTGGTTAGTCTTTACTGTTTCCTGGCCTTTGTTCATGTATTCCTTCTGCCTCCAGATCTTAGCCTGTCTGCAAGCACCAACTCAAATGCCCCTTTCTTCATGAAGTCTTCTCTCACCTCTTCACCCCTCCACCCTGAGCACCCAGCACGTAGTAGGTGCTTGATCAGTATTTGCTGAGTGAGTGAATGAGTGAAGGAAACAATGAAGAATTCATTGCTTCTGTTGCTTTTTGTGACACTAACAAGAGTCACAAAATATTTGTGTGCAAGAAGTCTTAGGGGACATCCAGTCCACAAGACAGCTAGCTGATAGTTGTCAGAGGTCAGACTAAATCAATTTGAATTTTATAATTAAAAAAAAATCCTACATATTTGTATTCTGTCTGTGATAGGAAGTTGGAGAGGCTATTTGTCCTTAACGCTTGATTTATGCAGACAAGGTTGTGGTCTTGTTGATGTTGAGTTTGTTCAGGAACCAGAAGTCTGGTGTTTGTTGTAAATAGCCTTTAAATGGAAGCATTAAGGTAAGGGTTGCTTGTCCCAGTTTTTCCTGAAGAGTGTTGAAAGCCTAAGTGTAACATGACTATAGCATAAGGCAAAACCAAGCTTTTCAGCTCCATGAAGACCTACCTTGCATGGTCAGTGTCAATGGCAGCTATGCTCACCTCCTGCCTCTACCCTCCAGTCCCCTCCCCCAGCCACCACGATGCTTTGGAGGGCTCAGAGAAACTGCGCTGGGTTATGCCCATGAGGTGCTAAGTTTCTATAGCTGTGGATAGTTACACTGGACATTTACAGCAGTGTGGGTGTGTTCTCCAGAAATGATGCCCTCTGTTAGGGGGCTGAATTGTGTCCCCTTCAAAGTCATATGTTGAAGTCTTAACCTTCAGCACCTCAGAATGTGACTATTTGGAGACAGGGCCTTTAAAGAGGTGAGTAAGTTAAATAAGGACAAATGATTGAGCCCTAATCCAATCTGACTGGTGTCCTTATAAGAAGAGGAAATTTGGGCCCTGGCCGGTTGGCTCAGTGGTAGAGCGTCGGCCTGGTGTGCGGGAGTCCCAGGTTCGATTCCCGGCCAGGGCACACAGGAGAAGTGCCCATCTGCTTCTCCAACACTCCCCCTCTCCTTCCTCTCTGTCTCTCTCTTCCCCTCCAGCAGCCAAGGCTCCATTGGAGCAAAGTTGGCCCGGGTGCTGAGGATGGCTCTGTGGCCTCTGCCTCAGGCACTAGAATGGCTCTGATTGGGGCAGAGCGACACCCCCAGATGGGCAGAGCATCGCCCCCTGGTGGGCATGCCGGGTGGATCCCAGTCGGGCGCCTGCGGGAGTCTGTCTGACTGCCTCCCCATTTCCAATCTCAGAAAAATTAAAAAAAAAAAGAAGAGGAAATTTGGACATAAACATACATAGTGGGAAGATCATGTAAAACCATAGTGGGAAAGAGCCATTGACAAGCTAAGAGGAGGAGTCTCAGAAGAAACTAACCCTGCTGATACCTTGATCTCAGACTTCCAGTCTCCAGGACTGTGAGAAAATTTCTGTTGTTTAAGTCCCCCCTTCTGTGTTACTTGGTTATGGTGGCCCACGTAGAGTAGTGCTGCTTCTATTAAGTTCTTGTAGAGAGTCACATACATGCTGTCTCCTCAGTAGGATGAGCAGATAGGCATTCTGTCTTTCCATACCTCAAGGTCATAATCTGGAAGAACTCACAAGTGTGAAAACAATGTGTTAGCTGTGAAGGGTCATACAAACCCAAGTTGCACACCCATGGAGATTTTAGGAACACTATTAGCACCTCCTATAGGGTGAGGCTTACACTAGGTGTTTAGTAAAATCTAGTGAGTCAACTGAAAAGCAGTAAGAGTAAGTAGAATGTTTATCACTAGTTTTTTGTACTTAGGTTGTGTGGGACAATTCACCTCCTTCCTGGGTGTAGCCAACGGACACAGTCCTTAGCTGGGCATCAGTCCTCCAGTCTCGCGGGGTAGAGAAGTCCATCTTCATCAAATTCATGTCCTGGCTCCAGCAGAGCAGCGAGGGGATGCACTGCCTCTCAGTCACTGCATTTCTGTGGGCGAATCCCCCAGCCTGGCTGGCCTCTGCTTACACACTTGCAAATGAGAAAGCTGGATTAAATGGTCTCTCCAGTTTATTCCTTCTCTAGAATTGATGATTCCCTTCTTGTATGAGTTAACATGCACTTGGCTAAAAACTTAATTCTAGTTAGCTTTGATAATAAAAACTCACATAATAATCTCACACAATAATCTCACATAATAGCAAGCCCAGAAGGTCCTTCCATTTCTTCATTCTGCCCTTGGTTTTAAACTTTATTCTAAGGCTGTTGTTCATCTTGTGACCAAGATGAGAAGACTGAGGCACAGAGAAGTTAAATAATGTGCCCCATGTCGCACAGCTGGTAAGAGGCAGACAGAGTTCACATCTAGGCTGTCTACTCTCTTAAACTGTCTACCCATACTACCTCTTGTCAGGAGACATTGCCTGTGGTCAGGGACGTATGCAGGCCAGAAAGGTTGATACTTGCCCCCTCCCCTACATCTTAGAGAAGAAGAGAGCATTACAGGACCTCAGGGAAGGAGTGAATACACAGTGATAGTTTGTGGCTGCCGGCCTTCCCACTAGGATTGTCTGTGCTTGTGTTCCTCCATCTGGGGTGGTTTAGTATTCCCAACACAGTGGGCACTTGGTCAGCAACAGTGAGAGCGGGTGGCCTGAGCTTCCTGCTTCCTCTTGCTCCCTGAGCAATCTGGTTGGCTGCTGAGAACAAGCTCTTTCAATGTTGCTGAAAGTCTCAGCTGACAAGAACAGTGATTCAGGCTGATTTCCTTGAGGCTTAGAACAGGCTGAGTGCATCTTAATGGTTCTGTCTGCTCTGTGTTTTTTTGTGTCAGAAACTGCTGATCTGTTGGAGAGGTTTTCAAGCTCACAGAAACAGTTGCTGGTAAATCTCCGCTTATTCTCAGAACAGACTTGTACTCACCAGAGGGGACAGGATTCTGTGTGGCTGGGGGCAGACAGGGCTTTTAGGAGGTAAGTGAGAACCTGGAGTATGCCAGGTCCTTTAAACAAATGGCCATAGGGTGGAGCAGCAGCAGAAAGAAGGAGCTTTAATGTGGAGTGAAACAGGCATGTTTTAAACCCCTGGTCTTCACCACCTTTTTGACCCTCATTGATAGTAGTAAGAATAGCATTCATGGCTCAAGATCCTATACTGCAGTGGTTCCCAACCTTTTTTGGGCCATGGACAGGTTTAATGTCAGAAAATATTTTCACGGACCGGCCTTTAGGGTGGGATGGATAAATGTATCACGTGACTGAGACAAACGTCAAGAGTGAGTCTTAGGCAGATGTAACAGAGGGAATCTGGTCATTTTTTTTTTATAAATAAAACATCATTCAGATTTAAATATAAATAAAACGGAAATAATGTAAGTTATTTATTCTTTCTCTGCAGACCGGTACCAAATGGCCCACGGACCAGTACCGGTCCGCGGCCCGAGGGTTGGGGACCACTGCTATCCTAAACATTTTGCATATACTATCTCATTCAATCCTCAAACAACTCTGAGTTGCTTCCTTGCTTTACAGATGAGGATATCAAGGCTTAGAGACAGAGAAGCTGAGTCATGGGCCCAAGGTTGTAAATTTAGTAAATAACTGGGTTTCGAGTCAAGATTGTTTCTTTCTTTGCTCCTTTTATCCCCTGCTCCTCCACACTCTTTATCTTTCTTCCTCTTCGTCCTTCTCTTTCTTCCTCTCAATAAATATATAGGTGTTAGGTGCTATATAAGCTGTGGGTGGCCTGACCAGGCGGTGGCACAGTGGATAGAGCATCGGACTGGGATGCAGAGGACCCAGGTTTGAGACCCTGAGGTTGCCAACTTGAGCGCGGGCTCATCTGGTTTGAGCAAAAGCCCACCAGCTTGAACCCAAGGTCGCTGGCTTGAGCAAGGGGTTACTTGGTCTGCTGAAGGCCCACGGTCAAGGCACATATGAGAAAGCAATCAATGAACAACTAAGGTGTTGCAACGCGCAATGAAAAACTAATGATTGATGCTTCTCATCTCTCTCCGCTCCTGTCTGTCCCTGTCTATCCCTCTCTCTGATTCACTCTCTGTCTCTGTAAAAAAAAAAAAAAAAAAAAAGAAAAAAAAAGACAAATAAGCTGTGGGTGATATAGTGATAATCACAAAACACCCACAACCTCTTGTCTCCCGTAACCTGTCTGAATCATAATTTATCTCTCACTGATGGGGACAGAGAAGTATTTATTTTAAGTTATTTATGTGAGTGTGGGGGCAAACAAGTCCAAGTCCAAAATCCATAGGGCAAGCCAGCAATCTAGAGATTCTGGTAAGAGTTGATGTTGCTGTCTTGAGTCAGAAGGCTGGGAACTCAGTCAGGATTTTACTATGGGAGCCTTGAGAAAAATTCTGTCTTCTTTGGAGAACCTTAGTTTTGCTCTTAAGGCCTTCAACTGATTGGATGAGGCCTACCCAAGTCTACTGATTTAAATCTAAAAAATACTTTCACAGAAACATTTAGACAAGTGTTTGACCAAACAACTGGGCACCACAGCCCAGTCAAGTTGACACATAACATTAGCTATTACAACATAGAAGATGTAAAAGAAAAGGCCGACACATCTGACTAACGTGACAAAGGTAGCAGCAGCTGGCCTCACAGACTTGCCTTCTTGTGGCACTGTGGTTGGTGCGTCTGCCTGCACAACCTTCTCTACCCTTCCTTCTAAGTGGCAGCTTGAAATGAACCATGACCTTGGAAAATGCCATTTTTTTCTAAAGTTTTTTTAAGAGGTGTTTAAAAGAGAAACTCTTCAGCTGAGAAGAGGACTTAAGTGATTCCTGAGAAGTGAAATGACTGACGTGTTTGGCACACGGAGCTGCTGTTACATCTTGGTTCTCCAGTACATTTGCCTTTTTGGAAATTTTTTGAATAAGAAAGCTCTGTTGGCCCGGATGTTACTTTGTACTTAATATAAACTTTTCATAGCAACTTTACACTGACATTTTTCTTATTGAAAGAGGTTTCTTTTTCTTTTTGAGTGACTGCTTTTAATGGAATTTAAAATCTTTCTGTGAGAACAAGTCCTGCTTTGTGTGGCTTTCCTTTTATAATACGAACGTACTTGGGAATGTCTACTGGATAGTATTGCTATTTATGGTAAAAAAGAACTTATAATAATAAAACAATCAAGAAAAAAATCAATAATTACTATAATCATTTCAAATTGCTAAACTCCAGAGGGGATGGTCAGTAAGGCTTTTCTTTATAAGGCTGATTTGCATACATCTTCTCCAAGGAGTTTGAACACTCATTTGGACTTAGAAATCTGCTTACCCTTTGAAATTCCCAACTTCTGATGAAACAAACAGAAAGGAGCAGCTGATGGTTCACACATAACAAATGGGAGAAGTGAGGATGTCCAGTTACCTCACTGAGTTTGTGCAAATTAATTGCCCTGGGCCTCAAATGGAGACCACACTCCATGCCCCCCCAACACGCACACAATTTCTGAGTTGCCTACTTATTGAATGGTAAATCATTCAAAAGAGCCTCCAGGTCCTGGCCGGTTGGCTCAGCGGTAGAGCGTCGGCCTGGCGTGCGGGAGACCCGGGTTCGATTCCCAGCCAGGGCACACAGGAGAAGCGCCCATTTGCTTCTCCACCCCTCCGCCGCGCTTTCCTCTCTGTCTCTCTCTTCCCCTCCCGCAGCCAAGGCTCCATTGGAGCAAAGATGGCCCGGGCGTTGGGGATGGCTCCTTGGCCTCTGCCCCAGGCGGCAGAGCGATGCCCCCGAGGGACAGAGCATCGCCCCCTGGTGGGCAGAGCGTCACCCCTGGTGGGCATGCCGAGTGGATCCCGGTCGGGCGCATGCGGGAGTCTGTCTGACTGTCTCTCCCCGTTTCCAGCTTCAGAAAAATACAAAAAAAAGAGAGCCTCCAACGTTAAGCTCTTATAAATATTAATTTCTGGGGGGGGGGGGAAGAGTAGCAATTGTTTTATTTTTTTTAACTAGGTGGAAATTTATTATACAACATTTTCCTTCTAGAAAGTTAGTTGGATATTTAGTTCTATTTGTGAAGTATAATTTTCTCTTTTGGCATTTAATTGCACAAAGGAAGAGTTTCAATGGTGTTAATAATGACTAGGCAAATAGTAGCAAAAACAGGTAAATAAAAGTATTTTCCTAAATGTGCCACAAACATTGCTGAAAAGAAAAACGGATTGTAGCTAGTGCTGAGGCTCCTTCTTTGTTAAATGATGTCTAATTACAGAGAAGGCTATGAATTTCAGAAGAGAAAGGTTTCAGCCTGCTGAGCTGACAATCATGTTGAAGGGTAACTCAAACAGGTGACAGATACCAAAGCCATTAGCACACCACAGAAGCAGGAACCCCAAAGTGTGTGAATATGCATGCATGAGCATGCTCTCCTACCTTCCTCATCTCCCAACACTTGCCTCCATAGCCTGTGCTGATATCCCCCCTTCATCATTGTATGGGCTGCTGAACTGTACCCTACACAGGGTCTTCTCCATGTCATTTCAGATTATGTGAAAGCCTATCTCCCTTTTATCTCAGGGCTAAAAAATATTTTAGGTGACTCTCTCATCAGGTTTCAGTCTAAATTATATCCTATGAAAGTGAATAAAGGAAACCTCATTTAAAACAGAGTCAGGAGACTAGAAGAAGAAGCTCTCACACACTACCATTCAACATTAATTACAGACTCTAACTGGAAAAGCCTCAGTTACAGACTCCAACAGGAAAAGACATTCCTTGAATTCGCAACAAGAAGTGCCTCTATTACCCCAAACAGGAGGAAGGAAAATTTTCTCCTTTCCTAGCAAGAAGGCTGCCAATGGGAACTGTCAAAACTCAACCAATGAGAAGCCATCACCACACTGACCTCTCACTTTCCTCCAGTGGACTTTCCTTTAAAGCAATGCCTCCCAACTTCCTGCTTTTTTGCTATAAAGAAACATTCCTCTCCTTTGTTTGCTGAACTTCCCTGTAGTTTTGCTATACCATGCTTGTCCTGAATTGCAATCTTTTGCTATTCCCAAATACATCAATATTTGCTGGTTAAAAATAACCAGCTGTTTCATTTTCAGGTCAACACTGCAGACAAGTCCTTTGAATTGCTCTCTTCTCAGTTTACATAAAATACCAGCCTTAACAGAGATTTGGGTGCCCTTCACAAAGGGAGAAAAAGTTATTACATACAACACACTGGAAAGGCAGGGTGGATATAACTCATATTCAATAAAGTTGGTGAGAACAGTCTATCAATTAAAAAAAGTCCCGAGTAAGCTACCTTGGGCTGAAATGGTGGTTCCATGGTCATTGGATACCCAGAAACATGTACTCTTTCTGCCTTTTTCGCTAGTGTGTAGTTCTCATCCTCAAGGTCTCCTTGTGGTCCAGGATAGCTGATGGAACACCAGCCTTCTAAGTTCCGGGTAGCAGGAAGGAGCATCCCAAATGACCTAACTTTCATTAATTCACCTTTCCAGAAGTCCTACCCAACACTTGCATATTTTTAAATTAGGATTTTATTTATTAATTTTAGAGAGAGAAGAGAGAGAGAGAGAGAAAGGAAGGGGAGGAACGGAAAGCATCAACTCATTTTCTTTTGGTATGTGCCTTGCAGGTGAGCCCGGGATTTCTAACCAGTGACTTCAGTGTGCCAGGTCAATTCTTTTATCCACTGCAACACCACAGGTCAGGCAACCCAATATTTGCATTTATATCTCATCAGTCACATGGCCACTAGCAGCATAGAAAACTGGGAAATAGTCTTTACTCTGGGTGCATTGACACCCTAGTGATATTTCAGTTTTATTACTAAGGGAAAATAGAAAAATGGGTATTGGGAAGAAACTGGCTATCTCTACATCAAGAAGGAACTCATTCTCCAGAGCTTAGGGTTTGGCCTTTTTAAAGAATCCCTACAGTTTTTCAGGGACACTGCGGGTCTTCTCCAGCCTGGAGTGATTCCAGAAGGAATTCCTAACTTGTGGAAATGAGTGTGGTGGTTGCTCAACTAGGCAGGTGGCTAGGAGGAACACTGCCCACACTTTACCCCTTCTAATGAAGGTTTGCTGGGCTGCCTGCTCACATTACTTTTTCTTTTCTACTATGTATTGGGTTTGGGTGTATAGTCTAGTGGTTAGACAATCATGTCCTTCATGTAGTGTTCCCCTCAGCATACCTAGCACCCCAACTGCCACCCCACATAGTTATCACATTATTGACTATATTTACCATTCTTTATTTACTTCCTCATGACTATTTTGAAGCTACCAATCTGTGCTTCTTAGTCCCTTCACCACTTTCACCCAGTGCCCCAACCCTCCTCCCCTCTTGGCAACCACCAGTTCTCTCTCTCTCTATGAGCTGTTTCAATTTTGTTTGTTTGTTTTGTTCTTTAGGTTCCACATATAAGTGAAATCATATAGTATTTGTCTTTCTCTGTCTTATTTCACTTAGCATAATAACATCTAGATTCATCCATGTTGTCACAAAGGGTAAGATTTACTTCTTTTTATGGCCAAGTAGTATTCCATTATATAATTGTACCATCATTTTTTTATCCACTCATCTGTTGATGTGCACTGGGATTGCTTCCAAATCTTGGTTATTGTAAATAATGATGCAATAAACATAAGGGTACATATGCTGTATTCTTTCAAATTAGTGTTTTGAGTTTCTTCAGATATATACCCAGAAGTGGAATTGCTGGGTTATAAAGAACTTTCATTTAAAAAAATTTGAGGAACCTCTATACTTTTTTCCACAGTGGCTGCACCAATCTAACATTCCTACCAACAGTGCATGAGGATTCCCTTTTCTCTACATCCTCGCCAACACTTACTGTTTGTTGATTTATATTTTCTTTTTTCTCCCTCTTACCTGAGGAGACATTATCAGAAAAATATTGTTAGAGAAAATGTCCAAGATTTTATTGCCTATATTTTCTCTTAGGATATGCCAATAATAAAATATCAGAAAGGGAAACTAGGAAAATAATCCCACTTACAATTGAACCAAATAAAAAAAATACCTAGGAGTAAATTTAACCAAGGAGGTAAAAGAATTGTACTCAGAAAACTATAGGTACTAAAGAAACTGAAGAATATACAAATAAATGGAAGAATGTACTATGTTAATGGATAAGAAGAATTAACATTATTAAAATATCCATACTACTCAAAGCAATCTATAGTTTCAATGCAATCCCTGTCAAAATTGCAGTAGTGTATTACACAGAACTAGAAAAAATAATCCAAAAATTTATGTGGAACCCCAAAAACCCCCCATAGCCTCAGCAATATTGAGAAAGAACAAAGTTGGGAATATAATGTTACTTATTATAAAACTATACAACAAGGCGACAGTAATCAAAACAGTATGGTACTGGCATAACCACACATAGATCAATGAAACAGAATAGAGAACCCAGACATAAATCCATGTCTATATGGTCAATTAATATTTGACAAAGGAGGCAAGACAATTTATTCAAAAAATGGAGACTGGAAAATTGGACAGATAAGTGCAATAAGATGACATCACTCATGTAGTGATGTCAGTAATAATGGTGAAGCACAGGGTCAGCTTCTTCTAACCTGGCCTATGTGCCAGGCAGGGTTTTGGAGTTGGCAACAGGATATAGTCAGTTGCTTTCTGCACAGAGGGGCAGAGCCTCTAAGGAGCAAACACAAACTCCCTGTTTATTTTCTTTTCTTTTTTTTTTTTTGTATTTCTCTGAAGTTGGAAATGGGGAGGCAGTCAGACAGACACCTGCATGCGCCCAACTGGGATCCACCTGGCATGCCCACCAGGGGGCGATGCTCTGCCCATCTGGGGCATTGCTCTGTTGCAACCAGGGCCATTCTGGCGCCTGAGGCAGAGGCCATGGAGCCATCCTCAGCGCCCGGGCCAACTTTGCTCCAGTGGAGCCTCGGCTGCGGGAGGGGAAGAGAGAGACAGAGAGGAAGGAGAGGGGGAGGGGTGGAGAAGCAGATGGGTGCTTCTCCTGTGTGCCCTGGCCGGGAATCGAAGCCAGGACTCTTGCACGCCAAGCTGATGCTTTACCACTGAGCCAACTGGCCAGGGCCCGAACTCCCTGTTTCCTTTTTTTTTTTTTATAAATAATTTTTATTTTAATGGGGTGACATCAATAAATCAGGGTACATATATTCAAAGAAAACATTTCCAGGTAATCTTGTCATTTAGTTCTGTTGCATACCCATCACCCAAAGAGAGATCGTCCTCCGTCACCCTCTATCCAGTTTTCTTTGTACCCCTCCTCCTCCCCCTCCCCCTCTCCCTCCTCCCCTCCCCCTAACCCCCGTAACCACCCCACGCCTGTCCATGTCTCTTAGTCTCGTTTTTATGTCCCACCAATGTATGGAATCCTGCAGTTCTTGTTTTTTTCTGATTCACTTATTTCACTCCGCATAATGTTATCAAGATTCCACCATTCTGCTGTAAGTGATCCGGATGTCATCATTTCTACTAGCTGAATGTGTATACCATGGTGTATATGTGCCCCATCTTCTTTATCCAGTCAGTCTTCTATTTTTTTTTTACAGTGATTAAAAGCCTTTAAGCAAACTCTTGGCCAATACAGCAAGAATCCATAAGAGAGTAGTGTCCTTAACATGTTCACCAAGTCCAAGTTAGCCCCATCACCATGCCAAATTCCTGAAAAATGCAACCCAGTTCAGTCTGTTAGGAGCTGTCACAGGGAGCAGGAGTCCAGGAAAAGTCCACATTCAGGAAAAGTCCTCATGGCACTGGAATTGTTGTCACTATTCTATACTTTGCAGCTCATGTCCAAGTCCCAATGACCGCTGCTTCTAGCTGGTAATGATTCAGGTAGACTGGAAAAGCCATTTGCAGCATGCGTGGATATGGAGCTTCTGTTCTCCTCTGCCTGGAGAGATGAGACCAGGTTGCTTTTCCCTGGAGCTCTGCGGCTGTGGCATGGTAAAGAGAACCTTGGGATACACTAAGCTGGGTGGCAAAGGTAGATTCATAATAGAAGTTGGCAAAAGGGGGAAAGAGAGCTCTAAATTAGGAGTAGTTCCCAGCCTGAAATATGAGTGGGGCATTGAGGTAGGAGGGATAAAGGAAACACTATATATTAAGCAAAGCAGCAGAAAATAGGACTATCAACACCCATAACAGAGATCTTCGAGGGAAAAATAAAAAACCTGACTATTCAGGCAAAACATAGTTAAGTGGCCCCGAACTCCCTGTTTCTTAAGACAGCCTGGGCATCTTTCCTGCAGTGGGCATGAGCCACAACCCTCCCAAAACAGAGTCGGCATGTTCTGATGGAGCTGATGGGACTTATGACAACACTTGCCATGATCTTCTGGGTGCATTGGGTGCCCTGCTAATTGCTGCAAATGTTGACAAAACACTAGAGAGCAGAGAAGCAGGCAAGGCAACAAGGAAAGAGGAGTGTGTGGGTCATTAAGGTATGAGGTCAGAGCAAACCTATGACATGGGTGGAACATCTTTCTTTCAGTCTGTTAGTGGGGCTTGAAGCTTCTGTATCTACCCAGTAGTTGTTGGTCAGTGTTGGAGTTAGCAGGACCTCTACCATACCAGCTGTAAATGGGGGGCTTACTCCTCTGCCCACTACTCTCTGCTGACCAGACCAGAGAAGTCAAATGAAGCCCACATGAATAAGGTCTAATATCTTTTTCTCTTTGTGTGCAAAGAGAACAGTTTATTTTAAAACCATTATACAACTGCTTAATTATAAACTTTGCCAAGGCCTCTTAGAAGACTCCCATAGCCCAGGATTTGAAAATCATAAAAATTGGTAAGTGAAACAGTTTGTATTTATAAGTAATTCATTTTAAGTATCTGATGAGAGAAAGAAGTTTAAGGTAATTTGGTAGAAAAACGTTTACTGTAAAAAGTCATTGTTGCAAAGTGTTTTTTCCTTTATTCATTTAAAACATACTTTATTTTTTATTATTTTATTTGATTGAATTTATTTTTTAGAGTGGGTATAAGTTCACAGGAAAGTTGAGCAGAAAGTACAGAGAATTCCTATATACCTCCTGTGCCAACACACAGCCTCCTGCTACCAAATATTACATATAGTGCTACATTTTGACACTGATGAACCTACATTTACAGGGTCATTATCAACTAAAGTCCATAGTTTACATTACAGTTCACACTTGCTATTGTACATGCTGCAGGGTTTTTTTTGTTTTTTTTTTTGGTATTATTATTATTATTATTATTTTTGTATTTTTTCAAAGCTGGAAACAGGGAGGCAGTCAGACACACTCCCGCATGCGCCCGACCGGGATCCACCTGGCATGCCCACCAGAGGGTGATGCTCTGCCCATCTTGGGGTGTCGCTCTGCTGCAATCAGAGCCATTCTAGCGCCTGAGGCAGAGGCCACAGAGCCATCCTCAGCGCCCGGGCCAACTTTGCTCCAGTGGAGCCTTGGCTGTGGGAGGGGAAGAGAGAGACAGAGAGGAAGGAGAGGGGGAGGGGTGGAGAAGCAGATGGGCGCTTCTCCTGTGTGCCCTGGCTGGGAATTGAACCCGGGACTCCTGCACGCCAGGCCGACGCTCTACCACTGAGCATGCTGCGGGTTTTAACACAGGTTTAATGACATATATCCACCATCAGAGTATCGCAATGGAAAGGGGGTGGTTCTTCAGCATAAAAGACATCTCAAACGGAGGCCAAAAGTTCTGAAAACTGACTCCAAACCATAGGACACATCTCACCACTTACTTGGCATTTGCCATTTTCAATATTCTCATTATTAAAAAATGTCAAAAGTACAGAATTGTTGTATGAATATCTGTACTTCTATCTAGATTCAACAGTTACTAACTTTTTGCTATAGTTTCTTTATATTTCTCCATATTTATAGATATCTTTTGGTATAGAAATTAAATCACAGACATCATGACACTTCCTTCTCAAATGTTTCAGCAAGCATATTCTAACAATAGAACATTGTCTTATATAATCATGAGAAAAAATGTAAAATTTCATAGTATGATCTAATACCTAGTCCATGATTAAATGAATGAATAAAGCGGGACATTATGGGCATTGAATTACCCAAGTCTGTGCAAGAATTAACATGAAAAAACATATTTGTGTAACCAGATGAGCAGATGCCAGCCCAGTAGAGAAGGCCTCTGAAAATGTCATCTTCAAAGGAGACAAGCTAAAGATATTCATTTTTTCCCCTCTTAATTTCGGTTTTCATCTTGATGAAATGTTTGCAACTTTTACACCATTATTTTATATAAATAAGAATCTGATTCATATACCACAATTTACATAGCTGAGTTAATGCCTGACCTGTGGTGGTGCAGTGGATAGAGCATTGACCTGAAATGCTGAGGTTGCCGGTTCGAAACCCTGGGATTGCCCAGTCAAGGCACATATGGGAGTTGATGCTTCCTGCTCCCCCTGCCCTCCTTTCTAAAAAATGAATAAATAAAAAATAAATTAAACATAGTTGAGTTAATGTAGTTTTCTTCCACAATACTGGGATTTAGAACCTTTATTTTCTGTGTTTGGAATTGTAAGCTCACAACATGTATGTGCTCCTAAATGATGTAAAGGTGTCTACTGTTCCAAATAATCAGGGAGTTTCTTGATTTAAAAAATACATAATATCAAAAATATATATATAGTATCATTTGTTTTAGAGGTTTAGTAAGTGATATGATTTCACAAAAACTGTTGTGATGATGGTCTAGGATTTTTAAAAAGCAACAGTATTTTAGATTTAAAAATGGAATAATTGTTGCTAATGTCTTATAACAAAGAAAGATGCAGGTAAATTCAGAGTGTTTATATAAATTATTCTTAAGGCACTTCATTCATATATTACGGGCATATTTATCACGAAATTAAAATCCACTCATACACCAGATATTCTGCTTCTGAAATCTTGTCATCAAGAGATTGACAGCTAGACAATTAATATAATGACATATTCTATTCAGAGAGCCATTATCAAGCGTTGATAATTTCAGCTGTGCTGTTCAATAACAATGGACCCTCTGCCCTCAGCAGTCACTTCTTTTTAACATGCCTGGTAGGGCCAAGGATCACTAACATTTAAAGCTACAAAGTTTTAGATGAGGCCACAGGAACCAGCAGTACCAGCAATGCTGGGGGAAGAAGCTTTTGGCATCATCTGCAAGAAAAAGATCCAGACTATATTTGAAGAACTTCAAATTTTTGAAGTCTCTAGTGGGAAAAGTCTCAGGAATAATGGAGTCAGCCTTGAGACACAGTCATGAGGTAAAAAGGGGTCCCTCCAGAATGGCTTTCTTCACAGTGGTGATTGGGGATGTCAACTAAAGTCACCATTGGTTGACGGTTTTCACTTTCCTTGACTGGGTTCTCATCTGACCAAAGAAATCTACACTCAATTCTCATGGATAGAGGAAGAACACTGTGAGTTTCGTGCATGAATGTGTGTACACAAAAAAGATGCATGTCTAAGAGGTCAACTGGCCCCAAAGGCATCAATAGAAGGGTGACGCTGTTGGATACTGTGAATCTGTGTACTTTTTTTTGACAGTTCTAACACATCATTCAATGTTCTGTGTTTTATTTTTCTGCCTTTGAAAATATTGGAGGGTTGGCCCTGGCCGGTTGGCTCAGTGGTAGAGCGTCGGCCTGGCGTGCTGGAGTCCCGGGTTCGATTCCTGGCCAGGGTACACAGGAGAAGCGCCCATCTGCTTCTCCACCCCTCCCCCTCTCCTTCCTCTCTGACTCTCTCTTCGACTCCCACAGCCGAGGCTCCATTGGAGCAAAGTTGGCCCGGGCCCTGAGGATGGCTCCATGGCCTCTGCCTCAGGCACTAGAACGGCTCTGGTCGCAACAGAGCATTGCCCCCTGGTGGGCGTGCCGGGTGGATCCCGGTCGGGCGCATGCGGGAGTCTGTCTGACTGCCTCCCCGTTTCCAATTTCGGAAAAAAAAAAAAAAAAAAAGAAAGAAAGAAAATATTGGAGGGTCAAGATCTCTTCATTGTATTAACATAAGTCATTAACTTAAGAGCTTTGAGGACAAAAAGACCAACCAGACACATCACATCCTACCCTTAAGAGATTTAGAGACTAGAGCAGTGTCTCTCATTGTTGTGGGAGCCAGTCTCCCAGGCAGAGATCTATCTGACTTCACTGGTCCAACACAGGGTGGGTGGCGGGGGGTCATTGAAACATGAGAGTTCCCCAGGGATGCTAACGTGTATCCAAGGTTGAGAACCATTGCGGTGAAGGAAAGAAAGCTCTCTAAAGTCTGTAAGCTAAAGAGGAGCCACTCTCAGCCTCTAGGAGAGATACTGCTTACTACCAAATGAACATTCTAGAAGAGTTATAAAATTTGAAGTTACTGTTCTCTTTTACATACATACATACTTACCCACTTATGGATCTATGTGTACACATATGTATTACTAAGTAGCACAGTCTTGTAATATCCAGTGACATAGAAACAAAGTGGAAGAGACTCTCCTTATTCCCCCTCCTTGCGCCAGTGTGATCACTGTCAGTTGCTGCCTCTGCAATGTCCCAGTCCTCTTTCCATGCATTTTAAACACATGGACATACACACAGGCTATGTACCTACAAAAGTGAGAGCAGGTTACCTAGTTTGATTTTTTTTTAAATTTAACAACTTCTATGGTTCTATTTGGAACAGCTATTTTCAGGTTTACTTAGCCTCTCTCCTGTGTGGACTTAGTTGGTTCTGGTTACTCTTGTTTTCATTGATGTGAAAACTCCTTAGAGCAGTAACAGAACAACACAAATAGTTAAAGAAACAAATTTAAAACTATGACTCAGAATCTCCTTAAGATTCAGTGAAAAACAGCCTTTGATGTCTATGAAAACCAGAAACCTTTGTTTTAAACCTAGAACAACTTTTTTTTTTTTTTTTTGTATTTTTCTGAAGTTGGAAACAGGGAGGCAGTCAGACAGACTCCCGCATGCACCCGACCGGGTTCCACCCGGCATGTCCACCAGGGGGTGATGTTCTGCCCATCTGGGGCGTTGCTCTGCTGCAACCAGAGCCATTCTAGCGCCTGAGGCAGAGGCCACAGAGCCATCCTCAGCGCCTGGGCCAACTTTGCTCCAATGGAGCCTCGGCTACGGGAGGGGAAGAGAGAGACAGAGAGGAAGGAGAGGGGGAGGGGTGGAGAAGCAGATGGGCGCTTCTCCTGTGTGCCCTGGCCGGGAATCGAACCCGGGATTCCTGCACACCAGGCCGACGCTCTACCACTGAGCCAACCGGCCAGGGTCTAGAACAACTTTTGACTTCATTAAATGCTCACATGCTTTAGGGCAAAAAATTGGAGAAATGTGATTTTGGAAAATAAGTATGGCTTCTATCGGAAACTGTGAAAGGAACATGGGTGTGAGCGTATTGAGTGGGAGGGAAAGAACCTTAACAATTCATTATATTGAAGAGCAAAGAAGCCAGAGTAGATGCAGTTGATGGCAGACGCCACCACAGTATATTTCAGGTTCTTTTCCTTATTTCATTTGAGACGAGGGTGGTTACGCACTAGGAAATCACTTGCGGTGACTAAGCTGAGGGTGGGAGGCAACAATTGTCTCTCCATCGTCACTGTGTTGTGAGCAAGTGACACTTAAGTGAGAATCATATCAGGAGACTCATTTTTCATGAAATTTCCACTGCTATTGTACAAAATGTCACCTGTTTTCTGAGAACTCCTAGCTGGTGGTGAAATCAGAAGTTAGATTGTCCAGGTTGAAAGGCAATTGTGTGAGCATTCGATTAGATGTTTATTTGATCTGAAATAGAAACCACGCCAATGGCAGGTATACACTCCATCAGCTGCTTCCAGCATAGTGGGGAGGGATTGGCTTTGGACCTATGAAATGCTGAGTTACCCTCCAGCTAACAGCAAACACAACACAGCATATGTGATTCAAGAGGTCCTGAGAGAAATTCCCTGATACTTGAGACTGGCATTTCGCCCACCACTAGCTAGTCAGAGTTTAATCCTATCGTTTCTCAAGCTTCTTGTGCAGGACATGATTGTTCTGAAACATAACTGCTTTGGGTTTAGTAAATGGCTTCTTTTTTTTAAAGATATTTTTCCCTTAAGGAAAAAATAAGAGGAGAGAAAAACTATCAGGATTCTTCTTCAGCCACTTTGCTTACTCCAGTACTTTTCCTCTTCTAGTAAATGTGTCATGACATTTTGGGGGTATTTCTGGAGACACACCAAATGGACATTATATAATATTCCTAATGTGGTTGGGAGTTCCCAAGGCTTCTGCCAGGACATAGTCCTGTCTGCCTTCTGCTACAATCACACAGGCAGCTACTGCCCAAGGCTATGCAGGGAAAACTGGCTTATTAGCACCAAGAAGTCATTCCAAACCCTCAAGTGAGACAGGATTTAAGTTTCACCTTTTTCTAAATACATCATAGGAGTGCCCCCCGCCCTGAAAAGTAAAATTTTCTTCTTCCTCCCTTCTAGAAAACACTCTAAGCATATGTGGCGAGGTCAAACGGTGGATAGGAAGGAGACAAGTTTGAGAGGCAAACACCTATCTAGGTAACCTGTCAATTACCTGCCTCAAAAACATCACTGCCTAGGCCCTGGCCGGTTGGCTCAGTGGTAGAGCGTCGGCCTGGCGTGCAGGGTTCCCGGGTTCGATTCCTGGCCAACGCACACAGGAGAAGCGCCCATCTGCTTCTCCACCCCTCCCCCTCTCCTTCCTCTCTGTCTCTCTCTTCCCCTCCCGCAGCCGAGGCTCCATTGGAGCAAAGATGGCCCGGGCACTGGGGATGGCTCCTTGGCCTCTGCCCCAGGTGCTAGAGTGGCTCTGGTCACAACAGAGCGACGCCCCGGAGGGGCAGAGCATCACCCCCTGGTGGGCAGAGCGTCGCCCCCTGGTGGGCGTGCCAGGTGGATCCCGGTCAGGCGCATGCGGGAGTCTGTCTGACTGTCTCTCCCCGTTTCTAGCTTCAGAAAAATACAAAAAAAAAAAAAAAAAAGAGAGAGAGAAAAAAACATCACTGCCTTGTTTCAGGAGGGATTAGGTTGATAACAAGATGGTCATGATCTACTCATGTCAGTAGTTTGAGACTGATGAGGGCCTAGTGGTGTGAAGAAAGTCCAGCCCTTATCTGACCATTTATGTTCTTGGTGTCATGGGCTTCAATAAGATGAGAATTTCATTATTATTCACTTGTTATCTCATTAAGTCTTGGAATTAACTCTGACTCAGTGCTGAAGGCCTATGAGTGGGCATCTGGCTTGTTTAATAGCAGCCTAGTGGACTTTCCTTGTCCATATGACTAGACTAGCTTTGAAATGGGTAATTCCTGGTCCAGAAGTAGCCCAGAGCCTGACCAGGCAGTGGCACAGTAGATAGAGCGTCAGACTGGGATGTGGAAGACCCAGGATCGAGACCCCGAGGTCACCAGCTTGAACGCAGGCTCATCTGGTTTGAGCAAAAGCTCACCAGCTTGAGCCCAAGGTCACTGGCTCAAAGCAAGGGGTTACTCGGTCTGCTGAAGGCCTGCGGTCAAAGGCACATATGAAAAAGCAATCAATGAACAACTAAGGTGTCACAATGCGCAACGAGAAACTAATGATTGGTGCTTCTCATCTCACCATTCCTGTCTGTCTGTCTGTCCCTGTCTATCCCTCTCTCTGATTCTCTCTCTGTCTCTGTAAAAAAAAAAGGAGCCCAGAATCCAGTTACCCATTCCTTTGTTAACCCCTGGACCACATACCTTCCTGACCTCATCTGGATACATTATCCTGGTAAGCAGGCTGGTGTCCCAACAGGAGGGCAGAGTAGGATCTGGGGAGGGGGCAGCGAGGAGACAGCAGGAGCTTAGTTTTAGGAACGGGACATTTGATCTTTATGGACCATAAACTCCCTGAGGACAGGCACCTGGTGTATTGTGTTCACAACCAGGAAGATGCCTACTGCTTAGCATGTTATAGCTCAGTGACTATTTGTTGACTGAATGAAGAGATTAGAGAAGGACGGGAAAACTTCAGGGTCAGCAAGATGAATAGGAAGAATAACAAATTTTCTCACAAAAGAAATGTTGTGATTTGGGGCTGCTTCAATTTCCATCAAAAGTCCCCTCCCAAGAGAATGCTGGAGAGATGCTTACCCCAGGGGGAGCTGGAGTGGGGCCTTGGGGATGTTAAAGCACATTTAACAACATGCAACTGATAGCCTGGCTTCTGACATATAGCGGTCACATGCCTATCCTGAGGTCCTTCCCAGGAATACCTCTTGGCCTAGTGCCTTGACTTTCTCCATGAGACAGAAGACTGTTATAACTGCTTTTATAATTTTTAGTACGTCTATACCTCAGGGATTGCAGCTTGAGAGCCAGAGTAGCCTTTTGTCCTTCCTCGTTCTCCTTTCCTGTCGGAGGGAGGTCTTGGGATTGTCTCTTCTCTCTGGAGCAGAAGCTGACCTCTTCCCTTAGAGACATGACCCTTACCTCAGGCTGCCACAGGAGAGACATCATAGCACAGCGATTCCAACAAGTGAAAGTACCAGGGATGCCCAAGGACAATAGAAGGGGTTGTCAGGGGATGAAAGATGTGGAAATTAAGACAACTTGGGGAGGAATTTCTTAACAAGCTGTTGCCTGCTATAGTAAACTAACAGCAGTGTGAAGTCTGCTTGGATGCACCACAAAGTGAGAACACCTTCATTTGTGCTCATCAGAAGGCAGGGATGATCTTGTCAGTCTTTCAAGAACCACAATTTCCACCGCTCCTTATTTATACTCTTTTATACTGCACCTTTCAGAATGTTACTGTTGCCCAGTTTCCAACAAGCCATTTGATATTTTATAGCCAAGGGATCTAGGCCATGGCACATTGGACCATTTGCCCAAACTTAAACTGAAAGCTAGTCTTTGTCAATGTTTTGTTATTCTCTGAGGAGAGTCCAAAATTGGTGATATTCTGGTTTCAGGCTTATAATTAGCCTCCAGAAAACGATGGCAGATTATCCTGCTGCATGGAGAATGATCTTTCATTCCCAGGAACCTGACACGGAGTCCCCATGCCAGTAGTCCTTGACCCAGTTTATTTTTCTCATGTTATGGAGCTCTGGGGCTCTGAGAGGAGCTTACCTCAGCTCACAGATAACTGGAGCTCCTGCCCTTGCTCCTCTCTGAGGAATAGAGTTTCCATGGGAGGTGGGGAGAGGCCTCACTGGGCCGGAGTCCACAGGCTCAGCTCATGGCACCTCGGTTTGCATTCTAGAATTGTGATGGAGCTCAGGACGCGCACTGTGGGTAGTTACTGGCTGCAAGTGCCTTAGAGAACCTTGCGGCGATGGATCAATTTAAGGGCTCCTGATAATTTCTCCCCATGTTTTGGGTGCCCTCTCTCACTTCACAAAATTGAAGACTATCTGATTGGCCCTGGATTTTTCTTGGGTGACCTCTGCTTTGCTCAGATCTTGAATCCTAGACCTTTGGGAATCTAATCTGTGGCATAATTACCTTTGGTTTTCTTAAACCTTTGGGTTTAATTTCGTCTAAAAAGAAAACCAAACTAGAGATGCCATTAGGAGCATTGTGCCAATCAGGATAGGCTAGGTTCTGCTGTGATGACAACTAACCCCAGCAAACGTTCATTGCTTGCTTTTATTACATGTTCATTGCGAGGTGACAGGGAGCTTCACTCATTGAGGCCACTCCGGGACCCAGGTTGCCAGGGCAGCTTCTGCCCTGCCTATTGCCTGTTGCTAAAGAGGAAAAGAGATCTCTGAGGGTTCATTCACACTAGCGATGAAATGCCCACCCAAAAGAAACATAATTTCTACTTAGTGCTCAGTTGCTAGAACTAATCACAGGGCTCCACCTATCCAAACACATTCAGACATACACTCCTACCCTGTGCCCAGACCCAGGAAAAGTCTTTGGGGAACAGTGCTATGCCTACTGAGGGCATTTGCTGACACAGTCAAACATAAAAGAAGCTGTGAGGAAGCAAACAGCTGGAGCTCATCCTGAGGAAGAGCAGCAATGAAAGCAAGTCTCCAGGAAACACTTGCAGAAGCAGTTCCTTGATTTGTGAGGGCAAAATCCTTTTCCAAACAACAAAAGCTGAGAAACGTCAGCACCAAAAGGCCCTCAATGAAGAAAAGTCAACAGGATTTACTTCAGGCAGGAGGAAAACGGTATCAGATGGAAGGCCTGAGACACCGCGATGTGCTGAATACGGTGTGTTGGTTTCCAGTCGCTGCTGTAATGAGGCGCTGCCAATGCGGTGGCTGAAAGCAGCAGGAATTTGTTCTCTTCCACCCCTGGAGGTCAGCAGTCCAGAACCAGTTTTACAGGGCTAACGTCAAGGCTTTGGAGGGGCTGGTTCCTTGGGAAACTCTTAGGGGAGGACCCATGTCCTTGCTGGCTCAGCTTTCAGTGGTCACCGCATTCCAGACTCATGGCCCTGCCTCCATCTTCAGAGTGTGTCACTCCAGTCTCCGCTGCCTCACCAACCATCTCCTCCTCTAATTCTTCCACTCCGACTACACAGGGACCATCCAGAGAATCCCGGGTAATTTCCCAGCTTAATGTCCTTAACTTCATCATATCTGCTAGGCCCTTTTTGCCATTATATTTACAGGTTCCAGGGTTTGGGACATAAAAATCTTTGCCTCATTAGAGCTCCCGGGACTCCACATGTAGAGAGGGGTAGCTGGACCTCAAGGCCCAGCTTCTTGTCCCTGGACTTTCATCTTTGTTGTCACCTATGGAGGCCAGAGTTGAATTCACTGAGGGCACCGGCTATTTTTTCACAGGTCTGTTCTTCCTCCAATTTGGCACAGCTCATAAGCCTGGATGACAGTGAAGTCCCCTCTGGCCCATCCTCCTGGACCCAAACCTGACCCCTGTAAGGTCGGTGGATAGGGGTATGGTCACGTGGGACCCCAGGCCCGGGAACTTTGGCTAGGACTGCCCAACTTTGGCTAGGACCGCCCACAATCAAGCCCGCCAAAGGAAGCTTCCCAGGAACCATTTGGAAAGAAGCGATCGTCTGCCAGCCAGTGAAATTTCACTACATCATAGTAGCTCCACTTCCCTAGAGGGACCCTTTAAACATCTGCCACGCGGTTTAATCTTTGCAACTTCCCTAGCCTCCATGTTTCTTTCCTCGGGGCCAGGGAACCTTGCCGGGCGGGGTGTGCGCTCTGTACTCAATAAAGCCGTTTATTATTTCACACTTTGCGGCTCCGAGCCCCGTTCCTTCCTTCTCGGCGGGGAAAAATACCTTACAACCCCGTGAAGCCTTCCTACATCCAGAACTGAAGTCACATCTTCCAGAAGATGCCGCTCCTTGTCCCACCATATCTGACTCAGTCTCTCCGAGGCATCTGAACTTCTTTGTCCATCAGCTTTCTGTCATGTTTTTCACACTTCCTGGAGAAGAGTCAGAGTCTTGTCCCCAAACTGCTGACACTTCACCTGTCCCTTGGCATATTTACTTATTCATTCCTTTACAAGTCATTTAGGAAGTGAGAAATGCTATGAAAACCAAGCCAGGCGAAGAGACAGGGAGACGGGCAGCACTGGGGGAGGAGGCGCAGCCTGGAAAGGCCCAGTGGAGATTAGGAGAGCATTTCTGTGGAGGGAACTGCAAATGCCAAGGCTCTGGGCAATCGTGTGGCAGATCTGGGGACAGTCGGGTTGGTGTGAGGAGAGCCGAGGGGGCTGGAAGGACTGTGGGGGCAGAGCCCCAGCCGGCGGCCTTCTGTAGTCTCTGGCACTAAACTTGGGAAGAGTAATGTAATTGGGCTTGAAGAAGAACCGAAAGACATAGGTTTGGAATTTCAGTGTGGCTAGAAAAGTGGAGCAATCACACACACACACACACACACACACACACACACACACACACACACAGATGGGCGCTTGTGTGTATGCGCACGCGCGCGTGCGCGCGTGCACGCATGCGGCTCAACAGAGTTGACACAAGTTTAGGGTCCCGTTGCTCAAGTATAGAGAGGGTCATATTTGTCAACTTTCTAAACTCAACCCTTTCTTATGCATTATTGGAAGTGACCCTTTGCAGATAATTCTTTGCAGGAACAGTGAGATATGTCCCCAGGCCAGGAGAGGCTTTATCATCACACTGACCCAAGTGGCTTGGGGTCACCATGAAGCCCTCTGCTTGTTAAGGGCCAGCTTAGAGCAAGCAATCTTCAGCATTAAAATCTAGAGTGAGGCCTTTGGGGCATCTAGATATGCAGCTTCTCACTTTTCTTCTGGCTCTTTTGGCCTCCTGCCAGGTGGTCCCTGTCACATTTCCCCACTCCAAAGGAGGAGATATTGTCAGAAAGACTCTACTGCTCATTCTCCATCTAAACTTGGTGGTGGGTGCCAGCACTCAGCACTGAGACCATCAAGAGCCCAGATAAGAGGCAAGCCAGGGGGCAGAGCCGGCGCCGGAGACATACGCACCCCCCAGGGGAGCCTGACTGTCAGAGCGTTTACTCCCGGGTCAGCAAGGACACAGCTCTGACCTTCATTCAACCAAGATGGAGCAGAGGGCTCCAGAAGGCCAGGGAGCTCTTTTCTCATGCTTTTATGATTAGCCTAAAATTAAAAAGACCCCTGGACAAGAACTTTGAAAGTACCCTCACTGGGTATAATATATTTTACTTTTGGAAAAGAAACCAGATAATCAGTTGAAATATAACTATAAAGACTATCCCTAGGAGCTCAGAGGGGCTGATTTGGGCTTGGGGGACAAACACTACAATGTTTAAAGAGTTAACAGGCCTCCAGAGCTGTTGTTAGAATGTCTTTGAACTCCTGTTAAAATGAGCCCTTGTCTAAGTTGCTTTGGTTCTTCAGAGTGTCAGTAGTCCCACACTCCACTCAGCGTCACCAGGGGCCTAATCCTGACATGTTAGAGACTCTGTGGCATTTGATGTGGCCTCCTCACCCAGCTGGGCATGCTTATCAATCCCTGATATCTGGTGGCACTGACCAAAGGAGGGATGAGTGTATAGTCAACCATGTCTCCATGAGTGTTTTCTCAACAGGGAGATATTTTCAGCTAGAAGAGAGGTGTCCCCTTCTTGGAGCAGTTAGGTTTTTCTGCAAACTCACCCATTCCTGGAAGGTACTTTTCCACCTGCTCCTCACGTCTGTTTTCCATTCCTGTAGCAGCAGCCTTGTGGCTCTGAGACTTCCTCTCCCGTGGGATTTGGTAACACCACCTCCTTGCCCTGGCTCCAGAAGGGCCGGTCACATTCCTTGCTGCTAATAATCTGGTGGCTTCACTGTCCCTGCTTGGTTTCTTAGTTTTTCCATAACTTGTATTGAATTCCTTCTCTAAACCATAGGGTGGAGATTCTGTTTTTTATGATTGGATGCTAAATTGTACCCCTAGAGATTTCTACCCATTTGGTTGTCCAGTGAAGACCCAGACTGGGCCAAATAGTCTCACTAAAAAGGAAATGGAAGAAGAAGACTCAGGACAAGTTAGGAATAGCTCCCAGGGGGGGGCTGGTAGAGCCAGGGGGAAGTCAGAGAGGGGAGGAGAGCAAGCTGAGCAAAGATGTGACTTCAGGCGTGGGGTCATGCTGTCCTTAGAGGAGAAATCTCTATGAATTGGCAGAGAAATAATCTAACTACCATCAGGCTGTAAGGAGACCCCTGTGAGCAGGACAGTGTCCCCAGGACCCAGCCTGGTGTAGAACACAAAGGAAGGCTCAGAAAACCCTGTTGTACCTTGGAGATTATTTTTTCCTCTCACAGAGCCCCATTCCCACCTATAGGACCCCTTTCCCTCATAGAAGACCCCCTTCTTCCAATGGTACTCCCTTCCCTTCTTTTGTGTCCCCTTCCCCCTTCCATGGAACCCCCTTCCTTCCTATTGGGCCCCTCAGCAGGTCAGATGCTGTCTAACCTCTTGGTTATACCAGGATAATATCTTCTTAGGGTATTTGACCACAGAATCTTGTGTGAATACCTACAAATAAAGGAACACATGTTTGGCAATGCTGTTTAAAAAGCAATGTAGGCCCTGGCCGGTTGGCTCAGTGGTAGAGCGTCGGCCTGGCATGCAGAAGTCCTGGGTTCGATTCCCGGCCAGGGCACACAGGAGAAGCACCCATCTGCTTCTCCACCCTTCCCCCTCTCCTTCCTCTCTGTCTCTCTCTTCCCCTCCCGCAGCCAAGGCTCCATTGGAGCAAAGATGGCCCGGGCACTGGGGATGGCTCCTTGGCCTCTGCCCCAGACGCTGGAGTGGTTCTGGTCATGACAGAGCGATGCCCTGGAGGAGCAGAGCATCGCCCCCTGGTGGGCAGAGCGTCGCCCCTGGTGGGCGTGCCGGGTGGATCCTGGTCAGGTGCATGCGGGAGTCTGTCTGACTGTCTCTCCTGTTTCCAGCTTCAGAAAAATACAAAAAGAAAAAGAAAAAAAAAAAAAAAGCAATGTACGTTCTGCAGATAAATAAGGGTTTCTAGATCCAAGACCAATATAAAAGCAATTGCATTTTAATATAACAACAACAAATGAGAGATGGCACAGAAATATGAAAAACAGCGAAAAAGAACTAAATGTTTACAAGACTTTCATGATCTTTATTAGGACTCACGAAAGATCTAGAGGAACAGATGTATGTGGGTTGAAGACTCACTGTTTTTCTTTTCTTTTCTTTTCTAAGTGAGAGGAGGGGAGATAGAGAGACAGACTCCTTCATGTGCCTTGACCAGGTCCACCTGGCAACCTCCCTCTGGGGCCGATGTTTGAATCAACTGAGCTATGCTCAGTGCCTGAAGCTAATGCTTGGACCAAGTGCTATGCTCAAACCAATCAAGCCACTGGCTGTGAGAGGGGAAGAGAGAGAGAAGGAGGAGATGGTTGCTTTTCATGTGTGCCCTGACTAGAAATAGAACCTGGGATGTCCGCCCGCCTGGCTGATGCTCTACCACTGAGCCAGGGCAAGACTCACTGCTTTAAAGATATTGGTCTTTGTCTAATTAACCTACAGTCAATAAAATCCCAAAGAAAACCTAACTGGATTTGTTTGTGGAACTCTAGAGTCTGGCTCTAGAATGCATTTAGAAACCCGTGTGGATTCAGGACCAGGGTCCCTCTCGGGGAGAGAAGGAAGATAGCTCGGGGAGGTCATGGGCCACCCAAGGAAAGAGCAGTACTCTCTCTTAACCTGGGTGGTGGTGACTCTGCTGTTTACCTTCTAAAGTATTGGTGATATGTTTCACATTAAAAAAAAAAACAAAAAAAACAAAGGCAGCAATGTAGAGGTTTCCTGGAAAGGAGCAGAGGTGAAGAGGTTGATGAGTGAAGAGTCTGCTGTGTGATCCAGGCAAGAAGCATCAAGGGTCTAAACCCAGGAACCAGTGAAACCATGCACAGGCAAGAACAGCACCATACACCCCAGGCTTTGGCAACTGCTGTTGCACAGAATGAGTGTGAGAGAATTGTCTGGAACATTTAGTGATCCCAAGTTTATGGGCAGGAGACTGAATGGTCCATGGTGGGTAAGGTGGTAGGGGAATGGGCTGGAAGAGATGGTACATTGTATGTATGGCAAGTTGAATTTGGAGTACGTATGGGCACACCTGAGTGGGTTAGGAGCAATCCGTCAGATACAAGGATCGTAGCTCAGCTGCCTTTAAAAACTGCTAAAGATTGTTCCAAGTAGTTACTCCCTCTTTCTGCTTGACAGGAACTTGAACTCCCCAACAAGCTGTCATTTGCAGTCTGCATTGCTGGGTGGCCGGGTCTCTTGTGATTTGTCTGTCTTTGCTGAGGCACAGAGTTTAATAATTTTCCAGCCTTCTTTCTGTTTGGTTATAACGTGAAAGAGCTCAGCCTCATACTTAAGCAGCTCATTTCCCATGTAAACCTTATTAGAAATCCAATTCCTTCTCTATGAAATGGCAAGGCAATAATTCTGGCTTCATGTGCTAAGTGAAGGAGAGAGGCCCTGAAGCAACATGTGATTAGAGCTGAGTGCACAATGAGGGTTGCTGATACTTACGCTGGGCCCTGGGGTGGGCGCACAGTGGGGGCAGAGGTTCCATCCACAGTCCAGGCACTTATCTTAGGTTTCTATAATGTCTAGTGAACATGAGGACCTGGGGCAAGGGATCACGGGGTCTTTGACAGCGAGGTGTCCTGTCATCCCCTTCCAATTAAGCGCCCTGTGTATGAAGACTCAGAACCCGGGGGTTGGGGGAGTGATTTGCTCGTTGCAATCTCAGGACAAACCCCCAGGCAGCTTGATGCCCCATTCAGTGTTCTTTCTGCTGTATACCACACTCTGGGGGTCATCTGTCACAGCTCAGCTCAGAATTCCTCCTTCGCGACACTGTCTGCAGTTTCCCCAGGAGCCCCAGGGACTCTCTCCTCCTTGGTACTTTGCTCACACTTACCTTAAAGTAGTGATTACATTAAGGCTTATGTGTCTGTCTCTTCTCCTGACTCCATATCTCCGCCACCTTCCCTCACAGGAATTATTTATAAAGACTCCCCAGCCCTATTTAATTAATAAATATTAGTTCAATGGTGAATGAATGAATGAATGGCTGCCATCAGGGTCAAGTAGTTTGTCCTTGGGAATGTAGAGATGTAACCTGGGAACAGTGTATTGAGAACAGGGGTCAAGTCACCTGCTATTTTCTCCCTTCCTATTCTTTTTCTCCATTCTAATATGCACACATCCCTCCACTCTCTGGAATATTCTCAGGAAGGAGCTTCAGTGTGGGCAAGAGGCTCTCTCCTGAGTCTAGTACGGTGCCTCACGCTCTCCTCTCTCCTTTACCTGGTTCATGCGTTCTTTCTGATCTCTCATACCCACCAGACCTTACCCATCACCTGCCTCTCCTCCGGTTCTACCACTGAGGGGTGTGGCCCTGCCCCTCTCCCTCTGGAGCAGCCCAGCAATGCTGAGCATGGAAAGTACTCAGCAAAAAACCATGTGAAGAAGTATCTTTCTCTAAGGTGTTCCCCTAACAGAGAGAGCAGGGATATGACGGAGTGGTCCCAGTCCTAAGAGAGGCCAGCACCTAATCCCCATACCTTTACTGTTTAACTTGTCTCTGTTGAGTTAGAGTTATATCATTGTTAATCAGACCTTTTATTAGTCACATATCCAGTGACAACCAGTCTCAGGTTTTGTCAAAACAGCCCCAAAGAACTAACCATTAAGCTGAGACATGTAATTAAGTTTCTTAATTCTGTAGCTTGCCCCAGTAGACCCCAGCCTCACTGCCTTCTGTTGGGTGGTCTTCTAAGTACCCTCTTTTCAGATGGTCTTCCCCACCCCCACTCCATCCATCCATCCATCTATCCATCTATGAGACTGCCATGTTTTTAACAACATCGCCAGTCTTCTCCACTACAGTCCATTAGCCCAGAGTGGGAAAACTTCAAAATCTGAGCCAACCCCTCACATAGGCATTTAGAATTCGGCATGATAGAAAAATCAGTCTCTTTCTCTGGGTGGCTAAACTGTGATGTGGAATGTTATTGGCCACTTGCACTTGCAGCGAGGGAGTCTGAGAAACAGAAAATGTGGATCTCCCACTCCAGGACAGGATCTAGTCCAGGGTCAAGTAATCCATTTGATTGTTATGTCTCTTTATCAACCTTTAATCTGGAACATTTCTGCAGCCTCTTGTCTTATATGACATCAACATTTTAAAAGAATCCAATCCTTCAATTTACAAAATTGTTAGTTCTTACTTTTTTACTAGAATGTCTCTTGTTTTGTGTTTGTTTGATGTTTCCTCATTATTAAACTGTGTGTGTTCTCTATTTGACACTGTTACTTTGTGTCCTCAAAGTCTTGCGTTGGAAGATCCATGATGTCCATCTGCCCCTTGGTGGGTATGCCAATTTTGTTGCCCTGGACATGGTGTTAACTGAGATACCTATTGTATAAGGATTAGTTTTAAACAAAATGTCTTTTTGAACACTCATCTACTTGTGGTATAATTAAGAATTTACCAAATTACACACAGACACTACTGCAAACATTCTTTATCCCTTAAAGTTTCTCTTTGCCATACCATACACATGAGCATTAAGGTCTTCAAATCTTGTATGGTCAGCGCTGACTTGCCAAGGACAGAATCCCTCAAATGAGTTTCATCAGAAAGATGTTCGATAAAGGATAATAAATTGCTTACAGAATCTCTGCAACATTTGGCCCTGGCTGGTTGGCTCAGTGGTAGAGTGTTGGCCTGGCATGTGGATGTCCCAGATTTGATTCCTGGTCAGAATACACAGGAGAAGTGCCCATTTGATTCTCCTCCCCTACCCCCTCACTTCTCTCTCTCTCTTTCTCTCCTCTTCCTGCAGCCATGGCTCGATTGAAGTGAGTTCACCCTGGCACTGAGGATGGCTCTATGGCCTCTGCCTTAGGTGCTGAGAAGAGCTCAGTTGCTGAGCAATGGAACATCGCCCCAGATGGGCAGGGCATTGCCCCCGAGTGGGCTTGCTGTGTGGGTCTTGGTGGTCAGGGTGCATGTGGGAGTCTGTCTACCTGCCTCCACTCCTCTCACTGAATAAAATAAAAAAAATTCTCTGCAATATTTGAAGCAATGGGTTATAAATTGAGTCACTAGACTCTACTTCTTGTCTTCTAAGAATAGGCAGCTTTCAGCTTCAGAATCACATAATTAGGTCACAGTCAAGAAGCTGCCATGAACCACATCTCATTCCCGAATCACACTGCACCTGCCACATCTGCATCACCGGAATCGCTGACCAGGGAGGGCTCTGCCTCTGTACACTCAAAGGCTGGTGGGTACACACTGGCGGTGGGGCAGCCTCTGTTTGCACTGATGGAGAAAGCCTACTGTCTCTGTGGCATGCTTGCCCATAGGAAGAAATGTGGTTTCCTCCTCACTCTTTCCACATAGTCTGTCCAAACTGAAGCCACATTCACAACTTTGGGTGCAAAGAGTATGGGAGCCTCCATCTGCTGCATTCCAGCCTCTGCTGTCCCAAAGACACATTGAAAAGAGGGTGGAATGGGTGTTGAGTGCTGATCCACTGCATCTACCTGCCTGCGTTGGCTTCCTAAGCTGATCAAGCAGCAGCCCTCCTAAGTAGTCATATATATCTTAGTCCTAAACTCTTCCTCCCCAGGAGCAAATCCAAGAAGACTTCCCTGTTGGAGTGAACAGTCCAAATATCACAGGGGAGCTGGTTATCTATATGCTCAGACCTGAGGGGCAATTTTATCATATGTGCAGCTTTTGATTCTTATTCTTTACTTCTGGGAGGGTAAAGCTAATAGGAAAAGCAATTACCAGGGTTGGCAGATAAAAGCACTCCTTGAGATTATAGAAAAGGAATCGTTAAATTACAATGTAAATCAAAGGGCAGACCCAGGAGGGTGGAAGGCATTTGGCTCAGCATCAAAGGTTGGGTTTTGTTGTGGACCATAAATGGCAAAAAAAACCTTTGTAGATTTGAGGCTTAGCAAAAAGCTAAGTTCTCCCCCCTTCACCTCCATATTGGCTATGATGCTGAGTATTTGCACCCTCTTCACTTGCTTCCTTAAGTTGATGGGAGCAATTTACATGCCCTTCCTCTGACTCTTTGTTTGTTTTCAGATGTTGGTAGATTTCACTAATGCATCCTGTTTCTGCCTTGGGAGAGTTTCTGTTTTAGCCTTGAATGTGTAACTTTGTATCAAGGACTTCCTTGATTTGCATATGGCTATATAATAAAGCAGACTGGGGTCTTGGGGCACTCGGATATTGCCAGCAGCATTTGAAGAGTCTTCCCGGTCCCATTTTTTGTTGATGAGTATGTTTCCTTAATTCCTCACTGTTATTAGGAGCCACACTGGTCCACGGCAAGTGGTGCCTGAACAGAAGACTTGAGTATGAGTACGAGGAAACTAAAACTGAAGGAAGGTGACAGAACTCCCCAAAGTGAAGTGCGCACAGTGAGTAAAGAAAGTTTTTGGTTGGCCCTGGCCGGTTGGCTCAGTGGTAGAGCGTCGGCCTGGCGTGCAGAAGTCCTGGGTTCAATTCCCGGCCAGGGCACACAGGAGAAGCGCCCATCTGCTTCTCCACCCCTCCCCCTCTCCTTCCTCTCTGTCTCTCTCTTCCCCTCCCTCAGCCGAGGCTCCACTGGAGCAAAGATGGCCCGGGCGCTGGGGGTGGCTCCTTGGCCTCTGCCCCAGGCGCTAGAGTGGCTCTGGTCGCAACAGAGCGACGCCCCGGAGGGGCAGAGCATCGCCCACTGGTGGGCAGAGCGTCGCCCCCTGGTGGGCGTGCCGGGTGGATCCCAGTCGGGCGCATGCGGGAGTCTGTCTGACTGTCTCTCCCCATTTCCGGCTTCAGAAAAATACAGAAAAAAAAAAAAAAAAGAAAGTTTTTGGTTAAAGTGTAGTCGGGAGTCTGGGGACAGATAGGGTAAAAAATAAGGGACCTTTTCCCTCAAAATTATTATTGTTCCTTTTTTCAAAGGATCAACAACAATGGCTCTGGGAAACTTCCACTAAATGGCAAATCGCTTTTGCAAATCAATATAAAGTTTTTGCAAATCAGTATAAAGTTGTCCATTAATTTGCAAATCAGTGTGTCCTTAACATATTCACCAAGTCCAAGTTGGCACCAACACCATTCCAAATCCCTGTGAATGCAACCCAACCCCAGTTCAGTCCATTAGGAGCTGTCACAAGGAGCAGGAGTCCAGAAAAAAATCCACATCCAGGAAAAGTCCGCATGGCACTGGAATTGTCACAATTCTATACTTTGCAGCTCACGTCCAAGTCTCAATGACCGCTGCTTCTAGCTGGTAATGATTCAGGTAGACTGGAAAAGCCATCTGCAGTATGTGTGGAGATGGAGCCTCTGTTCTCCTCTGCCTGGAGAGATGAGGCCAGGGTGCTTTTCCCTGGAGCTCTGCAACTGTGGCTTGGTAAAGAGAACCTTGGGATACACTAAGCTGGTGGCAAAGGTAGATTCACAATAGAAATTGGCAAAAGGGGGAGAGAGACCTCTAAATTAGGAGTAGTTCCAGCCTGAAATATGAGTGGGGCATTGAGATAGGAGGAATAAAGGAAACACTATATATTAAACAAAGCAGCAGAAAATAGGACTATCAACACCCACAACAGAGATCTTTGAGGGAAGAATAAAAAACCTGACTCTTCAGGCAAGACATAGTTAAGTGGCCTTTGTGCAAATGAGATCAGTTTACCTGCTTCTTGGAATAAATACCCTATTTATTCTTTTATGGATTCTTGTTGTATTGGCCAAGAGTTTGCTTAAAGGCTTTAATCACAGTAAAAAAAAATAAATAAATAAAAATAAAAATATATATGACTGGATAAAGAAGATGTGGCACATATACACTATGGTATACTACTCAGCCATAAGAAATGATGACATTGGATCATCTACAACAAAATGGTGGGATCTTGATAACATTATACAAAGTGAAATAAGTAAATCAGAAAACAACAACAACAACAACAAAAAAATAAGGGAACTTTTTGTAGAAATGTTTCTGTATGAAGACATATTGTTGTCTGAAGTATATCAGGGTGAGCTGGAAACAGAGGGATGTGAATAGGAGGATAACTTGGAGTCTGAGGATGACTCGAGGATGAAAAATCCGTAGCTATGGTTGCCTTAGCCACGGGGTCTCTGCTGCCCATGGCTTATCTCTACATTCAACCCTCTGCTCCTCCGTTCCCTTATCGGGCTGATTGCGGAGTCTATAGCTCAAAATATGGGAAACCCCTCTCGAATAATCTATAGACCAGGCTTGAAATGTAGGGGAAACAATAAATGGCTTTACCCGTTTTCCTGTTGTAGAAATACAGGATGATACAGGGAGACTAGTGTGAGAACATAAACCTGTACCTTTTAGAACTCTGAAAGAGCTTAAACTTGCTTGTGTTCAGTATGGGCCTACTGCCCCTTTTTCACTTGGTTTATCAGATACTATTAGTGCAAAGGCTCTTCCCCCAAATGACTGGAAGGCGATTGCTCGTGCTTGTCTCTCCGGGGGTGATTATTTGCTGTGGAAGTTGGACTTTCTTGAGAATGGATAAGAGACTCAGGAATTAGGAAAGTTATAGCTTTTCCTGTCATGGTCTGATTTTCTTAAATGTTTTAACTACAATCTTCTGAACTATTATTTTGTTTCTTTCTTATTCTTTGCCTGGAAATTGAGGCAGGGGACCTGTGTTGGATCTGACCATAGAACAGGGGTTCCCAAACCACGGCCCGCGGGCTGCATGCGGCCCCCTGAGGCCATTTATCCGGCCCCTGCCGCACTTCCAAAGGAGCATCTCTTTCATTGGTGGTCAGTGAGAGTACTGTATGTGGCAGTCTTCAAAGCATGGCATCGCTCATGTACAGTGATGTGGGACGCACGCGTCATGGCTCCGGAAGTGCACCATATCACTTGTTATGGCTAGCAGTGACAAATATGGAACCGGACAGTGACCATCTCATTAGCCAAAAACAGGCCCATAGTTCCCATTGAAATACTGGTCAGTTTGTTGATTTAAATTTACTTGTTCTTTACTTTAAATATTGTATTTGTTCCCGTTTTGTTTTTTTACTTTAAAATAAGATATGTGCAGTGTGCATAGGGATTTGTTCAGGTTTTTTTTATAGTCCGGCCCTCCAACGGTCTGAGGGACAGTGAACTGGCCCCCTGTGTAAAAAGTTTGGGGACTCCTGCTATAGAAAATATTTCAGCAGCTGCCGAGAGCAAATTTTCTCGGGGAGATTCTGTTTAGTCACATCCTTCAGTCCCCCTGTCAGAAAATGCCCTTATTAATGTCAGGCAGACATCTTTCTAATCTGGATGTGCTCTGAAATCCCGGGTTTCTCTCTGGTTCGTCTAATTCTTGTTTCTGTTTAGTCTTTGTTTAATATTGTCTAAAATGTGTCTGTGTTTAAGGCCTGAATTAAGTTTTTTTTGCATGCAAAAATTGGAAATGCTGGCTCTAATATTTAGAAAAAAAATGAAATGATTTTAGAACTTGTAAGGAGCGCTCATTTAAATTTAAATAGAATAGAATGTAGATTCTTAAGACTTACTAATTTGGTTAGTGCATTGTGAGCTGTGTTCAGAGTTAGGAACCAAATAGCAATTTAAGTATTAGGATTAATCAAAGTTATATGTTATACTTGTGGGTTTTTTTGTTTTTTTTTTTTTTTACAGTGACAGAGAGAGTCAGAGAGAGGGATAGATAGGGACAGACAGACAGGAACGGAGAGAGATGAGAAGCATCAATCTTTAGTTTTTCGTTGTGACACTTTAGTTGCTCACTGATTGCTTTCTCATATGTGCCTTGACCATGGGGCTGCAGCAGACTGAGTAACCCCTTGCTCAAGCCAGTGACCTTGTGTCCAAGCTGGTGAGCTTTGCTCAAACCAGATGAACCCATGCTCAAGCTGGCGACCTCGGGGTCTTGAACCTGGGTCCTCCGCATCCCAGTCCAATGCTCTATCCACTGCACCACCACCTGGTCAGGCACTTGTGGGTTTTTTTGTTTGTTTGTTTTGTATTTTTCTGAAGCTGGAAACGGGGAGGCAGTCAGACAGACTCCCGCATGCGCCCGACCGGGATCCACCCAGCATGCCCACCAGGGGGCGATGCTCTGCCCATCCAGGGTGTCGCTCTGTTGCGACCAGAGCCACTCTAGTGCCTGAGGCAGAGGCCATGGAGCCATCCCCAGTGCCCGGGCCATCTTTGCTCCAATGGAGCCTCGGCTGCAGGAGGGGAAGAGAGAGACAGAGAGGAAGGAGAGGAGGAGAGGTGGAGAAGCAGATGGGTGCTTCTCCTGTGTTCCCTGGCCGGGAATCAAACCCAGAACTTTTGCATGCCAGGCCAACGCTCTACCACTGAGCCAACTGGCCAGGGCCTATACTTGTGTTTTGTGTGTGTAAATTGTCTTGTTTATGTGTGAGGTTATACTCAGTAGGCAAAACAAAGGAATTGAACAAAATTAAGCAGGACCCTAATAAGTCATTTCAAGAATTTGTCTCATGGCTAATTCAGGCAGTTAGAAGAATAGTATAAGGATGCTAATTCTGCTTCTCAGGCCACATCCTGCAAAAGGGGCCCCAAGCAAATTGGTGATTTGGCTCCTCTGATTTTGCCAATTGGATTAAAAAAATAGGTCAGGAATGCCCTGAAATGGAACTAACAATACAAGGGTGTAAATTTAAAGGACTTTTAGATACTGGAGCTGATGTATCTGTTATTGCTAAGCAACATTGGCCTCCTTCCTGGCCCACTCATGCAGCAGCCACAGAATTACAAATCCCCTCAAAAAAAGCTCTAGTTTTTATAATGGGAAGATAAAGAAGGTCATTCTGGATTCTTTTAAGCCTTATGTGCTCCCTGAATTGCCAGTTAATTTGTAGGGTAGAGATGTTTTGAAAAATATGGGAGCATTACTTGTCAGTCCTAACAATTTAGTCAGTACTCAAATGCTTGATCAGTGATTTTTTGCCCACTAAGGGTCTAGGGAAAAGAACAGTGGGGAATTCTCACCCTCATAGAAGTTGTTATCCAATACCAGAAGGCATGGATTAGGATATCAAAATTTAGCATAGGGGCTTTGGTAGCTCCTGCTACCCCAATAATGCATTGTGCAGACCCAATTACTTGGAAATCAGATAATCCTGTATGGGTAGACCAATGGCCCCTTTCTCAGGAGAAACTTAGGGCAGCTGCTCAATTGGTACAAGAGCAGTTACAGCTTGGGCACATCAAACCATCTAATAGTCCATAGAATATGCCTGTATTTGTCATTAAAAAGAAATCAGGAAACTGGAGGCTATTACATGATTTGAAAGCAATAAATAAGACTATGGAAATTATGGGTCTTCTCCAGCTAGGACTCCCTTCTCCTACTGCCATTCCATGGAATTTTCACCTTATAATTATTGACTTGAAGGATTGCTTTTTTACTATTCCTTTAAGCCCTCATGATTGCAAGCATTTTTTTTTCTTCTTTCCTTTCATCTTTCCGAAGCTGGAAACGGGGAGGCAGCCAGACAGACTCCCGCATGCGCCCGACCGGGATCCACCCAGCACGCCCACCAGGGGGCGATGCCCCGCCCCTCTGGGGTGTCGCTCCGCTGCATCCAGAGCCACCCCAGTGCCCGAGGCTGAGGCCACAGAGCCATCCCCAGCGCCTGGGCCATCCTCGCTCCAATGGAGCCCTGGCTGCAGGAGGGGAAGAAAGAGACAGAGAGGAAGGAGAGGGGGAGGGGTGGAGAAGCAAATGGGTGCCTCTCCTGTGTGCCCTGGCCGGGAATCGAACCCGGGTCCTCCGCATGTTACTTCTAAAAAAGTTTTATCTCCGTATTTTGATCTTGTCGCCTCCTTGATTATCAAGGGGTGTAGGCGACTCTAGGTTTTGAGCCTCAGATTGTTGTTTCTTTTTTCAAAGGATCAACAACAATGGCTCTGGGAAACTTCCACTAAATGGCAAATTGCTTTTGCAAATTTTACGGGCCAAATTGATTCTCACTACCCAGCTGATAAAATAGTTACATTTGTATTTCCTAAAACAATTGTTAATGAGCCCATTCCTGAAGCATCTACAGTCTTTACTAGCGGGTCCAGCTCAGGAATAGCAGGCTCAACAATGGACAACTTTATACTGAAACAGTAACCTTAAAATCAGCTCAAAGAGTAGAATTACATGCCATTATCATGGCTTTTCAGCATTTGCCATATTCTTCCTTTAATCTGAATACAGACAGCAAATATTTACTTACGGTTGTTTCCACTATAGAGACTGCTGTCTTAGGGACAACTGCTGATGAGGAACTATTTCAGCAGTTTCTCCTTCTTCAAAGACTTGTACATCAACATAGAGCTCCATGTTTTGTGGTTTTTTTTTTTTTTTTTTTGTATTTTTCTTAAGTTGGAAACGGGGAGGCAGTCAGAGAGACTCCTGCATGCACCTGACCAGGATCCACCCGGCATGCCCACCAGGGGGCGATGCTCTGCCCATCTGGGGCTTTGCTCTGTTGCAACCAGAGCCATTCTAGTGCCTGAGGCAGAGGCCATAGAGCCATCCTCAGCGCCCAGGCCAACTTTGCTCCAATGGAGCGTTGGCTGTGGGAGGGGAAAAGAGAAACAGAGAGGAAGGAGAGGGGGAGAGGTGGAGAAGCAGATGGGTGCTTCTCCTGTGTGCCCTGGCCGGGAATCAAACCTGGGACTCCCATACGCCAGGCTGATGCTCTACCACTGAGCCAACCAGCCAGGGCCAGAGCTCCATGTTTTTTATAGGACATATTTGAGCTCATTCCATGCTCCCTGGAGCTTTAGCACAAGGGAATGCCCTTGTTAATCAACGTACCCAAAAGAAAATTATTGGAGCAACCATGACAGATCAAGCAATCGATGTTGCAGCCCTACGTAAACAGTTTCAACTTTCTCGGGAAGCAGCACTGCAGATTGGTAAATCCTGTCCAAGGGGTCCTATACAACAATCTGTCCCTTCATTTGGAGTTAACCTTCAAGGACTCCTACCGGGACGATTTTGGCAAATGGATGTTACTCATATACCTTCATTTGGCAAACAGTTCTTTGTCCACATTACAGTGGATACTTATTCTGGATTTATAGTAGCCTCTGCCAAACAGGAGAGGCTGCTAAGCATGTTATAGCTCATTGTTTGTATGCATTTTTTATTATTAGACTTCCTAAACTGGTTAAAACTCACAATACTCCTACATATGTAAAAAAAAAAAAAAAGGCGTTTATTATATTTTGTAAACCTTTCAAATTATGGGTATTTCTTACAATCTTTAAAGTGAAAGTAGTATTCAAGTGTACCCAGCAAATATTTAAGGTCAATTTAAAAAAATATATAAAAGGGGGAGTCATATCCTGGAACTCCTGCAAATCTACTTTATTTTTAAAAAATCTTGCCGCAGACCAGCACGGTTCCTAATAACAGTGTGGAATTAAGGAAACATACTCATCAAGAAAAATGGGACCAGGAGGGCTCTTCAAATGCTGATGGCAATATCCGAGTGCCCATAGCCCCAGTTTGTTTTATTATATAGCCATATGCAAATCAAGGAAGTCCTTGATACAAAGTTACACATCCAAGGCTAAAACAGGAACTCTCCCAAGGCATAAACAGGATGCATTAGTGAAATCTACCAACATCTGAAACAAAGAGTCAGATGAAGGGCATGTATATATTGCTCCCATCAACTTAAGGAAGCAAGTGAAGTGGGTGCAAATACTCAGCATCATAGCCAATATGGTGGTGGAGGGGGGAGAACTTAGCCTTTTGCTAAGCCTCGAATTTACAAAGGTTTTTTGCCATTTACGGTCCACAACAGGGTTTGGGCTGGATCAAGATTGCAGAGGCATTTCTGGGGTTCTGGAATAGCCTGCTCTAGTGCAGGGGGTGGGGGAATCAATGCACCAGGAAGGAGTGGGCACTGAGGCCATCGCTACTGTGCTATTTAGGGACCAGTCACTCTTACTTTGGAATTCTCCAGACCAGTTTCTGTTTCCCTCCTCTCTCATCATCTCTCTTCCACTCTTAGAGAGCCCCTCTGTCAGTGAGAAAGGGACTTACCCTAGCCCAGGGGTCTCAAACTCAACTCATCATGTAGACCGCAGAGCAAGATCACAGCCGTTTGGCAGGCCGCACTAGGTCTACAAAAGGCAACTGTTACGCAACACTTTTTTCACTGCAGTTGAAAACAAAAAAAAAAATCAGTACAACAAGCACAATCGTACATGCAGTTTACTCAGTGTCACAAAACGACCAGAAACTGTAGTTCGCATCACAACTGCTGTTAACTAAGCTAATATCTAGCTAGGATGCTAGAGAAATGAAAAATACAAGTAGGCCCCTAGGCTTACTTAATTTTATCCAAAATATTTTGAACTTCGTGGATTAGTCTGCGGGCTGCACAAAATTGTTCGGTGGGCCACGAGTTTGAGACCCCTGCCCTAGCCAGTAGATGTCCACTGTTCAAACTTCACTGTGCACAGCCCTCTGGACTCACCATTTTCATGGACACATTTCCATGATGAATGATACTTTTCCCTGAGTCACTCTGACTTTCATGCAGGCAGCTGCCACAAATGTTTGAAGCACACTGTGTGCTTCACCCAGCCCTTGCTGCCTTCTGTTATAAGCTGCTGTCCCACGGCTTTATTTCCTGTCTTCCTTTCTAGAGTGTGAACAGGCCCTGTACCTTCTAACCCCATTGTGAAGTGATGGTGGAGTGCCACACATATAACAGAACAGTCTACTCACCCTAGACTAGTCTTCTCACTCTTAGGATATGAGCAGATGGACTAAGTGGGACCTGAGTGGGGGCTGTTCCTTTCACCACTCATGCAGTGGTTTGAGGTGGGGTGCAGTTTACCCTGAGTAATGAGGGAAAGGGGACAGCTGGGGAGCACTCAGCTGTAGTTTGGGAGACTGGTAGAGGAACAAGTTTTAGTGAGGAAGGTTCTAGCTTAGCTAGAAAGATTGACTTTGAGATGATTAAGAGAAGTCACAGAAAAATGCCCAGAAAGCAACAGCACTTACATGTCTACACCTTGGGACAGGTCTGGGTTAGAGACAGCAATTCAGAGTCACCAGCATTAACATTCTAGTTTTTTTTCTTATTTTGTTTTAGCAAGAGAGACAGAGAACGGGACAGATAGGGACAGACAGGAAGGGAGAGAGATGAGACGCATCAATTCTTTGTTGCAGCACCTTAGCTGTTCACTGGTTGCTGCTCATTTATGCCTTGACCCCAGGGTTGGGGGCTCCAGCTGAACCAATAACCCCTTGCTAAAGCCAATGACCTTGGGCTCAAGCCAGTGACCTTGGACTTCAAGCCAGCAACCTTTGGGCTCAAGCCAGTGACCATGGGGTCATGTCTATGATTCCACTCTTAAGCTGGATGAGCCTGTGCTCAAGCTGTCAACCTCAGGGTCTCATAAGGTTCAAGTTTTTAAAAATGGATTATAATGTTACCATGAGAACAGCAGGTAGAGCTCCATTTGGGGAGTTTAGGGGTAGGACAGGCAAGTCTGTGACTTCCATTTGGTGGTGAGTGGGGAGTAGCCTTCAGAGGAAGCTACTGCTAGTTTTGGTGTTGCCCCTGAATCAAGTCATTTAACTTCACAACCTGTAGATGTGTGTGAAATCAAACCTTAAATTGTATATATGAGGGATTATTGTTATTGTTGACTTGTTATTGAAACTTTCTATAGTTCTATGTGACCTTCTCTAGCTCTATGTGACTTCAAGGTTACTGAAAGTAATAAATATTAAATATGAAAACAATATGGTATGACAATATGTTCATGAAAGAATGTTACTTAATGTGTCCGCTGCTGTCCTTTGTGCTATAATGACAGGGTCACACCTGGGAACACTCAGTCAAAATTCTTGGACACTGAGTCCTGGCTGGATAGTTTAGCGTCATCTCAATAGGCAAGGATTGCAGGTTCGATCCCCAGTCAGGGCACATACTGGAATAAGCTGATGTTTCTGTCTGTCTCTCTTTCCCCTCCTATCTTTCTAAAAAATCAATAAATAAATTTTGGAAAAAAATTCATTGGCACTGAAGATTCTGCACAAGACAGCTGAGTCACTGCTGGAGCCTCACTGCTTCCAGTTTCTAGCTAGGGAACAAGTATTCACGCAGTAATTATTTTCAAGATGGGGAAAAGAGAAAGGAAATGAATAATTAGGAGGAACTGATGAGATGCAAGCTTCTCAAAGCTGGTGGATCAAGATGCATTTTTTCCAAGAAAATTTTCATTCTGCCTAGTTTGCATTAGTTTCAAGTGAGTAAAGTAAGGAGAAGGTGTTAGGGGCAGGAATACAAAGAGATGAATGAGAGATAAGAAAAGAGAGAAAATGTATTTCTATAGAAAAGGCAAGTTATTGAGATTCCATTAGAAAAATAAAATGTCAGGAAATTACCACAGGAGACGGGTTCAAATCCCTGATGGGAACCAGTGGCTATGAAGGCAGTGTGCCCCTGCCGCCTCCCACCACTGTCCTCCTTTCCCACAACGTCTCCTGGGCCGATTGTGAGACTGCACTCTAACTGTACAAGCTGATTATGGTTGACTAAAAGCCTATGAGTTAAACAACAACAACAACAAAAAAGCTCATTTTCCCCCCAGTTTTACCAGTGTGCTTTATTTAGGTCAGGTGCTATGCTGGGCATTTTGCACGTATGTCTGGTGTCCGGGTTCCAGCCCCCACCCCCACCCCCAGAGTGCAAGGCTGTGGGTTCGCCTGCAGGACCCGAGGGGCACCCTGCAAGGGGTCTGTCTGTGGGGCCTTTTTATGGATAAGTGAGCTGCCACTCAAGTTTGGTGCCAGGGCAAGTGAGCTCCTGGGAAGACTTCCCTGCCTTAGGGGGTGCTTGGTACTCTAAGGCAGAACGCCCTCAGTTTCCTATCAAAGCACTGACCATGTCGGGTTACAGCTGTCTCCCACTAAGCTGTGAGCTCCGTGAGGTCACGGACTGCCCCCATGTTGTTCACCGCTGCACCCCAGTGCAGACCACATTAGTAGGTACTGAAGATATACTGGTTAGACAAGGGAACGAATGGCTAGGGTTGGGAGAGGAAAGCACCCTAAGCAGTACTAAGGCTCACCACCTGACATAGCGCACGCCAAACCTCATCTCAGTAGAGGAGGGCACAGTAAAGTAGCCAATGGAAGTGAAAAGAGGTGTTCCCTATGGTCGGAAGATGGCTTCAGCAGCCACAGGGGTGGCATCTGTGTCCTCAATAACGTTGGGTCTTTAGATTTCTTCCATGGCTTTACTTTTGAGGGTTGGTTTTTGAAGCTTTGGAACAAGTATCAAAGGTCTCATTTTCTTTTTTTTTTTTTTTTTGTATTTTTCTGAAGCTGGAAACGGGGAGAGACAGTCAGACAGACTCCCACATGCGCCCGACCGGGATCCACCCGGCACGCCCACCAGGGGCGACGCTCCACCCACCAGGGGGCGATGCTCTGCCCCTCCGTGGTGTTGCTCTGTTGCGACCAGAGCCACTCTAGTACCTGGGGCAGAGGCCAAGGAGCCATCCCCAGTGCCCGGGCCATCTTTGCTCCAATGGAGCCTCGGCTGAGGGAGGGGAAGAGAGAGACAGAGAGGAAGGAGAGGGGGAGGGGTGGAGAAGCAGATGGGCGCTTCTCCTATGTGCCCTGGCCGGGAATCGAACCCGGGACCTCTGCACGCCAGGCCAACGCTCTACCACTGAGCCAACCGGCCAGGGCCAGGTCTCATTTTCTCATCCCACCAAAGTAGGCCCAAGCAGGGGCAGGTAAAGACCAACGCCAGGCCATAGCTGGGTACTGTTTATGAGGACATGGGATCCCAACCAGAACATGACCAGAGCCAAATGAAAAAGTATTTGATGGAGAGAAAAGGCATACCTAGATCATGCCTTAATTAGGCCAAGGGTTACTGTTTTGGAGGCTTAAAATAGTCTCGTCAGCATGGCCTGAAGAAACCTGACATAATCATCTCTGACACACGTCTGCCTCCAACCATCTTGTGAGGTAGGTTCTCTTTATCACCCTCACTTTGCTGATGAAGAAATGGAGGCTGAGAGGGTGGGTGTGTTAAGGTCACAAGGCTGGTGCCTGACCCAGGCTGTTCCCCGGCCAGGCTGCCTTTCTCAGTGATGCTGGTGCACCTGCCTGGGTTCCACTTGACCTTGCAGCCCCAAAAGAAGACATGATATGAGGGAGGCATACGGAAAGTGGAAGCACCCCCCCCCCCCCAGGAGAAGGAGCACTAGACTTGCTGAGGGGCGGAATGAATTCTGACAAGGCTGGCACAGCTAGATGGCCTTGGGCAAAGTCTGGGTCAGAATAGAGAATTTTATAGCCAGGAAGGCAAGATAGAGCATCCACCTCACATGCCAAAAACGTTTGTGTCTGACTCTTCCCATGCATGGAAACAGGGAGCAAAGGAATGATTGGAGTAATAAGCACAAGGCTTCAGTCATTACAAACAGAAGCAATAAAATAGACACTTGAGTGAGTTCCCAGGGGACAAAGAGGCAAAACCCCAATTTAGGAGAGTATGCCAAATGGAATAAATCTAAAGTAATTGGAAGCCTGAGCATAAACCATCATAAAAGGAAACCATAACACATCTTGGTTAAAAAGTATATGGAAGATAAACACAGGCTGACTTACTGGCTGGGGAAATACACCTATTTTTCCAGAGGTGGCTACAATCAACACCTGAGCGTTCAGTGTCATGCATTCAATAAATATTTACCAACAGTCCTTGGATTCTGCACATTCTTGTTGCTCCCGAGCCAGTGGTGTGCTGTGTGTGTGCCATAGGCCCAAGCGCCCCTTGGCTGGTTGACATCCAGTCTCTTCTCCAACTTGTTCCACCCAAAAACACAAATGAGGTCAGTGGCATTTAGAAGGTTGGGTGGGCAAGACATTGCTCATGGGAAGATGTGGACCCCAGCCTTTTAAGGACAGTATCACCGAGAGGTCTCTCGTGGCCCCAGCAGAACCCTGGGAGAACAGAGGAAAGTTGGAAGCACCACGAGAGATTCCCAAACACTGGGATTCATGTGACAGTTGTCCAAGAGAAGCCACTATGCAGAGCTGCTTAAAAAACCCATGGTGTTCCACGTCAGAGGGTATGTTCTGAGTTGCTGGAGATTTGGTAATGCAATGCTCCTTTCAGTCATCAGTCTGCAGCTTCCACAACAGACTCAGCCCAGTTGTGAATCACACATTCAGAGGCAGGGGCCAGAAAGGTTAGTCTGTAGGGAGACAAGAAAAGCTCCATCTGGAGAGCCGTGAATCTCTTCGCTAAGTGCCTTATGTACACTGTCTCTATAAATGTGAAATTACCATAGTCTGACAGATGACAATGCTGAGGCTTGGAGAGTAACTTGCTCAAGGTGACAATTATAAGCAGAACTGGGATATAAATGTTGGACCACTGCACTATCTGGCTTCTCCAATGCAGGGAGGCTTCAAAGCTTGACAATTGGGTTTGTGCTAGTTAAGGCCACAGTCAGTTCTGGAGTTGTTGTTTTTTGTTTGTTTTTTTCTTTTTGGTGTTCTGCTTCTTCCCAGAGAAGGAAATGATGCAGATATTGACTGCAATTTTCAGGGCTCACAGACTGTTCACTGGGCAAACATAGCACCACTAGACACAGATCAGCATCACTGATAGAGAACGTTCAGATGTGTGACAAGCCAAGAACACATGTTTAAAAGTGGCACAGATCAGGGCTGTCGGCCCCATCTATGACACTGTGGACGAGCCTAGGGTATTTCTTCCAAGAAGCAGGTAAACTGATCTCATTTGCACAAGGGCCACTAAACTATGTCTTGCCTGAATAGTCAGGTTTTTTATTCTTCCCTCAAAGATCTCTGTTGTGGGTGTTGATAGTCCTATTTTCTGCTACTTTGTTTAATATATAGTGTTTCCGTTATTCCTCCTACCTCAATGCTCCACTCATATTTCAGGCTGGGAACTACTCTTAATTTAGAGCTCTCTCCCCCCCTTTTGCCAACTTCTATTGTGAATTTACCTTTGCCACCCAGCTTAGTGTATCCCAAGGTTCTCTTTACCAAGCCACAGTCACAGAGCTCCAGGGAAAAGCACCCTGGTCTCATCTCTCCAGGCAGAGGAGAACAGAGGCTCCATCTCCACACATGCTGCAGATGGCTTTTCCAGTCTACCTGAATCATTACCAGCTAGAAGCAGTGGTCATTGGGACTTGGACGTGAGCTGCAAAGTATAGAATTGTGACAACAATTCCAGTGCCATGTGGACCTTTCCTGGATGTGGATTTTCCCTGGACTCCTGCTCCTTGTGACAGCTCCTAATGGACTGAACTGGGGTTGGGTTGCATTCACAGGGATTTGGAATGGTGTTGGTGCCAACTTGGACTTGGTGAACATGTTAAGGACACTATTCTTTTATGGATTCTTGTTGTATTGGCCAAGAGTTTGCTTAAAGGCTTTAATCACTGTAAAAAAATATATATAGAAGACTGGATAAAGAAGATGTGGCACATATACACTATGGTATACTACTCAGCCATAAGAAATGATGACATCAGATCATTTACAACAAAATGGTGGGATCTTGATAACATACGGAGTGAAATAAGTAAATCAGAAAAAATCAAGAACTGCATGATTCCATACATTGGTGGGACATAAAAACGAGACTAAGAGACATGGACAAGAGTGTGGTGGTTACGGGGGGCGGGGGGAAGGAAGGAGGGAGAGGGGGAGGGAGAGGGGAGGGGCACAAAGAAAACTAGATAGAAGGTGACGGAGGACAATCTGACTTTGGGTGATAGGTATGCAACATAATTGAATGACAAGATAACCTGGACATGTTTTCTTTGAATATATGTACCCTGATTTATTGATTAAAAATTAATAAAAATTTATTTATAAAATAATAAAAATAAATAAAAGTGGCACAGAGTCTAAATTTGTCTCCTAAAAGAACTCACTGGTCCACAGGTAGAAAACTCACATGGCTGTAGCCCTGGCAGGTGGCTAGCATAAAGTTCATATGAAAGACCAAGTTTCACCCAGGGGTACCTGCAGCTCAAGTTCTGTGAGAGGCTGTGGCAGTCAGTGGGCAGGCTACACGTTTTGGTCACTGGCCACTGCAGACTCCTATTGGACAGAGTGACAAAAAGGGGCTCTGATATGGTTTCAAGATGGTCAGATAAGGAACAAGACCACCTTTTATGCTCTCCATTCCTTTTTCCTAACATCCTATCACTCCACTCAGAGGTGGCACCCTGGCATCCATCCGTCTGTCTGTCCGTCCATCCATCCAGCCAGCCAGCCCCTCGTTTGTTTATTACTCCTCACTCATTCAACATGTACAGTCTGTCAGATGTCATGCTGAACTCTGGGGTTATGCAAATGTATGAAACATAACCGTCTTTAAGTTGCTAACTGTCTAGAAAGGAGATGGACTATTTTTTTTTTAAGTGAAAGCATTTCTGTGGGTTACGCACCCAGTGAAGAGGCTGTGCATGGGAGCTGGGCTGAGGCTTTTTCAGGGAGGAGAGCTTTCAGCTGAATCTTAAAGGTAAATGGGAGTTTATCCAGGTGGAGGGCAGGGTGGCAAGAAGGGGACATTTCAGGCTGAAGGAGCAGCTTATACAAACTGTACAGACAAGAAATCACAAGCAGTTGGCAAATCTAATGATACTTCTGGCCACCCTTGCTTCTGGCCTTGCCCCGCTGCTGGTCAATCATAAATCCCCCACTGGGTTACTCTTCCTAAAACTTGGTATTCACTATGTCACTCCCCTGCTCCACCTCTTCCATGGTGTAGGGTACACTCCCCAATGTCTGGATTGGGAGCCAAGGCCCTCCACCACCTGAGACCCTCTGACTGCCAGGTGACTTCCTGCTGCTTCTGCAAATGCAGCCTTTCCTTGGATCAGTGCTAGCCTCTGAAAACATGCAGCCCAAGGGGGAACCTGGGGCTACAGATACCACCAGGGCAGCCTGGCCGGGCAGGGACAATAGGACACCTATGACAACAGACTGCTGAACATAGACATTTCCACTCCGGTCTCCTGCTCACTGATTTGGGGCATGCAGGGCTGTTGGGGGGCTGTTCCTGGCTTGTCTTGCCTCCAATGTTGTACGGCCTGGGCCTTGCTTTTGCCTCACCCTCCTCCTCTGTGCATTTCCTGGCCTCTCTTCAGCACTTACCTTTGTGGAGACTTCCAAAAACATTTCAGGAAACAAAAACTCCCAGTCTGCCATGTCCCCAAAACAAATTTGTCCAAAACCAGATTCATCTTTCTTTTCCATAAGTCCTTCCTCATAATATTCCCATCTTCAGGAACAGCCCTGCCATTCCTCTGGTCACTGAGCTGTAAGCCACACCCCTCCTGCTTTGCTGGCTTCTTCAGACTGTATACATACCACGCACAGCATTGCCCACTATTGGAAGGGACTCCAGTTGTCATATATCTATCTGTCCACACTGCCAGGAATCTCCTTCATCAGGGCTCTCATCAGCGAGCTTCCAGATTACTTGCCCTCCTTTTCTACCTGCCCGAAAGCTCTTCTTTATATCGATGAAATAAAGCATTGCCTTCCTGGGCCCTCCCTGCTCCCCAGCCCCACAGAGTGGGTCTTGTTCCTCTCCTGGATGCATTTGCCATGAAACACATGCAAACCCACAGTTTCAATGCAGCATTAGGAATGAGGCAGAAGTGCATCTAAACTATGAAGGGTGCTCAGCAGTGTGTGTGTGTGTGTGTGTGTGTGTGTGTGTGTGTGTGTGTGAGAGAGAGAGAGAGAGAGAGAGAGAGAGAGAGAGAGAGAGAGAGAAAACTGTGTCTCCAGTTCTGGATACTACCCTGACCCCCGAGGAGAGCATTAGCTGATTTAACAGCCAGTGTTTGTTTGTACTCATATAAAAAACCAGTTTATCCCAATTTGTTTTTTGGGTTTTTTTTGTTTTGTTTTGTTTTGTTTTTTTTGGTGTTTTTTTTTTTTTTTTGAGAGGCAGAGAAAGAGAGAGAGAGACAGGAACATCGAGCTGTTCCTGTGTGTGTCCTGACTGGGGATCGAACCAGCAACCTCTGTGCTCTGGGACGACGCTCCAACCAACCAAGCTATCCAGCTAGGGCTTAATTTTTATTGATTTTTAGAGAGATAGAGAAAGGAAGGCAGAGAGAGGAGAGAGGAGAAAGGAAGCATTCATTTGTTGTTCCACTCAGTCATGCATTCTTTGGTTGCTTTCCATGTGTGCCCTGACTGGGGATCAAACCCTCAACCTCGTCATTTCAGATGATGCTCTTTTTTTTTTTTTTTTTTTTTAAATAAATTTTTATTAATGGTAATGGGATGACATTAATAAATCAGGGTACATATATTCAAAGAAAACATGTCTAGGTTATTTTGTCATTAAATTATGTTGCATACCCCTCGCCCATAGTCAGATTGTCCTTCGCCACCCTCTATCTAGTTCTCTGTGCCCCTCCCCCTCCCCCTAACTCTCCCCCTGTCCTCCCTCCCCCCACCCCTGGTAACCACCACACTCTTGTCCATGTCTCTTAGTCTCATTTTTATGTTCCACCAATGTATGGAATCATGTAGTTCTTGTTTTTTTCTGATTTACTTATTTCACTCCTTATAATGTTATCAAGATCCCACCATTTTGCTGTAAATGATCTGATGTCATCGTTTCTTATGGCTGAGTAGTATTCCATAGTGTATATGTGCCACATCTTCTTTATCCAGTCTTCTATTGAAGGGCTTTTTGGTTGTTTCCATGTCTTGGCCACTGTGAACAGTGCTGCAATGAACATGGGGCTACATGTGTCTTCACGTATCAATGTTTCTGAGGTTTTGGGGTATATACCCAGTAGAGGGATTGCTGGGTCATAAGGTAGTTCTATTTGCAGTTTTTTGAGGAACCACCATACTTTCCTCCATAATGGTTGTACTACTTTACAGTCCCACCAACAGTGAATGAGGGTTCCTTTTTCTCCACAGCCTCTCCAACATTTGCTATTACCCGTCTTGTTGATCATAGCTAATCTAACAGGGGTGAGGTGGTATCTCATTGTAGTTTTGATTTGCATTTCCCTAATAACTAATGAAGCTGAGCATTTTTTCATATATCTGTTGGCCATTTGTATCTCTTCCTGGGAGAAGTGTCTATTCATGTCTTCTTCCCATTTTTTTATTGGATTGTTTGTTTGTTTGTTGTTGAGTTTTATGAGTTCTTTGTAAATTTTGGAAATTAGGCCCTTATCTGAGCTGTTGTTTGAAAATATCATTTCCCATTTAGTTGGCTGTCTGTTTATTTTGATATCAGTTTCTCTTGCTGAGCAAAAACTTTTTATTCTGATGTAGTCCCATTCATTTATCTTTGCCTTCACTTCTCTTGCCATTGGAGTCAAGTTCATAAAATGTTCTTTAAAACCCAGGTCCATGAGTTTAGTACCTATGTCTTCTTCTATGTACTTTATTGTTTCAGGTCTTATATTTAGGTCTTTGATCCATTTTGAATTAATTTTAGTACACGGGGACAGGCTGTAGTCGAGTTTCATTCTTTTGCATGTGGCTTTCCAGTTTTCCCAACACCATTTGTTGAAGAGGCTTTCTTTTCTCCATTGTGTGTTGTTGGCCCCTTTATCAAAGATTATTTGACCATATATATGTGGTTTTATTTCTGGGCTTTCTATTCTGTTCCATTGGTCTGAGTGTCTATTTTTCTGCCAATACCATGCTGTTTTGATTATTGTGGCCCTATAATATAGTTTAAAGTCAGGTATTGTAATGCCCCCAGCTTCATTCTTTTTCTTTAGGATTGTTTTGGCTATTCGGGGTTTTTTATAGTTCCATATAAATCTGATGATTTTTTGTTCCATTTCTTTAAAAAATATCATAGGGATTTTGATGGGAATTGCATTAAATTTGTATATTGCTTTGGGTAATATGGCCATTTTGATTATATTTATTCTTCCTATCCAAGAACAAGGAATATTTTTCCATCTCATTGTATCTTTTTCGATTTCCCTTAACAATGCTTTGTAATTTTCATTATATAGGTCCTTTACATTCTTTGTTATGTTTATTCCTAGGTATTTTATTTTTTTTGTTGCAATCGTGAAGGGGATTATTTTTTTGAGTTCGTTTTCTAATATTTCATTGTTGGCATAGAGAAAGGCTATGGACTTCTGTATGTTAATTTTGTATCCTGCGACCTTACTGTATTGGTTTATTGTTTCTAATAATCTTTTTGTGGAGTCCTTCGGGTTTTCGATGTATAGGATCATATCATCAGCAAAAAGTGATACCTTTACTTCTTCTTTTCCAATATGGATGCCTTTTATTTCTTTGTCTTGTCTGATTGCTCTGGCCAGAACTTCTAGCACCACGTTAAATAAGAGTGGAGAGAGTGGACAACCCTGTCTTGTTCCTGATTTAAGGGGGAAAGCCTTCAGTTTAGTGCCATTTAATATGATGTTAGCTGATGGTTTATCATATATGGCCTTTATCATGTTGAGATATTTTCCTTCTATACCCATTTTGTTGAGAGTCTTAAACATAAAATTGTGTTGTATTTTATCAAAAGCCTTTTCTGCATCTATTGATAAGATCATGTGGTTTTTGTTCTTTGTTTTGTTGATATGGTGTATTACATTAACCGTTTTGCGTATGTTGAACCATCCTTGAGATTCTGGGATGAATCCCACTTGATCATGATGTATTATTTTTTTAATATGTTGTTGTATTCGGTTTGCCAGTATTTTGTTTAGAATTTTAGCATCTGTATTCATTAGAGATATTGGTCTGTAGTTTTCTTTCTTTGTGCCATCCTTGCCAGGTTTTGGTATGAGGGTTATGTTGGCCTCATAAAATGTGTTCGGAAGTATTGCTTCTTCTTCAATTTTTTGGAAGACTTTGAGTAGAATAGGAACCAAGTCTTCTTTGAATGTTTGATAGAATTCACTAGTATAACCGTCTGGGCCTGGACTTTTATTTTTGGGGAGGTTTTTAATAGTTTTTTCTATTTCCTCCCTGCTGATTGGTCTGTTTAGGCTTTCTGCTTCTTCATGACTCAGTCTAGGAAGGTTGTATTGTTCTAGGAATTTATCCATTTCTTCTAGATTGTTGTATTTGGTGGCATATAATTTTTCATAGTATTCTACAATAATTCTTTGTATATCTATGATGTCTGTGGTGATCTCTCCTCTTTCATTTTGGATTTTATTTATTTGAGTCCTGTGCCTTTTTTCCTTGGTGAGTCTTGCCAAGGGTTTGTCAATTTTGTTGACCTTTTCAAAGAACCAGCTCCTTGTTTTATTGATTTTTTCTATAGTTTTTCTGTTCTCTATTTCATTTATTTCTGCTCTGATTTTTATTATCTCCTTTCTTCGGCTGGTTTTGGGTTGTCTTTGTTCTTCTTCTTCTAGTTCCTTAAGGTGTGAAGTTAAGTGGTTTACTTCGGCTCTCTCTTGTTTGTTCATATAGGCCTGAAGTGATATGAACTTTCCTCTTATTACTGCTTTTGCTGCATCCCAGAGATTCTGATATGTCGTATTTTCATTTTCATTTGTCTGTATGTATCTTTTGATCTCTGCGCTTATTTCTTCTTTGACCCATTCATTTTTTAGAAGTATGTTGTTTAGTTTCCACATTTTTGTGGGTTTTTCCCCCTCTTTTTTGCAGTTGAATTCTAGTTTCAAGGCTTTATGATCAGAAAATATGCTTGGTACAATTTCAATTTTTCTAAATTTGCTGATATTGTCTTTGTGGCCCAACATATGGTCAATTCTTGAGAATGTTCCATGTACACTAGAGAAAAATGTATACTCTGTCGCTTTGGGATGAAGTGTCCTGTAGATGTCTATCATATCCAGGTGTTCTAGTATTTCGTTCAAGTCCACTATATCTTTATTGATTCTCTGTTTGGATGACCGATCTAGAGCCGTCAGCGGAGTATTGAGGTCTCCAAGTATGATTGTATTTTTGTTAGTTTTTGTTTTAAGGTCAATAAGTAGCTGTCTTATATATTTTGGTGCTCCTTGGTTTGGTGCATATATATTAAGGATTGTTATGTCTTCTTGATTCAGTGTCCCCTTAATCATTATGAAGTGACCATTTTTGTCTCTGAGTACTTTTTCTGTCTTGTAGTCAGCATTATCAGATATGAGTATTGCTACACCTGCTTTTTTTTGGGTGTTGTTTGCTTGGAGTATTGTTTTCCAGCCTTTCACTTTGAATTTGTTTTTATCCTTGTTGCTTAGATGTGTTTCTTGTAGGCAGCATATAGTTGGATTTTCTTTTTTAATCCATTCTGCTACTCTGTGTCTTTTTATTGGTAAGTTTAATCCATTTACATTTAGTGTAATTATTGACACTTGTGGGTTCCCTACTGCCATTTTATAAATTGCTTTCTGTTAGTTTTGTATCTAGTTTGATTCTTCTCTTTTGTTTTCTATCATTTGTTTCTGTTTGTTTGTGTTCCATACTTCTTTCCTCTGTTGCTACCTTTTTTAAGTCATGTGTTTTTGTGGTGGTTTTTTCTAGGGTGGTTACCATTAAGTAATGAAAAGGGTACCTACCATATTCATTGTAGTACCCTATCTTATAAGTATTTCTGCACTTCATCGTCCTTTGCTACTGTTAATCTCCATTCTCTCCCCCCCTTTTTTTTTTCCTTTGTTGTCACAGTTTAAGTTTGGTTTTATTGTGTTCTTGGTGGAGCTGTTACTTGTGGTGTTGTTTTCTTTTGTTCTTTGAATCTGGTTGGAAAACCCCCTTTAGTATTTCCTGGAGTGGGGGCTTTCTCGTGATAAATTCTCTCATCTTTTCTGTATTTGTGAATGTTTTTATATCTCCTTCATACTTGAAGGATAGCTTTGATGGGTATAGTATTCTTGGCTGAAAGTTCCTCTCTTTCAGGGCTTTAAATATTGGGGTCCACTCTCTTCTAGCTTGTAGAGTTTCTGCTGAGAAATCTGATGATAATCTAATAGGCCTTCCTTTATATGTTGTACTCTTCTTTTCCCTGGCTGCCTTGAGAATTTTTTCTTTGTCATTGGTTTGTGTCATCTTTATTATGATGTGCCTTGGAGTTGGTTTGTTGGGGTTAAGAAAACTCGGTGTTCTGTTTGCTTCTTGAATTTGAGGCTTTAGTTCTTTCCACAGGCTTGGGAAGTTCTCGTCTATTATTTGTTTGAGTATATTCTCCATTCCATTTTCTTTCTCTTCTCCCTCTGATATACCTATTATTCTTATGTTATTCTTTCTGATGGAGTCAGATAATTCCTGTAGGGCTTTCTCGTTTTTTATTATTTTTGAGTCTCTTTCTTCTTCTCTCTGTTGTGCCTCAAGTTGTTTGTCTTCTATTTCACTAATCCTATCTTCAATCTGGGTTGTTCTGCTAGCTAAGCTTGTTACCTCGTTTTTCAGTTCGTGAATTGAGGTTTTCATTTCTGTTTGATTTGTTTTTATAGTTTCAATTTCCTTGGTAATATATTCTTTGTGTTCATTGAGTTGTTTTCTGATCTCCCTATATTGCCTTTCCGTGTTTTCTTGTATATCTCTGAGTATTTTTAAGATTTCTATTTTAAATTCTCTGTCATTTAGCTCCAAGGCGTCCAATATGTTAAGTCTTTTCTTCATAGATTTTTCCACATCTATTTGTCTTACCTCTCTTTCTTTTGTATCCATAATATTCGATTTTCTCTTTCTTATTGGCATCTGAGGGTGGTCTTGTTGATAGCACTAATTAGAATTAATAAAGAGTAAAAAGTAAAAAACAAAAACAAAAAAAAAACAAAAAAAAAAACAAAAAAAAACAACAACAAAAAACAACAACAACAACAAAAAAAAAACAAAAAAAAAAACAAAGGGTAAAACACCCCACAAAAAAAAGCAGTAATAATTTATTATTTCCCCCCCTTTTTTTTCTTTGTTCTCCTTCCCTCCTCTCCCCTCCTCAGGGAAATATCGTGCCTATAATGGAGGGCCTGGTTTGCGGTGAAGAGTTCAAGGGGGCAAAAAATAAAAAAATAAATAAAAAAAATAAAAAAATAAAAAAAATAAAAATAAAAAAAAAAGGAAGAATATCTTAGACAAGCATAAGTTGATCTGCCTGCGGGTGACGGTCAACCAAGAGATATAATGAGAGGGACAAGAGGGAACCAGAAAAAAGGACAAAAAAAAGGAATAATCAAGAAGAAAAAATAAAAATAATAAGTAAAAATACGTTGTATTAAGTGGAGCAAAGACCAAATACAATGGAGACCTTGGGTTGGGAGGACCCAAAATGCCACAAAAACAAACCAACCAGAAAAAAACAAAAACAAAACCGAAAAAGAAAAACAAAGCCAAAAAAAAACCTTGAGTCCCAAATTAACTAATTTGTTCGTTATTGAGGATTAAATGGGAGGAAAGTAAAACGAGAAAAGAAAAAACGAATAGAAAGGAAAAAATAAGAAAAAGAGAAAAACGAAGGAAGAAATAAAAAAGGAAGAGAAAAAGACAAAATAAGGCAAAAAAAAACAAAAGAGGAGAGAGTGAGAATTAAGTGTCCTGGAGTATAACCCCAAAGGAGGGTGAGGATGAAGAAGAGAAATAAAATGTAACACTTATGGGTAGTGTAGTTCAAGAAAAGGGAAGCATAAGATGGGCAGAGAATAGAAGGACTGAGGTGGAGGAAATAAAGGCAATAAGATAGAAGGAACAAACAACAACAACAACAACAAAAAAACCCAACAAACAGTGGAACTAGCTGCAAAGTCTGTGGATTTTTCCTGATTTTGAGATGTCAACCTCTTCCTCCTTCTCCTCTCTCCCTCTTCCCGGTCGGTGACTCTGCACCCCAGGCCCTGCCCCTGCGCCACACCCAGGCAGGGACTTGCAGTTGATGGGGTTCTATGGCAATGTCACACAATTGGCTTTAGTCTTGTTGGTAGTCAAGGCCTGCCGGCGTCTGCAGGGTCTAACGACGAGAGAGTTCGCCTTCGTGGATTCTCTCTCCCAGTCCCCCCCTCCCGAACCAGCAGCCTGGCGATCCAGCCACAAGGCTGCCACTGCTTCTGCCTGGGGAGTAAGAGACTCAAAGAGCTGGGAAATCCCCACTCTATCCCCACTCAGTGCAAGGCTCTGGGAAGGGCTCTGACAGTCAGGGCCTCCAGTGTAATCAGGCGGGGGTGGGAGTCAATTGTTGTCAAGGTGATTGTTCAGCGCCTAGCATTCCGTTGGACCTCTCAACCCAGGCTTTCCACTCTTTGTAGCCTGTTTTGGCCGGTAAGAAGAGGCACTAGTCTCTGCTTGCGACTAGTGTGGTATAGATCTTATTATCTGCCAAGTCCTTCTTGTTAGCGTTTATCCCTGAATATGGAGGCTCTATCAATCAGAAGTTGCCCCCGCCCCTTTAGCGAGAGGCACCAAAAAATATCACGCCTCTTGTCTTGGGTCGGTGAACTGAGAGAGATCTTATCAATTAGAACCGAGGGTGCGCAGATTTCACGGGTTAAGTTAATTTTAGTAATTGGGTCGCAGCTGTGCTCCCGAAGGTATTTCAGGCTGCCTGCGCGCGCCCCTCCCCCAACGCTTGATTGTTAGCTTGAATGGCTGGGTGAGGTGCCCCGCCCGCGGAGAGAATCTCCCAAGTAGGGAATACCGCCCTGGGGCCTCTCCCGCTCCCCGTGCGCGGGCCGCTGGGAACGTTAGCGGTGCTCGGTCTGCAATGCTCGGTCTGCAACCAGACCAGGAGCGCGCCAGCGGTTGCTCGCCGCTCGCCCTGCAACCGACCCGGGCGCTGCTCGCGGCGGCTGGCGGCGGCGGCTGGCGGCGGCGGCCGGCGGGGCGGCGGCGGCAGCGGCCGGCGGCGGCTTCCGAGTGCGGGATGACTTACCACAGGCGCACTTTCTCGCGGCTTGAATGAACGTCCCTGCGGTAGCTTCCTCCACACCCTCGTCTCTCAGATTCGAGTGATAACAGTCCTTTTGCTTTCAAGTTTGCTCCGAAGATAAATTTTCCTGTTTCTAGTTGATAAATTTGTTGTGATTTTGGGGAGATCTGTCGGACGCGCTGCTCACGGCGCCATTTCCGTGACGTCAATCCAGATGATGCTCTTAACCAACAGAGAAAACTGGCCAAGTCTAAAACCAATTTAAAATTCAAATTTTTTTATTTTTATTTTTTACAGAGACAGAGAGTCAGAGGTATAGACAGGGACAGAGAGATGAGAAGCATCAAGCATCAGTTTTTTGTTGCGACATCTTAATTGTTCATTGATTGCTTTCTCATATGTGCCTTGACCACGGGCCTTCAGCAGACCGAGTAACCCCTTGCTCGAGCCAGTGACCTTGGGTCCAAGCTGGTGAGCTTTCGCGCAAACCAGATGATCCCGCGCTCAAGCTGGCAACCTCGGGGTCTCGAACCTGGGTCCTCAGCATTCCAGTCCGATGCTCTATCCACTGCACCACTGCCTGGTCAGGCTAAAACCAATTTTTAAAAAATTGAATTTAGAGAGAGGAGAGAGAGAGAGAGAAAGGAGGGGGTAGGAGTGGGAAGCATCAACTCATAGTAGTTGCGCCGTGTATGTGCCTTGACCTGGCAAGACTGGGGCTTCAAACCGGTGACCTCAGCATTCCAGGTTGACACTTTGTCCACTGCGCTACCACAGGTCAGGCTGTCCCAGTTTTCATAGACTAGTTATTCTCCTGGGCCAAGGGACCAGAGTGTCTAGGTTCAAATCTGTAACTTTGGTAACTTACTCATCTCTTGGGGCCTCAGATTCCTTGTCTATACTAAGGTCAATAACAGAACCTACCTCATGGAGGTGTGAAGTCCAAATTAGAAAATATCTGCAGCCTGGCCTGTGGTGGCGCAGTGGATAAAGCGTTGACCTGGAACGCTGAGGTCGCCGGTTCAAATCCCTGGGCTTACCTGGTCAAAGCACATATGGGAGTTGATGCTTCCTGCTCCTCCCCCCCTTCTCTCTGTCTCTCTCTCTCTCTCTCTCTCTGCCTCCTCTAAAATGAATAAATAAATTTAAAAAATTAAAAAAAAAAAAAAAAAAGAAAATATCTGCAAAACCCTGGCACCATGCTTGGCATGTTGTTAGGGACTCAGATGATCCCTACTTCTTCTCCTCCAACTCCTAAATTATTCTTATAGAGAACTCTTTCCATCATAGAATTCATGGCCAAACATCGCGTTTCTCCCACTCCCCCCACCAGCAAGCACATTCCTGCAGGCCTTTCACTGGGAGCGGGAGGGCTGAGTTCCTCAAGCTCTCAAGTCCTCCCGCTCCTCCTTGTTCTGGAGCCAGACTCCTGGCTGAACAGCAGCCGTGCTGGGGCTGTGTGTGTGGGGTGGGGGGTGGGGGGCGGTGACCCCCTAGGACCAGGACAATGTGAAAGGGAAATAATGAAGGTTCCATGTTCTTAGAAGAGGCAAAAGCAAGGCTATGTTAATCTGAGACGGACCTGCATCACAAGTGTCCCTTCCCTCCCGGAAAAGCTAAGCCACAGGTTGCAGGCTTCATTTCTATTGCTCTGGGACCCAGCCCCACTTTTTTGAGTCTACAGCGGCACCTAGTGGCGTCACCCACACACACCTAGTCATTTTGACAGCCCAGATTATCACTGTCCTGGTATTGACACAATGTCTAATGTACTTCCTCCATAGTGAAAGATCCCTCTTAGCAAAATTATGCTCATTTCTGTCCTAATAAAAGTTTCCTCTTGAACAAAATATTATTTTCTATTTTGTTGAAATCACATTCGAACAACAGAAATCTACAATACATACTCTCCTGTGTGGTAGGGAAGTGCTTATTTCTCTGTTATAAAAAGTCACCCTTGTCTTGGCCAACTTGCTCAGTGGAGAGAGCATCGGCCTGGCATCCCTGGTTTGATTTCTGGTCAAGGCACACAGGAGAAGCAATCATCTGCTTCTCTTTCTCTCCCTCTCCTCCTTCTCTCCCTTTTCCCTCTCACATCCACTGTTTCAGTTGGTTCAAACATTGGCCCCAGGTGCTGAGGATAGCTCAGTTGGTCTGAGTGCATCAGCCTCAAGTGCTAACAACCGCTTGGTTGATTTGAGCCTCAGCCCCAGACAGGGCTTGCCAGGTGGATCCCAATTGGGATACATGCAAGGGTCTGTCTCACTATCTCCCCTCCTCTCACTTAAAAAAAGAAGTCGCCCTCCAAGATGACCCCTCACAAGTAGCCTGCTGCTCTCAATCTACCCACTACCTCCTCTTGTGCTCCCACTTCCAACACCAGACCAACTTGCTCTCCCTCCTTGTCCTGCCTCTGTCTGGTCTGTGCACTTGCCAGTTCCTTCTGGAATGGTCTCCCCCTTCTTGACGGGCTCCCAGAGTCATTGTGAGTTGCACCTAAATGCCATTCTAAGGGCACCCTTCCCACGGTGTCCTCTGTATGATGAAATAATCATGATATGTTTTATTCTCCTTATGACAGAGAGACTCATCAGAAAGCATCTTTGTCTACTTGTCTACTGTCTGTCTCCCAACCACAGTGTGAGCCTCAGTTACAATTCACACTGACATTACTAGTCTCTTCTGCTCTATTGGCAGCACCGGGTGCCTGAGCCGTAGAGGCACTCTATGACCAATTTGTTGAAAGAATCAATAAGTCTTATCTTTTAAAGCTGGGCTTTTCTGCTAGCTGGGCAGCCCTCCCCGGCCTGTGCTGGACCAAGGGAATGAGAGGAACGACAGGTGTGTGCTCTTCTTTCAACAGTGACCTTGCAGGAAGCACGAGGTCCTTGCATATGTGGATGGCATGTCTCCAAAAAGATCACTAACTTCATTATTAACTCGCTGAGCAGATCACCTTGCACCAACGAGGCAGGGTCTTGGCTCTATTGGGAAGACAGTTTATTTTTCAATAACCTTTTCCAAGTGTATCAGCCATCACTGTACTGTGATGTGCACACTTCTTAGAAAATGTTTGATGCTTAGGAGACTAAAAGTGCCCAGAAGTGGTTGGGAAAGCTGCTGGTATCTGCCTCCTGCTGTGGTTAGACTGTCCTCATACAGAACTTTTAAACAAGGAGCAAAGAGGTCATCTAATTTCTGAGAACTGGCTTTTATTAACAGCGCCTGCCAGCAGATGTCACCATTGCACAAGGCATGCTTTAACCGTCTAGTGTGAGCATTTGTGTCAGCTCCCTGTCCCCAGAGCCGCCTGCAGGACCCTTGACTTGTTCTGATTGGCAAGCAAATGGTGGTGATATGATGTTCAATAGGGGTTCCATCTCAGTGGAGGCAAAGGTTTCACATTTTGATGTCTTTCATTTCTACTTCAAGAAATTTAACATGTTTCAAAACTTCAGAAATCAACTGGAATGGAGCCAGCTCTGTCCAGGAGATTATTAATGGCCTTGGAGCTGACTCATCATTTTTGCACAGCCTTTTAATAAACAGCTTCCACAACAAGGCAAGTAGAAAAGAAAGCACACACCTGTCCAATCAGGACCAACTTGAAGTATTGATTTCACTACCTCCTTCCCCACCCCCACCCCACTTTCGAAACATACTCCATGTATTACGCCAGCGAGTTTGATCATTGCCACACTTCCATGTCACCAGGCCCAGCTAGGTTTTGTGGGACACGCATGCCTTCCTTTAGCTAAAGTAATCCTTCCAAGGCTTCCTGAGGCCAGGGGTGTAAATAGCTGAATCATGAGCACAGGCAGCAATGAACGGGACATCTGCTTGGGCCCAGGTGCTCCAGGTGGCTTTTCCTGATTGATCACCTTGGGGCTTCCTGAGAAGGTGCTGCCATAAACCTCAGAAGGAGTGGCTGGTTGCCCCACTGCCCTTCCCCCCAAGAGCCCTGGGAAGAAAAGGTATTCCTGCCACAGGAGGGTGGCAGGCAGGCCCAGGAGAGCCTCTGTTGTTGGCAAGGCTTCCTCCTGTTGTAGAGTCTGTCCTGTTAGTGGGACATGGCCAGAACCATGGGAGATAGTCAGAGGACCCTGTCTTATCAACCTACACACCTGGGGTACTGCTGCTCTGCAAGCTTGGTCCTTATCCCCTGTGACAGAAGCAATGACTGCTTGGTGACATATAGACATGGATTTTCTTCTCTCTCTTAATATTCTAAAATTTCATGTATTAACACAAATTAACTGGCTAATTGTGCGACACCCTCCCTTCCCTTTCACTTCCATCTGCTTCAATGATTAACAAAACCTGTTTTGCTTAGTCTTTTCCTCTTTTAGGTGTTTTTCTCTCCTATCTGACTACAATGTCACCTTAATGCTTGGGACTGAGGATAACCTTTAAGGACTATGTGACACCTTCCAAATAACAGCAAAAGATATGGCAGAGAAGCAAGAGCACAAATGTTGTAGATAGGTGGCTATATATCACTTTATTCATTCAGCAACATTCACGGAGGGCCTGCTAAATGCCAGGCCTCGTGCTACCTAAATATCAGCTGTGCCACTCAGCCTCAGGCCCTTGAGTCGTGGCTGTCTCACCTGTGGCTATGCAGGTAATGGCACCTGGGGGTCTCCCAGGGGGCTCAAAGGGATGATGGTGCGGGCTGGCATTGGGCAGCGCTCGATAATCTTTTGTTTCTTCTTTCTTGGATCAAACCCAAGGGAGGCAGTTTTAGAGTGAAGCATGATCCATGAGACCCCAATGTGTTAGTCAAATGAGCCTGGCAGAGACCGAGTCACTCTCCTGTACTTATCACTGTGTAAAAAGCAAGGCCTCTGACCCTACGCCCTATCTTTAAAAAGTTTACTTTACCTGTACAAACACCAGGTATCAAAGAAACAAATAAGAGTAACACAAAAGCTCAGTTATTCCAGGTGGGAGTTAATTAGATCTAACCAGTCATCAAATGGTGTCTGGTCTGTCAGGTTTTAGGAGAACACAGTGGGTGTGGTCTTGAATTAAGGACCAGGAGGACTGGTTCTGACCCTAGCCAGGACCCCCATTTACCTAACTAAAGCCTATGACTTTGGATGTAGCCTCTTTGTGCTGGGCCAAAGGTCCTTTTATCAGAGCACAAAGTGAGGCACTGGATGATCTGAGAGGCATCCCCCCTCCCTGTCTTTCCTTCCGAGACCCCTGAGCCCCTTTGGTACCAGGCCTGCGCTGTACGTGGGGGAGCCGGGCTCAGGAAGGAGTACCCCGTGCCCTGAGTGTCCTCCTATCCACTCTGATTGTAGCAAAGGAAGCTCCCCAAAGGACACTGATGTTCTGTGAATCCTAAGAACTGTTGTTAGTAATTTTCTTTTGTCACTAATTACCATTTTGCATCCAGTGCTATTCTAGAAGCGCGGACCAGGAGGGGAGAGCTTCCGCTGGTCTCAGAGGGCGCCGCAGAGTAGGTGAGTCATGGCAGATGCAGCGGGGCTCCCGGCCTCGCAGGCCCTGCTGCCTGGAGCAGTGTCAGCACTCGTCCACCCACAGGGCCGGGCTGTACCGTGAGCTTCTCAACTGCTTTCTGGTACTACATGATGTTTTGAAAAATGTGTCTCATAAATTCTTATACAGTAAGACACAACATCACTCAATGCCCCGAGTTTAGATTTAGACAATAACCTTATTCCTTTTTTAAAGTTGTGGTAAAATACACATAACCTACAATTTACCATTTTAACTACCTTTAAGTATACAGCTCAGCGGCATTAAACACATTCACATTATTGTGCAACCGTGAAACTCATCCCATGCAGACCGATGCTCATTGCCTTTCATTCGCAGTCTTTGTCTCTACGGCATCCTCCTGAAGCTGCTGCCAGTCGCACAATGAGGAGTTAGGTGGGCAGCGAAGCTGGGTGTCTAGCCAGTGATAGGCAGCTAGGATTTGGTAATTTGAGATGCAAACTTAGATTATTTGCCTTTCTCCCAGGTGATGTGCATGCACAGTGGTCTGAGAAACACTGGACTAGACATTGTGCGTTCAGACGCCTCCTCCCCCTTTAAATTGTTACTCGTGTTACTTCCTCTCAGCAGCTTACTTTGGTGAGATTTGGGCCTGTGCTAACCTGAAGGATTGTTAACTGGTAAAAACATCGAAACACCTGCATTGAATGCTGTCTCTGCCCAACTGGCCTTCACCTCCCTCCAGCAGCACTATCTTCATGAATGCCAGGGTGACAAATGCCTTCAGGCTGAGTCCCTTTCGGTCCTTGACCCACCTGGTGAACTGAAGGTGAGGAGAGAAGACGCCTCATGTTCCTGAGCTGCTCCTCTGTTTCCTGACTTCGGCCCATGGGAACATCCATGCCGGCACTCCCTCGCTGCTTCCTCTCCCATAGGTCCCAGGCCACAGCGGTATTTGTCCAAACTGGAGTCCGTTTACTTTGCAAACCACACTCTAGCTTCCCTAGACACCAAGCAGCTGCTCCCCACCATCTCCACCAGAGCCCTGTTTGCACTGCAGGTTGTCAGCAAACAGACCGCCCTGAACAAGCCGCAGAGGGCCGCTTCCTGGCGGGACCCAGCAGCAGGCACGCGGAAGACTCGCTGGCTTTTCCTTGACAAACTGCGCCCTTGGTTCACTATTTAAAAAGAAATACAGCATTTATACAAAAGTGTCCAAAGATGTCTACGTGGAGTGTAAGCAGCAATAATATGCCCACTGTGTGGTAGCCACTTGGCCTTTGCTCCTCCAGACCTCTCTTTGTTGGTAGGAAGAGTGGTGGTTATTAAAGCCATCTCACCAGCAAGACTGCCTAGAGTTTTATCTTGGTCCTCCCTGAAAGCAACTTAACCTCTCTGCAGCTCTGTTTTCTCACCTGTAAAATGGGGTGAAGAATCCTATTAGGAAGCTTAAATAAACTAATAATGTAAGGTATTTGGAACAGGGTCTAGTACACAATAAATTCTCACTAAATAATAGCATTTCATTGTCTTTCTGCTTGCTAAAAGAGTACTGAGTTATGAGGCTTCGGTGGGGGGAGGGGAGTAGGGGGGATGTGTTATTTCCAGTGTTGAAGATCCTTCCAGACCAGAAATTGTCAGCATGAAATGCTTGTCAGTACCTCTGTGTAACAGATGGAGCAGAATTTGGTTGGAACAGGTTTTGACACAAAGGGGCTTACTAATGATGAAAACTGGATGCCCAGGAATCTGGTTCTGGTCTCATTTCTGTTGTATTTATCCCTGTTGCGGGTCTAACACCACCCACCTTCATCCCCACCACATATCAGAGACACTTCCAGCTCCTCCTCTGAATAGACTCATTGTGGAAATGTACTATTTTCCAGCCCAGTAAGGACAATGTTTGTCTGTATATCCCACTATTCCTGCATTTGTGTAGCTCTTTGGGGTTCACATTATTTTTTCTCTCTTGAAACTACCGGACAGATATTTCATCCTTGGAGCCTCCATGTGGTCTTGCCATCTAAAGCAGGCAATGTCTTCTATAGTAACATTGTGTTCATTGGCAGCAGAATAAAATGGAATTCATAGAATAAGTCCACGGGAAGGACGAGTGCCTAGACTGGAACTGCCTGTGGTGCCGAGGAGCTGCCCCTGTAGGCTCCTCTTCAAGGCAAGCCACGGGCTTCCCCTTGGCCCTGCAGGTCTTCTGTGAGCTGCCGCACCTACTGTGAGCAGTGCCCTGCAAAGTCCTGACTTGGCAACAAGGGCTGGGCAAGGGAGGGGACTCTGGAAAATCCCATGTGATTCTTCTTTGGAAGGGAGTGGAAGGCAAGGGATCTGTCAGTGAACATAGAATTGCCACACCCCTGTTCCCAAGCCTAGCCTTAGACACTCTGGTGCCTAGAAGTGTCATTTCCTGGCAAAAGTGAAGAGAGGATTGGTTTCTACCTGCTGTTCCTGATTCAACCAACTCTTGACCCAGTGAGCAAACACAGTCAACCTCCCCAGCGACAATTGAAATGTTCTCCCTGATTCTCCCTAGTCTAGACCTGCTCTGGTTGAGTTATCATGTGCCATGCACCTCGCATTTTATTTGATGGTTTCCATTAGGTGGTCTTTATAGACACAGCCAATCCCTGGAGGTATTATTATGCTCAAGGTACAGAAAAACTAGTACAGCCCCACCCAGTTCTCTCTTTCTTTCAGGCTTAGGCGGCAAGTACGTTCTTGTCCGTACTGTTCTAGGCTTTCTGTAGTACTGTAATGACCAGGAGGGGGCACTGTGTAGCCACGAAATGTCTTTATAAGGGCTTGGAGGTCCTGGTACTGGTTTCCCCAGGTCCTCTTTGACCTGGCCATCCATCCATCTGCAGAGGGATTTCACTCCAGAAGTCTAATCTACCTTGTACCTGGACCAGAACACCTGGATGGAATTGCTGTGTAACAAGGTCAGGGCAACACATTTCGTAGGATCTTTTCTGATGGAAATGCTGGATGGCTAATTTTTTTGTTCTGAAGTGACAATGAATTTATTGATTTGGGATTAATCACTGAATAATATTGACACCAACTCTTCATACTCCTGCATTTCCTCAATTAACTTGAAAATTGATCTGCTTTCCCCAAAGAACATGTTTAGAACATAAAGCTTTCAAGGCATTTGTGTATTTAGGTACTTACTGCTAAGAATAAAAAGGAAAGCTTTGTGTAAAAACAAAATATCTCATGAGTATTTTTAAAAACCCAGTTTTATTGAATGAAAACAATATTTATGAGTTTTGTGTTTTATTTTTACATTTGGCCTAACACAGAATAGGAGAATTTTTGTATGAATAACAATAAGATTTTGGTGCCAACACCAAAAACAAAAATAACTGTACAGGGATAAGTGACACACCCAGTGACGTACAAAGCAAGTGTTAACAGAAACAAAATAGAATTAGGCATGTGGGAAGGGGCCTCACACACTCCATACAGGCTGCCATAGTAGGGCCGGGAGAGGGAGGATAAAGATAGCCCTGGAAAATCAGAGAGGTGATTTCCCAGCTATGGGCCAATGGGCCTTGGCCACCCCCTGACAACCCCTAACACTTCTACCCACCAGGGGGCTTCACTCTTCTTTTCTGCTTCTATTCTTTTTCTTAGACTCTCTTCCTTCCTTTCACCTGTAGGTTCCCCCCACACTCCCCAATTTTCCTCCCACAAAAGGGTTTCCCATCCTCATCTCCCACCCAGTCTATGATCTAACTATTAAGGCTTTGGGGAGCAACAGGTGAAATAAAGCAAAGCTCACCAGTCCATTATATCAATACTGTTTCTGTGTCTGTAACTGCATCTGGGACAAAGTCTATGAATTTTTCCTAACATCTAGCACAGTGTAGTTGGAGGTGTTCAACAAACATGGATCTCAGCTAAACTGGGACCTCCAAAAAAATGTGAGTAAGGTTGAATGAAAGCAATACATTGAGAATCCACTGCTGATGAATTTGGATAATTTTTTAAAAATCACACAAGAGGGGCCTCAGATATCAGGGTTAAAAAAAATTTATTTTTTTATTTTTTAGTCACAGTTGACATACAATACTATCATAGTTTCAGGTGTATAACCCAATGATTGAACATTTATATAATTTACAAAGTGGTACCCCAACAATTCTAGTATCTATCTGGCAACATCCATAGTTATTACAATATTACTGACTATATTCCTAATACTGTACACCTTTGTGACTATTCTCTAGCAACCAATTGGTACTTCTTAATCCCTTCCCCTTTTTCACTCAGCCCCCAGTGCCCCTCCCATCCCACAACCATCAGTCTGATCTCGGTCTCTGAGCCTGTTTTTGTTTTGTTTGTTCATTTATTTTGTTCTTTAGATTCCACATATAAGTTAAACCCTATGGTACTTGCCTTTCTCTGTCTGACATCAGATTTAACAACACTCTTTTTGCTTTTATTTTAGTTGTTTCTCTTTATCATGACATAAAGGACTGCTTGGCAGTTAGTTGTGCTTCCCTTAAAATATTTTTTCCCCTTCTTTTCCAAGTGAGATAGAGAGACAGACTTTCGCATGTGCCCCGACCAGGATCCACCCAGCGAGCCCAGCCTGAGGCTCATGCTCTGCTGGTCTGGGACCATGCTCACAACCAAGTTATTTTTAGCACCTGAAGTGGAGGCTCTACAGAGCCATCCTCAGTGCCCAGAGCTGATGTGCTCTAATCCAGTGTTTTTCAACCAGTGTGCCATGGCACACTAGTGTGCCGTGAGACATGGTCAGGTGTGCCGTGGGGAAATTAAACATGGGTCCCCAAACTATGGCCCGCGTGCTGGATACGGCCTGCGGAGGCTATTTATCTAGCCCACCGCCAGCCGCCTCCATCCGAACATAAACATTCACCTCACAATCCCTCCAGCTATCAGCGACAGGAAGAGTGGAGGCACAGGGAACGCTCACTGACCAATCACCTTCTAGGATTCATCCCGACCACTAGTGATGAACCAATAGTAGGCCGCCTCTCATCCACACCCAGGAAGGTCCCTGCTCTCGGGCTGCCACGCACTTGTCATTGTGTGGCTGCGGCAAGTAGTTGAAGCTGCTACTCCTCCCCATGGTCCCAATTTCTAATCCTGGTCAGGACTGGAGGTAAATGTTGCCACCACTAGATGAAGCCTCAGCCTCAGCTGGTTATGTCTATCCTGATGGTGTATAAAGATATTTGACCTTTTTCTTTTTAAAAGAGGCCCCTGCAGAGGGTGATATACAATGCATCACAATGCATCACAATGTTATCTATATTGTATATGGCCTCCTGAAGGGTCATCTTCTTAAAGAGTTCAAATCTCTATATATACCATCAAAACAGACAGAACCAAGGCCCCTGCACCCAGCTGACCATGGAATTTGAACCTACAACCTCAAGGAGAACTCTAGTATTTATCAGAATCCTTACCTAGAAAGCAAACTTCTCAATCTGACAGTAGAGATGCTCTGAGGACTTATGATGTTACACAAGTACCCAACATTTTCTAAAATTGATTTTTTCCAGTCTCTATATAGAAAGAGTATTTGCCAAATTGATTTGAACCCACAACCTTGATGAAAGCTCCAGTATCTATTAGCGGGACTGTATATATGAGGGGATATATGGGAGTGTGTATATGAGGGGTTACATGACACTGTATATATGAGGTTACATGGGACTGTATATGAGGGGATGTTACGTGGGACTGTATTTATAAGGGGATGTTACGTGGGACTGTATATATGAGGGATGTTACATGGGACTGTATATATGAGGGGGTTACCTTTTTTATTTAACTTTTTTTAATATATGTAATTTATTTACACTTTAAATAAATTCTAACAGTTCAAGTGTCATTTTGTGTCATTTTGGTAGGTGGTGTACCCCAGGATTTTATAAATGTAAAAAATGTGCTGCGGCTCAAAAAAGGTTGAAAATCACTGCTCTAATCAACTGAGCCATGGCTGCAGGAGGGGAAGAAAGAGAGAGAGAGAAAGAGAGAGAGAGAGAGAAAGGAGAGGGAGAGGGATAGAGAAGCAGATGGTCAATTCTCCTGTGTACTCTTGTTAATCCTAATCCAGAGGGACCTGAAACATTGAAGACACGAACAAGGTCCGTCGATTACACACCAAAGCTTTATTGTCTAGTTTGGCCAAGCGGCAACAACTCCAACAGTGGTCTGAGGGAGCGCACGCTAGCCCTTTGTTCTACTTAGTTTTTATAGTTTTGTATGTGGAAAGTACAGAAGCAAAAATTGCAATTAGGAGCCCCTTACCACTATTGGTTATAGTCATATGTCCTTTAACATGATAGGACCACGTTCAGTTTGCAAGCCATACATTATTTTGGAGAAAACATAATTTACAAATCAACACATTGGTAGAAAGATGTCTCTTTACATATTAAAAGGCATTCCTAGCCCTGGCTGGTTGGCTCAGCGGTAGAGCGTCGGCCTAGCATGCGGAGGACCTGGGTTCGATTCCCGGCCAGGGCACACAGGAGAAGCGCCCATTTGCTTCTCCACCCCTCCACTGCGCTTTCCTCTCTGTCTCTCTCTTCCCCTCCCGCAGCCGAGGCTCCATTGGAGCAAAGATGGCCCGGGCGCTGGGGATGGCTCTGTGGCCTCTGCCTCAGGCGCTAGAGTGGCTCTGGTCGCAACATGGCGGCGCCCAGGATGGGCAGAGCATCGCCCCCTGGTGGGCAGAGCGTCGCCCCATGGTGGGTGTGCCGGGTGGATCCCGGTCGGGTGCATGCGGGAGTCTGTCTGACTGTCTCTCCCTGTTTCCAGCTTCAGAAAAATGAAAAAAAAAAAAAAAAAAAAAAAGGCATTCCTATATTTTCTAGTGTTCATCAGCTATCTCTCTGTCCAGTCACACGTGTTAACTACACGCATTTACATAGGAGAGGTAGTTTCTGTGGGGACAAATGCCCGCAAATGGCTCATAGTTATAAGAAAAGGTTTATTTTGGCTTTTCTCTTCCTGCACCTGGCTAGCCATTCACCCCTTTCCCCACAGGTGTGGTGGAATGTCTGGGGATCCATGTTTTCCTCCCCTTTGCATTTACAATATAATGCCAAGGGTCATCCTGGTTATGCCAATCACACAGTACAGAGACTATTTTCACAATTTCTTTGCACACCTTAACCCAAATTAATAAAATGTTCTCCAAGCCTCTTAAAATGTTAATATTAATTCTGTAATTTTTGGTACTTTACAACACCTGCGGGTGAAGTGGGTCAGTGGCTCCTCACTCTGACTAGGAATCGAACCCAGGACATGCACATGCTGGGCTGACACTCTACCACTGAGCCAACAAGCCAGGGCCTTAGAATCTTTAGATCTATTTTATAGATATTTATTTTTTGTATTTCACATAATATACATTACATATTATATTTAGTTTTATATGAACACACCTTATTAACTATATAAGATATATTATTATTGGCTCTATTTTCATAAAAAGGAAATTAAATTTTACATAAATAATAAATAAAATGGAAAACCATGAGATGTGAAAAAAAGAAAAGGAAGACAACCATGAAGTATGAAAGCGAATATTTATTTAGAGTAAGAAAATAGATTACAAAATTTCAAAAGGTGACAAATACCATATATGTTTCAAAATCCAAGAAAATGACATAATACTTCATTTATTACCTATATACTTTTATAAGACTTTTTCTTTCATTAAAAAAATGAAAATGATACATAGGGTGGGACAAAAGTAGGTTTACAGGTATGAGTACGTGAAACACAGTGAATTCTTATATTATTATTTGTTAATTATTGTATTATTTTCCATATAAACAACTGTGTTTTTCATACTCACAACTATAAACCTTTGCTCCGCCCTATACATAAGACAAAATTTACCATTTTAACCATTAAGTATAGTTCTGTGGCATTAAGTACTTTTGCATTGTATACAAACAAAACCACCATCCATCTCAAGAACTTTTTCATTTTCCCAAACTGGAAACTCTGTTCTCATTTAACAACTTCCCATTTCCCTTCCCCCACTCTCTGGCACCCAACATTCTACTTTGTGTCTCTTTGAATTTGACCGTTCTAGGTAGCTTATGTAAGTGGAAACATACAATATTTGTCCTTTTGTGACTGTCTTATTTTGCTTAGCATAATGTCTTCAAGGTTCATCCATGTTGTAACGTGCCAAAATTTCCTTCCTTTTTAAGGCTAACATTTCATTGTATATGTTTATTCATTCATCCATCAGTGGACACTTGAGTTGCTTCTGTGTTTGGCTATTGTGAATAGTGTATGCACTCGGGTATACAGATATCTGTTCCAGTTCTGCTTTTACTTCTTTAAGGTATCCATCCAAAAGTGTGATTGTTAGATCATATGATAAGTCTTTGGTTAATTTTTGGAAGAATTCCCATATCATTTTCCACAGTGGCTGCACCATTTTATATTCCCATCAACAATACACAAGGTTTCTAACTTTTCCACATCCTCACCAATTGTTATTTTGTTTTTTTGATAATAGCCATCCTAATGGGTGTACAGTGGTTTCTAAATTTTTTGAGATTATAGTTTTTATTCACTTTTCATATGCCAATGATTTTGTATTACTACTTTCTAAAAAAAACAATTCAGTTTTTTCTCTGGCATGGTGGTTGGGATTCACAAAATATGTGACTCCACATAGCCACCGTGCAAATACTGCTGTAGACTTGGGCCCTACAAACACAGCAGTCCTAATAAACACTTGATTTTTATTTAAGAATAAAAATCCACGTGATGCATTCAATTTATAGTCTGCACTAAATATAAATACATTCATTTTATAGTCTGCATTGAATAAAGTCCTGGGAGGAGAGAACTTTTGTGAACTCAGAGTCATTGCAAACCACCTTTGCCACTGAAAAATCGCATATGCCTAGTGATCAGAAGATTGCCTCACCCTTGTGTCCCGATGCTGGGTGCATCTGTGTGGTGACAAGTGAACACATACCTAGGAGCCATTCGTACACCAAAACAACTAGCAATAACTTAGCTGTGCACAGACAAGACTGCAAACCACATAGATGCATCTGGTTAACTCAAATTAAATGTATCCCTAATCAACTTCTCCTTAGCAGGATCCCCCAAATGCGTGTTCCTATCCGCATGCTACTTGATAGTAGGGCAATGTTAGTGGTCTGTCATTTTCTTATTGATCTATGAGCATTCTTTATATGTTACAGATACAAGTACTTTATCTGTAAATGCTTAAAAATATTGTCTTGTACTCTTGGCTTGCTTGACTTCTCCCAATATGAATTATATTTTTGATGAACAGAAAAGTTCTTGATGTTGATATAGTTCAATTTATCCATTTCCTTTATGGTTAATGATTTTGGTGACCTTTTAAGAAAAGTTTTCCCTAGTTCAAGGGTGAGAAGATATTTTTCTGTTTTCTTCCAGAAACTTTGCTTTACCTTTCACTTTTAGATCATCAACCATCTGGAACGGATATTTTTGTGTATGGTATGTGATGGGGGCCAAGATTGTTATTGTGATTTTTAAAATTATGGCCATCTTATTGCCCTAACATTGATTACTGGCATGACCATTCTCTCCACTCCACTGTATTGGAATGTTTCACATAAATCCAGTGTCTGAGTATGTGTGGATTTATTTTTGGACCTTTTATCTGTTCCATTGGCTATTTTTTTTTTTATCTTTGCATCAATACTACATTGTGTTAATTATTGTATGTTTATAATAAATCTTGATATCTGGTAGTGTAGAAACTCCAGTTTTGTCCTCTACAGTTTTCTCAGCTTTTTGGGGGACTTTATATTTCCACATAAATTTCAGAAGGAGATCGCCAATTTCTAAAACTAAAACTAAAAATAAACTGTTGGTATTTTAATTTAAATTTCATTAGTCTATAGATCAGTTTGTGGAGTAAGTCGTTTAACTGTTCTGTGTTCTGTATTCCTCTTCTAAGAAAAAAAAAAGGCAAAAAGACTCATGAGCATTACGTGAGACAATGTATTTGTAAACTGAAAAAAAAAAGTAGAAATGCTGAATCTTTATTATAAAATGAGAAGGAACACGAGCAAGGACTGAAGCCAAATCTGCCTACAGTGGGTGTGGAGAAGGCTGGAGCAGCTCTGCACCTGGGCCCCGCGGGCTCCTCCTTCCAGCACGGTGGCTCCTGCTTTGGTGGGGGGGAGCTGGGGAGAAGGGCGGAAGGGGCCACGGAGACTTTCCTGTCCCTGTACTCCCTTCACATCCCAACAAGGATTATCTGTGTGTTTGTCTTCTCACATCTTTAACTTTGTAGTCTGGAAACTGTGGAGAGAATCACGTGATGGTTTATTTTTTTAAACATGTGGCTGTGTGTCAGGTCCAGTTGGGAGGATCAGTCTTTCCCTGCGTTCTGTATAGAATGTCATCAGGAGATGAACCGGCACCACTGACTGGAAAGGACTTTCCCACAGGACTGTCCTTGTTCTGTTTCCCTGGTGCATGCTCTGCGTTAAGGCCACGTGTGTGTGTTTGTGTGACTGGGGAATGAATTGGAGGCGATCTGCTTTCTCTGTGAGTCAGCCTCTTCGGAAAATACAAGGATCTGAAACCTCCTCTCCAGATGTCTCACCCTGGGCTCTAGCCCCTTCTTTCAAAGGTTTCCTTTGGAATCTCTTGAACAAACACCTTTTGTGAGAGAGGAATCCCCAGGCGGACACAAAGGGAAGTCAGTGGGACCCTACCACATTTTCCTTTTGTGGGTCATTCTCTTTCCCTTTGCTTTTCAGGGAGCTGTCTGTGGACCCCACGTGGAGAGGGTGGCCACTCCACACAGTGGGCAGCATCTGGCAGAGCTGCTCAGTTACCCACAGGAGCCATAGGGCACATTCCTACAGACTGTGGGAGCCATGAGGACTTTCGTGCTCTTGGGCCCCTCAGGACTCTATCCTCCCCACCTATGGAAGGAGGGCCCAGCAAAAGAATTGGCTCTGAGCTGAGAAAGCAGCCAGTCAGCTGAGGACACCAGCTTGGACGAGTTTAGTTTCAACTCACTCTGGGACCCTGCCTGGGAAACATGACCTGGTGTGTCCTCAGCAGAGTCTGGGTGTCTCCACAGTGGGCAGAACCCAGGTAGCATTGAGGAGTCCTGTTTCCTCCACAGTCCCTGGTGGAGTGTGGGGTTTACCAGGATGGCTGAAAGTACAGGATAGGACTGGGGTGTCTTTATAAATAATTCCTCTGAGGGAAGGTGGCAGAGATGTGGGCCAGGTGAACCCCCTGAGGACATCCCTGGAGACTCCCTTCAATCTTGGGGGGAGGGGGACACCAAAGCAATGCTTTGTCGCTTTATCCCTGCCTCCTGTCAGGGCAGCCAGCTCGCAGTTGAGGAGAAGCAGACAGGAGTGATCTGAGTGATTGGAGGCCTTGTACCCTCCTACCCAGCAGCGGGCTAGAGGCCTCCCTTAGAAGACTGGATACCTGCGGTGGGGGTGGGGAGGAAGGAAGACAGTGGGAGAAAATGAGACAAAGGAAGACCACCATAAAACCAGCAGCATGTCTGTAATCACAGGAGCCCTTTGTTTAGAGCGGGTTTAAACAAGTTGTGATCCTTTGGAAGGAGAGGTCATAAACTGAAGTGAGAATTAAAGTGTTTACAGCATGGGAGACCCGGATGCAGCAGGGATTCCTTTGGCCAGGATCAGGGGCAGGGGGTTGTTGGGTGGCCTGGCTGCACTTAGAGAGGGGCTTCCTCTTGGTTCTGGGCTCTTCCAAACATCACAGACTCAACACAAATGAAGGGGAAGGAGCTGGAAGGGGGATTGGGGGGGCACCCTTTTTCCTCCCCTTGACTTGAAGTGGCCAAGGGACAATCCCACATTCCAATCATCTGGAGAGAAGAGGGCAGGGTGCCAGATCTTGTGACATCCAGAGATTCATCTCTGGAGGCCAGCGGCCTCAAGATCTTAGGGTCAGCTTTTCTACCTTTCTGCAAATTCCTTTATAATAGACTTGAGGGGTTGCACTAATAAGAGGATTTGAGGGTAGTTGTTTCTCAAAGAAATCCCTGTTAGGCCCAACTTACCAACCTGGAAAGGTGTGAGAAGGGAAGTTTCACCCAAGGGAAAAAACATTCCTCAGGGAAGCACCACACAGGCTGAGGGTGGTGAGGAGGAAGGCAGATATTGTAGAAAGTGAGGCAGAGGTTCTTATGCCTGAAATGTCTGGAAGCTCTCGGCTCTGATCAGGCTGTGCATGCCTCCTGTCATGTCTGCACTCAGCCCTGTTCGGTGTGGGGCACAAACATCTCATAGTCAGTCATCCATTCAACCATTTACCAAACATGAAGCACTAAAGGCAGGCCAGCAGGGCAGGGGCTCTCCTGGTGTGAGACACAGTCCCTGATCTAAAGTGGCAATTGCAGATTCATACTTACCCCTGATTTTTAAAAGATTCGTTCTCTCCAACAATACATGTATCCATGTAAAGCAACACTTTTGGAGAATGTCATATGATACAATTTGTTGTCTGTGCTAAGACAAAAAGGCCGCCTGACTTTTTTGCAAAAAAAAAAAAAAAAAAAAAATCACACTAAGATACATTTATACTAATAAGTAAAATGTGGCTACCTCATGTCCTTTTTCCCTTTATAAAACGTGCTAAGGCTCTTTTGCTGGCAACATTTGTTGAGGTGTCCCAATGAACCTCTGTCCTCCCCTCCCAACTGCAAAAGCCCAGCTAGAAATGTCCCCTCATTCATGGACTTGCTCTCAATTCTGGCAGCAGCCCAGCCAGTGAAAGATGTAAACTTTGTTCTAACACCCTGTACGCTTTCTTTATTAGGAGAACTGGTAAGGAAGTTAGCAAAGAAGCCAGTTCTGTCTTTCAAATACCTTTATTTTCTATAGCCAGCTCATCTCCTCAAGATGGTTATCTTATTCACAAAACAGGCACAAGGACTGGTGGGAGTGCTGCAGAGCTCGGCTCCGCCTGGCTCAGGTGGGCTGGGGCTCAGGCTCCTGCCGGTAACCCTTCTGAAGAAAGTCCACAGAAAATAAATCTCTTGAATTTCAAGGAATGCCAACTGGATATTAACCAAAGTAATTTAGAAACCATTAGTGGTTGATTCGGTAGGAATGATTTCAATAGTAAGGTCTCTTGACAAATATTTGTTGCTTTTCTGAGCTCTCTGAGCCAGTGTCATCAGGGATCAAACATGGAAAGTGACTCAATCTAGTGCTGAATGACATACTGAGCATTAGAAATTCAGAGTGAGAGAGGTGGTGGGTCAGTGAAATGCAAGGGCCCCTCAAGGAGGAGAGGGTTGGATGGGTTGGAGGTGGTGGTCTTGTGATGCAGTCTGTGGGAGGGACAGTGACAAGGCAGACTGCAACTGGGAAAGGACTGTTGGGACTAGGGAGAGATGAATAGCTAATGGCAAGATTGGGAAGCTGGGCATGGAAACTGGTCATGACTGAGCCATAAGAGTAACAAAGGGTCAGGAGTGTGACTTCTGGACAAGTAGCCAGGTTCCAATCTGGATTCAGCCACTGCCTGGCTCTGTGATCTTGGGATGTTACATGATATCACTGTGCTTAGTTTCCTCATCATAAGACAGTCCCTAAGTGGCGGCTTTGTTGTGAAGCGAGTGAGCACTCAGTGCTCTGTGGTTGGTAACAGGTGTAGTGTGGGTAGCAGGTAGTGGGGAGTGACCCAAGAGGTAGGAAGGTGCCCTGGAGACTGTGCTGGAAGTTTATGGACTTGTTAAATTTGGCCTAAATTATAGGACATGCCATTTGCTTGTTTCATATCAACTTCCAAGTCATGTGTAGTCGGTGACTGAATCAGTCAGGTAGGGCTGCCATTGCAATGCACCACAAACAGGAGCTCATACAATACATTGTATTTTCTCAGTCTGGAGGCCAGAAACCTGGGGTTAAGGGTTTGGCAAATTCCATTCTTCTGAGGCTTGTCTCCCTGTGTCTCATGTAGTCTTTTCTCTGGTCATGTTTGTGTCCTATTTCCTCTTCTTTAAAGAACCCCCATCCTATGGGATTAGGGCCCATTGTAATAACCTTATTTTAACCTAATTACCTCTCTAGACAACTTACCTCCAAATACAGTCACATTCTGAAATGTGGGGGTTAGGACTTCAATAAGAATGGGGGCACAATTCATCCTGTAACAGTAACTATAGTTCTGCTGGTAATACCCACCAAATGCAAAGATCTGAGCACCTGGGGGAGGGAGCAGGGGGGGCAGGGGCCAGGAGGAAGTGCCTGGGGTTATTTCCCAGCTTCTGTCCCATCTGCCAGGACTGGTTGCCCTCCCTTTTCTGTGGACAGTGGTGCTGCGGCCCTGGCCCTGGGAGGCTGCTGTGACATGTCCTCAGATCTCGCTGCTACCTCTGAGCCCGCAATTCCAGGTTGAGTCTTCATTAAAAGACTTTTTGAAGCCCTGGCTGGTTGGCTCAGCGGTAGAGCGTTGGCCTGGCATGCAGGAGTCCCAGGTTCGATTCCCGGCCGGGGCACACAGGAGAAGCGCCCATCTGCTTCTCCACCCCTCCCCCTCTCCTTCCTCTCTGTCTCTCTCTTCCCCTCCCGCAGCCAAGGCTCCATTGGAGCAAAGATGGCCTCTGTGGCCTCTGCCTCAGGCACTAGAATGGCTCTGGATGCAACAGAGCGACGCCCCAGAGGGGCAGAACATTGCGCCTTGGTGGGCATGCCGGGTGGATTCGGTCGGGCGCATGTGGGAGTCTGTCTGACTGTCTCTCCCCGTTTCCAGCTTCGGAAAAATGAAAAAAAAAAAAAAAAGACTTTTTGAATCTGCTTTCCGGAAATTTTGTACCATTCATGTCCCAGCTCTAGTAACATCAGCAGCTTTTTAAAAAGAAAGAAAAAGAAAAAGGAAAGGGCTTGTGTGTATGGGTTCCTGGCAACAAAGCAGCAGTCTATGGCACCTAAGATGAATTCATACTGACCGCTGACGGAGCTACTGTGTGGCCAGGTGTGGCAGACTTCATCAAGTTATTCCCGAACAGGACACAAGTCCTTTCCTTTTATTTGGGGCTCCAAATGAAACACTAAGAAGAAATAGATTCATAGTGAGGCAAAGGCAGAGGAACAAAGTAGAGACTGAACAGTCGCCCGGGTTTATAGAAGAGAGGAACACTTTGCCCAGTCCCTTCTTGCACAGGTCCTGGTTCCTAGGGGAGGACTGGAAGGAGCCTGGGATGGTGTCCCCTCCCCCACTATTGCAGGGAGTGGGTGAGAATAAAGAAGACAGGGCCACAGAAAGCCCTCAACCTCTGGCAGAGAGAGGGGTGAGAGGGAAGTGGGAGGGGGAGAGAAGAGGGAAAATGAGGAAGGAAGAGGGGGTAGAAGCCCAGCAGAGAGCAGAGAAAGAAAGGGCAGTTTTGGCAGATGTGAAGAAAATCAAGTTTTTGGTGTCTCTTTATTGTTAAAGCAATTTTGACCTACCTTGCCTCACCTGTAATCTGCTCTGGTGTCTAATGCACCTCATGCTAAGCTAAGATTGTTATCCAAGTATTTAGAATTTGCTATCTTCTGACCAGAAGATGCTAAGTGCCCTGCCCTCACCTGCACCTAATAGGACCTGGTTACTCCTTTATTCAATATGTATTCATAGTATATGTATGGGTCAGGCTCCGTGGTAGGCCCCAAGTACCATGCTCAGTAGCCAAGAGAGTCCCTTTTCCACCCCAAAGGAAAGCGTATAAATCATCCTGTTGTTCTGTCTAACCTCCTTCCACGGAATGAGTACTACTGTCTGGCTGGCTGGCTGGCATTATTGAGAGTCTTGAGTAGGAGGGCACACTGAGGCTTCATGGAACAAACTAGAATATTCTTAACAGAGAGAGTAGTATAATGACTCTCATTTACTCACCCCAAGCTTCCACAAGGCCAAGCTTGGCTCATCTTCTTTGACACCCTTGCCCCCCTTCACCCCCAGATTATTTTGAAGCAAATCCCAGGTAGCTATCATTTATAAATAGTTTAATAAGTATTGCTGAATGATAAAGACTAAAAATATAACCACAGTAAATTGCACTTCAAATATAAACAGCTGTATCCTCAATATCGATTAATGTTCACATTTCTCTGATTGCATACAATTTTTTATATTGTTTGTTTGACTTAGGGTCCATATAAGGTCCTTGCATTGGGACATATCTCTGGAGTATCTTTTAATCTGTAGGTTTCCCTCCCTCCCCCACCCCTCGGAAATGAAACTGTTTCTCCTTTAAAGTTGTCTACAGGCTGACTTTTGCTGATGAAATTTCTGTGGTGTCCTTTACCGTGTTGTTCTGTCCTTGTACTTTTAGATCTAGAATCTTGGTTCTGGGTGTGTGTGCACTTGTGTGAGACTGTTCTGTGGGTGGTATGTATTTCTATCAGCAAGTATATAATGTCTGTTTTCTCTCATAACTAACTATTGATGATCACTATCTAGATTTATTAGTTTATTCAGTTGCAAAATGGTGATATTCTAGTGCTACCCAGCATACCTCTTCTTATATTAGCTGGAATACTATAAATTAAGATTTCCCTCATCAATTTTTTGGTTACCCTGAGGTCTGGATCATATGGGAAATGAAGATAGATGCTTAGCTTTTTCCCTTGATTTACAAGTTCAAAAGTGAATAAAAGAGTTGGTTCCTTCACATGATCCAAAGGAAGGTAAATAAGCTGTTATTGTGTGGGTGGGTCTTTGGATCACCGTGACCTTGCGGACTTGAACATACCTGATCTATTTTAATGCACTGCACTTTTCATCCTTATTAAAATTGTTTACATTGTCCTATCAATGAAAGCCTCTTCAAGGTAGGTTCAGAGTCCTTAGATGTCAGTTGAGCAAACTTCTAAATATGAGAAACTATGGTACATTATCTGACAGAAACCTTCAATGGGCCATTTTTCCTGGCCAGCTCCTGATTGCTGTTAGCAGGAAGTGCCATATAGTGATCACAGTCTGGGCACTGAGACTGTCATTACAACTACATGGGCCATGGTGTACAGGCCTTTTCCATAGATAGAGCTAGAAAATGTGTACTCTTTATTCAACATCAAATTATTTATTAGGTGATACTTTGATCCTTCCACCTAAATGCAGGATAATACGAATTTCACTTTGTAATCTCATCAATCTTACAACATACCTCCTTTCAACCACAGTGAAAAGTTCTCAAAGACACTAGCATAATTGTTCCTTTGATTTGTCCCAGGACGCACAGACACCAGTTTCAGGATACCAGCACCAACACGATCATCAGCAGTGTGAATACTGAAAGCCATTTAATCCTTTGTTTCCAGTTCCCTTTGTCCTTCCGGTCCGCCCCACTCAGAGCACGCAGACTACAGGGCTTTCTTTGCATAGTTCCTGTCTGTGTGGCACACCTTTGGGCCATTTGTTTCCTTTTCATTTCAATGTTCAGGAATTGCTTTTTGATTTAATTTTGTTATTTCAAATTATATAAAATATTTACTTGCTCCAAAATAAATTCTATAGTCTCTTCATTCCCTTCCTCGGTTAGTAAGCATTTAAAAATTAAATGATGGTTTGTTCATTCATTTTTAAATACTTATGTATACATATATTTATAAAAGCTGTATTGAAATATAATTTAAATATCATAAAATTTATCCTTTAAAAGTGTGTGTCTTCTTTTCTTAAGTAATGGCATATAACAAACACTTTCCTCTTCCTTGCTTTTTGCATTAACAATATACCCGAGGGATCCTTCCATGGCAGTATGCAGATTTTCCTCATTAGTTCATACACTGCATTGCTTAAAAGTACCATAATTTATTCAACCAGTTTCCTATTGTGGACTTTTGGGTCATTTTCAGATTTTTGCTATTACAAAGAGTGCATATATTTTTTCATATTTTGGCCAGTATACTTTTGGGCCAACCCTGTGTAGAAGGGAAAATGCTGGGTCAAAGGGTAAATGCACATACAACTTTTCTAGACTTTGCCCAATTCCCTTCCCACCAGGAATACATGAGAGGCTTGTTTCCTCACAGCCTTGCTAACATTGCATATGGTCGAACCAGTGCGTGTCTGCTAACCAGCCAGCGGGGAAACAGTCCCAGTGTTGCTTTACTCTGGGTTTCTCTCCACACGAGTGCGGCTGAGGGTCTTTTCATGTCACTGAGAGCCCCTGAAGTTGTGCTTGTGAACAGTGTTCTAATCTCTCATCAGGTTCTCCAAAGATTTGTGATATAAGTTAAATGATTTTCCTAATTGGTCCTTTGTCATTTGACTTTGTAATAGAGCCTTATGCCATATAAAAAAATATTGTTTTTGTTGTTTTATATAAACAAATTTATCGATCTCTTCTTATTTCTTGTTTTGAGACAGAGTGAACTTACCTTGTTTCTGGTTAATGGATTTGAGATGTTTCCTTCGTAGTAGACTGAATTCTCATGTGCACTTGGGTCAATTTCTGGGTTTTCTTTTCTGGTCTATTGGAACGCCTGTCTAGTCTTGGGTCAAAGTTACACCATTTTCATTACAGATGCTTTATAATGCACTCTAATGTGTGGGAGGTTGATTAACCTTTCTTCTCCCAATTGGTGCTCTTTCCCAGGATTTTCCTAGCTGTTCTTGCCTCTGTACAAACCACATTTTTAGAGTTTAAGGTGGTTACAGAATTGCCATACATACATCTTGGTTAAATCCTCATTCAAACAAAAATATATATGTATACAGAGTGTTGTATCAAGCCCAAGGAAATACCCATACTATATCTTTCATGAAATTAAGAGATTATTGCCAACTTGTGTGTGCTTGATAATGGTATTGATGGTTCTTTTTAAAGACCCTATCCTTTAGAGATATACCGTGAAGTGATCACAATTTATAGTTTATATTTGTTTCTGAGTAATCTTGATATATAGTGGTCGCTTAAATCATAATTAATATTTGCTCCCAAGTAACCCTGGTGGTGGGAGCAGATACAGACAAAACAAGATGGCCACAAATTGATAATAATTGAAACTTGGGACTCAGTTTACTGCTCTATTTACTTTTATGTAGATTTAAAATTTCTTGTAATAAAAAGTTTTAAAAATAGACAAGGGTTTCAAATCCTAAAGGTTTTTGAAATGTGGAACAATACAGGACTTAAAAAAAAATCTGGTTTCGCAAGGACTGGGAGCTTTGCATAAGGAAATGTTCAGTTAGAGGCAGGGGATCAGAATCAGAAAGGGGAGAAGCACTGGTTACCAGTTACTGCCTTGGCTCAGGGCCAGGTGCATTTGCTACGCATTTTCTCCATCAAACATTTACCTGTCTTCCGTTGTGCCCAATTCACACCCAGACAGGTTTCCAAAAAGTTGGGTTGAAATTGTATATTTTGTAACTGTTAGCCTAGCATGTTGCTCAGAGGTTTTTTTCAGATGGTACTTGAAATTCTTAAGTGTTTTCAAAGAAGAAAATAAGTAAGATATCATAAATGTCACTTTTATGGTGATCCTTTTACTTTAAGCAATGTACCTTTTAGAAATGAAGAAACTTTATAACACCTGAAATTAATGTGAAATATTGAATGTCAACTGTAATTGAAAAATAAAAGATAAATAAAATATCCTGGAAATATAAAAAGAAGACATTATAGATTGCAGACCATAGAACCCCTAATTTGCTATTTCCATACTTTAGCACTTCATAAGGTAAATTTTGTTCATGTTTAAAACCACAGTCAATCCTGCCATTTAATACCCTCTGTCACTTGCATAGTCTAAAGAGTGGGAGACTGAGTACTTTGATCACCAGGAGGTAGCACTTCAAAACTTAAGGAGTTGGGGTGAGGAAGAAGGGAAACAAATGTATATTCTTGGTTCCTTTAAAATGCAATGCTGCTTATGTATATTATCTGATAAACATTGATAGATGTAACTACTCTGAAAACCAGCTCTGCATTGGCCAGAGGTAAAGATACAGAGATGTTATTACCCCGAAACGCAGCTTCTAAAATACCCTTCAGAGAAGCACATGTACATGTCCACCTGCACACGAGGGCCAGAGGACGTGCTAAGATTATTCACAACAGCCAAACACTGGAAACAAAACAGATATTTATCAGCAGCACAAGGGATAAATATGTAGTTGAATATTGATGTATTAAATAATCACGCAGTAATGCAGAAGAATGAACCGTGGCTACAGTCGGTAACGAGGGTAAATATTGCGAAAGTGCTGTGGTGAAGAAAGCAAGACAAACAAGAACGCATACGAATTATTTATCAACTACGTTGCTAAAGGATGCCTACATAAATGTTAAACTAAAACAATGATAGGAGTAGCGAAAATTATCAATGTGTTAAAGTCTATGAACAACTATAAAGAGTTGGAGCCATCATAGAAGGCAGGATAGTGGTTACCTTGGCAGGAGTGGGAAATAAATTCAAAGGGACACTTAGAAATATCTGGCGTTCTGGAAATGTTCCATTTATCAACCTGGTTGGTGAGTGCACAGGTAAACAATGTAAAATTGTTTATTAAAGTAAACATATATTTATATGCACTTTCCTGAATATGTTCTACATTTTTAATTAAAAAGGTTAAAATATAAAAAGGTAATTGCCTGACCAGGTGGTAGCACAGTGGATAGAGTGTCGAATTGGGATGTGGAGGACCCAGGTTCAAAACCCCAAGGTCGCCGGCTTGAGCGCTGGCTCATCTGGTTTGAGCAAGGCTCACCAGCTTGGACCCATGGTCACTGGCTTGAGCCCAAGTTTGCTGGCTTGAGCAAGGGGCCACTCGCTCTGCTGTAGACCCTGGTCAAGGCACATATGAGAAAGCAATCAATGAACAACTAAGGAGCTGCAACAAAGAATTGACTCTTCTCATCTCTCTCCTTCATGTCTGTCTCTCTTTATCTGTCCCTCTATTTCTGTCTCTGACACACACACACACACACACACACACACACACACACACACAAGAGTTAATTTAAAGGACTTTTAAATTTTTATGAGAAACATAATTCCCTATGTATTGGCCATACATAAAAATACATGACTTGTAAAACAGTCATTGTGAACATAATTGTCTGTAAAGCCATTAAACTGCTGACTCAGGTAACTCAGGGAGAGGACACTGGGGAAACTAGAGAGTTAAAACAAAATAAAACATCAAAATGTGTCAAGAGCAGGCTTGTTGCTGAATTACAGTTTGGAAATACACACCCCACATCCCTGAGTCCAGGTTAAAAAATGATTAGTAAAGGGAAAACAGAAAATGGATAAAATAGTATGGCATAGGGGGAGATTAAGATGGTTAAAAAAAAAATGGAAGTATATTGCTTCTTTTTTGCACTTAGAATAAAACTCCTTTTTTACACTTGAGGAAGAGAGGACCATTTTGAGTAACATGGGAATATGACTTTACTGTTATTGACCAGTGCAACCTTTGGGGTCACATGCAGATTTAGCATGCTGTAGGCAGCAGCAGAGCCCTTTCCAGAATCAGTCATAGCTATCAGCCAGTCAGAAACTCAATGTAGAATGCATTTTAAGATTTTAACATTGATTAATATAGTACTTGCACATTCCCTGCATTATGGATTGTTACAAAAGAGCTATGTATTACTTTACATGGTATCAGAACAAGCTACAGAAATATAATGGACAGTTATACATGTTATCAGCATGAGTAGCAGAATCACTCTGAGCAAGGAGACTTAAGGAGAGGAGCTGTGAAGCTTATTGTAGGCCTGGTACTGGACTAGGCGCCTGTACACATGGTCTCGTACAATTCCACTGGCAGTACCTCAGTACTTTCTGTGAAGTATATGCAAGTGCCAAAGGATGAGCTGCTCTTCCCCATTTCACAGATGAGAAACTGAGATTCAGCATGGCAAACACTCACACAAAGTAAATGGCAGAACCTGGGAAAAGTGTGAATTTCCATAGAAAATATAAATTGTGAAAATAGACAAGTTAAGAAAATGTAGATGCTTTAACTAATATATTTATTATAAATGAAGACTAAATGCTCAGCTCAAATAAATATTCAAATATAATCCATTGCTGTCTTCCTGCTTTAAAGACTTATTATATGACTACAATAATTAAGAGTGTGAAGGCCCAGGCTGGTTTGCTCAGTGGATAGAGCATTGGCTCAGCATATGTATGGCACACAAGAGAAGCGGCTCTCTGCTTCTCTCCCCTTCTCTCTCCCCCTTCTCTCCCTCTTTCCAACCTGCAACCAGTGGCTTGATTGGTTCTAATGTTTGCTGGGGCACTGAGGATAGCTCATTTGGTCCCCAAGTGTGTTAGCTTCAGGTGCTAAAAGTAGCTCAGTTGATTCAAGCATTGGCCTCAGACAGGGGTTGCTGGGTGGATCCCAGTCAGGGCATATGCGGGAGTCCATCTTGCTATTTCCTCTCCTCTCACTTAGAAAAAAAAGTGTTTGGTATTGGTGGAAAGGTAGACACTTAGATCAATGAAACTGCATAGAGAACCCAGAAATAGACCTATACAAATACACACAATTAATTTTTGGGAAAGATGTAAAAACAATTCAGTGGAGGAAGGATAGCATTTAAAATAAAATGGTGTGGAACAATTGGACATCCATAGGCCAAAAAAAAAAAAAAAAAAAGAAAGAAAGAAAAAAAGAAGAAGAAAAAGACCGTGACTTGATTTTCACAGTTAATACAAAAGTTAACTTCAAATGGATGACAGACTTAAGAGTAAAAGTAAAATTATAAAACCAGAAGAAAAAAAACAAGGAAGAATAGCCTTAAGACTCAGGGCTAGGAAAGAAGTTCTTAGACTTGACATCAAAAGCATGACCCATAAAAGGAAAAATTGACCAATTTCACTTCAAAATTTATAGCCTTTGCTCAGTATAAGACCTTTTCTAAGAAGGATGAAAGGACAAGCTACAGAACAGGAGAAAATATTTACAAACTATATATACGATAAAAGACTACTGTCTAGAACATATTTTTAAAATAACCCTAAAACTCAAAGGTTAAACATGTGAACAATCTAATTAAAATATGGGCAAAAGATAATTCACTGAAGAAGATACACAGATGAAAAATAAGTACATGAGGCCCTGGCCGGTTGGCTCAGTGGTAGAGCGTCGGCCTGGCGTGCAGAAGTCCCGGGTTCGATTCCCGGCCAGGGCACACAGGAGAGGCGCCCATCTGCTTCTCCACCCCTCCCCCTCTCCTTCCTCTCTGTCTTTCTCTTCCCCTCCCGCACCGGAGGCTCCATTGGAGCAGAGATGGCCCGGGCGCTGGGGATGGCTCTGTGGCTTCTGCCTCAGGCGCTAGAATGGCTCTGGTCACGGCAGAGCGACGCCCCGGATGGGCAGAGCATCACCCCCTGGTGGGCAGAGCGTCGCCCCCTGGTGGGCGTGCCGGGTGGATCCCAGTGGGGCGCATGCTGGAGTCTGTCTATCTCCCCGTTTCCAGCTTCGGAAAAATACAAAAAAAAAAAAAAAGTACATGAAAAGATGTTCAACATCATTATCCGTTAGAGTAATGCAAATTAAACAACAGTGAGATCCTACTACATACTTATCAAAACAGCTAAAATTTAAAACCAGTGACAACACCAAATGCTGCGTGGTTGCAGAGGAACGGGATCACTCAGACTTTTCTGGTTGGAATGTAAAATGGAACCACCCTTTAGAAACAGTTTGGCAGTTTTTTTTTTTCTGTTTTTTTTTAGCGAGAGAGAGACACACACACACAGACAAAAAGGTAGAGAGATGAGAAACATCAGCTGGTAGTTGTGACTCCTTAGTTGTTCATTGATTGCTTCTCATATGTGCCTTGACTAGGGGGCTCAAGCCAAGCCACTGACTCCTTGCTCAAGCCAGTGACCTTGGGCTCCAGCCAGCGACCACAGGGTCATGTCTATGATCCCATGCTCAAGCCAGTGACCCCATGCTCAAACTAGCAAGCCCACACTCAAGCCGGTGACCTTGGGGTTTTGAACTCAGCATCCCAGGCTGACGATCTATCCACTGTGATACCACCTGGTCAGGCTAGTTTGGTAGTTTTGTAAAAAAGTGAACATGGCTCTACCATATGACCCAGCAATTGAACTCCTGAATATTCATCTTAAGTTAATGAAGATTTATGTTCATGCAAAAACCTGTATATAAATGTTTATTTGTAGTAGCCAAAACTTGCAACCAACTTAGATGTCCTTCAATAAGTGAGCAGCTTAACTGTGGAACATCTGTTCCCTGGAATAGTACTCAGCAATAAAAAGGAGCTGACTGCTGATACACACAACTGGGATGGCTCCCCAGAGAGTCATCATTTTTGGTAAAAGACTGACATGGCCTCTTTGCTCTTTTCCTGGTTTGGGGGAATTTTTACAGTTCTCCATTCTTTGAATATCATATGTCTTTGTTCAAAGTCTGATTTAAGGCTTTGGCTTTAGAAAATTCTGTGAGCAGTTTGAGGAAAAACCCAATTGTTGTCCAAGGGTTTATCAGCCTACAGTCTTCAAAATTAAGGTTTAGAGCAGTGGTTCTCAACCTGTGGGTCGCGACCCCGGCAGGGGTCGAATGACCAAAGCACAGGGGTCGCCTAGGTGACCCACAGGTTGAGAACCGCTGGTTTAGAGTAATGAGCAATGTTATAACCGAATATTTTTGTCCTTCTAGTGCAGTAATTCTGAAACTTGTTGGTCTCTTTACATTCCTAAATATTACTGAGGACCCCAAAAAGATTCTGATGTGTGGGTTATATCTACCTCTATTTGCCATATTAGAAAAAAACACTGAGGAACCAAATATTATTTTATTAACTCACTTAAAAATAACAGTAATGTCTTTTATATGTTAACATAAATAGCATTTTTTGATCAAAAATACATATATTTTTGGAAATAACAAAAATTTAGTGAAAAGAGTAGTATTGCTTTCCATCTTTGCAAATTTCTTTAATGTCTCGCTTTCTAGTTTGCAAATTTAACAGCTGATTTCTTATGTCTGCTTCAGTCTATTGTGAGCTACTGGTTGAGATGAAGCCAGTGGTGGGATTCAGCCGGTTCACACCAGTTCAGCAGAACCGATACCTAATTTTTTGTTGAGTTCAGCGAACCGGTTGTTCAAATGGCACTTGTCATCAGGGTTGTCTCTAAGGTGGGCGCCTGGGCAGCCGCCTAATGTGGAAATCACAAATTTATATTCCTTTTTCTTTTATAACGTTCATCTGTTTCAACAGTGTATTCTAAGCACCTGTAGTAATGTTCATTCCACCCATAGGTGAAAAAATTGCAAGTGAAAATGCCAGTCAAGAAGCAATATGGAAATAATCTTAAATAACAGTTTTATTGTTTTTGTCAGGTATTGTTTAGTATTTTTTCTTTCTTTTTTTTTTTCATTTTTCTGAAGCTGGAAACAGGGAGAGACAGTCAGACAGACTCCTGCATGCGCCCGACCAGGATCCACCCGGCACACCCATCAGGGGCGACGCTCTGCCCACCAGGGGGCGATGCTCTGCCCATCCTGGGCTTCGCCATGTTGCGACCAGAGCCACTCTAGCGCCTGAGGCAGAGGCCACAGAGCCATCCCCAGCGCCCGGGCCATCTTTGCTCCAATGGAGCCTTGGCTGCGGGAGGGGAAGAGAGAGACAGAGAGGAAAGCACGGTGGAGGGGTGGAGAAGCAAATGGGCGCTTCTCCTGTGTGCCCTGGTGGGGAATTGAACCCGGGTCCTCTGCACGCTAGGCCGACGCTCTACCGCTGAGCCAACCAGCCAGGGCCAGTATTTTTTTCATTAATATTTTAAACTCTTATAATTAGGTTTGTGTACCTCTTTTATTGTCTTATTTAGGTATTAAATGCATGAAACAATAAACTATCCTTCAGTATGTTGTTTTTTACTACTTAAAACGATCATCAGGGCAGAGAGCCGGTTGTTAAATTATTTGAATCCACCGCTGGGTGAAGCATAGAAGGAAGCCTACCTCACACAGACATGCAGGTGGAGCAGGGAGACACTGGAGGAGCCCTGAAAGTATCTCAGGTCCCTTGGGATCTGTGGACCACACTTTGAGAACACTTACCTAGCGTGTTTCCTCAAATTTCATTTAAGTTCTTTCCTCAAAGTCACAGAAAACATGCAAAGCTTGAGTTTTTGTTCAAGTGTTTGGGGGATTTGGTGCTTTAACACAATTTATGGAATCTTAAACAGAAAATAAGACAATGAGGAAAACTGTCACCAGAAGGCTTTCTTTGGGGGTGGGGAGATGTCTGTTTTTTCTTTAAAAGAATGCTCTGAAGACAACTTCGGAGCAGGAGCAGCTCCCAGGCCCCAGCATTTGGCAGGAGAGAACAATCCTCCTGAGCCCGCCGAGCCTGTGAGGGCACACAGGTGACCAGTCCTGGGAAAACTGGGCGTTTTAAGTAGCTAAGTAAAAGCAGTGTCTATCTTAGCTTTCCTTTTAATGAGATTAGTCTTGCTTTTCCCCTCCTCTTTATTTCACTGTCTGCAGGCCACCTCTTGGCTCTCATGGTAATGAGATTAGCTGGCCTGTGGCCCACACCGAGGCCACTGTCACAAAGATCTCTGCTTACTTGAGTGCACCTCTTTCCTGAATGTGTTTATAGTCACGGGGGTATTGTTAACTCTGAGATCCCAATAGAATGGGATATTTATGACACCCTCTACCTCCCCTACCCCATAAAAGTTGATTCAGAGAGACACTTAGGGAAGAAATAGACAAGACAGATGTGTTTCCTTCTCCAGCTAGTATGGACCTTAATTGTTCTGCATATGTAATGACTTTTTATAGTTCCTTGCAAATGTCTCTTCTGACTTTTAAAAGGTGCCAAAGTCAAATATAGGTAGTTACTGAGAACACTTTAGTAATCTCACGGGCCACTCCAGCTAGTTAGAAATCCTCTATCAGAGGATGCATGATAAGCCTACAGCCCCTTCCCATTTTATGGATATAACTTATTTCTTTGTGTTTATATTTAAGACTGTGCAAGTACAGATGAATAGCAGCAGTGTCTTATTTGAACAACAGATGTCTTTCATAAACATTTAATGGTTCAATAATTGTTTCTTATCTCTTTTTTTTGTATTTTTCTGAACTTAGAAGCGGGGAGGCAGTCAGAGAGACTCCCGCATGCGCCCGACCGGCATCCATCCGGCATGCCCACCAGGGGCAATGCTCTGCCCATCTGGGGCATTGCTCTGCTGCAACTGGAGTCTTTCTAGCACCTGAGGTGGAGGCCATAGAGCCGTCCTCAGCACCTGGGCCATCTTTGCTCCAATGGAGCCTTGGCTGTGGGAGGGGAAAAGAGAGACAGAGAGAAAGGAGAGGGGGAAGGATGGTGAAGCAGATGGGCGCTTCTCCTGTGTGCCCTGACCGGGAATTGAACCTGGGACTTCCATACGCCAGGCCGATGCTCTACCACTGAGCCAACTGGCCAGGGCTTTAATAATTGTTTTAAAGAGAATTTATGTAATTACAGCAAAAAGAAAATGAAATTAATTGAGAATGTGGACCTCTACTTCTTTGCTTTTAATGCAAACCAATAAATCCAGTGAAGGACAAGTTTGATTTTAGTGATTTTGATAATTTAGGTTAAGTGAACAGGAAAATGTCCAGGATAGGGAGATTTCCTGTCTGAAACAATGCATTTTTAGCAGCATTTGCTGTGCTGCTCTCATTTTAATAAGGTGACCAACTTTTTTACAATGAAAAGTACAAAAATAAATGGAAGAAAACAATATCATAAATAAAGGAAACATTTTACTCATTGTAACAATAATATACTATAATATAATAAATGCATAATAAACACATTTGTAATATTTTATATTGTAATTATGCTTACATGCCTATTAATTTTTAATAATAATTGTAAGAATTATTTTTTAAATTGAATGAATATTTTTTGTCAATGTATCATCTTGTAACAATATATTGGAAATATCTGAACAAGAAATATTCTTCATATTGAATTTTATGGCAAGTGCTGCAGCTAGAGTATCAACATTCAATTTTGATTTCTCACTTGTTCAAAATCATTAGCAACTGAAAAAACTCTTTCAACTGCTGCATTAGTTCCAGGGCAGCACAATGAAAATTGAACAAGAATAAATAAATTTTCACATGGAATATGTTCATTTTTTAAATGGCTGAATATTCCCACTCATCTTTTATCAATTTTGACATGTTCATTTTTTCATTGTATTAATTTTTCAGAATTTAAAATATACATTCAGTCTTCTAATTTCTTCAAAGAGACAACGGTCGTCTATTTTGATGTCTGGCATTTCTTTAGATAAAAACTCAAGACAAGATTCAATATCTGTTTAATATACTTGCGATGAAGTAAAAAATCACCATTGAAAACTGTTATGTCCCGTGATGTTTGTTTCAGACCATTTTTCGATATATTGAAAACATGTCTGGTAAAAATTCTGCGCTTCTTTGATAAACTTTTCTGTTATACCTAGATTTGATTCCTCTAAGTCTGACAGGTTTTTCTTTTATAATTAAAGGAAGAAATTTTTCTTCAAAACGAGATTTATATTGAAGGACAAAGTCATTCAAAATAAGACTAACTTTCGTAGCTGAAATGTGTTCACCTTCAATCTTTAAAATCGTTTTGCAAAAAATAGATGCTTGACTATGTACAAAATACATTAATATCTCAGACATTTTATTATTGAAAAACAATTTCAGGATTTTAGGACATTTGTCTAAACTTAAAAAATATGAGTGGAGAGGCTCAAATAATTGTAGTACACACTCTATAGCACAGGGGTCCCCGAACTATGGCCTGCGGGCCACATGCGGCCCCCTGAGGCCATTTATCCAGCCCCCCCCCTGCACTTCCGGAAGGGGCACCTCTTTCATTGGTGGTCAGTGAGAGGAGCACATTGACCATCTTATTAGCCAAAAGCAGGCCCATAGTTCCCATTGAAATACTGGTCAGTTTGTTGATTTAAATTTACTTGTTCTTTATTTTAAATATTGTATTTGTTCCCGTTTTGTTTTTTTACTTTAAAATAAGATATGTGCAGTGTGCATAGGGATTTGTTCATAGATTTTTTTATAGTCTGGCCCTCCAACGGTCTGAGGGACAGTGAACTGGCCCCCTGTGTAAAAAGTTTGGGGACCCCTGCTATAGCAGGTGTTAGAGCAAGCCATCTAACTTTTAAATATCCTAAAAGTTTTTTGTATTCAACATTTGCTTCTTCACAAAATTGTTTTAAAGTAGCAACATGAACAGTAAAATGACTAAAATGCAAATAAATTGTAGTTATTACTTCTACATCAATAGGCATGGCACATGACGCTGTTGATTGCATTTGACAAAATATGTGCATTACAATGAATTCCTAGTGTTTCCTTTTGGAGTAACTTGTAATTTTACATACACATTATTCACTCCTTTGCATCTTCGCACATCAAAATTTGTATTTGTATTTTCAGCTGTTAGTGCAACAACTTTGGATTTCAAATTGTTTTTATTTATTACTCTGTATAGATAGTTTGATAAAATTTCAGAAGTTTTGCCCTCAATGGATTCTAAATTTAAATATTTTACTTGAATGCCCTTGATAACATTAAAATATCTTACTATTATTGGATACAATTTAATTCCATTATGATTTGATGCATCAGATAAAATCATTACAAATGCTGCAGTCTCCAAATCCTCTGTAAGTATTTTGTCACAGTAATTTTTAAATACTGATTTCAAAATAGCTTTGCATTTTGCCTTGGCACATAAAATCTTGCATTGTGAAACTTTTTCAATAATTTAGTTGGTACAATCCATACTACAGAAACTTTGTGAATTATGCTATAAAATGCAAATATTTCCTCCATTGTAGCCAATTGTTTCATCTTCAGAATAATTTGAAGTTTTAAAAAAACTTGTTACTTTACAACTGAAAGCTGATGCATCTAATGATTGCTTATATTTGTTGGTGGTCAAATGTTTTGTTATCACTGCTCTGCCCCCAACTGCAATACAAAATTCTCCGCTGCAAATATTGCAGAAAACAATGGTATCTTTCTTTGATATGAGGAATGGAAATTCCTTTTTCAATTTATCGTTGAAACGGCATTTTCTCTTTTTTGATTTTTCCATCCCTTAAATGAAATGTAAAATTAATAATAAAATATAGAGCTACACGAATGACACAAGCACATTAGGAATGAAAAACGTTTCATCATGGTAGGCGAATTTTCTGGAAGCTAAATTAACAAAACTAAATATCAAACAAAACCACTAATTTGGAGTGATAATTGGGTGTATTTATCATTTTCTAATTAAAAAACATCTGTTTTATGCAACTATTTAATCAAAATGCATTATTAACAGATATGGTTTGCACTGGCCAGTTGGCTCAGCAGTAGAGCATTAGTCTGGCGTGTGGAAGTCCCAGGTTTAATTCCCGGTCAGGGCACACAGGAGAAGCGCCCATCTGCTTCTCCAGCCTTCCCCCTCTCCTTTTTCTCTATCTCTCTCTTTCCATCCCACAGCCAAGGCTCCATTGGAGCAAAGATGGCCCGGGCACTGGGGATGGCTTCATGGCCTCTGCCTCAGGTTCTAGAATGGCTCTGGTTGCAGCAGAGCATCGCCCCCTGGTGGGCATGCCAAGTGGATGCCGGTTGGGCACATGCGGGAGTCTGTCTGTCTTCCTCCCCCCCCCTTCTCACTTCAGAAAAATACAAAAAAGGAAAATAGATATGGCTTGAGGTTAGATTTTCACTTTAAAATTCAAATTTAGGGGAAATACTTGTAAATAAAATTATACGTATTTGGAAATTATTAGATAATGAATTAATAAAACATGAATTGTGCTTACCTGTCTATTATTGAATATTCACTGAGAAAGAAATAATCATGAGTCTACAATGTCGTATGCGTGTTTCAGTAAGAAGTGCAAAAGCCATTTGCGCACTCGGTATGTCGTGCGCTCTCTCAAAGTCTCCCATGTGGAGCACATGTGTCTCATAATCGCGTCTCACTACACTGTACTGATTGATCCTTGATGAATCATCATGTCAAATACAAATACGTCACATCACATGCAATGGATTGACTCTGCATCAATTGAATACAGACATTTACAGAGTAGTCTTCCAATATCAAAAAGGAGGACATGTAGGAGGACACTTTTCGAGGGAGGACGGAACTTACAAAAGAAGGACTGTCCTCCTTAAAGGAGGACTATTGGTCACTTTAATTTTAAAGACGGTCTGTGAGTTTTCCCCATTGGATTTGATCCCTACACACAGAGACTTCTGACATGTCAGAAGAATGTGAAGAAGAGTTCTGGGTGCTCCACAGACCTGTTCCTACTGTCTTTTACCCTTCAAGGTCTGGAGCTGAGAAACAAATCCATGATGGATAAAAAAAAAACAAAAAACAAAAAACAAACAAAAAATGACAAGATATCAGCTCCAAGGTTGTTGAGGGCTTGATCTCTGGTCACGGCACATAGGAGAAGCAATCGATGAATGCAAAACTAAGTGGAACAACTAAGTGGAAATGAGTTGATGCTTCTCTCACTCTTTCTATCCTCCCCTCTTCCTCTCTGTCTCTCTCTCAAATCATTAGAAAAATTAAAAGAAGAAGAAGAGGAAGAGGAAAAATGAGGAGAAGAAAGATAAAGAGAAGAAGAAGAGGAAAAAAGAAAGAAGGAGGAGAGGGATAGGTAGTGGGAGAAGGAGGAGAAGGAGAAGGAGAAGGAGAAGGAGAAGGAGGAGGAGGAGGAGAAGGAGAAGGAGAAGGAGAAGGAGAAGGAGAAGGAGAAGGAGAAGGAGAAGGAGAAGGAGAAGGAGAAGAAGGTGGCAAGAGAGAGCAGGGTCTGTGGATGCTTCCCAAGCACAGATATTCCTCCACTTACTTTCCTCCCAGATCAATTATCTCTGTCTGTGGAAGTCCTTGGTGCCCACACCCATCCAAATGTCTCTGGATCCTCACCTTAGTGAGGTGTGCTCAGTGGTATGCTAGTAAATGCTTACCAATCTGCTCTTTGGGGGGAAATGCACATTAATTTGTCATATTTGTGACTCCTGTGGCATAAAAACTCCTCCATGGCTGACTTCAAACCACCACTGTTATGTCACTGACCCCAGAATTGGGAAGAGATGCCCCTGATGAGCTCCTGCCCACCAGGGCCCTAGCTTCAGCACACACTCCTGCTTCTTCCTGCTTAAACTATGAGTTGAAGACCTACTTGTTTGTGTCTCCAGGCAGATTAGAAGGTGATGAAGGCAAAGTGAGTGTTCTATAGGTTTATGCCATTTATAGTGCCTGGTACAGTGTCCCACAACAGAAAGACCCCCATGAACTATCAGCAAATTGTATCATTATTACTATTTTTATCATTGCTGTTGTCATTTAGTTAATATTTATTGAATTTAAATGTACAGTACTCTCATAAAAACTTCACTTGTATTATCTCATTTGCTGATGATGACTACAAGAATGTATTATAGACCTAAGAAAGTGATGGAGAAAATGTAAATAGGTTAACACTATTGTCCTGTACACTTAGAAATTAAGATGATAAATTTTATGTTATATGGTTTTTTTAAAACCACAATTAAAAAATAGAATTGCTATTTGATCCAGAAATTCTACTTCTGGGTATATACACCCAAAAGAATTGAAAACAAGGACTTGTACACATATTTATGTGTATAGCAGCATTATTCACAATAGCCAAAAGGTGTAAACAATCCAAGTGTTCAATGACAGATGAATGGATGAACAAACATCATCCATGGAATGGAACAACAAAACATTTATAATTCAACCTTAAGAGAACTTAAAAAAAATTAAGTTAGAGGCAGGGAGACAGAAAGACAGACTCCCACCCCTACCGGGATCGGCAAGCCCCTGACAGAGTGATGCTCCGCCCATCTGGGGCCGCTGCTCCATTGCTCTGTGACCAAGCTATCTCAGGGCCTGAGGCGAGGCCATGGAGCCATCATCAGTGCCCTGGGCCAATTTGCTCGAGCCATTTGAGACATGGCTGTGGAGGAAAAAGAAGGGAGGTTGGGGTGAGAAGCAGAAGCAGATGGGTGCTTCTCCTGTGTGCCCTGACCAGAATGGAACCCAGGACTTGCACATGCCAGGCTGACGTTCTACCTCTGAGCCAACCAGCCAGGGCAAGAGAATTTTGACAAATGTCACAGCATGGATGAACCTTGAGGACATTGTGCTAAGTAAAATAAGGCAGCCACGAAAGTACAGATATTGGATGTTTCCACTCACATAAGGTACCTATAGTGGTCAAATCCATAGAGACAGACAGTGAGATGGTGGTTTCCAGGGCTGGAGTGAGGTAGGAATGAGAATAGTTGTTTAATGGATATGGAGTTTCAGTTTTGCAAGATGAAAAGAGTTCTGGGGTTAGATGGTGGTGTTGGCTGTACGACAACCCGAATATACTTATTGTCACTGACCTGTATACCTAAAAATGATTAGGATGATAAATTTTATATTATTTTTACTTTAGCACAATTTTAAAAATAAAAATATTAAAGATTGTATTAGATAGAATAAATATATTTGTTGAAAGAGTTATCAGAATTATACTCATTAAATGTCTGGAGACCAATAAACAATATTTCCTAATCCTGTCATTCCTCTGCAAAAACACATTGTCGCTGAAATACATGATTGTTTCTTTATAAATTAATTTCAATTTCATTTCAACTGCTTTAGCTGTTTGCCTACAATTACTCACCACATAGACTCAGAGGATTGTTTTACACTGAGAGTTAAGAATTATTCAGTCAATATCTTCTTGTGGAATGAATGATGATCTGGGACTCATAGCCAGTGTCCCCAAGGTGCTGATAATGACTGTTTTACAGAGTTCCATTATTGCAGTATGAAGCCCAGCTTCACCCCTCCTTCTTCTTATCCATCAGTTGTAGAAGAACATTGGACTTCTGCTGTATAAAGACAGATATACTGACTGTGTTTCAACACCAGACACCTGCACAAGCTCATAAAAGTCTTTGGTCCAAATATCCAGTTTTATATTCTTGGCCAAATGGAGAAACTCACCCCCACCTAGGGGGAAATAGGAGACAGGATTGAAGCTGTAGCATGTTCAAGATAAAGCTCACATACCTTGTCCTCTTGGGCTTGCAACCTCCCCAGGAACAAGAGGGAAGTGGCTTCTTGTTAGGATATCGATAAGACAGACACAGAAATGAAGGTTCAGAGGGAGCAGAGCCTACAGACCAGATGATTCAGTGAGACCCTACGAGATGTGGGCAAACTGCTACACCAGGTACCCTCAGTCCATTGCTCTCTGCACTCTGGTCATTAATACTATCAGATGGATGAGAGCTAGATTTACTAGAAAAAAAAAGTGACATTTAAACCTCATCAATTAAGCCCAACAGCAAATGCTTCCTCCTTCAGAAACTAAAACACATTTGTTGCCAAAAGACCTGTTCATGAAAGCAGTTATGTCAATACACCACCTGAGCACAAGGAAAAGAGTCTTTAGAATGTACGTAAATGCAATTAATTATTTTTAAAGTTGTCCAAACTGGCTGTAAGTGACAGTTGTGTTTCAGCCAGTGCCACCTGCATTCTTTTCTCTGTAGGGCTGTCTTAGAAACCAGATCAGTGTATCTCAAGATTGTCATCTCCCTTGACCAAAAGAAAGGAAGTTATAGACTGCCTACTATTCTCAGGCTTTTTAGATCAAGAAGAATTGATCTTTTTTTTTCTTGTTCAACCAATTATTATATTTATACAATATATCTACCACAAATGAAGGTGTTGATTTAAATATATTTTTCCTGTAGTCTTTCAAAGAATAAGTGTTTGTTGTTGTTGTTTGTTTTTAAGAGAGAGGAGGGGAGATAGACTCCCTCATGGGCCCCTACTGGGATCCACCCAGCAACACCCAACTGGGGCTAATGCTTAGACCAACAGAGCTATCTTCAGCACCTGGGGCTGATCCTCGAACCAATCAAGCCACTGTCTGTGGGAGGAGAAGAAAGAGATAAAGAGGAGAGAGAGGGGAAAAGAAGGAGATGGTTGCTTCTCCTGTGTGCCCTGGGGGATCGAACCCAGGATGTCCACACACCGGGCCAATGCTCTATCCACAGAGCCAGCCGGTCAGGGCCAAGAATTAGTGTTTAAAACTCAAGAATGACTTGCAGATTGATAATTTGTTTGCTTGTTTTTAAAAACTGTTTATCCCAAAGAGATCACAGATCAGGATTCTTCTTAGAAGAGTTGCAAACTCTGTATTGCTTCCTTCTGGACCGCATGTGGGGGTGGGAAGCAGAGCAGGTCTAGAACAGTCCTGAATGGAGGAGAGCAGGGAAACAGCAGTCACACACCTGCAGGATCCCAGCTCATTTCAACAACAAAATGAGAGTGGGAGATGGAGAAAATTGTTTTGTCTTGTTATATTTTTAAGTAAATAGACCCTTTTAGAAAGATACTAAGACCTGTTGTCATTAAGAATTAGATACTATGAAAAATGAAACTTAACAATTCTACTGACCAATCAAAGGACTAAAACAGTTACATAGAATAAGAAAGACCATTTTGGTCATTTGATAAAGCATTACAAGATGTATAAATCATATATACCTATCCTTGGACATGCCCTTTAACACTGGAATTTGAGTTTTATGATCTGTTTGTAATTAAAGTTTTGGGTTCAGTTTTTAAGGGAGAGAAAATTAAACAGTTTAAAAGCCAACACTTTGTTTCCTAAGACATAACCTGGGTGGGATTTTATGGCTGCATGAGGATTTTAGTCATTGGCTGTCACTCTCTTCCTAATTCTCAAATTGCTTCTAGCACTTCCTCTTTGTAGTGGGGGCTGTGCTTCCTGCAAAGCCACAAGTGGAGGCCTCCCCCCCCCCCCCCGCCTTCTACCTGTAGGCAGGATGTGCAGCCGCAGCTCAGTCCAGGGGGTGCACACAGTGCCCAAGACAGGCTGGGGGTTGGCACTGACCAGTGTGAGGCCAGGATTAGATGCTGGCCAAATTATAAACTAAGGGTGCCTGGGATGGGAAACAGCATTGTCTGAAAGTGTAACTGGACTTTGTTAAACCACAGCTACCTTCGCTGCCATACACTCCATGGTGTGCCCAGTGGCTAGTGCAGGCTCACAAGGATTTTCAGTAGTGCTCCAAGTCAGCGATTAAATGTAGCCATTATTAATAAAGAAATTATGTAAAAAAAAAAGCTGGTAATATTCAAAGATGATCACTTCTTTTTTGTTTTTTACTACACTTTACTATTATCAATGCTCTTTAGGTTACTTGGGTAGTGCAGCAGTGTGGTTGGAATACTATATAGTGTTATCACTGGGTGTCGTTCCAACCCCACAGTCAGTGAGAGCATGTCAGTAGATTGAAACTGGCCATGGTGCAGTGCAAGTGTTTGCACCATAGAAATGGGCAAAATGCTACAAATCAGGGCTTGGTTTATTATTCTGTTGATTGTTTAAGAAAGTGATGGAGAAAATGTTAATAACGCATATTAAATGTAAGTGTATATAGATAGTTGTTAAATTGTGAATAGCCAGAAAGCTGGAAATGCAGCCTTCCAGTGTTTGCAAATGTTAGCCGATTTAGCAAAGAATTTACCCATATCATCGATAAATAACTGAAGTTTGGACACAGTCTTTGTTGTTTTACTTTTGTCTTACTCTTAAGCAAAAATATCAACTAACACTAAAGTAGGAACTACCCTTGTTAATCAGTTGTAACTATAGTTTAGTTATGCATACAGTAATTCAACAAAGATAGACTAGAAGCATTCTATGAGAATCTACTGACTATATGGAACTATCATGGGTACTGTATTTCTTTGATTTGTAAACCCTGTGTCACACATCTTCTACATGAGTAAAATTTATAATAAATCTATATATTAAACGCATCTCACACATACACACACTTTTACCCCCAGAGCTGATCACTAATATCTACTTGCACACCACCACACGCACTGGGGGAGTGTCATCTCGGACTTCTAAGACAGTGGCTTTCAAAACTTTCTTGACTGCCGCTCACTTTGACAAGCTAGAAAGCTCCTAGCCTACGTGCCTCAATCAGTTTCTACATGGTACAGAAAAGGAGCTCCTCAAATACATTCAGCAGAACTATGCACATTTTAAATTTAGCAATAGGCATGTTGTGGCTCATCTTTGAACCTCAGTGTGTTTATGTGTTAATGTGTAGTCACTGGGAAAGTGCAGGCAGATGCCAGAAGACACCACTATACACTTGCAGGGCTGATCCAATAGCTCACAACAAACTAAATTGACTGTAAAGAAGCTAAACCAACAGTAAGTTATAACTTAAAAGCAAGAAAGGCAGCAACTGTAAAAAGCATGACCAATTCAAGACAGCACTGATGAAAAAGTGTTCCTCCCAGGTAGGCCAGACCTCTGGGGACTGAAGTGGAACCCTCAGTGCATTCCAGTCCTGTGCTAGTTTTAGCTCATGAATAACAAATTGTATCAACTCTTAAGAACCCACTTCTTAGGTCACAAATAATTAGGTACTAGTTATCTGGACGAACAAACGTGTCTGGAACTGAATGTCAGAAAGGAAGGAAGGACCTGTTCACTGCAGGTGGGCTGCTCATCCAGGTGAGCCCACATGTCACAGGCGCTAGGGAGTTCTGCAGCTTCCCTAACAGTTCACATGTAAATACTCTCTCCGCCTAATCTGGCTCAAACTTTGGAGTCCTTGGGCTAAACAAGGTCCTTGCTGGTAGTTAGGACAATAGTGTGGCATATCTGTAGACACACAAATATTTCAGGTCAGCAATCAGTCAGTTGGTGCTGGGGTCAACTCAGTCACAGAATTTCTTCACTTTCTCCATGTCTTGGAAGGGCTTCCCTCACACTGGTCTCTGTAGAGGCCCAGCTCCATCCCAGGCTGGATGGGACTTGGGCAGACAGCCCTCTATAATCCAAAGGAGGCCCAGAGGCCCCTTATCTCTGCTTGGGAAGTTCTGGGTCTGCTTTGTGTGCATTTTAAAGAGCTTATCTCTCTGTTTATTTGTTTCTCCTGATCAAAACAGCATTGGCTTGGTGGCAGACTGGCACCCGGAACTGCCGGACCTCCTCAGCTTCAGTTTAGAGTTGATTTGAGGGTTAAAGGTTACACTTTTTGAAAGGTAGTAAAACATTAATGATGGGTAAAGTTCCTTCTCTCTCACCCATAAGGTAACTGGGTGATCCTGTTTGCTCTATAGAGTGTGCCGTGTTTGCTAAGGGTGATCTGAAATCAGCAGCGTAAACGACCTCTTTGGCTTCCTCTTGCATCTGGGCTGCTGTGGGGAGGTGAGCATTACAGGGCGTGATCAGACAGCCAGAAACAGCCTTGCCATGATGAAGACCCACTCTTAATCAGGTTTCCCAATGGGAAAAATGCTGCATATTTTGTGAGAATCACTGGAGTAGAGACTGGAGTGCCTAAAGATTTTGGGAGCCACACAGGTTCTCACAGCCTGAACCTCGTCTGCAGATGTGCTAGCTAACTTGGGCACATCAACATGCCGTGGGCATGGTGACCTGGGAGACTGGGAGTCCGGCTGACTGTCATCACTGAGGACTCTGATTTTATCCCCATCTCTGGACTGCAGACTCCTGGATGACCTCGGACCATGTTTCAGATTCTACATCTAGAATGCAATGAACTTTGTTCTTTATCCACCTTCCACTGGAATAGAAACTTCATGAGAACAGGGTCCTGGCCTGCTTTGTTTTCTGCTGTCTCTCCAGGGCTTACAGCAGAGACTGGCCCAGAGCAGACACTTAGTATTTATTAAACAAACCAAGGTGTCCTGTTTTACACTTGTTGCTCATTGCCTTTGTGGCACTCACCATCTCCCTGGGGAGACGTGAGAGTTACGTGGCACAGGTGGAACAATGAGACCAGCAGAGTCAAGAGCTAAACCATGGGCAAGGGCAGGAAGTCAGTAGGCTCAAGGTCCTTGTGGACCAAGGCCTGAGGTTGGGCGGCGCCGCTGCATCTGCTGAGCAAAGGTCAGGCTGGCACAGGATGGGGGCTGGGCAAGTGTGGAAAACAGGAAAAATTTTAGCTTGCCCTAAGGACATGGGAAAACTGCTTGTTTTAAAAATCTCACTGAATTTTGTCTTAGCTGACTATTAAAGCATGGCCAAAGCCAACTGTAGCAGACCATCTCATGGTCTGGGTTAGGGGCGTTCTTCAGTGTCTAGAAATGTCCAGCCATGTTGACACTTGCACAGTCCTGTTGTCCATGGTCTTGAGACTTGACTTTCCTAAATATAGCCTGGATACCTCCTCCTTTAAGCTTGAGGCAGGTGACTGAGCAGGGGCCCAAATCTGGAGCCTCCTGACCGCTCTCTGAGAAAAGCCCCCACCAGTCATCACATTAAAACAAAACAAAAAATCTCTTATAATAGATGTCCAGGATGGGCGTGCCTCCAGAGCTCCGGTGGGAGGTGACTTGCTTACTTAAGAGCTGAAGTCAGTAGGCAGAAATGTACATGAGCATCGCCAGCCACAGCTGGGGGGACTTGATGAAGCTCTCTGTCACTGTCCAGGCTGCTCAGAACAATCCTGTAGATGCAGGTGACATTGATTGGATTAGCAGGCACTCGGGCACCAGGTGCTCAAACGGCAGCTGCTTGGCCATCTCCACTCAGGTCTGTCACATGTGTTCCAGGGTTGGGGTGAGGGTCCACTTCATGAGCTCCCACAGGCTCCTGTTGGCAACTTGAAAAAGGGCTCACACGACGGAGGCTTCCAGGAGAGGCACCCCTGTCCTTCAAACATACAAATGGCTTCTCCAGCAGGTCCTGTCTCTGATGAGTCAGGCTTCTGCTGTACAGAGGATGTGGCTGCACAGCGTCGGAAGAGCCATTTGACCAATCTTTTCTAACAACACAGTAAAACCAAACCATATAATGGAGGCAAATAAATCTTTCAGGATTATGATTCCTGAAATTAGCTGTTTACTTTAATCAAATCATAAATAAATTATCAACTCTGGATTTGATTATGTGCCTATAAAGATAACCAGGGAGGCAACATAAGTCATCATCTGTCAAACTCTTCTCAGACAATGGTTGGCATTACAATGCACCAATTACAGTTTTATCAGGTGGTTAATTACCTGTGGTAAATGTGTTCGTGGGACAAGTGAAGATGGCTGTCAACATTTGCTGACCACTTTAGAGCGCTGCCTGAGGCACGAGGGGGTCAGGGTGCCACAGCATGCGGACGTACTGACATCTGTGGTGTCATGTGAAAGCCAATCACGTTCTTTATGCTGAAACTTGTGTGTCTTTTTTTCCACCACAAGATGGCTCTGCATGGTTTCTTCTCAGAAACTTGTGTTTGCAAAGCACCATGAGCCCTGGACAAGGCGTCGGCAGAGCTGGGCACTCAGCATGAAGCAGTGACTTCAGCCTAGTCTGTCTCCCTCCGGCACCCAGGGCCCCTGGCTGCCCTCCACACTGGGTGACAGCAGCATCTGGTGCCTGCACCCTGGCAGGGGCTGGCCTGTCTTGTTTATCGCATCTTCCCAGGTGGCAGGGCAGGGTAGGGCCTGCCACCTGCTGGGAAGTTCTGGGCCCACTTATTCACTGGGGCATGCTGGGAGACCGCAGGCTGAGTCTGTGGCGTGTTCATGCCCTGTCAGCCTCCGAATGAGCAAAGAGCTACCTGCCCTGCCTGAGAGCATCCCCCTCCACCTGCAACAGTGGTGAATCTTTATATCATTTTTAATACATGACTTATTCCCTTTGGCTACGCCACCAAACTGGTGTAATTCAAAATTTGCTTTACACTGGAATGTTAGCCACATTCATATTCCTTCCCCCACCATTCTTAGTACCAACTCTGGTCAGTCCCCACTTTTAGGAAATCTATGGATTTATCTTATTATCTCCAAAGTTTTTTCTTTTCCTACCAGCCTAAATGCCTACAGATAGTCTCTGCCTTTGCCTGCTGAGTGCTGCCACGCACTGGCTGACTGACTTCTAGCCTCTGCTACATCAGCCACTAACCAAAGTCCTGCTCTCCAGCATCCAAGCTTTTGTTCAAATACAATTTGAACAACTTGTCTCTTGCTCTGTGCCCTTCTGGGATAATATGCTTTTTTTTTTTTAAACTCCTTTCTGTCACTTTATTAAGGTTTTAGAAGGAAGCAGTCAATGTCTGTGTCTGAGCCACCAACGTAATAAGAAGCCAAAAGAAAGTAAGCCCTTTGCACGTAGTAACTCAATTTACTCCTCATGATAACCCTGTACGGTAGCCTCAATTTTCAGATGAGGAAACTGAGCTCCAGAAGAGTTGACTGCTTTGACCTAGTTCACACAGCTAGAAGGTGGATGTCAGCAAGAATCCAGCGCCAGATCCCTTTTTTTCATTCCCTACAAGGTCACGTCACCTTCTCCTGACCCCAGACGCACTTCTTTCTTCTTGGTTTACTTTGTATCTCGGTGGGGAGCTCTGCAGCTCCCCGAGAAAGAGCACAGGGAAGTAAAATGTGAGATACCTTGTACATCTAAAAATATCTTTTGTTTACCCTCATACTAAATTGATGGTTTGGCTAAGGATGGGGAATTTTAAGTTTGAAATATTGTTTCCTCAGGATTTTGACCCTCAGGATAAAACAAAAAGTTTTACAAGAAGGAAAGAGAGGTCACTATGTACCACATGGATCAGATGTTAGTACCGGCTGACCTGTGGTGGCGCAGTGGATAAAGCGTCAACCTGGAATGCTGAGGTTGCCAATTCAAAACCCTGGGCTTGCCTGGTCAAGGCACATGGGAGTTGATGCTTCCTGCTCCTCCCTCCCCCCCCCCTCATTCTCTCTCCTCTCTAAAAATTAATAAAAGTTAAAAAAAAAAATAAGTAGATGTTAGTAGCATTGATTTTACATTAGTAAAAATATGGAAGTTGGCCCTGGCCGGTTGGCTCAGTGGTGGAGCATTGACCTGGCGTGCAAAAGTCCCGGGTTCGATTCCTGGCTAGGGCACACAGGAGAAGTGCCCATCTGCTTCTCCACCCCTCCCCCTCTCCTTCCTCTCTGTCTCTCTCTTCCCCTCCTGCAGCAGAGGCTCCATTGGAGCAAAGATGGCCCGGGCGCTGGGGATGGCTCCTTGGCTTCTGCCCCAGGCGCTAGAGTGGCTCTGGTCACAACAGAGCGATGCCCCGGAGGGGCAGAGCGTCGCCCCCTGGTGGGCGTGCCGGGTGGATCCCGGTCGGGCGGATCCCGGTCGGGCGCATGCGGGAGTCTGTCTGACTGTCTCTCCCCGTTTCCAGCTTCAGAAAAAAAGAAAAAAAAGAAAAAAAAGAAAAAAAAAATGGAAGTCTAGTCTGATGAAAATTATGGCATAATCCCACAGTATAATGCACAGATTGAGAATATCGACTCTGAAGCCAGAATGCTCAAGGCAAAACTACACAGTCCCTTTCATACATACACACTTAAAACTGAGTGGTGGGGCCACAAGTTTTACCACTCTGACTCAATCCCCTTATCTGTAAAATGGGGACATACAGAACCCAGGGATTGGGGGAGTATTAAATGAATTAATACATGTGAAATGCTTAGAACAATGCCTGTTATGTTGTAAATTGTGTATAAGAGTAACCTAGTATTGTTATTTTATTACCATTTAGGAGGATGGAATGAGGTGTGTGTATGTCTTAATCTTTATATTCCATAGGAGAAACCAACAGAGAATGCCTAAAAATGAAAAAACCAGGAAGTAGCACTATAAGAATGTTACTTAGAGATGTAAAGAAACATACCAAAAACTAAAAGCCAAGATGAATGTAAAGTGGTTGTTTCTGGAGAACAAGAAATTGGAGGAAGCCTGGGATGGGGGTAGGGGAGAGAGAGGCATTTTGTTTTACATAATAAGCCTTATAAAATGATGTGACTCTTGGTGCCCTAGAAGTGGATTCCGAGACCAGGAGTAGTGTGAAGTATTTATCAAGTGCTGTCACAGGAAAAAGTAGAGGAACTGGTCAGGACAGGGGAGACAGGGCACAGCTCGGCTTGACCTCACCATAGCACACCCTGGGCTAAGGAACAGGTGCTCCGTGCCCACAGGAGCAAGAGGCTTCCTGCAGTCCCAGGGTGAGCCTCTGGGGATAGTCTTGGGTGCTGATACCCAGAAGGCTGGTGACAGGCCTCAGAAATGTAAAGCATTTGGTGTGGTAGCCTGTAAAGAACAGAAAGTCCTAAAAATATAGTTCAAACTCTCCAATTTGTATTTCCAGCTAAACCATCCCAAACTTATACTTCCAATGGGACAGGCAATAAACCCAATTTGTCCCACCACAGGGGACTGTGGATGGATGCTGCTGGTGAATTCTTCCTCAGAATGTCTGCTGTTTTTTCAGGGCACCAAAATACCTCAGCACACACTTTCCAGCATGAAGGGGAGAAATCGTTGTAGGGTGGGGTCTTTCTTGAACTCTGAAATCACGCCATTGTCATGGTCCCCCTAAGTGCTTTAAGTAGAAACAATAGTCTTGAAGTAAAGTTTAGCACAGTTATAATAGTTAAATAATACTTTTTTTTGTAAGTACAACACTAACAAAATATTTTTTTTTCTTGCTCACAGTAACTTGGAGACAGAAAAACTGCACCTTCAGTTCTCTCCGGAGGACCTTCACTGCCTTCCCTCCACATTTACGTACTTGCATTTACCACTCAAGAGAAGTTTATTAAAAAGTTTGTACATGATGACATAATTAAAACTCATAGTCTTTCTTCACCAACCCTGCTATGAACAAGGGGCAATGTCATACTAATGTTTTTAGCACTGAAATGGCACTGGCCAAGGGGCCCCAGCTGTTGGCTGGACGGCTCTTGAGTACTCTGCTGAACGACAGGTGTGGCTGGCTCACACCTCACACAGAGCGCCCCTTAAATATCCAGAGAAGTCAACCTGAAGCCAGTATAGCAAGTTCTCTCCCATTACCGCTGATGCTGTAATCATAGCAGTCTCCCAGCATCTTTTAGCAACTAGATGACAGAATCTCCCTCTGCCAATTTCTGGAAGAAAGACTGGGTAGTATGACAAGAGGGAATGAAAGAGAGGAGAGGCCACTGGAGCTCGTATAGCTAGGAGGGAGAGCTCGTGGCCTTTGTGAGAGGTCAGATAAGCTGGAGGTCACTGTCCATATACCACAGTGAGCCCAAGGAAGGTGAGAGTCATGACCACACAGTGAAGGAGATAAAAGAACAAGATCCCGAGTTCAGAAAAGAGAGAGCCCGGAATGCTGGTCCCCAACAGAGCCCTGCGCCCCCCCATGTCCACGTGTTTCAGCTGGTCCCCATCTCGGTCATGGGGTTGCTCTGCAACCTCGCTTTCTAAGGAGATTTAATAAATATTTTTTTGAGTGAATGGATGTTTCAAAGTATATTTTAAAATTTGCCATGATTTTGCTCTATGCTGTGGGTAAGCAGTACTAATGACTCTGTAGTCTCAAGAAACATGCAGTTTTCGCTAGAAAACATAATTAATAAATAAACACTTCCACTTACTAGTAAAGGGACTCCTCAACAGGACTATGTGGAACCCACAGATATGCAGACAAGGAGTCATTCAGGAGAGGTGACTTAGGGATCAAAGCACAGGTGTGTGGCCATTAGACAGCTGACACAGAACGTCCTGTGTGAGAACACTGGCTTCCTTACATGTGAGTAAGAACAATAATATCTTCCTTACAAATTTAGGATAAAAGGAGATGGTGCGTTTAAATACTTCATATTGAAATTAGACAAAAACTTACCTAAAATAATTAAGAAGAAAAGGGTGTGTGTGTGAGGGGTGGGGGTGGTGGCGGAGTATTTTAAAGCCTTTCATAGACTACAGAAAACTTGTGAAGTATGAAAGAAAATTTAAAAAATCATTGGCAGGCCAGAAAGCAATAATTAGGTCTTTTGTTCCAGCCCAAAATTGATGTTTGGTATGAAATGTTATCTGGACCAGTAAATGTTTGACCAAGGGAAATGCCACAAAAATTCCACTGTTATTTCTGTTGCTTTATCACAGTGGTGGGAAAGGTATTATTGATTCAGTCAAGAAATATTGATTGGCGCCTGACCAGGTGGTGGCGCAGTGGATATAGCGTCAGACTGAGATGCAGAGGACCAAGGTTCGAGACCCGGAGGTCGCCAGCTTGAGCGCAGGCTCATCTGGCTTGAGCAAAGCTCACCAGCTTGGACCCAAGGTCTCTGGCTAGAGCAAGCAGTTTCTCGGTCTGCTGAAGGCCCGCGGTCAAGGCACATATGAGAAAGCAATCAATGAACAACTAAGGTGTCCCAACAAAAAACTAATGATTGATGCTTCTCATCTCTCTCCATTCCTTCTGTCTGTCCCTGTCTATCCCTCTCTCTGACACTCTCTCTCTGTCTCTGTAAAACAAAAACAAACCAATATATATATATAATAAGTAAAAGACATAAAAAAAAAGAAATATTGATTGGCACCTGCTGTGTGCCAGACCCTGTGCTAGGTACTAGGGATACTGGGGTGCCAAGAAACATGGTGCCTTTCTTCCAGAGCTTGCAAAGAGCTGCCGGGGAAGACAGCTGTGGTAAAGTATGCAGAGTGCTGGGGAGGGGCGGATTGCAGAGTACTGCTGGGTATGGAGTGGGCCACTTGGCCATCTGGAGCCTGACTGTCAAGCTCTTTGGAGGAACTGACCCTTAAGCTGCCACTAATAAACTGACATTTGCTGCTTGCGAGGGACAGTGAGATGTAAGAAGGATAGAGTGACATGAACCAGGTGAAGAGGATGTGTGAGGTCTGAAGGGAAGGTAGAGAGGCAGGTGTGAACAGTGAAGGGTGCTTGGAGGGCTTGGATTGGTGGAAGTGAGACAGGGGGCCAGGAGGTAATGTGGGTTTCTTTGAGGCCTTGCAGGGGCACCCGTAAGGAAGCAGAGCTTTACCTAAAGGCCTAAAGGCCTAAAGGCCATGGGACGCTCCTGGAATCCCTGCCTTTGGGAAGGATCACTTAGTCCAGGGGTAGTCAACCTTTTTATCCCTACCGCCCACTTTTGTTTCTCTGTTAGTAGTAAAATTTTCTTTTTTAAATTTTTTTATTTTTTTATTTTTCTGAAGTTAGAAACGGGGAGGCAGTCAGACAGACTCCCTCATGTGCCCGACCGGGATCCACCCAGCATGCCCATCAGGGGGCGATGCTCTGCCCATCTGGGGCGTTGCTCTGTTGCAACCAGAGCCATTCTAGCGCCTGAGGCAGAGGCCACAGAGCCATCCTCAGGGCCCGGGCCAACTTTGCTCCAATGGAGCCTTGGCTGCAGGAGGGGAAGAGAGAGACAGAGAGGAAGGAGAGGGGGAGGGGTGGAGAAGCAGATGGGCGCTTCTCCTGTGTGCCCTGGCTGGGAATCGAACCTGGGACTCCTTCACGCCAGGCCGACGCTCTACCACTGAGCCAACCAGCCAGGGCTACTATGTTAGCAGTAAAATTTTCTAACCGCCCACCGGTTCCACAGTAATGGTGATTTATAAAGTAGGGAAGTAACTTTACTTTATAAAGTTTATAAAGCAGAGTTACAGCAAGTTAAAGCATATAATAATAATTACTTACCAAGTACTTTATGTCGGATTTTTGCTAAGTTTGGCAGAATAAATCTTTATAAAACAACTTAACTATAGTTAAATCTATATTTTTATTTATACTTTGGTTGCTCTGCTACCGCCCACCATGAAAGCTAGAACGCCCACTAGTGAGCGGTAGGGACCAGGTTGACTACCACTGCCTTAGCCATAGTGTGGGGAAAGGCTTTGGGAGGGTGAGCCTGGTTGCAGGCACCTGAGATCAGGTGGGATGATGGTGGCAGTGGAGCTGAAGAGGAATGGATGGATTCTACTCCTAAAGTAAACCAAGAAGCCACTCATAAATGGGGCAAGGACTCTCTGGAGATGCCTGCTCACCTCTTTCAAGGGTGTCTCTGGTGGCTCAGTGAAATACACTGGCAAGGAGAGGTTATCAAACGCAAAAGTCTTGCATGGCTGTGGATGGAAAGGGCACATTCCAGAGCCTGACCCACTCTGTGGGTAATCAGAGAGCAGTGAGGCCTCTCAGTAGACGGAATGAGTGGTTAAGCACTAGCCTGTACGGTACCCTAATGGAGCTGTTACAACCACAGGGAAACATGATAATCAGACCTAAACAAGAGAAGGGCTAGCTAGAGAAGCCAGTTAGGAACTACACAATGAGTGGCCAACTAAGAACAAAATGGTAGTGAATGTAAGTACTGTCTACTAGATGATTCCAAAAGTCCACGTGGGTGACATTCAAACAACAGATGCTGAGAGGGTGAGAAATCTGCTGACAGTACAGCTGGAAGCAAGGACAGAGAGCTCTAGGTGACAGCCTGGGGGACCTCTCCTAATTGGGCAATTAGACAATCAGTGACTGCCAGAGGTTCCCTGAGGGATGATGTCAGTGAAGGTTTTATTGAGAATATGGCCAAGGGGTGGAATCTCTCTTGCACAATCACAAGGCAAAGTGGAAAAAACTTTTCTTAACTATTGTCTTCCAGCTCCCTTTGGGTTGACCTTGACCAATGTACTAGTGCTCATTCATTCACATTTTGTTTGAGCCAATATTTGAGAACAGAGTATCAGTAACAATTTACAGATGCACAGCACTTCATGGTAGGCAAAAAGACAGAAAATATCTTCAGCCTTCTTCATGGAAGGGACAGTCACATGGAAAAGAGCAGGTGCAAAGCTGAGATGAGTAGATACAATCTTCTAGCCAGAACAGGCATACCAGAGTTCTGTCTAGGTTAATGCACAAAACCCACAGTCTTATCCCTTCCAGGCAGAAGCTGCCTGGGCCTGGGGAGGAGCCTGAGTGCCAGGTGGGCCAAAGACTCTTTCAGGAGTCATTAGCCATGGGGCATTAAGGAGTCAGATTATGTAAGGTGCAGGCTGCTTGGGTTGAGCCAAAACCCTTAGAAAACCACAGTCACAGGGGCAGAAACTCTGAACCTCATTAGTGAAGCTGATCGGGATAGAAAGGCAGGGATGATCAGACTGTGAAGGCCTGAAGCCTGGTAGAGAGGGGGGAAGGAAAGGAGACAGAGAGATGAGAAATGGGGTGGATGGTGGGAGGGAGAGAGAGAGAGAGAGAGAGAGAGAGAGAGAGAGAGAGAAAGTATAGCCAGATGGAGATGGTGAGATTGTTTAACTTATAAATTATTTGGGTTTGAAGTCACTGCTTAAAGTTCAAGTAAAAAGAAACATCTATTCATCATTTAGAAATGCAGGACACTGGAAAACACATTGAGTAAATAGCAGAGAGGAAAGAGGTGAAGCAATGGGTCAGTTCACAGGAAAGAAAGATTAAGAAAAAAGGCCTGGCCTGGATCCTATACATGGCTTTATATGCAGAGTTGTTAGTACAACTAAAAGTTGGTGGTAAAGGGGCCTAGCACAGGGGGTGGAGATTAAATATAATCTCATTTGTTCCAAAAATGACTGTAGCAGGTGGATGTTAAACATCCAGTGTGAAAATGAGAAAAGAATCAACACAAGGGAAACTGTTTAAGACTTCTGGAACTGTAGGAGGAATGTATGTGGACTTGTATCCTAAGGAGGGGCTGGAGCGGCCCCTGAGGAAAGCAACAAGGGGATGTATGTCCCAGACAGCCTCTCAGTTTTCATGTGACAGATGTTATCATCATCATCAAAACTTTAAAGAGGAGAAGACTGAGGCTCAGGCATGAGTTTGATGTGAGGTTCCAGGTCAGGACTGACTGTTGGGACCTGTCTTGATTTCTGCAGGAACCTATTCCTAAGATGCAGACAAGGTCTTCCTTAGTGATTTGGAACGATGCAGGCTGTGAAAAATACAAACCTGGTGGATCGGACCATCCATCAGGTTATTCTTATCCAAGGACATCCTTTAAATATGGGTCTTCATAAATCGAGATATGTAACAATATTCATTTAAGCCTGTACACAGTGCTTTTCAAATTTTCATTTCTGTCAAATCACCTGGAGGCCTCTCTGGTCCAAGTAGGTCTGAGGCTGTTATTTCTAATGATGCTGCTGGTTCACAAACCACACTTTGGGCAGCAAGGCCTTATGGAAGTGGTTCCCAAACTTTTCTGCTCATTGGAGTCACCCAGGGCCCAGAGAGTTTCTAAACTACTGATTCCTGTTTCACGCCCCCAGAAATTGTGATTTGATTGGTCCGGGGTATGCCCTGGGCTTAGGGGTTTTAAAAGGTCGCCCTGTGATTTTAACCTGCAGTCAAATTTCGGAGGCACTGTCTGGGACTTGCAGAGGGAGCGTGTAGATTGCACAAAAGGAAATGAATCCATAAAGAAGACAACCTGATAACCTGGTAAAGAGGGCAGTTTAAATTTTGCAAGGTTAGTCCTTCGAATAGGGTGGTGGCGGGTGGGAAACTTGTCACATTTAATCAGTGCCTCGCAGTCTGTTGAGGCCCAAAGAACCTTTGGCTGTGGAGGAGGATGCCAGCTGCAGGATCTCCCGTCACCTAAAGCGGAAAGATCCCGGGCGCGGCGGGGCTTCTCGGAGCATGCGCATGCGCGGCGCTAGCGCGGGGCGGAGCCTGCTTCCCGCACGCAGGCGCGCAAGTACTGCTCCTCCGGAAGTCTCATTCCCGGAACTGCGCCGAGTCGGTGGTAGGGCCCGCTCAGATCCGCGGGCGCGAGACCCGGCGTGGGCTCCGCGCGGTCCGTTATCCCGCAGGTGGCTTGACGAGCGGCTGAGCGCCTGGCCCCGGGCGCCCTGGAGCCGCCGGCCTCAGTTGCCTTGGCGGTTTCATCTCTGACCATCGTTGATGCGTTCATCCGGGCGGGCGAGAGCCCCGCGCCGCCACTCCCCGCGCAGCCCAGGTTTATCTGCTCCTTCCCGAACTGCAGCGCCAATTACAACAAGGCCTGGAAGCTAGACGCGCACCTGTGCAAGCACACGGGGGAGGTAACGAGGCCGGAGGCGTGGCTGCAGAGGGGTCCGCCAGGTGGGGTCCGCCCGCGCGGTCGGGGGACAGCGCGTGGGTGCGCAGGGTCGCAGGCCTCCTTGCAGGACGTGTTCAGCTTTGGCGCCGTGGATCACAGAAGCTAACTGGCCACGCCTTAGCTTAGGGAAGGAGCTGAGGAGGTAGACCAGAAGTTCTAGGACCGAGGTATCCTTGCCACGGGCTCGGCGTTTACTGAGCAGCCCTTTCCCCTTATTTCATCTGGAGTCTGCCCCCACCCCACCCCCCCGTCATCTGTAAATACATGCACGATTGGAGGTCCCCACTCCAACAGACACCTGTCATAAGCACCTCTCTCCCGAAACTTGTGTGAAGGATAAAACTTCAAGGACTGGAGGTTTAGCAAGCAGCACGCATTCATTCTTTCAAAACTCTACCATTCTAGCCCTGAAGAGAAAGCAGTGAACAAAACAGGCATGGCTTCTGTTGCCACGGACCTTATGCTTTAAGCAGGGCAGATAAAGCAATGGGTAGGAGTGAGACGCAGTAAATCGAGGGCTGCTGGGGGGTGCGCTGGAAAGGCCTCTTTCTGGTCCTGAATGAGAAGGAAAGGATCCAGCCTTGCAACCATTAGAGGGCAAAACAGTCTGGGCAGAAAAACTGCAGCGAGAGCTTGTGGTCCTGGTGGGGAAGGCAGGCCTGTGTTCTTGCGTGGGATCCATACAAGAGGAGCTTTGAGAAGCGGGCCTGGTGGGATCATTTGTAGGCCAGGGTACAAACAGGTTTGGAGTGTGGGTTTTACTTTGATGGCATTAGGAATACTTTGGAGAAAAGTTGAGGGAAGGGAAGCTCGTGGAGGCCAAAGGAATCTGCCCAATTTTCAAGTTTGGGGCAGAGCCTGTACTCACACTGTCTCAGCAAAAGGCCCTTAATTTCTTAAGAGGCCTGCAGTCCCTACTGTTCCTCCTAGCATCGACTCAACTTAGAGGCCACTTCTCTGTGTGGCCTAATGACACATTCTCCTTACACCTCCAGCATTTCAAGACTGACCCTTTCCTTCTCAGAGCCTTCTTTTCTAGCTCTTTTCCTCTTCCTCACTGACCCTTTTCACTGGCTCTTGCCCACTATCTGTCTCCTTGGTAGGCTGACTGGGTTCACTCATGACATCCATGACCCTTTGCCTCCTGCCCTTCTTACCCATCTTATCCCTCAAATTCTGAGCTCTATAACTAATATGAGCAAATTAGAGCTTACCTTTAATTTTAGACACATAATATTGTATTTTGGCTATTGGCGCTATCAGCTTCCTTCATGCAGGCTGGAAAACTTTGTGGTTCCAAATCTCACACGCTGATTAATTTGACAAGTATTGACTTAGCTTACTCCATGACAGGAGCTGTGCAAAGTTCTGTGGATCTGCCCCTAGTGATATGGCTCATCTGTTTTCCTGTCCATTTGCTTTGCTACTAATACTGTCATTTGAAGCTTTGGTACCTCCCTGCTGGACTGTTGTGGTTCATTTTCCATAGTAAATAGGCAAAACTGGTTATTAGGAGGGCATGTTTGGCCCTTCCTATAGATTCAGAATGGAGTCCCCTCCTCCCAACAACTAGGTCTCAAGTGGCGGTTGCAGTTAGGGCTGTGAGCTTTGCGTTACCCTGGCACCTGTGAACTTTTTCAGGTGTGACACATTTTCCTGAAGCTTTGCCAGCCATTCCCTTAGCACAGACATACATTGGGCTTGTCCAGTATGAAGTAGAACGTGCATGCTCTCCCCTAGGCTTCCAATGGGTGCACATATGTGTGGGAGAATTCTGTGTACATAGGCCACGCTAATAGGCAAGTAATCTTTAGGAGCAGATTCACCAACTGTGAAGGCTGCCTGCTTATTACATATCAGTATATATATCATAAAGCCTAGTCTGCTGCAGTCTTTGTTGAGAAGTTGTGGCATTGATGTATAACTTCATATAGGACAACCTTGTCTTGCCTTGGTGTAGCAGGTGCTCAACACTTAGTGGAAACCATCTCTGGAGACAGAGCCCATAGCCTTACCGATTAGACATTTGAGGACTTGAAATAATACCAGAATTACTGACCTGGGCAGAATTGACATGTTTTTTTTCTTTCCTTCCTGCTAGAGACCCTTTGTTTGTGACTATGAAGGGTGTGGCAAAGCCTTTGTCAGAGACTACCACCTGAGACGCCATGCCCTGCTTCACACTGGAGAGAAACCCTTTGTGTAAGTAGAGAGCTGGGTTTAGGCCTAGGAAGTGGTTGGCACACTGACCTGGTTAGAAAACTGATTGATTGTTACCTCAAAGTCAAGAGAATGTAAGCTTCACTTGCACCTCCTGGTATAATAGGAGACAAGGTTATTTTTTGTGTTGTTTCCCACCCCCCCGAAGTTAGAAGCGAGGAGGCAGTCAGACAGACATGCGCCCGACCAGGATCCACCTGGCATGCCCACTAGGGGCGATGCTCTGCCCATCTGGGGCGTTGCTCCATTGCAGCAGGAGCCATTCAGGTGCCATTCTCAGCGCCCGGGCCAACTTTGCTCCAGTGGAGCCTTGGCTATGGGAGGGAAAGAGAGAGACAGAGAGGAAGGAGAGAGGGAGGGGTGGAGAAGCAGATGGGTGCTTCTCCTGTGTACCTTGGCTGGGAATCGAACCCCGGACTTCCACACACCAGGCCAACGCTCTACTGCTGAGCCAGTTGGCCAGGGCGGAGACCAGGTTTTGAATATGTAGAAGGGAGTAGGGATTTGGGGGTTATTTGTGTATAATAATTTCAGAAATAGTTGATCTAAAGTCCTCTTGCATTTTCATTCTCTCAGTGTAAAGTGTATACTAAGTGGGAAATTAACCTTGAAATACACAGTTTATTTATTTTTTATTATTTTTTTCTGAAGCTGGAAACGGGGAGAGACAGTCAGACAGACTCCTGCGCCCAACCGACCGGGATCCACCCGGCACGCCCACCAGGGGCGACGCTCTGCCCCTCCGGGGTGTTGCTCTGCTGCGACCAGAGCCACTCTAGCGCCTGGGGCAGAGGCCAAGGAGCCATCCCCAGCGCCTGGGCCATCTTTGCTCCAATGGAGCCTTGGCTGCGGGAGGGGAAGAGAGAGACAGAGAGGAAGGAGGGGGTGGCAGTGGAGAAGCAAATGGGCACTTCTCCTATGTGCCCTGGCCGGGAATCGAACCTGGGTCCCCCGCACGCCAGGCTGACGCTCTACCGCTGAGCCAACCGGCCAGGGCCGAAATACACACAGTTTAGATCAGATGCAAAACAACTCCTTGGCAGGTTCTTGGCTCCACATTGTCACCGTCTTTCTGAACTGATAAGCTGCTGGGATGAGAGAGAAAAGCATAAGGAAGGTGGGCTTTCAGTATTTTGTATTTCTTTGGATTAAGCCCCTGCACCTCTATCATACCAGTTTTAATTTTATTCTTGGAGTTACTGTTTATCTGAAAGGGTGGAGATACAGCTTTTCTTTTAAATCCACTACTTATTTAAAGCAGAGGATCTCAAATTTAGAGTATATTGGAATCACTTGGGGGCTTGTTAAAACAGCTTGCTGGATTCCACGGCAGTGATTCTAGGATGTGGCCTTGGAATTTGCACTTCTAGCAAGTTCCTGGGTGATGGTGATGTGGCTGGTCAGGCATCCACACTTAGAACCATTAAACGGAATGTCCCAGGGAAACATTGTTTTCCTTGGGGAAAACAACCACAAATCTAATAGCTGTCCAGCAGTGTGCTGGAGACTGTATCAGAAAAAGCTGTAGGCAGGTTTTGCAGATGTTAGGATTTAAGATTGTAATTTTGTTCTGTGAGACAGTTTTTTGTTTTTTTTTTTTTTCAGAGAGAGAGAGAGAGAGGGATAGACAGAGACAGACAGGAATGGAGAGAGATGAGAAGCATCAATCATTAGTTTTTCGTTGCGACACCTTAGTTGTTCATTGATTGCTTTCTCATATGTGCCTTGACTGCGGGCCTTCAGCAGACTGAGTAACCCCTTGTTCGAGCCAGCGACATGGGGTCTCAAGCTGGTGAGCTTTGCTCAAACCAGACGAGCCCGTGCTCAAGTTGGTGACCTCGGGGTCTCGAACCTGGGTGCTCCACATCCCAGTCTGCCGCTCTATCCACTGCGCCACCTCCTGGTTAGGTGAGACATTTTTTTTTTTATTGCTTTCTCATATGTGACTTGACGGTGGGGGGGGGGGGCTTCAGCAGACCAACTGACCCCTTGCTCAAGCCAGCAACCTTGGGCTCAAGCTGGTGATCCTTGCTCAAACCAGATGAGCCCATGCTGAAACTGGCGACCTTGAAGTTTCGAACCTGGGTCCTCCGTGTCCTAGTCCGAAGCTCTATCCACTATGCCACCGCCTGGTCAGGCTGTGAGACAGTTTTTTAAACATTAGTGTTTTCTAGTGAGCTGAGTTGATTTTTGTTAATTTTCAGCTGATGAGTGTGAAGGGTCCCATGTCTCACTAAGGGTCACATAGTCTGAAGGTGTGCTGTTGACACAGGACAACCTTCACTGTTGTGTTCCTTATGGAAGACCATCTTCGCTCCCTCTGCCCAGTGCCAGCCAGGGGGAAAGGAACAAAAAGTACTGGGTATGGCAGATGTCTACTTTAGTCCCTGTTCAAGCACACAGTGTGTCCGTAAAGTCAATGACCCTAAGGGAAACTTAATTTATTTCAAAATACAGTTCAACTATACCAGCAAAAAGTAACTAAAATGGTCTGAAAAACAGGGCTGGAATATAGTCTTTGACCTATAAGTTTCACTTTGGGAAATTCTACATATACTCTTGTTCCTTTATTAAAGGCATGTACAGGTCTTGTGCAATACTATTAATAGCAAAGCATTGGAATCAACACATGTGCCTATCAGGAGGGTTAAGGTGTGTCACCATAGTGGAACACTGAGCTAGGAAAATGAATGCAGATGAGCTCTAAGAAAATCTCCAGAGCGTATTAAGTGAATATAAACCTTTTTGTGTATAAGAAGAGAGGGGGTATTTGTATATGTATAAGAAACCATAAACATTACATAAAACTAAAAACGTTGTCACCTGTCTTGGGAATGGTGGGGAGTACTGGGTGGGTAGGGGCAGGGGTGGAAAGAAACATTATGCATCTGGGTCCCTTTTTATGCTTTTTGGTTTCTGACCTATGGTAAGTTACTGTGCACTCTTTAAATGTGACGAAAGAAAAAATGGGTCTGGGTACAGATGGCACAGGGTGAATGAGAAAAGGGAGGATTATTTCTGCTGGAACAAGGTGATCTCCAGCTCTCTCTCTAGTCCAGATCCCCACAGCCAGCTACTGGTTGTAGTGTTACCTTGCTTCACTAAGTCCAACCTGAGCTTGGCTTCCACTTTGTCCTTCTTCTCCCTTGGTATTTTTGTTTTTGTTTTTGTTTTTTTTTGTACTTTTCCAAAGTTAGAAGTGGGGAGGCAGTCAGACTCCTGCATGTGCCCAACTGGCATCTACCCGGCATGCCCACCAGGGGCAATGCTCTGCCCACCAGGGGGCGTTGCTCCGTTGTGGCTGGAGCTATTCTAGCACCTGAGGCGGAGGCTATGGAGCCATCCTCAGTGCCCGGGCCAACTTTGCTCCAATGGAGCCTTGGCTGCGGGAGGGGAAGAGAGAGACAGAGAGAGAGATAAAGGAGAGGGGGAGGGGTGGAGAAGCAGATGGGTGCTTCTCCTGTGTGCCCTGACTGGGAATCGAACCCAGGACTTCCATACACCAGCCTGACGCTCTACTGCTGAGCCAACCAGCCAGGGCCTCCTCCCTTGTTCTTGTCAGGTGGCATCACTGTCTATCTGGTGACCCGCAGCAAAGACAAGGCAGTTCCCCTGGCCCCCTCAATCTGCTCTCCAGCACATAGCTCATCAAATCCTATTACTCATCCTTCAAGTCCCTCACCTGCTGCAGTTACTGCTGTCTTATCTCAGGCCCTGCTTCCCAGTGGAATCATTGCTTTGTCTCCACACAGGCCTTCTTCCACTTTACCCTCCAATTTCCTTCTTAAAGTGGTGCAGTCGTTGTTAAGCACTGTTTACATAATGAAGTCCAGGTTCTTAGTATGTCGTATAAATGACCTTTGTGATTTGGTCCTTTTTTTGCTTATCTTGATCCATTCACTTGACTTTGAAACATGAAATTGTGGTCCAGCTCTGCTTAATTGAACAGCAGCTTCCCCCGCTCACCTCTGCTAATTTTGCCAGGGCCTACAGTGCCCCTGTGCCTGCTATTTGCCTCCTGTCAGGACTTGTTCTGGTCCTGTGTTCCTGCTGCCCACACCTGTTAGATGCCTGTGTCGGGAGTCAAGTCAAGAGTCGCAGAAAACCCAGCACTATAGAGACTTAAACATGATAGTTTCATTTTTCTGTTGCATAACTGCAGTGCAGAAGTAAACAGTCAGGGGCTGCTCCATAACCATGAGGGTCTGGGCTCCTAACTTGTCTCCACCATTCTAGTCTTGGGGCTTCAACGTCACGGTCCAAGATGCCTGTTGGAGCTCTAGCTGTTGCAGCTTCCAAGATAGAGGAAGATGCAAAAGAGGTGGGCCCCCTTTTTAGACACTTTATGGGATTTAAGCAGCATGGACCAGAACTTAGCCATGTTGCCACCCCTAATCACAAGGAAAGCTGGAAAGCGCTCTTTTTATGTTGGCCATAAACCCAGCTGAAACTTAGCATTCTGTTCCTGAGGTCAAGAATACCTGTTGGGCCTGACCAGGCGGTGGCGCAGTGGATAGAACGTCGGACTGGGATGCGGAAGAACCCAGGTTCAAGACCCCGAGGTCGCCAGCTTGAGTGCGGGCTCATCTGGCTTGAGCGTAAAGCTCACCAGCTTGGACCCAAGGTCGCTGGCTCAGCAAGGAGTTACTCGGTCTGCTGAGGGCCCACGGTTAAGGCACATATGAGAGCAGTCGATGAACAACTAAGGTGTCGCAACGAAAAACTGATGATTGATGCTTCTCATCTCTCTCCATTCCTGTCTGTCCCTATCTATCCCCCTCTCTGACTCTCTCTCTGTCCCTGTAAAAAAAAAAAAAAAAAAAAAAAAGGAATACCTGTTAGAATTTCTAGTAGTTTCTGCCACAGTGACCTGTGTGCTTCCAGGGGGCTTCTGGGTATATCTCCTACTGTCACTGCAGTCTGGCTTCCTCCCCTGACCCTGTGCTAACACAGTGCTTCATCTGAGTATTAGTCCATGCTCATCAGGCAATGATAGCTAGGATTAGGGTTTATAAAGGAGGTCCTGCCTCATCCATCAGGCTGGTGAAAACACATTACAAAAGAGCACATATTAAAAACAACTTCACACACACACACAAAAAAAACTTCACATAGATTAGGTAATTCAAGGCCAAGATATAAAATTGCTTCTTAAGAGAACTTGATTGCCTTGGTGATACGCCTAAGGGCATAATGGTTTATGGTTCTTGTTACCTCTAAGCTGAAACCCATTCTTTAGTTTAGTTTTTTTTTTGAAAAGGAGTTTATAGTGACATATTAAACAAAATTAAAGGTTGTCAAATTCTAAACTAAGAAAAATTGAACTTAAACATGATTTAAGCCTAAGTAGGGTCTGGGTTTTTGGAACTAGTATTTTTCACCTTCCCTCTGTCCAGTGTACAAAGGATGTCTGATGCTGTGTGTTTAATTTCAGAAGCCTAACATGAAATGCATTCTTGTTACATGCTAATCACATTGAAGCAGAGAGGCTTATATGTGTGGCTTACACTTTGGAATTTGTTAAAGACTATTTTATGGTATACTTTGGAATAATTAGCTTTTATAAAGTCTTAAAACTTCTTCCTTTGGTTTGTTAATATTTGGGTTTACAATTTCTCAGTTGTGCAGCTAGTGGCTGTGACCAGAAATTCAACACAAAATCAAACCTGAAGAAACATTTTGAACGCAATCATGAAAATCAGCAAAAACAATATGTAGTAAGTAGGAATGATTTTCTATGCTTAAATTCTCTGAATATTTTTAGGCTTATTGTCTGTTTCTAAAGTTTTCATCAACCAAATTTTATCTGACTTAATCTAGTCTATAATCTCCACAATGTTTTTATCTTGAGGATTGTTATGAAATGTTCTTTGATTTTTCTCAAGACTAACACGCCTTTACTGAACAGTGCACTTTTGAAGGGTGTAAGAAGACCTTTAGGAAGCATCAGCAGCTGAAAGCCCATCAGTGCCAGCATACCAGTGAACCGCTGTTCAAGTAGGTACTCTGCTGAACAATCAACACCAGGGGTCCCCAAACTTTTCACACAGGGGGCAGTTCACTGTCCCTCAGACCGTTGCAGGGCCGGACTATAAAAAAAACTGAACAAATCCCTATGCACACTGCACATATCTTATTTTAAAGTAAAAAAACAAAACGGGAACAAATACAATATTTAAAATAAAGAACAAGTAAATTGAAATCAATAAACTGACCAGTATTTCAGTGGGAACTATGCTCCTCTCACTGACCACCAATGAAAGAGGTGCCCCTTCTGGAAGTGCGGCGGGGGCCGGGTAAATGGCCTCGGGGCTGCATGCGGCCCGCGGGCCGTAGTTTGGGGACCCCTGATCAACACTGCACATTTCAGATGGGAATAGGTTGAAATGCAAAGCCTGGGTACAGATGTTCTGAAACAAAAATCAACATTTTTTGTTAACATATATAGTGTATGCCCATCTATATATTGGGCCGTTCCAAATGTTTTGCTTTTGTTTCTCTACAAGAAGTATTTAATGTGCTTCAGGATAATTTGTGAGATTAGTCCAACTGCAGTTAAATTTGAAGGAAAGATTAATAAATGACAATTATTCAAATAGAAACTGTTCAATTACATGATATGTCATTATGAAGACACTAATTGTTCTTTTCCTGTAAAACAAAAGCAGTGTGGCTTAGCGAACGTTAGAGTGGGTTTCATGAGGACTAGGAGAGAGTGACAGGAGAAATTAGACTAGACGTGCCCAGGGCGTCTAGGTGGTTACTCTTGAAGAGCCTGGACTCTGAGGCTGCTGTGCGGCGGCGCTTCCTTTGGCTCAGGCGGGGTGCCCTTCGCCTGAGAGCTGCTGCCTGGACAGTGCCTGTCATTGCCACAGGGCCACTTATCTCGTGCTGCTGGTGGCCCTGATGCCGAAGCGGCCTGTGCTTGTCATTGCTCACCAGAGGCTGGTGAAGCTGCTGCAGTTTCCTAGGGCAGCATCTTTAGGAAAACTAGGTCCAGATGATTTGGAATGATGAGGTATTCACCTAACCCTTCTGTTGTGTAGCCATGAAAGTGGAGTATATTTTCACAAATATAAAGATAAAACAGTGTTTAATTTGATCACATCAACAACAAAAAAATGCAATGTGGCATTTTTCTCTCAAATAGTTTGGCCCCAAGTTGTTCAAGTAACTTGAATTTTACCTGTGATAGGATCTAAATTTTAAATCTCATTTTTCTAAGACTGCTTTGGTTGTGGGAAGAGGAGACTTTGGTAGGAGAAATAGGACAAAGTACTGTTTACACAAAGTGGAGTTCTCTATGAAAATGGACTGGCTGTCCTTCACGTCCTGTCACCCCAGGTGCACCCATGAAGGCTGCGGGAGACACTTCGCTTCGCCCAGCGGACTGAAACGGCACGGGAAGGTCCACCAGGGTGCGTACGGCAGTCCTGGCAGTGCTCTAACACACCGGCCACAGGGTGTATGTGTTCAAGTCTTTGCCACTTGCCTCTTTCTACTCTATTCTGTGGTCATGCTGAGAAACTCAGACCTGGGCAGGGCACCATTCTGCCTGTTCAGGTTTTATACTCTTGACCAGAGGTGCTGTATGTTTGTCCATTCTTCCACTGTGCTGTCAGTGTGCAGAGTGAATGTGTTGTTCGGAGCATGTGCCTGGCGTGCTCGGTCCTTGAGACCATGCCGCTGCCTAGCCCAGGTGCTGCTTCCTCACAGTGGCTCTTCCTCTGCCACTTACTCCATGCCATCCTCCTGGGAGCCTTCAAAGGCCTTAGATAATCGTTTGGAGTTTTTGGAGCAATTAGATTGTAACTTTTTTCAAAAAGACGTAATTAAATCGACTACTTGACTCTTATGTTTCCGTATAGGATTTTTCATTCCAATTTCCCAAGCCCTAGAATTTTTTTCTTTTTTATGAGACTAGTAGCTAAGAGTGACTGGCAGCCTCATTCTTGTTCCCCTATCTGGTATTTAGCTGGGTGAAACTCAAGCTGGCTGTTACACTGACTGATAAACCCAATTCTAGTGCTTTATGAAATGTTAAGTTTTTGTTAATAGTGTTTCTGAGTTATTCTAGTTTATTTTCTTTCTTAACTGTACCCTGCTTTTTTACCATGTGAAACTTACAAGATGGTAAGACTAGAGCAGGGGTCGGGAACCCTTTTGGCTGAGAGAACCATGAATGCCACATATTTTAAAATGTAATTCCATGAGAGCCATACAACAACCCGTGTACGTTACACATTATTCAATAAAAATTTGGTGTTGTCTGGAGGACAGCTGTGATTGGCTCCAGCCACCCGCAACCATGAACATGAGCGGTAGAAAATGAATGGATTGTAATACATGAGAATGTTTTATATTTTTTAACATTATTATTTTTTTATTAAAGATTTGTCTGCGAGCCAGATGCAGCCATCAAAAGAGCCACATCTGACTCGCGAGCCATAGGTTCCCAACCCCTGGACTAGAGGAAGCCAGTGACTGGGTACATACCTGCTGAGATTTAGTGTTGGTGGTTTGCCCAGGACAAAGTACCACCTAAACATTTTTTGCTGAGGAAAGAGGCAAGCATAAAGCAGAGAGGGTAAGGGGCATGAGCCATTGGAGGGGAAGGAGTTAACGCAGCTGGGCACCATGTGCAGTAGAACCAGCTGAGAACAGGAGAGGGAAAGGCAGCTTTGTGAAGTCTGCTAAGGCTGAATCCATTGTGAGGTACTTGATGTGCATCTGTTAGGTTTTACTGTAAAATACAATCTTTTTACTGTTACCTCTTGAGACGAACTACTGTGGGGAGGTAGGAGGAAGATACATAGGCATGTAAGTTCCCTTTCTAACTATGATTGGTTGTTTACACGGAATATTCCCAAAAGCCAACATGCCAGTCTTTTTTTTTTTCAAATAGGCTATAAATGTCAGAAAGAATGTTCCTTTCTGGCAAACACATGGACAGAGCTTCTGAAACATGTGAGAGAAACCCATAGAGGTAAGACGGACATGAGAGGTTTGATAACCATTACCCCTGTAGAACTGATTTGGTGCTTTAAAATAATAGATGTTTTATGAGGTGCTGTGCACTCTTAGTGTTTCTAAAGGCTTTGAGGAGCACTGGTGTTCTGTGGGACAGTTTGGGAAAGAGTGCCCTATGTACTGCAGGGCAGGGAAGGAAACTGGTCTATTTCATTTTCTCCCTTTCAGCCACCATGCTGAGCACCCCTGCTCCTTGGCAGGGGTGACTTTATGCTATATAAGGACTTGGGAGAATTGAGACACATGTCCAAGCAATAAAAACTAGAGATTGTTTCCTCTGAAATTTATGACTTATGTATAATCAAAGGTTCTAGGTATTGAATAAGTTACTTATATATTGAATATTAATGTTTTCTATATGGTAGTACTTGGGGAAATGGGTGAGAGTTTTTTGTCTACTTCACCAGAGGAAGTGATCTGCGAGGTATGCCAGAAAACATTTAAACGCAAAGATTACCTGAAGCAGCACATGAAAACACATGCCCCGGAACGGGAAGTGTGTCGGTGCCCACGAGAGGGCTGCGGCAGGGCCTACACGACCGTGTTCAACCTGCAGAGCCACATCCTCTCCTTCCACGAGGAGAGACGCCCATTTGTGTGTGAACATGCCGGCTGTGGCAAAGCCTTTGCCATGAAAGTAAGTCCTCATGCTCACAGGTGTAGTCCTCTCAGTGGGTGGCTTTCCAGCTGGTTCCTGGGAGCCCTGGGTCCCAGGGGGTGTCCTGAGGCCTGCAGGTGGGAGGCTGGGCGAGCAGAACTTTTAGGCCTTCTGCTCTTGCTTCAGCCACAGTGGTTCTGAAGTCTGCCGTGCAGCCAGTTTTGCCTATGCCGAATGCTTCTCAGTGTGGCCCTGGCCCAGGACCACCTGCATCACCTGGAACTTTTTAGAAACGCATACCTACAGGCCCTACTCTAAACCTCCTGAGTCAGAGGCTCTGGGGTTGGGGCCCAGAAATGTAGTTTAGCAAACTCGCCAAGTGATTGTCACGTGGTCTGTATTTGAAAACCAGTGGCTTATGGTACCAAATGCTTATTCAGAAGAGTATGCTGATATTTTGGGTGCCTTTTAGACTGCTGTCACCTAGGAGCCATCCTTTTAAACTACAGTCATGTAGGGACTGAGAAGGGAAGTGGGACACGAGGGACTGTAGAACTTTGGGAATCTGTCTAGTCTACATCTTGGTGTGATTCAGATAGGTTAGAAACGTGACACTGTGCAGTTTTGCAGACTCTCACTGTGGTTGGTGCCCTTACATGCACTGAAACCATGAATTATACTGAAGACTGAAGAGAGAAATGAGGCTGGCTCAGCACAGGCCTGAACCACTAGAAAACAACTTGGGCTGCTGGTGGTCGGCATTACCATCAAGGACAACAAGACTGTGGTCAGATATTCCATTGGTTTGGGGATGCTGTTGACATAGCTTCAATTAAAATAGCCTCCTTCAGTTTAGAATAATTCAGTCAGAACTAGTTTCCCTGACCTCTTACTTATGAAAAAACTAAGAAGCTGCAGGAGATTGAGACTGTAAGTCCCTGACCTGGGTCGTTAGAAAAGGCAGTGATTTCAGTTCAGGCTTTGAGGAAGACTGGTGGCAGTCCTTGTAGGTAGAGGTGACACCCCTCAACAGAACTTCCAGTGGTACCTTGACACACAAGTTTAATTCGTTTCATGGCTGAGCTTGTGACTCAGTTTGCTGGTGTGTCAGATCTAGTGGAGGGTGGCGGAAGCTCGTGATTCAAGTATACACTTGTGACTTAAAGCAAAAAATCTCACTAGTGACTGCTTGTCTCTCAAATTGCTCATGATTTAAAGTGCTCATTTCAAGGTACTGCTGTAACAGGAAGAAGGCTATTTATTTAAATATATCATGGAGTTTTCATGTTAATAGGAACCAAATGGCAGTGTTCTAAAAATAAAACTTTCATTGCAGCAGAGTCTCACTAGGCATGCTGTCGTGCATGACCCTGACAAGAAGAAAATGAAGATCAAAGTAAGTTGAGATGACTTAGCGAGCTGTTGTTTTTAACCCTAAACTGCTGATTGAAGCCAGACTATCTAGAGTATTTTCAACTACCTGTACTTAGTACTGTGAGTCTGCATCACTATGGAAAGCAATTAGATGGACTTCACTTTCTTATAAAGGAGTGTTGTGGACCTAGTGTACCTATCAGGATGCATAACTTGTAAAATTAGTTCAGATAATTTTCGTCTTGAATTCTAATTGTTTTCCTTATTTCTAAAGGTAAAACGAGCTTGTGAGAAACGGAGTTTGGCCTCCCGTCTCAGTGGATATATCCCTCCTAAAGGAAAACGAGAACATGGCTTATCTTGGCCTAAAACTGGAGAGTTGCTGAGCTGTGCTGAAGAGCAGGTGTTCTCACCGGTGGTAGTACACGCCCTCAGCTAGACACACTGCTCTCCACAGACCAGCCAGCTCAGTCACAGGCAGACCTCGGAGATCGCGGCTGGTCCCAGACCACCGTAGTCAAGCATGTAGTGCAATAAAGTGAGCTGAAATGTTTTTGTTGGTGCAGGGTCTTGCCTTCGATTTGTAAAAAAATGCAACATCTGTAAAACACAGTAAAGTGAAGCACAGTAAAACGAGGGATGCCTGGATTTTTTCTCAGAAGCACATTTTTCTTTAATCACTGATGCAGAATATCTGATTCTCTATCCTTTCCCTTTTCTTTGCTCATAGGGTTTCCTTCCCGGATCTCTTGAGTTTCTCTATATGCAGTCTCTTCCTTTTTGCTCAAATGACGAAAAACACATGTTACAGCTTTTCCTCCTTTAACAGGTTGTGGCCTGGATGAGAAGGTAGCTATTCCAGGCATAGTCTGGAGGATTTGATTAAATAGCTCCTCCTAAGAAGGGAAAACAGTGAAAGATTAATTTGAAACCAGTGTTTGATTCTGGTGTTGCTCCTCTAATACCCAGTTCTTGAATTGCTGCTATTTAAGTGGTTAGCTAAATCAAATCCTACATGTCCAGTTAAGCCTACTGAAACCTGTACCATAACCTGGCAATTAGACAAACTCCATGTAACTAACAAGGCACTCAAGGCTTGGTAACTTTAAATCCCTACTCTGTTACTACACTAGGGGCAATTTGGCCCCGAGCTATCTCCTTGCAAAACCGAATATAAAGCAGTAGGTTTGGGTGTTGGCAGAGGATTAATTTATCCCCTAAACCAGGGGTCTCAAACTCAACTCAGCATGTGGGCCGCAGAGCAAGATCACAGCCGTTCGGCGGGCGGCACTAGGTCTACAAAAGGCAACTGTTATGCAACACTTTTCTCACTGCAGTTGAAAACAAAAACAAAAAATCAGTACAACAAGCACAATAGTACATGCAGTTTACTCAGTGTCACAAAACGACCAGAAACTGTAGTTCGCATCACAACTGCTGTTAACTAAGCTAATATCTAGCTAGGATGCTAGAGAAATGAAAAATACAAGTAGGCCCCTAGGCTTACTTAATTTTATCCAAAATATTTTGAACTTCGTGGATTAGTCTACGGGCCACACAAAATTGTTCGGCGGGCCGCATGCGGCCCGCGGGCCACGAATTTGAGACCCCTGCCCTAAACTGTGAGCCTTGTGCAGTTCCCAACACTCACACAGTTACTTGGGGTATTAGAAAAATACACTGAGTCTGGAGATTCTGGGTCAGCTGGCTGGCGGCTTAGGTTTAAGTGATTCTAACGTGGAACTAGAGTTGACCACCACTGTGCCAATGCTGCCTTTTTATTGATAAGTTATTCTAACCCTAAAAGCAAAACAGATATGCTATAAATTATCTTGGGATTCTGAACTGATACACATTTTTTTTTTTTTTTTTTTACAGAGAGAGGGATATAAAGGGACAGGAACGGAGAGAGATGAGAAGCATCAATCATTAGTTTTTCGTTTTGACACCTTAGTTGTTCATTGATTGCTTTCTCATATGTGCCTTGACCGTGGGCTTTCAGTAGACCAAGTCACCCCTTGGCTCAAGCCAGTGACCTTGGGTCCAAGCTGGTGAGCTTTGATCAAACCAGATGAGCCCATGCTCAAGCTGGTGACCTCGGGGTCTTGAACCTGGGTCCTCCGCATCCCAGTCTGACGCTTTATCCACTGCGCCACCGCCTGGTCAGGCTACACATTCTTGAAGACAGTTTGACCTTAAATACGCTTATATGCATTTATAAAGAGACAAACTATAAAAATGAATTCACTAAGTTTCTAGTTTTTCTATTTAAATATTCTATAATCTGTAAAATAGGGTAGTATATAGCCCTTAAATTATGAAGTATAATGTTACCACATGGCAAAATATTTATACTATAGTGGAAAAAGTAACAGTATGCTTGCATCTTGAAAAACAATTGGAAAGCTGTTGTCACGAATAGATTTCCATCAGTTTTCTTTGCCTTTACATTTTCTACAATTGCACTTAAGAAAGCAAAAAACACAAGTCACTCCTGTTTTTACTTACCATTTTATTTTCTGGCTCTTCTACATTCTTTGCTTTCTTTATAGTAACTTGAACTTTATAGTTTTTCTCAATCCACTGCTGAATCTGTTTACTCTTTGTGTCCAAATCATGTTGTCCGATATTTGAAGAAAACGTTAGTTCCTTTGTCAAAGCTGGTCCTGGTTTGAAACAGTGAGACTTGGTGCTAGGACTATTGACTACCCTGTTTATGAGACTAAACCACCACGGATATTTGAAAAAACCTTAGGTTGCCACAGAGGTCCTAACAGTACTCTCACATGACCAGTTTCACAGACCAGTAAACACTTTTAAATGGGAGACAGATACAAAGGTACCATTTTTTTGCCTGTCAAGTAAGGGTATTTAAATATAAAATGCCTCCATTTATTGTTACCAGCATTTAATGAAAGAACACTGAAAGAATGGCCCCCAAAAGGAAGAAGTTTTGCTTTCTGATAAACTTAATTATCCTTGTTTTTCTTTCTAATGTGGCTCTGTCTGGGAAGTCCTCTTCTCATCTTCATCAGTGATGCACTAGCTACAGTGGGGTCATCCAGACTGCATCCTGCCTTCACTCACTACTCCAGAAGTCCTGACAGTAGAACATTATTTTACAGGGGGTGAACTGACTACTCATTAAAGGCGTTGGGATAATTGAGTTTTTTTTATTGGAAAAGTTAAGATTTTGACCCATACAAAAACCTCCCCAGATGGACTATGTGAAAAATACAACTTTAATACAAATAGGAGAAAAGAAAGGATATGTTTATGACCTCAAGACAAAAACAAAAGAGAAATCTAACTAGGATAAGGTTTTTGCTTCATACAGAATTGACCCTATAAGTCAGGAAGAAAAATAAACCGTTGAAGTAAGAAAAAATAAAAGTGAATAGGCAGTTTGCAGAGGAAACTATGGTGAAAAGAAGTTAAAACAGGATATGGTCTATGCATTAGCATGGCAAAAATTAGTGTACAGTACTAAGTGTGGGTGAGGACCTAGAGAAAAAGTCCATACCCTGCTGCCCCACAGGAACCTTTAGCGTGCACAAGGAGACACTGATGCATACATGTGCTCATCGTTCACAATGAAAACGAAAGAAGCCCAATGGCCAGGGAAATGGACTAACAAACCTATGGTATATGCTTATGATGAACTGTCACTTGGTAATTATAATTAGCTATAGCCGTTACATAAACAGATCTTGAAAACAGTAGTGTGCCATTTATAATTTTATGTATACAAAATTATTCTATATACTGTTTATAACAGTATCTATAATGAGTTTAACATGGACTGGATCTATACCCTGAATTCATGAGAGGGTGCCAGGTCCTCTGGGGAAAGAGGATGGAAAAGGAGAAGGGAACACAGGGGACCTCGACTATTCTGTAATGTTTTGTTTAAGAAATCTGAAGTATGACAATGTTAATTCTTGTTCATTTCAGATAGTAAGAGCTGTTTATTGTGTTTTTCTGCTTCTAATTTCCAAAATAAGTAACTTCTCTAAAAAGGAGTTATTTTATTAACACCTTGCTTGAAGCTCTGGCCAGTTGACTCTAGTTTCCTATCAGGACAAAGTCCGGCTTTTGACAATCTCTGAGCACAGCAAGGTATCTTCTCCAGTCTGTCAACTTTTTGTTTTCAGTGACAGTTTGATGTCCTTATCCCCTAGTTGGCCTATTCTGAAAATGTTTTGTTTTCCAGTCAACATCCTTGTTGTAAGTGTGGTGTCACAAACTGAGCCACAGACAAGGTGTGATTTTCTCAAGATGCACAGCCTCACTGTGGCAGCCCTGGGACCAGTCTCCCGACCCCACCTCAGTGCTTTGTCCATTGAACAACTTTCTGTAACGAGCAGAACTTAAAATAATGAAAAACCAACATCTTCACTTAATAGCCAAGTAATGGCTTTTATTAAATGACAAATACCTTTAAAGGTGACTGGAAAAATATGTAAACGAGTGTTACTGTTAGTACTGTAACAAAATACTCTGGCATGGAAGATGCTCTGAAAATCACCTCAGAGTTTAACAAGGGCTTCCATGGATTGGGCCAAACACTTCCACTTGGGATGAGATTTTTTTTCTTTAAAGGAGGGTAAATGAGTGGCTTAAGACAGGATGGGAACTTGACTCCATCTCTTCTGAGTCTCATTTCATTACACCCATTAGTTACTCTGCCTTCCTGGGCACTGGGAGACAAAGCTAAGGGCAAAAGGGAAAGAATTCCTATTATTTTTGTGGTGTTTACCTTGTTTTCCTTCATTGTACATAGATTTAAAGAAAGATGATAGACACAGGATACAAAGGAATAGAAATAGGTGAGGGATGAAAAAACACTGGAAACAGTGGTGAAACTGAATTTTTCAGTTTCTCACCTCCCCATTGTCACAGGCACTGTAGCAAATGCCCAGTTTGAATTGTTGATTTGTAGGGCAAAGAGCAAACTACCTACCAGTTTTAGGTCTAGCCTTTTCCCTTTCTCTCAGTCTCAGCCGCTCTTCATGGATCTGCGTGCCGGTCATGAGCTGGTACTCGGGGGGCCCTGTGCTGGGCTTCCTCTGCACAAGCCTCAAGTCTCGCTCGTCCATGAGTCGGATCACGTCTGCTCGGTGCAGGTTTCCCAAGTCATTGCCCTTCTCATCAAATAGATGAATAATTCGCTCACTGATTTTTCTTCCAATGTTACTAAAATCAGTTTCATTCTTTTTTCTCTTTTTTCTTTCATCCTGGGTGTCTCCAACAGTACTAAAAGCTTTTGCATGAATCCGCTCGGACAGTGTTGGGGCAGAAGCAACAAGGGGCAGCTGTGCTAGTGCCACCTTCTGCACCATGTGCTCACCCAAACATCTTCTAAGGCAGTTCTGTTCGGTCTTTATGGTCTGTAATGTTACTGTCTTTAGAAAAACAGCAGCCATCCTAAAAAGAGGGAGAAAAGTTGATTGAAATGAAATCATTTGTTCTTGTAGTTTGATATTGTGGTACAAGGAGGGTGTGTGTAAGGCTGTGACTATGTCATCTGTGTTTTCCTCACATTCACAGGAAATTTACACTAATAATATGGATCATCAGGTGACCATGGTCACACTCACTCATGGTGGTACTGTCCCCAGTACCGGTTATTGTTATAATAAACCGTATTTGCAGTGCTTTTGTCTTCCATTTTTTTCTTCACCAAATATTGTACAATTGATTCTATTTCCAATGGATCTTGTAATGACAATTTCAGAAGCAAAGATTATCTGAAGGGTTTATTTAGGAAGATGCAGTTTATCAAATCCTTGGTGATTCATAAACACCAACTCATAAACTTTAAAAACATTTAACAATTTGTCAGTATATCTGACGGTAAACAAAATATGAGAGCACTATTATGGGAAAGTGGGCTCTCCACAAGGAAAGCTGACCCACTGAAAAACTAGTTGAGGCTATCAGAAAGAAAATACCCTGATGTTAAAGCGCTGACCTCATCAATGATAAAGACCACTTACAAGGTAAGAAAGGCATTACTATGAAGTGACAGCAGTTCCTGGTGAAGTGCTGCACTTCCAGTTGCCCCTCTACCATAGGAAGTGTCTCTCTCCTTCCATTCACATGGTCGGTAACAGTGCTGAAAGAGGAATGAGAGGACCCATTCATCTAAGTTTTGCTGAGAAACATCAGAGAACCAAGAACTCAGAGGTGTGTCTTGTCAAAGATCAAAGAGGAGAGGATGAGGTGCCTTGCATAGTGCTTCTTAATGACCGGTCCTGGGCAACCTACTGGAGACTCCCCTGGGCTTTGTTAGCACTGGAAATTCCCTCTGGTCCCTAGCTTTGATCCCACCTGTCAATCCACTGATCTTATCTACCACTACTCCCTTTGTGACGAGTGAAAAGGGAAAAAGGAAGCTCAGCAAACTGAATAGGAAGTACATGGAAGGTTCATATTCTCGCTTCCCCTTATCTAGCTTGATAACACCCAAGTTTACTGCTCTAGCTCCAACTTCTTCCCCAAATTACAAACGTATAGTTAACTGCCTCCCCAGCATCTCCACTTAGATATCCAATACTCATCCTACAGTGAACATGTCCAAGAATGAATTCTCCACCTTCCCACCATTGCTCTTCCCTCAGTCTTCCCAGTCCCATATAATGACAACACATCCTTCCAGTTGCTCAGGCCAGAAATGCAAAGTTATCTTTGACTATTCTTTTTCTCCCTGCAATTCATCAGCAAATCCTTATGTTCAACTGCTAAAATATATTCAGGGTCCAACCACTTCTTACCTTCTCCATTGCCACCGCACTGCTCCCAAAGGCCAGCATCATCATTCCCATAGGTTACAGTAACAGCCTCCTGACTGCTCTCCCTGTTCTGCCCTTCCCCCTATAATTGATCACCCATAAGGCACACAGAGTGACCTTTTAAAATGTGTAAGTCAGATTACCTGCCACCTGTGCTCACAACCCTCCATTTGCTTCCATCTCAAGGCAAAAGCCAAGCCATGTTGGGGCCTATGGCGCCCCTGGTGAGCTGGCCCCCGCCATCTTCTACCCACAGCGCTGACCCCACTTCCTCCAGCTCACTCCATTCCAGCCTTGCTGGCTCCTTGTAGTTCCTTGTAAACACTAGAGCTGCCGCATCTTTGGGTACCTGCACCCAGGGGGTCTCTTCCTTCACACAGCTGCATGGCTTACGTACTTCAGGTCTTTGTTCAAATGTAACCACTTGACAAGGCCTTCTCTGGCCACTCTTTATAAAAGGTATACTCTGTCACTTTCAAACCCACTGCCTCACCTTTTGAAAAAATTCACTGCCTGACATATATTTATTCACATGTATTTTCATAATCTTTCCTCACTAGAAGGTAAGCTTCATGAGAAAATGTAATTTGCCCATTCTCTGCACTGCTCGATTTCTACATAACACTAGAGCCTACAGCCTAGCTCAGTGGTGCACACTGAAGGACTGTCTGAGCCAAGGGATACAGCTATGATGGTGGTGTCTACGGCTTTTAACCTCGCGGTCTTCAGCTGCATCGCTCCCGGCCAATCCACATAAACACTGGTTAGCCATCATATTCTCATTGCTAGCTGGCACATCAAATGTCCACTGACATCAGTGACATCTATGGTTATGTGTCATCCACACTGAATGAGATAAATTTACAGCCCTTCACTGGTTGGGGATCCCAGTTGTAGATGTTGTAAGGGCTCAAAGGGAGCACATTAGATCTGAAGTGGATGAGATGCTTCACGTTTACTAAGAAACAGATATTGGTGGAGGAAGGCCCCAAACCAAAAAGTGGAAAAATTCTGAAGAGACCAGAGAAGATATCTTTCCATTTATTATCTGAAAAGTAGCAGCAGCAGCAAGTCTCATTTCACTGTGAGTCACAGATGAAAGCTAATGTGCCCTATGTAGTTTATCATCAACATATTAACATAAAAAATATTATTTCAAAATGTAGGATTTTTAGAAGAAAATAAACTAGGCATAAGGAAAAAGATATTGTAAAATTTATAAAAACCCTGGTTACTTGAGGTTGAAAATTGGTGATTTTTTTCCTATTGTTCCTAATTATTTCTCAAAAAAAATTTTTTAATTGAGAGGCAGGGAGGCAGACAGACAGACTCCCACATGTGCTCTGACCGGGACCCAGCCAGTGAGCCCACTAGGGGGCAATGCTCTGCCCATCTGGGGCCACTGCTCTGTTGCTTGGCAACCGAGCTATTTTTAGTGCTACAGGCAAGGCCATGGAGCCATCTTTAGCACCCAGGCCAACTTGCTTGAACCTTTTGAGCCATGGGGAATAGAGAGAGAGAAAGAGGGAAAGAGAGAGAAGGGGAGGGGATGGAGAAGCAGATGGGCACTTCTCCTGTGTGCCCTAGCCAGGATCAAACCCAGGACTTCCACAAGCCAGGTCAAAGCTCTACCGCTGAGCCAACTGGCCAGGGCTCAAATTTTTCATAAATATTTTTATCTAGTAAATGTCTTATTTACAAAATAAAGATTATTTCAGAAAAATGATGTAGGATATTTTAAACTTTAAAAACACTTTCCAAGAGAAAAAGGTAAAATGTAGAAAAATACTATAACTATTCTTTAAAGTCCTTTACCATTATTCAAATTTTTAAAAGATTTAAATTTTCTTGACTTATACAGCAATAAAGCTTGAACACTAGCTAAATTTTGGCTTAAGATCAGCAAAGCTGCCTGACCTGTGGTGGTGCAGTGTATAAAGCGTCGACCTGGAAATGCTGAGGTCGCCGGTTCAAAACCCTGGGCTTGCCTGGTCAAGGTACATATGGGAGTTGATGCTTCTTCCAGCTCCTCTCCCCTGTCTCTCTCTCCTCTCTCTGTCTCTCTCTCTCTCCCTCTCTCTCTCCTCTCTAAAATGAATAAATAAAATAAAATAAAAAATTAAAAGGAAAAAAAAATGCTAAAAAAAAAAAAGATCAGCAAAGCTGAAGATGTATATGCTTTTTCAAAATAAGCTTTTCATATAAAATTATAAATACGAACAAAAAACATTAGTAAATTTGAATCGCAAATATCAACATAAATACAAATAATTACAAAAGTTTTTATTAGGAATATTTTCAACCATGTACAGAAAGAATAGTATAAGCCTTAAGCACCCATCACTTAGCTTAATTACCAACACGTGGCCAAGCTTGTTTCCTCTCTACCCTCAACTATTCCTGCCCCCACCCATCCATGAACTATTTGAAAGTAAATCTTACTTCATCAGTAAATACCTGTTTATCATCTCTGAGAGGTACAATCTTTTGTGTTTTCAATAACCACAGTAACATTATCCCAACTAATCATCTCTTTAGATCAAATATCCAGTTTTCAGATTTCCCTACTAGTATTATAATTGTTTGTGTACATTTTATTTAGTTTGCTAATGTGAAAAGGCTCTCATTGGTCAAGTGTTATGATTTAAACATTAATAATTAAATTCATTTCAACACATTAAATATGCAAAACCTATTAAAAAGATCATATGTCACAACTATATGACTATTGCCTTGACACCTTACTTTGAAAATTGGTAAAGAACTAAACATATATCTTCATACGTTTTTAGGAAGAACTGGAATCATCCCCAGCTAGTTCTGAAGAAGAAAAGCTCTGCAGAGGAGAATGCCAGCCACCAAGCAAAGAAAAGTAAAATTTAAAAATTACGATTTGGCCACCACCAATCAAATCACTGACTCAACAAGGATGGATACAAAAACCATCAGGTAAAAAGCTGATGAGGAAACAAGGTATTCAAAGATGGGTTTCAAACTGAAATAGGAAAAACATACTCTGGTTGTCACCCTCATAACCGAAGGTCAAACTCAGCAAACCGATGGTGGGACCCTATATCCTATATCCTATATCCTAGTGCCTGTCTCCTGGTGTCGCTTGGCTTCTCTGGGCACCTTCTGCGGAACAGTCCTGCCAAAGGATTACACTGAACCTGGTCCAGCCTCCAGACTAAGCTTTCCATTTCCAAGGAATACAAGGACCAGGCTCAGGGAGGGATAAATTAGACCACAGGAAACAATCGGACAAATCCAAAGCGTGAGACGAAATAACTGGCTTAGTGTCTTAAAAAAAGTTTCACTGGAAAAGAAATGGGTTGGGGGAGGCTGTTCTTGAATAAAAATACTGAGGAAAACATAATTGTAAAACGCAATGTGTTTGAAAAAAAGCAACTAAAAAGACATACGTACTGAGATAAAGGGAAATTCTGAAGATGGCCTAGATTCATGGATGGATTAGATCAGGGGTTCCCAATCTTTTTACACAGGGGGCCAGTTCACTGTCCCTCAGACCGTTGGAGGGCCGGACTATAAAAAAAAACTATGAACAGGCCCTGGCTGGTTGGCTCAGCGGTAGAGCATCGGCCTGGTGTGTAGGAGTCCCGGGTTCGATTCCTGGCCAGGGCACACAGGAGAAGCGCCCATCTGCTTCTCCACCCCTCCCCCTCTCCTTCCTCTCTGTCTCTCTCTTCCCCTCCCGCAGCCGAGGCTCCATTGGAACAAAGATAGCTCGGGCGCTGAGGATGGTTCCATGGCCTCTGCCTCAGGCACTAGAGTGGCTCTGATTGAGGCAGAGCATCGCCCCCTGGTGGGCATGCCAGGTGGATCCCAGTAGGGCGCATGCGGGAGTCTGTCTGACTGCCTCCCCCGTTTCCAGCTTCGGAAAAATGAAAAGAAAAAAAAACAAAAAAACCAAAACTATGAACAAATCCCTATGCACACTGCACATATCTTATTTTAAAGTAAAAAAACAAAACGGGAACAAATACAATATTTAAAATAAAGAACAAGTAAATTTAAATCAACAAACTGACCAGTATTTCAATGGGAACTAAAAAAAAGACAGCCCCCATCTTTTGGGGGTAAAATTAATATAAGACAGGGTCTTTTTTTTTTTTTTTTTTTTTGTATTTTTCTGAAACTGGAAACGGAGAGAGACAGACAGACTCCCACATGTGCCCGACCGGGATCCACCCGGCACGCCCACCAGGGGGCGATGCTCTGCCCCTCTGGGGCGTAGCTCTGTTGCGACCAGAGCCACTCTAGTGCCTAGGGCAGAGGCCAAGGAGCCATCCCCAGTGCCCGGGGCCATCTTTGCTCCAATGGAGCCTCGGCTGTGGGAGGGGAAGAGAGAGACAAAGAGGAAGGAGAGGGGGAGGGGTGGAGAAGCAGATGGGCGCTTCTCCTGTGTGCCCTGGCCGAAGACAGAGTCTTATAATAGGGGAAACATGGTGTGTAGTAATATGGGGGGAAGACTTTTGGGCAAAGGGAGGATATAGGGGCCATTATGTTGTCGTACATTTGGGGGGAGTATAGGGGCCATTGTACTGTGTAGTAATGGTTATAGTGCTTTGTCCAGGGGTCCCCAAACTACAGCCTGCATGAAGCCCCCTGAGGCCATTTATCCGGCTCCCGCCGCACTTCCAGAAGGGGCACCTCTTTCATTGGTGGTCAGAGCATAGTTCCCATTGAAATACTGGTCAGTTTGTTGATTTAAATCTACTTGTTCTTTATTTTAAATATTGTATTTGTTCCCGTTTTGTTTTTTTACTATAAGATATGTGCAGTGTGCACTGAGGGAAGAAATACATAATATCTTTCTATTCTTTATTTACTTGAAATCGATCACTGAGAAACTTCATATCCAACCACTGAATGGTATGCGGACAAACGGCCCAGGGTCCCTTTCCTCTTCTGTACTGTCTTTCCTCAGCGATCCCTGCTCCTTTTCGTCCTCATCCTCCTCGTGGCCCTCTTTGGCATCATCCCTAACTTTCTCAGGATGAGGTAAGAAAAATGAGTCAATTGCATTATTCAAAATGCACACCACACAGAGGAATTTTAATGTACAGTCCATAAGAAATTGAAATGATTTCAATAATAAGTCATGAAGTGGGAAATTTTTTAATGAAATAAATACATGATTACTTACATATGCTGTGTATATTTCAGGTGGGGTTAGGGTTGTTTTTAAAATTTTCTTATTTATTTGAACCAAAACTTCTATCAACATGTACACTATTACCATCAACCCAGAAATTTTCTTCATGCTTCTTCCAAGTCAATATCGATCCCCATCCAGAAGTTATGACTGTTCTGATTTTTTCCCATCATAGTCTAAGATTTCATATAAATGGAATCAAACAGTATGTACTCTTTGTTGAAAGGCATCTCAGCAAAATGTTTTTAAGGTTCATTCATGTTGCTGCATGTATCATTAGTTTGTTCCTTTTTATTTCTGAGAAGTGTCCTAGTATATGAATATGCTGCAGTTTTTATTTATTTTATTTTTAGATTTTATTTATTCATTTTAGAGAAAGGAGACAGAGAGAGAAGGGAGGGAGGAGCAGAAAGCATCAACTCCCATATGTGCCTTGACCAGGGAAGCCCGGGGTTTCAAACCGGAGACCTCAGTGCTCCAGGTCGATGCTTTTACCCACTGTGCCACCGCAGGTCAGGTTATGCTGCAGTTTTTTAAATCCAGTTTCCAGATGATGAACACTTAGGCTGCTCTCAGTTTTTGGTTATTATAAGTAAAGCTGCTATGAACATTCCTGTACACTCCACCACCAAAAAAAAGTGACCAAATGATTACGTACTCTCCAAAGGACAGCTGCATTCCCCCAATGACACATTATCAGCCTCACCTCTTCTTCGCAGGTACTATCTGTGATCTGTTATTCTGCACCACCTTTTGTATGTCTTTGGGAGGTACTGGTAATGTATTTTTTTTACATTTTTTTTATTTGTTTATTTTTTTACAGAGACAGAGAGTGAGTCAGAGAGAGGGATAGACAGGGACAGACAGACAGGAACAGAGAGAGATGAGAAGCATCAATTATTAGTTTTTCGTTGCACATTGCGACACCTTAGTTGTTCATTGATTGCTTTTTCATATGTGCCTTGACCGTGGGCCTTCAGCAGACCGAGTAACCCCTTGCTGGAGCCAGCGACCTTGGGTTCAAGCTGGTGGGCTTTTTGCTCTAATCAGATGAGCCCACGCTCAAGATGGCAACCTCAGGGCCTCAAACCTGGGTCCTCTGCATCCCAGTCCGACACTCTATCCACTGCGCCACCGCCTGGTCAGGCTGGTAATGTATTTTTAAGAAAACTTCCTAGAATGCAATTTATATATGTGGGTTAGAAGATATAATCATGGAAGGTGAGTGGGGAAGTCCTGTCTTGTAAGAAATTAAATTGTTTAAGTGTATTCTGAAACTATGTAGACTAAGAAGTGAAAGTAACTTCTATTATTTGTTTATTCACTGCTCTTCTAATACAGCTGATAGTCACAAGCTCATATTTACATTTATTCTCTCCAGTGAAGCTGGCTGGATCAAAGTGAGAGAAACTGCAGTAGTTTAAGTACTTGTTAAATTAATTTTGACAATTCCTATGACTTTAAAATTCTTTCTCGCCTGACCAAGTGGTGGCGCAGTAGATAGAGCATTGGACTATCTGGATGCAGAGGACCCAGGTTTGAGACCCTGAGGTCGCCAGTTTGAGTGCAGGCTCATCAGGTTTGAGCAAAGCTCACCAGCTTGGACCCAAGGTCGCTGACTTGAGCAAAGGGTTACTTGGTCTGCTGTAGCCCCACGGTCAAGGTACATATGAGAAAGCAATCAATGAACAACTGAGGTGCTGCAATGAAAAACTAATGATTGATGCTTCTCATCTCTCTGTTCCTGTCTGTCTGTCCCTATCTATCCCTCTCTCTGACTCTGTCTCTATAAAAAACAAAACAAAACAAAAATTGTCTCTCATACCTTCCAAAGAAGTTTCACAAAGTCCTTCCTCCTGCCTGTAGACTTGCAAACTTCCCATCAGCCCACCTCCAGCCTAGGTTATGCAGCCTCAATCCCAGAGGACTGACTGCACCATGGTCACAGAGTCTTCATGTCGCTGTCGGCCGGCTCTGGTTTTGCTCTTCCATAAGGAACATAAAGTACTCTATTCAGGATGGCTGTTTAAGAGCAAAACACTGATTTGCAACACTGGAAAAAGCCAACACAAATTTTTGGCCAATTTTTAAAACTTTTAGCTATAAAATTTTAAGTTTATTTTATTGAAATAATCTAATAACCACCCAGGAAATATTTTCTTAAAAGCTTTTAAATCCCGCCCTGGCTGGTTGGCTAAGTGGTAGAGCGTCAGCCTGGCGTGCAGGAGTCCCGGGTTCGATTCCCGGCCAGGGCACACAGGAGAAGCGCCCATCTGCTTCTCCACCCCTCCCCCTCTCCTTCCTCTCTGTCTCTCTCTACCTCTCCTGCAGCCAAGGCTCCATTGGAGCAAAGTTGGCCCAGGCGCTGGGGATGGCTCCTTGGCCTCTGCCTCAGGCGCTAGAATGGCTGTGGTTGCAACAGAGCAACGCCCCAGATGGGCAGAGCATCGCCCCCTGGTGGGCATGCCAGGCGGATCCCGGTCGGGCACATGCGGGAGTCTGTCTGACTGCCTCCCCATTTCCAGCTTCAGAAAAATACAAAAAAAAAAAAAAAAAAAAAGTTTTTGAATCCCAACTAAAGACTCAATATTACAAGTTGAATTTAACCTCATACAGAAATTTTCTAGTCATCTCATCTTCAGAATTTCATATTTCAGTAACCAGCATCCTGGTCCATCCAGAGCCACATGTTATCTTTTCCACTTCTGCCCTCCCAACACCCAGTCTCATCAGTTTTACTTACTAATACCACTCAAATTCACCCACTTCCCTCCATATCCACTGCTACCACTGTAGTTTAAGATATCGTCCAATTGTTGTTTGGATTCCCACCAGTCCCCTAACTAGGCTCTCACACCACACTTGAACTCCCGCAATCAGTGCTCCTCTCTGCATAGCAGTAGGAAACCCAGTGTCCTCACCACCTTAAAACTGCTCCTCAGGAGGGCAAGAGGCCCTTCCCACCTCTCCAGCCTGTTTGGTATGGAATAAGGCTGGAGAGGTGGGAAGGGTCTACTTCTCTTTGTCTACACCACACTGGCCTTTCAGATTCTTTAAAATGTTCTTCTCCTTGGTTTAGGAAACATCAGATCATTGCCCAATGCCACCGTCTCGGGGCGTTCTTCATTGCCTCCCAGATCTACCCAGATCTCCCCCTGCCCACCCTCACCCTGCCCATTTGCTTGTTGAGTTCAACATTAAGGCTGAACATCAAATGCTTCCACAGTACAGTTCCTCTTTCCCATACAGCATTTATCACAATTATAATTTTGTGATTACCTTATTACTGTTTCCTGCAATAGACAGTAAGTTCTATTAAGCAGAAAAGAATCCGAGTTATCCTTTACTATATTGTGCCAGGCACAATAAATTGTAGCTGATTTTTCTCCACTCTCTGTACTTTGAGGCCTTTCCTAACATGCTTTCCAATGAGCAAACTTACTTTTTTCAGGAGTCTTATGTCATGCAATCTACTAAATCATGACTGGGGACGGGGGGGAGGAACCCCACAATCACTTCGCAACCTCCCCCAATATGCCGCCCTCCGGCAGCTTGGGCTCGGCCGGCCCTTCCCGCGGGGCGCGCAGCCCAGACACCCACCGTCGACAGTGCTTCCTCACCGAGCGGGATCGGTCACCGAACGGGATCGGTCACCGGCAGCAGAGGCGGCCACGCCCACACCGAACACAGGGCAGGGACGCCCGGCGTGCGCGTGCGTGCGTCCGCCTACGTGCACCGGAACGGCCGGCTGTGGGGCAGGTGTTGGGTCTACGTCCTGTGGCTTCAGATGCCCGAGCGGCAGCTTGGCCCCAAAGACGGCTTTATAGCCGGACCGAACCCTCGACTCCGTGGTAGAGCCTGGGAGGCCTCTGCGCTCTCCGCCCGGCAGCATGGGTGGCACTGACCTTCCGGGGACACGGCCGAGCGCAGTGCCGTCTCCTCCGCAGGCGTGTCCCGTAGAGTACGCTCTCCGCCGCAGCTCCCGCAGCCGGTCAGCGCCCTTCTCCCTCGCCTTTCCCCACCGGGGCGGGCGAAGGTCTGGTAGGAGCAGTGAACGGCGTCCGTGGCGAGACCCCCTCGCTCTCCGTACTGGGCGGAGCTTTGGGCTTGGTGTCTTAAAGGAGAGGTGACCTGGGGAGGAGCGCTTTTCTGGCTCCCCGACAAAATTCCTCCGACAAAAGTAACGTAGAGGGCAAGGTTTCTGCTGGGAAACTGCTCCTCACCATCTCCTGTGTTTCCATAGTTTAGAATGCTGGTGTGCTGAGTTTGTGTGGCAATCAGCTTTCCTTTTCTAGTTAAATTACGACGTCTTTTGTGTTTAATAAAGTATTTCATAAACGTCTTTCTAATTATTTGGAGTCAAGAAGTGCCGCCACCGTTTTGCAGGTGAGCCAATGGACTCGGGAAATAAAAGGCAGCTGATGCGCTGCAGGCCAACCGGGTCTGATTGCCGGGTCACTGAGGACTTCACGGAGATGGGGCCAGGACTCGCGTGGTTCTGAAAATGTAATTGGGAGAGCTAATGTTGTAGTAATATAAGGTTATAGTAATTAAATATATAGAAATATAAAAAATAATGGAAGCTATATAAAAGTAACTAAAATGATATTTAAAATTGTTGGAATCCATGGGAGTGCAAAAAGGCCAGAGTAACAGGCTCTATTGATAGGAAGAAAGGAACCCTGCCGGGTACTTCTCCTGGGGAGAAGAGCACCAGTACAAGCTAGGGGCACGAATTTTATAGGGTAAAGGGAGAGTCTCGAGCAAGTGGGTGTTGAATTAGAAGTCCTGGTATGTCTGGAATGCTCCTCCTTGGGGAGCTTACCAGCGTCTTGGAATTCCTCTGTCTCAGGGGCGATAGTCCAATAAGTAAGGGTGAGGTCTGACATAAGCAGAACATCAAGAGGGCGGTTTGGAATTACTGGTAAATTCACGTATCTAGCATTTCTCAACTCTGTGGTTACATATAAAAGAAAGGCAGTTATTAATTTTATAATATATGGTGAGGGGTGACGAGAAAGAGGAGAAAAAATTGGAAAATTATTGCTTCTTCTGGAGAGAACTCAAGAAAAGAATCTTGCCAACCCAAGTCCCTCATCCAGTTAAGGAGGTCGTCAATTTCCTTGCTGTGATGTCTTCCAAAACCTGAGTGAGGATGTAAAAAAATTTTGCGAGGTAATAATTTTGAATTGCTTGCTGCGAGTGCCGAGTGGACAGAGTGACATGGTGATGCATGGTTTCCTGGATGAGCCTCATGAAACGTGCTGGTCTGGTTCCTCTCGAATGGGAGGACATATGGAGATTTTTAGAGACAGGGAACCTGTTGGTGTAAGTTTTTGAAGGACTGAGTATGTGTGGTTTAAAAGGAAGGGGGTTTGGAGAACATTCAAAGGAGGGAACTTTTTGGGCTGAGGGGCGGCTTCTTCCTGTTGTCATCCCTACCTATTTGATATTTCCTTCATGAAGTTCTCCTTGGGGTATTGGGGAACAGGAGTGTAGGAGCATTTGATTGTAGGTAATCCTAGAGATTTCTCTCATCTGGGCCTGTAGGAACTTGATAAAGAAGGGGGAAACTATTTGGATAAGGAGGGTTGTATAGTGGGGGGTGAAAGTTCTTCCATGGTAAAGTTAGAGATATTCCTGGCAGCCCTGGAGAGAGCAGTTAGCTTGAGCTAAAAGAAATGTTTCATGTCCGTTTGTAGGCTCCAAGAAGACCCAGCGATCTTGTCCCCTTACTATGTGTTGGTCAAATAAGTTTTTAAGTATGATATATATCAGGGGTCTCCAAACTTTTTACACAGGGGGCCAGTTCACTGTCCCTCAGACCATTGGAGGGATGCCAAATACAGTGGTCCTCTCACTGACCACCAATGAAAGAGGTGCCCCTTCCAGAAGTGCAGTGGGGGCTGGATAAATGGCCTCAGGGGGCCGCATTGCGGCCCGCGGGCCATAGTTTGGGGATGCCTGATATATATGTTTGCTCGCTTATAGTTTGTATTGGGTGTGGGGGACAGCAGACCAGGTCATCATAGCCTAAGGCTTAGTTTTAAGACTAAGCTTTTACCCACACCCTTGACTGATTGCATGATGTGGGTGGTATGCTGTCACAAGGAATCCAATTATGCCTCAGATAAGTGACTTTGTATCAGAGACTTCCTTATTTGTATATTGGATTAAAGATTTTGGTTTCTACACTATAAAGTGGGACAGACCAGTTCCTGCTATCACCATTGCAGGAGCCTCCCTGATCCCTTGCCCTTCATGGGAAAAGCTGGTTTTTCTTCTTTTCCCTTGTCTTCTCTTGTGGTTTGCCTGTCTTGGTGAGACACCAATAAACAGGATGGCCCACCATCCTCCAACTCTGCCATTTCTTTACCATCTGCCCAAATCAAATGGGAACCTACATGTGAATGGCCACGATGGCGGCTCCTGGCCTTACACTATGTGAAAGGTAAAAAGACTGAGAAGCATTAAGAGGTGAATACTGTTCATTCTCCTAGTTCTTCAGGGATACAGAAGAGCTTTAGGGTTAGGGGACCTGTAGGGGTTGAAAGATAGGATTTAGGAAGTTTGTTGATATAGGGTTTCAGATTTTTCTGTTTCGCGAGAGCAGGTTTCAGGGTTGGCGTGTAGGGTTACGTAGATTTTTGCAATTTTCTGATTGGCGAAGGTCTGCATGCAGTTCTGTAAGGAACTAGTGAACACACGTAAGAGGCAGGGTCCAAAAGTTAGAAAAATAAATAGTGTGAGTGGACCAATGAAAGGCAATAGTCAAGAAACCCAGTTTGTGTGAAACCACTGATTCCATGTTTATGAATTCGCTGGGCTTCAGAGAGAGAGTGAGAATAAGACAGGGAAGTGGCCAGTCCCCCTGCCCCTAGACCTACTTCTATAGAGATTCCTAAAGCAACAGGAAGAGGGATTACCTGTACAGCTCGTTTGGTCCTTAGATTGACGGGTAGTGTACTAGGAATTGAAAGAGGCTCATGGGGTGGGATTAGGTTGATATTTGGGGTGAGATAGATTAGGGTACAGGTTTTTTTCCAATTAGTCGGGAGACACATATAGGTGTTATGCCGTTTTTCTACTTTAGCAGCAGTGGGAGTTGTCAGGATCACGGTGTGTGGAACTGTCCATGTGAAACTCAGTCCTTAGGTGATGTACTGCTGGAAGTGCCTCTTGGACAGGCTTTGAACTGTTTGCTGAGTAACCTGTAAATTCTGCAAGTACTTAGGTAAAGGGTGGTTACATTTCTACACTTTGCAGTTAGGGTTTAAGTCCTAGTGACCACTGCTTCTAGCTGGAATTAGCAGCAGATCCCAGCCTATAATAGGCATGGGGCATTGAGACAAGAGGAATAAAGGAGAAAGCAATGGAATCATACTGTCAATACCCACAGTAGAGATCTTCGAGGGATAACTAAAACTCAAATATTCAGGCAAGGCATAGTAAATGGCCCTTGTGTTTCCAAGAAATGAGATCAGTTTATCTGCTACTTGGAAGAAATACCTTAGGCTCATGAACGATGTCCTTGGGCCTTGAGTGGCAATTCCCAGCATGCTGGGCAAGGTCAGGTCACAGGTAGCTGGAGCAGGGCTAGAAGAGACTGAACCCTCCCTCCATGGAGCAAGGGGGCAGCTTACCTTCTCATGTCCCTCTTTCCACAGCAATGATGTGTCCCTTGATGGAGCCGGGAAGCCTGGCAGGCTTCAGTTCAATGACCTTTCTTTCCACTCTGGAGCAGAACCCTGATAAAATCCTATGAAGCCCTTTAGGGTGTTGGAGACTTTAAGAGTGTATGCCAAAAGCTGATATTTCTTGACTTCTTTTGGGCCTTATTTGCCTTTTCTGTTACTTCCTTGGCCATTATAGACCTTAAAAGCCATGCTCAGAAGATCTCACTGAGGGGCTTGATTAAGAGAGCAAAATTGGGAATCCAGTGTCTAAAGAAGCCCATTAGACTGAGGAAAGAAAGGATTTGATTTGTGGTGGTAGGTGGTTGGGGACTGCGAAGGGTTTGAGTTCAATCTAGGGTGAGACCTCAGGTGGTGGGGGTTAAGGTGATGCCCAGGTAGGCTACGAACTGAGAGTGAAGTTGAGCTGTAGCAGAGAAGACATGATATCCCTTCACAGTAAGGAAGTTAAGAAGAGTAGTGGTGTGTCTCCTTGAGGCAGGCAGGGAGGGGCTGCAGAGGAGTAGGTTATTTACATATTGTAAGAGAGTACTAGTTTTGAGATTGCATGCTACTAAATCCTGAGCTAGTGCCTGCCCAAACAGGTGTGGGCTATTTTTGAACCCCTGAGGTAAGACAATCCATGTAAATTGCTGGGCTGCATTAGTGGCCGGGTCAAGATAAACAGAAAGTAAGAGTTAGGGTGTAGAGGAATGTACAGAAGGCATTCTTGAGGTCTAGGACCATATGTGAGTTGTGTTTGAGGGAATGTTTGACAGTAACCTGTAGAAATTAGGGACTACTGGATGGAGGGGAATTACTGCCTCATTAATCAGGTGTAAGGCTTGTATGAGGCGAAAAGCCCCTGAAGGTTTTCAAAGAGGAAAGATGGGGGTATTGCAGGGAGAGTCCATGGGGAAGAGTAAGCCTTGATTTAAGAGGTGGGTAATTATTGGTTTAAGGCCTTAGAAACAGACACAGTTGCACATCAAAGACTTCACATACAGATTATGAATTAAGGAATTTAAGTGAGCATGCTTTACTTGTTTCAATTAAAATTATACTAGAGATATTTTCTGACAAACAAAGAGGAAAACAAATTACTTCAGCATGTGAGGGGGAGGAGGGGATTAAAAACATAGTGGAGAAAGGAGGGGTCCCTGGCCAGCAGGGGAGGAGAAAGTGAGACTGGTATTTGCAGGCAAATGAGAAACAGGATCCAGCAAAGGGAGGAGAGGGGGCTTTCTGTAGGGAAGAGACTCAAGTGGAAGAGATTTGCGGAGGGACCAGAGAGGGGTCCCGAGAGAGGGGTTCCCTGGGTGTCAGGCAGGAAGGGGAGAGTGGTAGGAGTCCGTGGACAAGGAAAGATTAGGAGCGGAGGTTTTAGGTGAGGTTTCTTTGGCCAACAACCAGCCTGTGTGTAGAAAAAGCGGCACAGAAATTAAGGACAGGAGGGAAGGGAGAAGAAAGCCGGCACATAAGGAATCTCAGAGACCTTCCCAGTCTGGTGGCAGAAATTATCTAGGTCCCTCAGCATATTGTAATAGTATGTCCCATTTTCAGGCCAATGGGAGTCATTGTCTAATTTGTATTGGGGCCATGCTGTGTTACAGAAGAAAATGAGGTTTTTTTGTCTTAAGGTCAGAGAGACCCAACTTAGTGAGGTTTTTTTATGAGACATCCTAGAGGGGTCTGGTCGGAAGTCTTAGACTCTGAAGAGCCGTGGAGACAGGTGAGCAAGAGGGGGCATCCCCGCCTTTTATCACTGTCCCAAGAGGAGAAAATCTCCGTGTGGAGGAGTCACCCCTGATAGAGGTCGTCACCACCTGTCAGGAAGTTCCGAGAGAGAGAGTGGAGAGGTTTGGCTAGGCGCCTAGTCTTCCGTGCTGTCTACTGAGACTGAAAGTCAAACCCTTCAAAAGCTGAGGTGTGTCAGAGAAAACCGTCCAACCAGAGAAAATTTTGTGGAAAAGAGAAGCTGACTGGGGAAGGGGAACAGAGAAACTCCTTACCTTCTGGTCCAGCAGGCGTTCAGGACAGGGTTAGACTGCTGGCCAATCAACCTACAATTACATATCCAAACAGAATCAGGGAGTAAGCCCAGGACGAGCTGCCGCTGCCCATCGCTTCCCTGGTTGTAAGTTTTGATGGCAAAGAGGGATTGTCCAGGCAGTTAGTACCCTGTCCTGGGTTTTGGCACCAAATGTTGGAATCCATGGGAGTCCGAAAAAAACAGAGTAACAGGCTTTATTGAAAGGAAGAAAGGAACCCTGCCGAGTACTTCTCCCAGGGAGAAGAGCACCAGTACAAGCTGGGGGGGGAGGGGGGACACGAATTTTATAGGGTAAAGGGAGAGTCTTGAGCAAGTGGGTGTTGAATTAAAAGTCCTGGTATGTCCGGAATGCTCCTCCTTGGGGCGGCTTGCCCCTTCTTGGAATTCCTCTGTCTCAGGGGCGATAGTCCAGTAAGTAAGGGTGAAGATAAGCGGAACATCAAGAGGGCAGTTTGGAATTCCTGGTAAATTCACATATCTGTCAAAAATAATTATTAAAATTAAATAAGGTTATGCCATTTGGATAGGAATTAATATAGTGGCTTGGTGCCATAACTGTGTAATGTGATAGACTATTTACAAGCGGGGCCCAGTTAGTATGTGTGTGAAGTTATACATAGATGAGAAGTGGCTTGGTTACTTTGTAAGTTAATGTAAATAAGAACATCTTAAAAAGTGGTTTGAAGTAAACATTTCAGTAGATTAATGTAAAAGGGATTCCCTGCGAGGAACTCCCAAAAAGGTGGTTTGAGGTGATAATCCTATAGATTGACACCTGTTAGAAGGACTGGCCAGAAAAGGTACTAAAGCTGGGGAGCCCCGTGCTGCATTCGTCACCCAGATCCAACGTTGATGTGGACTGTCTCCACGATGCTCTGAGCTCTGAAAAGAGACAGCCGAGAGGAGCACACCCATGGGGCCCCCTTAAGCTGTACCCAGGCACGCCAAAAGGACTTGTGAGTGATAAACTGCCTGTGTGATTATTGCAACTAACTCTGTGTCGGTGGTATCTTTCCTCTGGTGGCAGTTAGTGCTGGCACTTATCATTAGTATCTCTTAGTTGTCTCAAAGAGGCTGCCAGCCCTGCTGGTAAGCAGGAGTGTCCCACTGAGTGGGTAATCAAATCAGGGACACCTGATTGACGTAGAGCTTGGGCTCTACTGGGACAGCTTCCAACAGACCAGCAATTTTATGAAGGGGAGAACTCACTAGAGAAGCCCAGTGCTCTGGTTTCTTACCTGCCCATCTTTAGGAGCCCATCCCTGGTCCCTGAGACCACCAACTGCTAAGGCCTTGGTTGGACTCTGGATGTCAGCCCCCTGCTCCTCTCACCCCTTCAATAGGAAATTCCTGGATAGCAGAGAGCCTATGGTTGTGACTTAGTGAAGCCACCTAATTGGAGAATACTTGCAGTAATCATATGAGAGGAAATTACATTTATTGGTACTTGTAGTCCAGCAGAACACATTGCTTTTATGCTCATTAAATTATTTCTTCTCTCTTTTCCCCTTTTGCCAACTTCTATTATGAATCTACCTTTGCCACCCAGGTTAGTGTATCTTAAGGTTCTCTTTACCAAGCCACAGTCGCAGAGCTCCAGGGAAAAGCAACCTGGTCTCATCTCTCCAGGCAGAGGAGAACAGAAGCTCCATATCCACGCATGCTGCAAATGGCTTTTCCAGTCTACCTGAATCATTACCAGCTAGAAGCAGCAGTCATTGGGACTTGGACGTGAGCTGCAAAGTATAGAATTGTGACAACAATTCCAGTACTATGCAAACTTTTCCTAGATGTGGACTTTTCCTGAACTCCTGCTCCTTGTGACAGCTCCTAACAGACTGAACTGGGGTTGGGTTGCATTTTTTAGGGATCTGGCATGGTGTTGGGGCCAACTTGGACTTGGTGAACATGTTAAGGACACTACTCTTTTATGGATACTTGCTGTATTGGCCAAGAGTTTGCTTAAAGGCTTTAATCACTGTAAAAAAAAATAGAAGACTGACTGGATAAAGAAGATGTGGCACATATACACCATGGTATACTGTTCAGCCATAAGAAATGATGACATCGGATCACTTACAACAAAATGGTGGGATCTTGATAACATTATACAGAGTGAAATAAGTAAATCAGAAAAAAACAAGAACTGCAGGATTCCATACATTTGTGGGACATAAAAAACGAGACTAAGAGACTTGGACAAGAGTGTGATGGTTACGGGAGGCGGGGGGAGGGAAGGAGGGAGAGGGGGAGGCGGTGGGTGAGGGGCACAAAGAAAACTAGATAGAAGGTGACGGAGGGACAATCTGACTTTGGGTGATGGGTATGCAACATAATTGAATGACAAGATAACCTGGACATGTTTTCTTTGAATATATTTACCCTGATTTGTTGATGTCACCCCATTAAAATAAAAATTTATTTATAAAAAAATTATTTCTTGAATTAAGTATTACCTCTTTTATTACAAATGAATAAACTAGTTCAGCCTTAAATAGCTCCCTGAGAGCAAAGATCAAGTATTGAGTGTCATCATGTCCACTCTGTTTCCTCATCAAGTCCCACGTCTGGCAGTTTAGGCACTGAATATTGAAAGGCAGAAAACTGAAAACACGGGACAAACCGAAAACACAAGGAAGGCTAGTGTGTCCCAAAAGAAAAATTTATTTAATATGCCTGGGTGCAAGTGTGCTGAGACCAACAAAAGGGTGTCAGCCCTGAGCTGCGGGAGAGAGCATTAGATGTAGGGGTTACTGCGGGCACTTGGACATACTTAGATTAGTATATTGGGGTTTGTTGCCTTAGTTACAGACTGTCTCCTTTTCCCAACCTTCAGGCCCCTCCTGATGTCCTTGTCTTAAGAATATTTTTCAGAACCTTCCCAGGGTGGGGGGAGTTGATTAAGGGGAAGGGAAGGTTGGGTGAGGAAAATGTTTACTGAAGAAGTTGCCTTAGTAGAAGTTGGGTGAGGGGAATTTGAGTTTTTAAGGAGCCAATTTAGCCCTAACATTCCAGCCTTTTGTTGTTTATGGAAAAGAACTGAAGGTCTGCCTTCCATAGCTGCTTCCTGCTGGTTAGGGTTGGTGAAGTATTTATGGGGAGGGGGATGGATGACAGTTGGCTGGTTGTTGATAGTGGTCTTCTTAGGTCTGGACCAGGTGGTATGGAAGCGGTGGCTTGAAGTAACATAATCTCTGTAAGGGACTGGTTTGCAAATGCCCTTTGGTGGTCCTGAAGGAAAGAAGAAAGGTATACAAGACATGATCTGGAAATTAGAGTAAGTATGAGGAAGAATATGGAACCTATGAAAGGTAGTAGCCATGCATTGATTTCCTACCTAGACAACAGAGGAGAGAGGGGGTAATCAGTGGGTTGGAGGGACTGTGGATCCTAATAATTGAGATGGAGGAAGGAAACAGTAGTCCTGAAAATTTAAAGAGTATTAAATAAGTGGCCCTCATATCTAATAGGAAAAAAGTGACCTTACTGATGACTAGTAGTGTTACCCGAGGCTCTGCCATTTACATGGTGGAGGGGGAGGCTTGTGGCAAGTCTGGGCTCTGTTAGTGTTTTGTTTTTTACCCTAGGGAGAGGCCTGGACAAGAAGAGATGGTTCTCTTGTTTTGACGGGCTTGTGGGTGGTTCAAATTTCAATAGCCCTTACAACTACAAAGACCAGGAATTTATGGAAGTTATAGAGAAGATAAAACTTAAGACAAAGTAAGAAATGCATTATGAATCTGGTATAGAAAGAAGGGAAGAACAGGTTGTGATTATGTATGGTTTTGGAAAAGTGGAATAAAATGATATATGTATTTAATTGTAGTCTATAAAAACTGCCTTGTAAATACTTTTCCCTCTACACAAACCTTCACCATTCAGAAAAAAACAGCCTCTTAGAACAATTTCCTTTATCTTTCTTTTAAACATACCTCTGTACCTTATACCTTTTACTATTAAAATCATAGTTTCTTTCAAATTAATCAGAATTCTGTTTTTAAAAACCTTAACTTTTAGTGAGGACTTAATCAGAAATTAGCAATTTTAAGGCACACTCTTAGGTAAGAGGTGCTTTTTTTTTTCATTTTAGAGAGGAGAGGGAGAGACAGAGAGAGAGGAGAGACAGAGAGAGAGAAGGGGGGAGGAGCTGGAAGCATCAACTCCCATATGTGCCTTGACCAGACAAGCCCAGGGTTTCGAACCGGCGACCTCAGCAATTCCAGGTCGACGCTTTATCCACTGCACCACCACAGGTCAAGCCAGAAATTAGCAATTTTAGATTGATATTTTTATGAACTGTGGATGAAAAAAAAGATGGGGTCACAAACTAGACCTGACAAGCTCAGATGAGTTTTGCACGATGGCCTTGTAAATTTAGAATTTGTCCTTGACAGCCTTACAGGATGACTGAAGAGAAGGGCAGGAGGGGCTGCTCAGAAGCTGCCACTTGGATTTTAAAAGTCCTTTTTTCTCCTTTACACTGAGTTTTACTGTCTGGAGAGAGAGGTGAGAATTTTTCTTTTGAGCTTTGTAGGAGAAGTAGGAGGAAAGCCTGAGCCAAATCAGGGGTGGTGGTTAAGAGGATTATGGAGGTTATGGAAAATAAGAGAATATCTCAGCCCAGTAACAGGGTGGGACAGCAGGGGAGAAGTAAAAAGGTGTGTGTGAAAGTGAGGGATTATAGCATGCTTTGTAGGAGTGTGGTCAACATGGTTGGGAAATTTAGCCATCAATCCCAACAACAGAGACCACAGACTGGCAGAGTAAATTGTCCCTGTATTTATAAGGAAAAGAAGTTGGCCTACCTGCCACCATCAAGTTTTGCCCAAGGCTCAGAAGATGTGGGGGTTTGTCCCCAGACACCATCAGTCTTCATCAGCCAGGCCTATCAGCTCCAAAAAGGGGGGATCCAGGATGACTAGGAAGTGAAGGGGTCTTGCCTAGAGAGATCCAATCACAGCCTGACTTCTACTGGAGCCCACTGCAAAGGGGGCAAGGTTTTGGGGGTAACCTGGATTAGGGCATTTGCTGACCCAGTGACCTTCATTGCTGCACTTAAAGCCAGCACCTGGTGGAGTGTTAATAGGATATTTTTGTTGTTGTTTTTGGAATGCTGTTAGTACTCCAGGATTGAAAGTGAGCTGGTTTTTGCTTTGGGGCTTTTGTCCCTGTTGCTTAAGACCTTGAAGACCAAGTTTAAAAGGTCTCACTGGGGAGTTATGTGGTAAGGTACCAAAGAGTTGCAAAAATTAATATTAGTATTTTAGGAGAGAAAGTCAGGTTTCTTGCCCTGTCCTTTCTTTAGAGAATAGAGAGAGAAGGATATGGGAGTTTCCTGACTTACAAGGACAACTGGGTCATTTAGTTTAACTATAATTCTCTGAAAGGGTTAAGGTTATCTGGAGAACTTCCTTTCTTTTTCAATAAGAGACAAATTTACATACCACCCTACATTGATCTTAGCTCTCCTTCCCTTCCTGGAATCCTTTTTTTTTAGAGTCAGAGAGAGGAATAGACAGGGACAGACAGACAGGAATGAAGAGATGAGAAGCATCAATCATTAGTTTTTCCTTGCGCATTGGGACACCTTAGTTGTTCATTGATTGCTTCTCATATGTGCCTTGACCACGGGCCTTCAGCAGACCAAGTAACCCCTTGCTTGAGCCAGCGACCTTGGGTCCAAGCTGGTGAGCTTTGTTCAAACCAGATGAGCCCGCGTTCAAGCTGGCGACCTCGGGGTCTCAAACCTGGGTCTTCTGCATCCAGTCCGAGGCTCTATCCACTGTGCCACCACCTGGTCAGGCCCTTCCTGGAATCCTGAGAGTAACATACTTCAAGGCAAAGGATGGGAGATAGACACTAAAAGATTTATGAATGTCTTAGATATGTAAAACGCCATCACTATTGTGTTACCTTGAAAGTTTTAACGTTCTTTGTAAATACCCTAGACAAATGTTATAATCTTGTTAATGATTGTGTCATGCTGTCATGCCCCCCAACCTGTATGTAGTCAAAGGGTATATAACCAGCCTCTGAAATATACTTGGGGCACACAATTTGGGTCTGCTATGCCCCGTGTCAGCCATATGCAGCTGGCATATTTAATAAATCTTCTCCTTTAATAAAACTCTTCAAATTCATCTGGACTTGGTGTCTCTACATAAACCCAATGAAGTGAGGTACAGTGCCTTTCAGAATCTGGGGTATGGTACTTTACAACATTTGGGGGCTCGTCTGGGATCCGGTGTTTCATGTCACCGGGTAGCGACACCCCAAATTGAACGGTCTCTCTGCTCTCTGCCCGGTCCCGCTTGAGTCTCAAGGAGAGGTATGACACATGACATGTTTTCAGGGCTCCTGGTTTTCCTGTGGGTTCGACAGTTCTCCAGTAGACACCCCCGGTTCCCAAATTTGACAATTTGAACAATTCGGCAGAGAAATCAAGGAGGTAGGTAAAGCAACTCTTTTTGCTTTACTGAATTCTGGCTTTCCTCTTGCTTTTTTTTTTTTTTTAATCTTTTTTACAGGGACAGAGAGAGAGAGTCAGAGAGAGGGATAGATAGGGACAGACAGACAGGAACGAACATAGATGAGAAGCATCAATCATCAGTTTTTGGTTGCAACACCTTAGTTGTTCATTGATTGCTTTCTCATATGTGCCTTGACCGTGGGCCTTCAGTAGACCGAGTAACCCCTTGCTTGAGCCAGCATCTTGGGTCCAGGCTGGTGAGCATTTTTGCTCAAGCCAGATGAGACCACGCTCAAGCTGGCGACCTCGGGGTCTCGAACCTGGGTTCTTCCACATCCCAGTCCGATGCTCTATCCACTGCACCACCACCTGGTCAGGCTGAACTCTTGCTTTTGCTTTTCTTTTTGAGACTGGTACTGGTCAAATTTGTTTGAGGCTAGAATGTAGGTAGGGTAGATACGGGACTTCCTGAGTTGTGACTCCAGAGATGTGGAACTCCAGTGATGTAGGTAGGGCCTTCAGAGCTGCTTTACTGAGTTGAAACTCCAAAAATTTGTAGGTGAGGTAGATCTTTTGTTTTGCTGAGTTGTAACTCTGGAATTTTGTAAGTAAAGCAAATCTGTTGCTTTTACTGAGTTGTAACTCCAGAGGTGTGTATGTAGAACAAATTATCTGCTTTGCTGAGTTGAAACTTCGGAGGTATGTAGGTAGAGCCAGATATCCAGCATTACTGAGTTGAATCTAGTCTCACTGTGGACTTTCCAAAGATCAAGACATTGGTAGGAGGTCTGTTGGTCCTGATTAGAATTCTCTGAGATGCATTTAGTTGTACTCTGGAAAGCGGGCTTCCAGAGATGTCCATTTGTGTTTGCACATTTAGTCATACTCTGAGAAGACAATTAGTAGGACCTGAAGTGAGCAGATCCATCAGTTCTGTCTAGGGATTTTCGGAGACATCTATTTGTGTTTGCATGTTTGTACATTTCTCTAGGAAGACAATTAAAGAAAACTGAGTAGAGACCCCGAACTTCCAGAGGTAGCTAGTTGTGTTATGCTTTTAGAGAAAAATCTGAGTAGGGATACCTTTGTATTTGTCTAGATCTCATTCTTTGCTTCTCTTATGTCTATCTAGAGATCCCTGGTTTAAGAAAATCTCTGGTGCCTAAGCCTAAGTTCTGGGAACTTGGCTAGGAGAACACCTGAGAGACACCTGAATGATTGGTGTGTGAGTGGGACTCTCTGGTGCCTAACCCTAAATTCTGGGAACATGGCTGGGAGAACACCTGAGAAACCCCTGAAAGTGGAACCCCTTCTGTTGGGCAGATAAAATGTATTATGCTCACTTTGTTAAAAATAGGCGCTGCCCACGTGAGGCCGTCGCCCAGGTGATATTAATGTGTGTTGAGAATCCTTGTAGCCTGGGGCTTGGTTTTGGGATTAAGCCTTTCCCACCCTTTTTTGATGTGGGGTGGTACAATCCAATCATGCCTCAGAGAAGTGACTTTGTATTAGAGACTTCCCTATTTTTGTATATTGGATTAAGAGTTTGGATTTCTACACTATAAAATAGGGAAGGAACGGGAGCTTGGGCTCTTGGTTCCTGAGATCATCATTAGAAGAGAGAGCAGAGGAGAGCAGAGAAAGGCCACGTGGAGGAGGCCAGGAGAAGCAGCCAAGATGGTGGAGTGCTGAGTGAGATGACAGTTTGTGTAGAGTTGTATTTGGGATAAGGAAGGAGATGGGGAACTGAGGAGAATAAGGCTGGTGAGCTAGAAACCTTTGATTCTAGGAAACTCGGATAAGTCAGTGGCTTTGTGAGCACTGAATGTGAGTGGGTTTTGGAGCCCAGTGTGTATTTTTACTTGCCTGCCGGGTGCAAGCTAGGATTAAAGACTATGGCCCACCAGTTTGTGACTCTGTTGTTTCTTTACCGACTGTCCGAATCCAATGCGAACCTGCATGGGCCAGGCAGCTGCTGTGATAGTGGCCTTGGCCCTGGCTTTTGGCTTTACACCTTCCTTTATCTATTGAGCTGTGTGAGTAAGTAATCTGTTTGCCTCTTTGGTTGTCAGAAAAATCTCTAGTATGATTTTAATTAGAATAAGTAAGTGCGCTCATTTAAATTTCTTAATTTATGATTTGTGTATGTGAAGTCTTTGTTTAATGTATAACTGTGTCTGTTTCTAAGGCCTGAATTGAATTTTTGCATGCAGAATTAGAAATTTCTGGGCAAAAGTAAAAGGAAATTCGTGAAACGAGCCTAAAAAATATAAAATCTTTTTTTCTTGGATCCAAGACCCCTAGGTTCAGGATACTCTATCTGACTGCTCCCCTGAAGAAACTATTCTCTTCTGTTGGCTCCTTTCTCTTGTTCTGTGTGATGATTGACACCTCTATAGTCAAACATCCTTTATTCTAAGTGTTAGTTATTGTCTGTCTTATCTTTCTTGCATTTATTAGTGTGATAATTCCTGCCTTCTCTCTGGGCAGTTTGAAGTGTTTCTCCAGCCTCTGGGGAAGGGCTGACAAGTAAGCGGTTTGGGTGAGAGAAAAGCAGGCCTGGGAAGTGCTATGGCCAAAGCAGCGGGGGAAGGGCGCTAGAGTAAGATGGCAGGGACAACTAAGGGTGAAGTGACTAGAGAAAGTATGGAATAGAAACTAGATTTAGATATCCACCTACTGACCAAAAGAAATTTTACCCATTTGGAAAAAACAGGGTAGGAATAGTATGAAAAATTGGAACTTTGCCTTAGAAAAATCATAAGAAAAGAAAAAGAACAGGGTCAGGTAAAAGGATTTACAAATTGACAAACCATGAGTGTGGGCCTTGCTGGTTGTCAGTTCTTTGAAATGAATTGCAATTCCAGAATGAGTGATGAGATAATGAGTAATAGGATTATAGGAAATAGGATTATCAGGACATTCCAGAATAAGTACTGGGATCATGAGTAACAGGATTATAGGGGATGGGGTTATCAGAGACAGGCCCTCCAGCTGCCTCTCCCTTCCCCTCCCTAGCACATAGGGGTCCTAGGAGCCCTCCATGGGTTGGGATTAATGGCTATTGTCCTCCACTGGTGTATAGAAAATTATAGAAGGGAAAATAAGTGTAAAGTGAACAAGAGTAGCACTGGGAGAAGGGTTCCGACTCTCTCCCATGGGACCAAAGTGGGTGTTGGGTCCCTGCAAGTTTCCCCTACCCTTCCCAGTTCCTTCGTGTGGCATGGTGGTTGTCTAATGTAAAAAGCATGGCATTCATGAGGAAGACCCACTGCTTTAGCCATAATAGTTCCCCCTTGGGCACCAAGAATCCCAGGCACCCTGATCCCCATATTGACTTAATAGTGTAAATTACTGTGGGTCAAAAAAGGGTTAGTATCTCTTTGCCAGCTGGGTAGTTTGTACCAAAGACCCCTTATTGTGTAAAAAATATTTTCCATGTTAGGAATATGTATGTTATTTCAAAGGCCTCTTGTTAATTCTTTTTATTTAATGATTCATAACCCTGTGATATTGAAATATGGGTTTAAGTATTAGAAAAATATATAATAATTTTTAATAATGTCTTTTTATGTAATGTTTAGATTATTATCATTTTGAAACAATACTGTTAAAAATTTCTTTTGAATGCTAAATACTGAGTTATTCAGCAGTGTAGAGACTCTGGAATCCTAAAGGAGACACCAAACCTGTTCCTCCTGCAAGCTTTTACCCTCTTTTATTTGATCCAGCTAATAATGCTGTTCTTGTCTTTTTCCAAAAGTTTATACAGACAGAAAAGGGCCTTCAAGCCTCTCAACGAGATCTTCTGACCATGGCTTTTAAGATCTATAATGAAAAAGAAAAAACAAAAACAAAAAAGAAAGAAAAAAAAGAAACAGGAAAGGCAAATAGAGCCCAAAAGAGATCAGGAAAATACCAGCTTTTGGTATACTCCCTTAAAGGGTCCAATGCCCCGAAGGGGCTTCATAGGATTCCATCAGGGACCTGCTTTAAGAGTGGAAAGAAAGGTCATTGAGCTAAAGCCTGCCAGGCTTCTCAGCCCCCACCAGGGACATGCCTTTGCTGTGGAAAAAGGGACACAAGAAGGTAAGCTTCCCCCTTGCTCCACAGAGGAAGGGTTTAGTCTCCTTTAGCCCTTTCAGCTACCTGTGACCTGACCTTGCCTAGCATGCTGGGACTTGCCACTGAAGGCTAAAGGTGCCCAGGGCCTTTGGCCCCATCTCACGTCACTGTAAATGAGCCTAGAGTATTTCTTCCAAGTAGCAGGTAAACTGATCTTATTTCTTGTAAACATAAGGGCCATTTACTATGCCTTGCCTGAATATTCAAGTTTATCCCTCAAAGATCTCTATTGTGGGTATTGACAGTCTGATTTCTATTGCTTTGTTTAATATATAATGTCTCCTTTATTCCCCTTGTCTCAATGCCCCATGCTTATTTTAGGCTGGGACCTGCTCCTAATTCCAGTTAAAAGCAGTGATCATTAGGACTTAAACTCTAGTTATAGAGTGTAAAATATGATCACAATTTCAGTGCCTTATGGACTTTTCCTGAATATATGTGACTCCTGCTCTTTGGGACATTTCTCATACTGAAGTGAGAATTGGGTTACATTTGCAAATAATATAAAGCAATGATATTGTTGACAAAGACTTAGTAAAATTACGTTACATGTTAAGAACATTTAAGACTATAAGAATATTATTTTAAATCCTGTTGTATTAGTTAGAACTTTGTTTTTGTTTAATAATCTAGTAGGCTTTGGTCACTTTATTGTAGTAGGACACTTGTTATAGTATTTGTTAACATTAGCTATGTGAATTTTATTGTTTATTTTATATTTTTCCAGTCTGCCTCAAAATTGGAACATAGAAATTAGGAATTCAAATAAATAGAAAAATACCACTTAAAACTAGTGGGGTTTGGCCCTGGCTGGTTGGCTCAGTGGTGGAACGTTGGCCTGGCGTGCAGGGGACCCGGGTTCGATTCCCGGCCAGGGCACATAGAAGAAGCGCCCATTTGCTTCTCCACCCCCACCCCCTCCTTCCTCTCTGTCTCTCTCTTCCCCTCCCGCAGCTGAGGCTCCATTGGAGCAAGGATGGCCCGGGTGCTGGGGATGGCTCCTTGGCCTCTGCCCCAGGCACTGGAGTGGCTCTGGTCGCCGCCCCGGAGGGGCAGAGCGTCGCCCCCTGGTGGGCAGAGCGTCGCCCCTGGTGGGCGTGCCGGGTGTGTCCTGGTTGGGCGCATGTGGGAGTCTGTCTGACTGTCTCTCCCCGTTTCCAGCTTCGGAAAAATACAAAGGAAAAAAAAAGAAAAAAAAACAAGAAAAAAAAAAACTAGTGGGGTTTGTGGAACCCTTATTGCCAAAGGTTTATTCGAAACCAATTAGAAAAAGATTTTGCCAACAAGAAAGGGATAATTAGAAAAGCCAAACTTAGAATCTATTACAGAAGACATAATATCTGAGTATTTAATTTGTGTCCAAGTGAATATAAGTAAAATAAGGAAATTATAGATAAAAACAGGGAAAAAGAAATTTCCTAAGTAAACATTTAAAAGTAGACTTTAATAAAATAATTGACAATTGTTAGGAAATTGCTATATAGAATTCTTTCCAGGTTTAGCTCGCCCATTCTCGTGTTGGGCCTACATTTGTGTCCACAGTCTCAAAGCTGGTAAGAAAGGAACTCAATATTAATTAGAAACTAATTTTTTTTCTTTTTTTTTCTTTTTTTTTTGTATTTTTCCAAAGCTGGAAACGGGGAAAGATAGTCAGACTCCCGCATGCGCCCGACCGGGATTCACCCGGCACGCCCACCAGGGGGCGACGCTCTGCCCACCAGGGGGCGATACTCTGCCCTTCCGGGGCATCGCTCTGTTGCGACCAGAGCCACTCTAGCACCTGGGGCAGGGGCCAAGGAGCCATCCCCAGCACCTGGGCCAACTCTGCTCCAATGGAGCCTCGCTGCGGGAGGGGAAGAGAGAGACAGAGAGGAAGGAGAGGGGGAGGGATGGAGAAGCAGATGGGCGCTTCTCCTGTGTGCCCTGGCCGGGAATCGAACCCGGGACCCCTTGCACGCCAGGCTGACGCTCTACCACTGAGCCAACCGGCCAGGGCCTTAGAAACTAATTTGAAGTTACATTGTACCCATAGGCACCAAAAAGTTCAGGACAAATAAAATGCATGAGTCAAATCATAAAGGAAACATAACCACCCCTTCCTTAAGTACTTGCAGGGTTTGCAGGTTACTCAGCAAACTTCAAAAGACTGTCTGAGAGGTGCTTCCAATATTGCCAAGAAATCCAGTACATCACCCAAAGACTGATTCTCACATGGACAAGTCCACACACTGTAATCTTGACAACTCCCACTGCTGCCAAGGTAGAAGGATAGCATACCCTACTCCAACCACAAACCAGAAACTGGTTGGTCTACGTATGGCCGAGGAATAAAAAAACTTACTAAAAACTCCCTTTTTAATCAGACTTTGGAGAAAGGAAAACTAGGGTAAAAAGAAAGTCAATTTAATTGTCACTAAAGGTTAAAAATTTTAAAAATAAAATTTCTGACTAAAAGTAAGTTTTTATTTTATTTTTTAATTTTATTTATTCATTTTAGAAAGGAGAGAGAAAGGGAGAGAGAGAGAGAGAGAGAGAGAGAGGGACACAGAGAGGACAGAGAGACAGAGAGAGAAGGTGGGGAGGAGCTGGAAGCATCAACTCCCATATGTGCCTTGACCAGGCAAGCCCAGGGTTTCGAACCGGCGACCTCAGCATTTCTAGGTTGACACTTTATCCACTGCGCCACCACAGGTCAGGCAAAAGTAAGTTTTTATAAAAGCCAATTAATTTTATGTAAAATGCAAATGGTTTGTGCCGTTCATATGAAATTAATAACATTTGTTTCTTTAGTGAACTCTATTGCTATTAATGTTGTCTGTTAAATATCTTTTACATGTTTTGAGTTAATATCCCTACACAACAGCCTCATGCTTTTCAGTAAACTAAGTCAAAGATTTTACTTAAGACATAAAACCAGTGGGGGATTGTTGGGCAGATAAAATGTATTATGCTCACTTTGTTAAAGATGGCTCCGCTGCCCACGTGAGGCCGTCGCCCAGGTGATATTAATGCGTGTTGAGAATCCTTGTAGCCTGGGGCTTGGTTTTGGGATTAAGCCTTTCCCACCCTTTTTGATGTGGGGTGGTACAATCCAATCATGCTTCAGAGAAGTGACTTTGTATTAGGAACTTCCCTACTTTGTATATTGGATTAGAGGTTGTGAAGCTACAATATAAAGTGGGGGCAGAACAGGAGTTGGCTCTCTTGGTTCCTGGGATGATTAGCATGAGAGAGCAGAGGGAGCAGAGCAGAGAGCAGAAAGAGGCCATGTGGCCAGGAGAAGCAGCCAAGATGGCGGAGTGTTGCGTGAGATGCCAGTTTGTGTAGAGTTTGTACAGGGAGAAGGAAGGAGATGGGGAACAGAGGTGAATAAGGCTGGTGAGCTAGAAACCTTTGATTCTAGGAAACTCGGATAAGTCAGTGGCTTTGTGAGCACTGAATGTGAGTGGGTTTTGGAGCCCAGTGTGTGTTTTTACTTGCCCGCCAGGTGCAAGCTATAATTAAAGAAAATGGCCTATCAGTTTTTGGCTCCGTTGTTTCTTTACCGACTGTCCGAATCCAATGCAAACCTGCATGGGCCAGGCTGCTGTGATAGTGGCCCTGGCCCTGCCTACTGGCTTTACAGGGATATTGTAAGGTACCAAAAAACTACAAAATTAATATTGATATTCTAGGAGGAAAAGGTCAGGCTTTCCTGTCCTTTCTTTGGAAAATGGAGGGAAAAGAATGTAGAAATCTCCTGACTTACAAGGATGACTAGGGTCATTTGGTTTTAAGTTCTCTGAAGGGATTAAGGTTATCTGAGGAACTCCCTTTCACTTTCAATAAGAGGCAAAATTTACATACCACCCTACACTGATTTTAGCTCTCCTTCCCTTCCTGGAATCTGAGATTAACATGTACTTCTAGGCAAAGGAGGAGAGATAGACACTAAAAGGATTTGTAAATGTCTTTGATTGTATTACCTTGAAAGTTTTAACGTTCTTTGTATATCCCCTAGACCAGGGGTAGTCAACCTTTTTATACCTACCACCCACTTTTGTATCTCTGTTAGTAGTAAAATTTTCTAACCGCCCACCGGTTCCACAGTAATGGTAATTTATAAAGTAGGGAAATAACTTTACTTTATAAAATTTATAAAGCAGTGTTACAGCAAGTTAAAGCATATAATAATAATTACTTACCAAGTGCTTTATTTCAGATTTTTGCTAAGTTTGGAAGAATAAATCTTTATAAAACAACTAGTTAAAGATAGATTTAAATAGTTAAATCTATCTTTTTATTTATACTTTGTTGCTCCGCTACCACCCACCATGAAAGCGGAATGCCCACTAGTGGGCAATAGGGACCAGGTTGACTACCACTACCCTAGACAAATGTTATAATCTTGTTAATGATTGTGTCATGCTGTCATGCCCCCCAACCTGTATGTAGTCAAAGCCTATATAACCAGTCTCTAAAATATACTTGGGGCACACAATTTGGTTCTGCTATGCCCTGTGTCAGCCATAAGTGGCCAGCGTACTTAATAAATCTCCTCCTTTAATAAAACTCTTCAAATTCATCTGGACTTGGTGTCTCTATGTAAACCCGATGAAGTGAGGTATGGTGCCTTTCAGAATCTGGGGTCGGTACCTTACAACAATAGGGCTTGGGAAAGTTTCTGCTTATAGAGCTGCTACACTCACTCACCCGAATGTGATTGTTGCCCAGGGTGGATGTGGTGAGGTGAAACGAGAGGTGGTATTCCATCCCGGAGTCTGGTTTTTGGTTCATCTCCTTGTAGGGAAAGAGTTTTCTCTCTTGGTGGGTTCAGGAAGTGCGGCCAGAGGGTTGGGTTAACCAGACCCTCAACTCCACAGGCCAGAGAGGCAGGACCCCGGGGTTAGCCTGGGATGGGCTGCCGCTGCCCACTGCTCCCTGGGGAGCAAACTTCACTTCTTCTGGGGTCGGGGTTAGACCCTCGAGTTGTCTCTGGCACATATCTCCTGGGTTTCAGTACCAGAATGAAAAAGCAGAAACCATGGGAGACGAACCAAAAACACAAGGTTAGTGTGTTCCAAAAGGAAAATTTATTTAATATGCCTGGGTGCAAACATGCTGAGACCAACAAAAAGGTGTCAGCAGGCTGAGATCAGAAAAAGGGTATTAACCCTGAGCTGTGGGAGAGAGCATTAGATGTAGGGGTTACTACAGGCACTTGGACATACTTAGATTAGCATATTGGGGTTTGTTGCCTTGGTTACAGACTGTCTCCTTTTCCCAACCCTCAGGCCCCTCCTGATGGCCTTGTCTCAAGGACATTTCTTCAGAACCTTCCCCGGGTGGGGGGAGTTGATTAAGGGGAGATGGAGATTGGGCGAGGGAAATGTTTACTGAAGAAGTTGCCTTAGTGGAAGTTGGGTGAAGGGAATTTGAGTTTTAAAGGAGTCAGTTTAACCCTAATAGATATTTGTGGGAATAGTGAAGTGGTAAATCCAGAAAGAAATCATATTTGTGACCCAAAGTTCAAGGTTAATATTTTCATGTTGGCCATTTTCAAGTTAAACTAGAGAATTAGAGATTCATTTTATTCTACTAAAATTATTTCTTTCTTTTTTTTAAATAAATAAATTTTTATTAATTTTAATGGGGTGACATCAATAAATCAGGGTACATATATTCAAAGAAAACATGTCCAGGTTATCTTGTCATTCAATTATGTTGCATACCCATCACCCAAAGTCAGATTGTCCTCCATCACCTTCTATCTAGTTTTCTTTGTGCCCCTCCCCTACCCCCTCCCCCTCTCCCTCTTTCCCTCCTCCTGGCACCCGTAACCACCACACTCTTGTCCATGTCTCTTAGTCTCATTTTTATGTCCCACCAATGTGTGGAATCCTGCAGTTCTTTTTTTTTTTTTTCTGATTTACTTATTTCACTCCATATAATGTTATCAAGACCCCACCATTTTGTTGTAAGTGATCCGATGTCACCATTTCTTATGGCTGAATAGTATACCATGGTGTATATGTGCCACATCTTCTTTATCCAGTCTTCTATTTTTTTTTTTTTTTTTTTTACAGTGATTAAAGCCTTTAAGCAAACTCTTGGCCAATACAGCAAGAATCCATAAAAGAGCAGTGTCCTTAACAAATTCACCAAGTCCAAGTTGGCCCCAACACCATGCCAAATCCCTGAAAAATGCAACCCAACCCCAGTTTAGTCTGTTAGGAGCTGTCCCAAGGAGCAGGAGTCCAGGAAAAGTCTGCATGGCACTGGAATTGTCACAATTCTATACTTTGCAGCTCACGTCCAAGTCCCAATGACCGCTGCTTCTAGGTAATGATTCAGGTAGACTGGCAAAAATTATTTCTTAATACCAAGATAGAAACTTGTTTAGTTGGCCATAGGGCAACAGAGTGACTAGCCTATACCTTGAGAAATGGTAGGTGTTGAACAATGTAAATACCCACACTTTTAGCATTTACCTTATATATGATAGATACGTGAATTCCAAACTGCCCTCTTGATGTTCCGCTTATCTGTCAGACCTCACCCTTACTGGACTATTGACCCTGAGACAGAGGAATTCCAAAAAGCTGAGAAGCTTCCCCAAGGAGGGGCTCCGGACACACCAGGACTTTTGATTCAACACCCACATGCTCGAAGCCCCCCAAGGAGGAGCATTCTGGACATACCAGGACTTTTGCCTCAGTATCCCCTCAGGCTCTCCCAAATACTACATAACTCGCCCCTAGTCTGTAACCAGTGCTCTTCTCCCCCAGGAGAAGTGCCCGGCAGGGTTCCTTTCTTCCTTTCAATAAAGCCTGTTACTCTAGTCTTTCGGACTCCCATGGATTCCAACATTTGGTGCCGAAACCCGGGACAGGGTACTAACTGCCTGGACGATCCCTCTTTGCCGTCCAAACTTACAACCAGGGAAGCAATGGGCAGCGGCAGCTCGTCCCGGGCTTACTCCCTGATTCTGTTTGGATGTGTAATTGTGGGTTGATTGGCCGGCAGTCTAACCCTGTCCTGAACCCCTGCTGAACCAGAAGGTAAGGAGTTTCTCCCTTCCCCTTCCCCGGTTGGCCTCTAAATTTCTCTCTAAAAACACCCCTTTCTGGTCGGACGGTTTTCTCTGACACGCCTCACGTTTTGAGGGGTTTGACTCAGTCTCAGTGGACTGCACGGAAGACTAGGCGCCTAGCCAAACCTCTCCACTCTCTTGGACTTCTCGTCCTCGGAACTCCCTGACAGGTGGTGACGACCTCTATCAGGGACGACTCCCCCACATGGAGATTCTCTCCTCTTGAGACAGTGACAAAAGGCGGGGACGCCCCCTCTTGCTCACCTGTCTCCACTATGGGCTCTTCAGAGTCTAAGCCTTCTGACCAGACCCCTCTAGGATGTCTCATAAAAATCCTCGCCAAATTCGGTCTCTCAGACCTCAAACCGAAGAAATTAATCTTCTTCTATAACACGGCATGGCCTCAGTACAGACTAGACAATGACGCCCGTTGGCCTGAAAACAGGACATTCGATTATAATATCCTAAGAAATGTTGACAATTTCTGCCACCGGACGGGGAGGGCATCAGAAGTTCCTTATGTGCAGGCTTTCTTCTTTCTCTCCTGTCCTTAATTTCTGTACTTTCTGTTCTACACACAGGCCGGTTTTGGCCAAAGAAACCTCACCTAAAACATCTGCTCCTAATCTTTCCTTCTCCGCGGACTCCCAACTCTCTTCTCCTGCCTGGCCCCCGGGGTACCCTCTCTCGGGACCCCTCTCTAGTCTCTCAGCAAATCTTTTTGCTGGAGTCTCTTCCCTCCAGAAAGCTCTTCCCTTCACTGAATCCTGTTTTCTCATTTCACCAGTCTCTTTCTCCTCCCCTGCTGGCCAGGGGCCTCTCCCTTCTCCACTGTGTTCTTCGTCCCCTCCCCCCTCCTTAGAAGCTGTGCCTGTCTCATCTCTGACCTCTCTTCCCTCCTTACAAACTGCAGTTCTGTCTCCTCTCCAACCCCTCCTCCTTCCTTACAAACTGTGACGTGCCTCTTTCCTCCTCACCCTCTCCTCTCTCCTCAGAGCTCTAAATCCTTTTGACTCCTCTGACCACGTGGCGCCACCACCAATACTTGAACCCCCTTCTCCTCTCCTGCAGATTCTGACCATCCTTCTTTCCATCCAGCTGCTCACACTGTCCATTCACCTGCTTTCTCTCTTCCTCCTCTATGCTGGCAACTCCCTGCCATCTTGAAAAACTTAAAAAACAGAATTGTCTAATCTCTAAATACTTGCCTCTTTCTTTATTAAGTTCCTACAGGCTGGGATGAGAGAAATCTCTAGGATTACTGTTGGGCAGATAAAATGTATTATGCTCACTTTGTTAAAGAGGCCGTTGCCCAGGTGATATTAATGTGTGTTGGGGTGGGCTAAAGGCAGGCAGAATCCTTGTAGCCTGGGGCTTGGTTTTGGGATTAAGCCTTTCCTACCCTTTTTGGTGTAAGGTGGTACAAGCCTATCATGCCTCAGAGAAGTGACTTTGTATTAAGAGACTTCCCTATTATGTATATTGGATTAAGGGTTTGGATTTCTACACTATAAAATGGGAACGGAGCGGGAGTTTGGCTCTTGGTTCCTGAGGTTAGCATGAGAGAGCGGAGAGAGTAGAGCCAGCAGCTAAAGGAGGCCACGTGGAGGAGGCCAGGAGAAGCAGCCAAGATGGCGGAGTGCTGAGTGAGATGCCAGTTTGTGTAGAGTTTGTATCTGGGATAAGGAAGGAGATGGGGAACTGAGGAGAAGAAGGCTGGTGAGCTAGAAACCTTTGATTCTAGGAAACTCGGATAAGTCAGTGGTTTTGTGAGCACTGAATGTGACTGGGTTTTGGAACCCAGTGTGTATTTTTACTTGCCCGCCGGGTGCGAGCTAGAATTAAAGACTATGGCCCACCAGTTTTTGGCTCCGCTGTTTCTTTACCGACTGTCTGAATCCAATGCGGACCTGCATGGTCCGGGCTGCTTTGATGGTGGCCCTGGCCCCGGCTCCTGGCTTTACAATTACCTACAATCAAATGCTCCTACACTCCTATTCCCCAGTACTCCAAGGAGAACTTCATGAGGGAAATATCAAATAGGTAGGGATGACAGCAGGAAGAAGCCGCCCCTCAGCCCGAGAATTTCCCTCCTGAATGTTCTCCAAACCCTCTTCCTTTTTAACCACACATATTCAGTTCTTCTAAAAATTTACACCAACAGGTTCCCTGTCTCTTAAAATCTCCACATGTCCTCTCATTTGAGAGGAACCAGACCAGCATGTCTCATGAGGCTCATACAGGAGACCATGTATCACCATGTCACTCTGTCCACTTGGCACTAGCAGCAAGCAACTAACAATTATTACCTCGCAAAATTTTTGTTTACTTCCTCACTCAGGTTTTCAGAAACATCACCTGGTTCAGACCTCACAGCATGGAAATTGACGACCTCCTTAACTGGATGAGGGACTTGGCTTGACAAGGTTCCCTTCTCGAGTTCTCTCCAGAAGAAGCAATAATTTTCCAATTTTTTCTCCTCTTTCTCCTCATCACCCCTCACCATATATTATAAAATTAATAACTGCCTTTCTTTTATATGTAACCACAGAGTCAAGAAATGATAGATACGTGAATTCCAAACTGCCCTCTTGATGTTCCGCTTATCTGTCAGACCTCACCCTTACTGGACTATTGACCCTGAGACAGAGGAATTCCAAAAAGCTGAGAAGCTTCCCCAAGGAGGGGCTCCGGACACACCAGGACTTTTGATTCAACACCCACATGCTCGAAGCCCCCCAAGGAGGAGCATTCCGGACATACCAGGACTTTTGCCTCAGTATCCCCTCAGGCTCTCCCAAACACTACATAACTCGCCCCTAGTCTGTAACCGGTGCTCTTCTCCCCCAGGAGAAGTGCCCGGCAGGGTTCCTTTCTTCCTTTCAATAAAGCCTGTTACTCTGGTCTTTCGGACTCCCATGGATTCCAACAATATATACCAGGCATTGTTGTGAGTGCTATACTTCGATGACGTCATTTCATCATTTAGGACAACCTTACAACCCCATTTCAGAGATGAGAAGACTGAAGCATAGAGAAGTAATTTGCCCAAGGTCATACAACTAATAACTGGTGCCAGATTGGTGTTCCTAATGCTAAATATTCCTTATGCTGATGATGAGGCAATGGGGTTACAAATCTGTGAAGATAGTAAGTGAGATGTGTAACACTAGAGTTTAATACCCAACTAAGGACTTGCAATTGGATAGGAATATGATTTAAATAAATCTGCACCAAGTAATTATTGGTACCTGAGTTACCTGCCAACATTCCTTGTTGTGGCCTCTCTTTGAAGGCATATGTGTCTAGAATAGATGATATGGAAAGTTTTCTAGACACCATTGTCAGATGTCTCAACAACAGGTGAGCAGAAAAGGGCCGGTGTTACAGACATGTCCTCAGATAGAGAAAAGCTGGGTTTTTGTTTTTGTTATCAATCTTTTGAACTCTACTTTGACTTTCAACTGAAATAAGAACTGGCAGCTTTGTAGAGTCATTGATAACCTTATTTTGAAGTCCCTTGAATAATGATAGTAAAGCAGGCAACTGGCTCTTCCATGACCCCTTCCTGTATTTCTAGCATCTACTTACCAAGGCACACTTCTGAGTTTGGGGAAGTGTTGGGCAAATAAGTTTGTAAAATCTGTATTTTCTGGGCTAATTACCTTCCTGCTTGGAAGGGGCCATTGTCTTGCTAATGTTTACTGGGAGGTTCTGTCCCCCCACTGAGAGGTGTAGTAGGATTTCTTTTTCTCTCCCTGATCCCTTGCCTTCCATGGGAAAAGCAGGTTTTCTGCTTTTCCCTTGTCTTCTCTTGTGGCTTGCCTGTCTTGGTGAGACACCAGTAAACAGAATGGCCCACCATCCTTCGACTCCACCATTTCTTTACCATCTGCCCGAATTCAATGAGAACCTGCATGTGAATGGCCACGATGGCGGCCCCTGGCCTTACACAACTGGAGTAGTTTGCGGCAGGATTCAGAGATTGGTATGGGGCCGCCAACCTTGAGGTGCGTGGTAGAGGACTGGTTGCTGTTATGGTTCCCCATGGCTGTCCTTTTAGGGGATGGGGGCTGCTTGTTTTTTACTCAAGGGGAAACTATAGCCGGGGAGTTCCGGCTGTGGATCAGGGTTGTGAAGGCAGTGTTGGGGGACACGTATCACATTCCCCTTTGCAATTACCCATCCCTTGGCGTGTGACTAACACCAAGCAGTACCGCCTGCCAGGTGGTTTTGAAGAAATCACAGGGATGATCCTCGAACTAGAAAAGGTGGGGATCATCCGGCCAGTGCACAGTTTTTACAACCCCCCCCCCCCCCCATGCCCTCTGCACAAACTGAAGTGTAGAAAAGAAAGGCTCTTAAAATGAATAATTTTTTTATTGGCAAAACTTACTTTCTCTAAAACAAAGAGATAAGTAGAACTTACTTTTTCTGAAAGTAAGTTACTACCTATTCCTGGCCTTGAGGCCAGTCTCTCAGACTGTGGCCTTGGGCTAGCTTTGCAAAGTTGCAGGTATATAGATGAACATTATAAAAAAGCTTGTTTCACTGCTTTGTTTTACTGCTATGCTTAAAAAAAACCCAGCCCCAAACTGTTCAGGGCCGCATTGATTTGAATGACTTAGGTTTCCATGTGGTCCATGTAGCCAGCTAATTAAAGCCTCCTAATTTCTTAATTTGGCTAATTGGTTGTGTAGCAAGACATTTGTTTCTCGCTGTTCTGACATAACAAAACCAGACGGAACTTGGAGAATGACAGTAGATTACAGAGAACTTAATAAAGTTGTTCCCCCTTTGCACGCTGCTGTTCCCTCGATAGCTAACATGATGGATCAGCTAAGCCATGAGTTGGGGACATACCACTTTGTGGCAGACTTGGCCAATGCTTTTTTCTCTATTGATATAGCTGCAGAGAGTCAAGACCAACTTGCTTTCAGTTAGGAAGGGAGACAATGGACCTTTACAGTGTTACCCCAATGCTATTTGCATAGCCCCATCTTGTGCCATGGGCTGGTGGCTGCTGACCTGGCTAAATGGAAACAGCCAGAGGTAGTTCGCGTGTACTATTATATTGATGATATTATGCTAACTAGTGATTCTCTTCCAGAATTGAAGCAAGAAGTCCCTACCCTGCTATCCCATTTGAAAGCATGTGGCTGGGCAGTCAACGAGAACAAATTACAAGGACCTGGGTTATCTGTTAAATTCTTGGGAGTTGTCTGGTCGGGTAAGACAAAAGTTATCCCTGACACAGTTATAGATAAGACCCAAGCATACCCCGTGCCCACTATGGTAAAAGTTACAGGAATTCTTAGGTTTTTTGGGGTATTGGTGAGCATTTATACCCCATTTGGCTCAGTTACTACATCCCTTGTACAACCTTATTCAGAAGAGGATTCGTTGTGATTGGACTGAGCAAGCTCAAGGTTCATTTGCAGCTGCTAAGAGAGCTGTCAAGGTGGCACAGGCCTTGAATATGTTTGATCCTGCCAGGCCCTGTGAACTGGATGTTCATGTAACCTCGGAGGGGTTTGGATGGGGCTTGTGGCAATGGACAGAGCACTTACGGCAACCTATTGGGTTTTGGTCCCAATTGTGGAAAGGTGCTGAAGTACATTACTTACTAGTGGAGAAGCAGTTGGCAGCTGTGTTTTCTGCCCTTCTGGCCACTGAGCGTATTACAACCAATAACCAGTTACAGTCAAGACAGCATACCCTATTTCAGGATGGGAGAGAGATTGAGTGACCCAACAACATAGTGGTATGGCCCAAACCTCTACCCTGGCCCAGTGGGGTGCCTACCTACAACAACGCTGTGCTCTTAGCACCAGCCCATTGAGGGCAGAACTGCAGGAAGTCTTGGGTCCAGTAGATTCAGGTGCAGCTGGGGTTCAGGAGGCAGAACCTAAAGTCAGTCCCTACCAGGAGGGGTGGGTGCCCATCCCCGAGGATGCCTGGTATACTGATGGTTCCAGCAGGGGCCAACCTGCCAAATGGACAGCTATAGCTTTCCATCCAGCCACTGAGACTATTTGGATGGACACAGGTACAGGCCAAAGCAGCCAATGGGCAGAATTAAGAGTTGTTTTGGCTGGTTGCCCATAATAAACCTTCACCTCGGGTGATCTGTACTGACAGCTGGGCTGTCTATCATGGACTGACCCTATGGATTGCTACTTGGCACATTAACCACTGGGTGGTAATGCACCATCTGCTATGGAGTCAGGCCATGTGGCAGGACTTATGGGAAATAGGACACCAGAAGCAGGTGACAGTATATCATGTCACGGGGCATGCCCCTCTAGCCCATCCTGGGAATGATGAGGCAGATACGTTGGCAAGGGTGCGATGGTTGGAGACTGTGCCTATAGGTGTGTTGTAAGGTACCAAAAAACTGAATAATTAATATTGATATTCTATGAGGAAAGGTTAGGTCTGTTAAATGTTATAAGTTAATATTCCTACACAACAACATCATGCTCTTCAGTAAATTAAGTAAAGGATTTTACTTAGGAAATAAAACCAGTGGGGATTGTTGTAAGGTACCAAAAAGCTGAAAAATTAATATTGATATTCTGGGAGGAAAGGTCAGGCTTTCCTGTCCCATCCCTCCTTTGGGGAGTGGAGGGAAAAGAATGTAGAAGTTCCTGGCTTGCAAGAACAATGGGCCATTTAGTTTTAAATCTAAAATAAAGGTTAATTGAGAAACTTCTTCTTTTTCAATGGGGGACAGAATTTATATACCACCTTGCATTGATTGTAGTTCCCCTCCCTTCCTGGAATCTTGAGAGTAATATACCTCTAGGCTAGTGAGGAAAGAGGAACCCTGAAAGATTTGTAAACATCTTTGATTGTGTTACCTTGAAAGTCTTAATGTTTCTGTGTATCCCCTAAACAAATGTTGCCAGCTTGTGCCATGATGTCATGCTCTCCCCAGCCCGTGTGTGATCAAGGGTGTATAAGCAGCCCCTGAACTATTTTTGGGGACTGCATGATTTGTGTTTGCTGCCCTGTGTCAGCCATATGTGGCCAGCATATTTAATAAATCTCCTTTAATAAAAACTCTTCAAAATTCAAAAAAAAAAAAAAACTCTTCAAAATTCATCTGGACTGGGTATCTCTATGTAAACCCAATGGAGGAGGTATGGTGCCTTTCAGAATCTGGTGTACAGTACTTTATAACATATGGGGGCTCATCCAGATCTGGTGTTTCGCATCACTGGGAAGAGACACCCAGAATCGGACCGTCTCTCTGCTGAGCTGCCCGGCCCCCTTGAATCTCGAGGAGAGGCACCACCTGAGACACTCCAGGGCTCCCAGGTTTCCTGTGAGTCCAGACAGTTCTCTGGTAGATGCCTCCCGGTTCCCAAATTTGACAATTTGGACACTTCGGCAGAGAAATTGAGGAGGTAGGTAAAGCAACTTTTTGCTTTACTGAATTCCAGCTTTCCTCTGTATTCTTGTTTTTCTGTTCTATTGTGGCTGCCACAAAATAAATCTGCCATGGTCGCGTGTTCACAGCAGGCTCTCCAAGACTGAGACGTCAGTGGAGAGTTTCTTGGTCCTGCCCGGGTTTTGCTGGGGAAGGACAACTGGTTATACTCTGGAAGGACGACTAGTGGGGATTGGGTCCTACTTAAGGCTCTCTGGGATATCTGTTTCTCTAAGAGAGGTACTAGTAGAGACTTCATCCTGCCCAGGACTTCCAGAGGTATCTAGTTGAGGCTCTCAGTAAAATGACATTTAGTGGGGACAATTGTTTCTGGTCTGGGAGGATATTAATGGGTATTGAATCGGTTCAGAATTAGTCTTTCTCAGGCCTTCAGAGATGTCAGTTTTTCTAAGAGAGGTATTAGTGGAAAATTGGGTCCTGCTTGAGGCTCTCAGGGATATCTGCTCATACTTTAGAAGGACACCGGTAGAGGCTGAGCTAGCCTGGGTTGATTAATCTTGTGGGTGGAGTGCAGAGTACATTCCTAGCAGCTGTGGCTGATGCAATGCTGTGAGAATACTCCAGCTCCCAGAACCTCCTGGGCACACCCAGGAAGGTAGCTTGCCCACTATAAGGAAGTGACTCAGCGCCAACCACACAGCTCCCTGATCTTTTCAGCCATTGGCTATGAAGGACATGCTGTAACATCCTATTGGCTGAACCCATATATATAAGCTAGCTTACTTCCTGAATAAAGTGGATCTGCATCACTGAACCTGGTCCCCGGAGTTGGGTCTCTGCGTCTTCGTTGTCCTCACCCCCGGCAGGACTTGTCCACAACTGGCACTCAACGTGGGGCAGGGACCTAACTGGCATCCAAGGGATGGATGCAACCTCTGCAAACCTTCTCCCCCACTCTCGAGCCCTGCATGCTCGAGCCCTGCACGCCCTATTGCAGAGTAGGCAAGTTGAAGTTTGTGAAAAGGATCTCTGTACTTATTGGGAAATTCTCTCTGGACTCAATCCCTGGATTGAGGACACGCCTCTCTGGGACCCGGATACTTGGGCTCGAGCTCTCTGATGTCCTTTGGCCAAAGTACATGGGGGACAAACCTTCCCTCTCAGCCTCATTCCTGCCCTGCTAGCAATACATGCCTGCCTGACAAGTGCTCCTGCTGAAGACCCTCTGCCGGTTCTTAAGATACTGCAGGCTACTCTTCACTTTGGGGAGCCTCTACCTTCCTATTCACCCCCCTCCACTGAAGAGGAAAATAGTTTAGTCTCTGAGTTTGACAGAATTGTGGCTGAGCGCGCAGAAATGAAACCAATCGAATTGCTAACTGTGCCATCAGCTCTGCCGCTGGAAAAGGCAGAAGTTGCTACTTCTGCATTCCCTGCTGGGGCTCAATGCCCACTCCAGCCTCTCAGATGCCATTTTCTACCCCAGCTTTAACTCCAACACGTGTTCCTGCTGCAGACCCATGGGCCAGCCTATACGCCCCCATGTGTCTTTTTTCTTTCTGTCTGTCTGTCTTGTCTGTTTTTCTGTATCTCTCACTCTCTCCCCCACCCCTCTCTCTGAAATGATGCTGGAAGGACCCAGCCACGGCACAGTGGCAGGACTCACACCCTCTTCTAACATGAGGAAGAGGTTATGCTTGTGTTTTTCAGCCAATTTGGATCCCAGGAACCCCCCAACCTGCTTGACAGGGTTTCTTGGGCACCCATTAAGTGGTTCAGTCTTCACCCATTCAAAGCCACAGCCCTGGCCTCCTGCATACCGACTACACCTGAGGGGAAGAGGTCCTCAGCGCTCCAGAAGAAGACCTCGTGGCCAGCATGTGTGCCCCATCACCTGGGGGGATGTGGAGGCTTTGGCGGGGCAGGCCCAGAGAATTGCCCCTGATGGGCCCCCAAGCCTTGGTGCTCTGTTCTTGCTTATGTGAGCTGTAGTAACTGCTGACTACCAGACGCAGGTGGCAGCAGCCCAGGGCTCAAGCCCAGCAGTGCCAGCTAGTGTTTTCAGTTCATCTTTGGAGGATGAGGAGAATTGGACTGGAGTTGCAATTTGCAGACTCCAGAAGGTAAACGGCGGCAGCTGCAGTGGGAGGATGAACGGAAGCCAGGCTTGCATCGCCGAGAGGCTGCTGAAATGGCAGGAAGTGCCTGCTAAGCCACTGGTGGGTTCACTGACATTTTGGGTCATAGGGGTGATGCCATCATGCTCTCCAGAGCAGAGATGGAAATGCTGACTGCCATTGCCATGTGCTCCTCCTTGGGACAGTGTAAGACCTGCCAGGATGGCAGGAATGAGGGGGTGGCTGACAGCCCATGTGCGTGGACTGATTTCCTGGACTATGACCCGAGTGGGCATTGGTTCCTTTGTTGGATGGACTTGTGGATTTTGGACAATGTGAAGTACCCTGATGGGGGTGGGGGGCAGCTTTGCTAGAGGCCCTTCCCCTGCCCCGGGAAGCTTTTCCCATAGCTAGAAACAAGGCCGAGGACATTTTGTGCTTTTGGCAAAGTGCTCAGACTGGTGAAATGTACCTTTGTAATTGTTGAAATTGAATGATTTGTCATGTTGTTGTAATTTGTGTAATGTGCTTTGCCACGGCAAACCATCCGTTCTGTTTGGACACTGGGACCTTTGTGGGAAGGGTGCGTGCATGGACCTATGTCCATATTTTACAATAAAAATGGAACTGTGTTTAACGGCACCTAGAAGGTCTCTGTAACACAATGGGAGGGAAATTACATCCCAACCCCTAAGAGGAATCCCCTGTTTAAGCAAACATTACAGAAGTTTGCCTCATTGTTTAATCCAGCTAATCTATTAGCACATAGTATAATAGGTATTATAATTGTTTTAGTTCTACTAGGGTTCCATTGCATAATGAGTAGCATTCAGAAGCTACAACAACAGCAAGCTGTCATTCATCAAGTCCAATTGGCCTTAATTAAAAGAGAAGGGGGAGATGTGGGTGGAGCACAGAGCGCATTCCTAGCAGCTGTGGCTGAGGCAATGCTGTGAGAATACTCCAGCTCCCAGAACCCTCTGGCCATACCCAGAAAGGGAGCTCGCCTGCTATAAGGAAGTGACTCAGCACCAACCATGCAGCTCCCTGACCTTTCAGCCATTGGCTATGAAGAACATGCTGTAACATCCTATTAGCTGAACCCATGTATATAAGCTAGCTTACTTCTTGAATAAAGTGGATCTGCATCACTGAACCTGGTCCCTGGAGTCAAGTCTTTGTGCTTTCGTCATCCTCACCCCAGCAGGAGTTGTCCACAAATCTCACCTTGGATTGCCAGAAACTTCTCTGTGTTCATTGAGATCTCAGTCTTTGTTTTTATTTTTTTTAATTAATTAATTTTTTTTTTTACAGAGACAGAGAGTCAGAGAGAGGGATAGACAGGGACAAACAGACAGGTATGGAGAGATGAGAAGCATCAATTATTAGTTTTTTGTTGGGCATTGCAACACCTTAATTGTTCATTGATTACCTTCTCATACGTGCCTTGACCACGGGCCTTCAGCAGACCGAGTAGCCCCTTGCTCAAGCCAGCGACCTTGGGCTCAAGCTGGTGAGCTTTTGCTCAAACCAGATGAGCCCTTGCTCAAGCTGGCAACCTCGGGGTCTTGAACCTGGGTCTTCCGCATCCCAGTCTGATGCTCTATCCACTGCACCACTGCCTGGTCAGGCTCAGTCTTTGTTTTTAATGTTTCTGTCTAAAACCCCTGGTTTAAAAAAATCTCTGGTGCCACGGCCTGCGGGCACCTGAGAGGCCATGAGGGGGAGCCCTTCCCTTGTCTATGAGGCTTTGTCTTTGTTTATCAAATTATCCAGTATTATTTAATTAAAATAAGGCATGCATTGTTTGTGTATATGAAGTCCTTTGTTTAATGTCTAAATGTGTTCATTTTCAAGGCCTGGCTTGAGTCTTTTGTGTCAAAATTTGAAGCTTCTGACTAAAAAGCAATCTTAAGTGGTGAATTGTTGTTCTCTTTGTTCTCGAATTCTAGCTTCAGAGTGCTCTGTTATATTTCTCCCCTGAAGGAAATTATTCTGTTCTTTTGGCTTCTTCCCCTTGTCTTGTGTAATAATTAATATCTCTATAGTCAAACACCCTCTTATTCTGGGTGCTGGTTAATTATCTGTCTTATCTTTTTTGTTTTTATTAGTACACTAATTTCTGGATTTTCCTGAAGTAGTTTTAATTTTGCAATTGGTAGTCTTAGGTATTAAATATGGGAGGAGCGGCCACTTCACAGAAGACCCCTTTGGGTTGTCTTTTAAAGCACTTTCATGAAACTTATGGAGACAACTGTGGGTATGGAATTAAATGGTCCAAGAGAAGGCTACGCACTCTCTGTGAATCAGAATGGCCAACTTTCAGAGTTAAGTGGCCAGAAGCTGAAACCTTTAATCCCCAGATAATAAGGGCAGTCTAGAATATAGTAACTGGGAATGAAGGCTGTCCCAATCAGTTTCCATACATTGATCAATGGCTAAATTTAACATTAAATCTGCCACACTGGCTAAAAACTTGCTCAATACAGAGAGGGTGCCACGTCTTCCTAGTCAGGCTAGATTTAAGTTTACAGCAAGAAGGGAATATAAGTAGTGCCCCAGGACTTCCCATCCTTACAGAGCCTCCTGAGGAAAATGAGCTGCCACCCTCCATTAGGTCAAAAGCTAGAGCCCCTGAGCCTACACAGCAACTACAGGAGGAGTCTATTACTTCCACTGTTACATCCCCTTCCCACACTCGGAGTGGATCGAAGTATGGGCAGAGAAGGGATTCTATCTTGCCACTCAGGGAAGCCCCCCCCCCTTTGGGAACTGACCCTGACCATGAGGAAAGGCCCTTCCTTGTGTGTGTTCCATTCTCCACCAGTGATCTATATAATTGGAAAAGCCAAAATGCCCCATTCTTGGAGAAACCTCAAGTTCTGATAGGGCTTATAGAATCTGTCCTACAAACTCATAGACCTACCTGGGAAGACTGCCAGCAGCTTTTAAATACCCTCTTCACTTCAGAAAAGAGGGATAGAATTAGACAGGAAGGTAAAAAGGCAGTCCTAGTTCCAAAAGGAGGCTCAGTAGAGGAAAATAGGCATCACATTAAAGCGGCTTTTCCCTTCTCTAGAACTAAATGGGTTCACAACTCCCAGGAGGGAAAAGCCTTGTAGAACGCTTTTCACCAGTATCTCTTAGCGGGACTAAAGAATGAGGCCTGAAAGCCCACCAACCTCTCAAAGATTGCTAGAATTATCCAGGATCCGCAGGAATCCCCTGCTGCATTTTTTTTTTTTTGAGAGAGAGAGTCAGAGAGAGAGGGACAGATAGGAACAGACAGACAGGAATGGAGAGAGATGAGAAGCATCAATCATTAGTTTTTTGTTGCGACACCTTAGTTGTTCATTAATTGCTTTCTCATATGTGCCTTGACTGTAGGGCTACAGCAAACCAAGTAACCCTTTGCTCGAGCCAGCAACCTTGGGTTCAAGCTGGTGAGCTTTGCACAAACCAGATGAGCCCTTACTCAAGCTGGAGACCTCAGGGTCTCAAACCTGGGTCCTCTGCATCCCAGTCCAATCAATGCTTTATCCACTGTGCCACTTCCTGGTCAGGCCCCTGCTGCATTTTTTGAACACTTTTGTGAAGCATACTGGGTGTATACCCCCATAGACCTGGATGCTACTGAAAACAGTGTGGCTATTAATCTGGCTTTTGTGACTCAGTCAGCCCCAGATATTAAAAAGAAACTTCAAAAGCTAGAGGGTTTGAGGGCATGAGTAAATCCCAGTTAATTTCAATAGCTCAGAAAGTGTTTCATACTAGGGAGACAATTGAGGTAAAACAAGATAAAAGAATAGCTAAAGTAGTAGTATCAGTGCTCTAAGAGACAAACTCTTTTAAGACCAAGGAGCCCCCAAGAGAGAGAAATGAAAATAAAGGAAAAAGAAGAAATTCAAGGAAGAATAGAACTATGCTAGGAAAAAGATCAATGTGCTTTTTTTTAAAAATATATTTTATTTATTAATTTTAGAGAGGAGAGAGAGAGAAAGGAGGAGCAGGAAGCATCAACTCCCACATGTGCCCTGACTAGGCAAGCCCAGGGCTTTGAACTGGCAACCTCACTGTTTCCAGGTCAACCCTTTATCCACTGTGCCATCACAGGTCAGGCTCAATGTGCTTTTTGTAAGGAAAAGGACATTGGAAAAATAAATGTTCCATATTACAAGTGGCTAAGGAAAGTTCTAAGGTCCTAAATCTCGAGGACTGAAGGGCCAAGATTCTTCATTGAACCCCGAGAGGAGAGCCTATAGTAACAGCAGAAATAGGGGAAGACCCACTGCATTAACCATAATAGTAAAAATTATAACAAAAATTTTTTTTCAGGGAATTGCAGGAAAAATTGGAAACCTCATATAGGTTAAAGCAACCCACTATTGGGAAAGTAATTTTGTAAAATTTGTATTTCAATTAGCTGCTCAAAGCAAGGCAGTTAGTTTGCAGGTGGTAAATTGATTTAAGCCCTGCTTGGGAGAAGCCCCATTATCTTGCTATGGAGCTTGGCTACAGGACAAATGGCAAAAGAAAAGAAAAAAAAGGGTAAAAGTGGCAGGCTCTCAGTTCTTGGAGTCTGCTTCCCCCTTAGGCATCCTGTTTCTCATGTTAACTTAATAGTGTAAATTACTGTGGGTCAAAAGAAAGTTAATATCTCTTTGCCCACTGGGTAGTTTGTACCAAGAACCCCTTACTGTGTAATAAGTATTTTCCATGTTAAATGTATATGTTATTTCAAAGGCCTTTTGTTAATTCTTTTATCTACTGTTTTATAGCCTTGTAATATTGAAATCTTAGTTTAAATATTAGGAATTGTTAATAATGTCTTTTGTTGTTAAACCTTAGTTGTTCATTGATTGCTTTCTCATATGTGCCTTGACCGTGGGCCTTCAGCAAACTGAGTAACCCCTTGCTTGAGTCAGCAACTTTGGGTCCAAGCTAGTGAGCTTTGCTCAAACCAGATGAGCCCGCACTCAAGGTGGCAACCTCAGGGTCTTGAACCTGGGTCCTCCGCATCCCAGTTCAATGCTCTATCCACTGCACCACCGCCTGGTCAGGCAATAATGTCTTTTTATGTAATATTTAGTTTATTATCATTTTGAAACAATATTGCTCAGTGCTAAGTAATATAAGAAAAGGAGCCATATCCTGGAACTCCTGAAAATCTATTTTTATCATGGTATTTGTTTGAAATTTCTTTTGAATGCTAATGTACTAAATTATTCAGCATCAAAGACTCTAGAATCCTAAAGGAGACACCAAAACCTGTTTTTCTTGATTTAATCCAGCTAATTATGCTGCTTTTGTCTTTTTCCAAAAGTTTATATAAACAGATAAGGACCCTCAAGCCCCTCAGCGAGATCTTCTGAGCATGGCTTTTAAGGTCTATAATGAACAAGATAGTAACAGAAAAGGTAAATAGAGCCAAAAAGAGATCAGGAAAATACCAACTTTTGGCATACACCCTTAAAGGCTCCAGCTCCCTGAAGGGGCTTCATAGGATTCCATCAGGGCCCTACTTCAAGAGTGGAAAGGAAGGTCATTGAGCTAAAGCCTGCCAGGCTTCTCGGCCCCACTGGGGGACATGCCTTTGCTGTGGGAAAAAGGGACACGAGAAGGTAAGCTGCCCCCTTGCTCTGCAGAGGGAGGGTTCAGTCTCTTCCAGCCCTTTCCAACTCACTGTGACCTGACCTTGCCTAGTCTGCTGGGACTTGCCACTGAAGGCTAAAACGTGCCCAGGGCTGTTGGCCCCATTTCATGTCACCTTGGATGAGCCTAGGGAATTTCTTCCAAGTGGCAGGTAAACTGATCTCATTTCTTGTAAACACAAGGGCCATTTACTATGTCTTGCCTGAATATTTGAATTTTATTCATCCCTCGAAGATCTCTATTGTAGGTATTGATAGTCTGATTTTTGTTGCTTTATTTAATATATAATGTCTCCTTTATTCCTCTTGTCTCAATGCCCCATGCCTATTTTAGTCTGGGACATGCTCCTAATTCCAGTTAAAAGCAGTAATCATTAGGACTTAGACTCTAGCTGTAAAGTATAGAATGTGACCACAACTTTGGTGCCCTATGTACTTTCCTGAATATGTGTGACTTCTGCTCTTTGGGACTGAAGTGGAAATTGGGTTACATTTATAAATAATATAAAGTAACAATAGTGTCAACATAGACTTAGTGAAGTTACATTAACATGTTAAGAACATTTGTGACTGTCTGTAAGAATTTTATTTTGAATCCTGTTATATTGGTTAGGACTTAGTTTTTGTTTAATAATCTAGTAGGCTTTACTCACTTTATTGTATTAGGACACTAATTATAGTATTTGCTAACATTAGCTATTTTAATTTTTTTTATTTATTATATATTTTTTCCAATCTGCCTCAAAATTGGAACATAGTAATTCAAATGAATAGATGCCACCCAAAACCAGTGGGGTTTTGGGACCCTTATAGCCAAAGGTTTATTCAAAACTAATTAGAAAATATTTTGCCAATAGGAAAGGGATAATTAGAAAAGCCAGACTTAGAATCTATTACAGAAGGCATAATATCAGAATGTTTAGTTTGTGTCTAAGTGAATACTAAGCAAAGTAAGGAAATTATAAAAAACAGGAAAAAAGGCTTTCCCAGGTAAATGTTTAGAAGTAGACTTTAATAAAACAATTGACAATTGTTAGGAAATTGCTATATAGAATGCTTTCCAGGTTTAGCTTGCCCATTCTAGTATTGGACCTGCATTTGTGTCCACAGTTTCAAAGCTAGTAGGAAAAGGAACCCAATATTAACTAGAAGTTAATTTTTTTTTTTTTGCACTTTTCTGAAGCTGGAAACAGGGAGAGACAGTCAGACAGACTCCCGCATGCACCCGACCGGGATCCACCCAGCACGCCCACCATGGGGCGATGCTCTGCCCATCCTGTGCGTCGCCATGATGCGACCAGAGCCACTCTAGCACCTGAGGCAGAGGCCACAGAGCCATCCCCAGCGCCCGGGCCATCTTTGCTCCAATGGAGCCTTGGCTGCGGGAGGGGAAGAGAGAGACAGAGAGGAAGGCGCGGCGGAGGGGTGGAGAAGCAAATGGGCGCTTCTCCTGTGTGCCCTGGCCGGGAATCGAACCCGGGTCCTCCGCATGCTAGGCCGACGCTCTACCACTGAGCCAACTGGCCAGGGCTAACTAGAAGTTAATTTGAAGTTACATTGTGCCCACAGGCACCAAAAGGTTCAGGGAAAATAAAATGCATGAATCAAATAGTAAAAGAAGCATAACCACCCCTTCCCTATGTACTGGCAGGATTTATAAGTTACTCAGCAAACTGTTCAAAAGACTGTCTGAGAGGCGCTTCCAGCATTACCAGGAGATCCAGTACATCATCCAAGGATTGACTTCCACACGGACGGGTCCACACACCATAATCCTGACAACTCCCACTGCTGCTAAGGTAGAAAAATGGTGTGCCCTATTCCAAACACAAACCAAAAGCTGGTTGGTCTACATATGGTTAAAAAATGAAGAAACTCACTAAGGACTCTTTTAATCAGACTTTGGGAAAAAGGAAACTAGGGCATAAAGAAAGTCAACTTAACTGTCATTAAAGGTTAAAAGTTTAAAATTAAGAGTTCTGACTTAAAGTAAATTGTTATAAAAGCTAGTTAATTTTATGTAAGTTGAAAAAGGTTTGTACAGCTTTTAAGAAATTAATCAGTAATATTTGTTTCTTTAGTGAACGTATTGCTATTAATGTTGTCTGTTGAATATCTGTTACATGTTATAAGTTAATATTCCTACACAACAACGTCATGCTCTTCAGTAAATTAAGTGAAGGATTTGACTTAGGAAATAAAACCAGTGGGAATTGTTGTAAGGTACCAAAAAGTTGAAAAATTAATATTTATATTCTAGGAGGAAAGGTTAGGCTTTCTTGTCTCATCTCTCCTTTGGGGAGGGGAGGGAGAAGAATGTAGAAGTTTCTGGCTTGCAAGAACAATGGGCCATTTAGTTTTAAATCTAAAATAAAGGTTAATCAAGAAACTTCTCTTTCAATGGGAGACAGAATTTATCTACCACCTTGCATTGATTGTAGTTCCTCCCCCTTCCTGGAATCTTGAGAGTAACATACCTCTAGGTTAGTGAGGAAAGAGGAACCCTGAAAGATTTGTAAACATCTTTGATTGTGTTACCTTGCAAGTCTTAATATTTCTGTGTATCCCCTAAACAAATGTTGTCAGCTTGTGCCATAATGTTATGCTCTCCCCTGCCCATGTGTGATCAAGGGTATATAAGCAGCCCCTGAACTATTTTTGGGACTGCACAATTTGTGTCTGCTGCCCTGTGTCAGCCATATGCAGCCGTCATATTTAATAAATCTCTTCCTTTAATAAAAACTCTTCAAAATTCATCTGGACTGGGTGTCTCTACGTAAACCTGATGGAGAGAAGTACAGTGCCTTTCAGAATCTGGGGTATGGTACTATATAACAGGTGATGTGGCGCAGTGGCTCCACCGGCACCTGCACCATGTGGGATGGTAAACTATGTGGGATACTATTAAGGTGTGGAACTTGCCTATTTCTATACAGAGGTACTTGCAGCTTGTGAGCAATGTGCAGTGTGTTCCAAGGAGCACCCTTGGAGACCACTGGTGTCACCTGGACAGATCCAGAGAGGTCATGTTCCACTGACACGGTGGCAGATAGACATCACTGGACCCTTACCAAAGTCAGACAGGTACCAGTATGCAGTCACCTGTGTAGATACTGCCACCAGTCTGGTTGCTGCTTACCCCGCCTGTAACCCTGACCAGAGGGCAGTCGTACAGGCTCTGGACCACCTAAGTGCTGCCTATGGGTGACTGCTGGTCCTTGAAAGTGACAATGGTACACATTTCACTGGTTCAATGGTGAGGCAATGTACTCAAGAGCTGGGGTGGCCTGGAAGTACTATGTTCCCTACCACCCCCAGGCTGCTGGTATCACTGAGCAGTATAATGGACTCTTAAAACAGGGACTGCGACAGGAGGGGGGCACCAGCTCCCTTACTGGATGGACATGCCACTATGGACAGTACTTCAGATTTTGAATGAGAGACTTCGATGGCGGAGCCCAGCTCCAGTTGTGGTAAGATACCAAAAAATTAAAAAAAATTAATATTAATATTTTAGGAGGAAAAGTCAGGCTTCTTGCCTCATCCTTTCTCTAGGGAATGTAGGGAGAAGGAAGTGGGAGTTTCCTGGCTTACAAAGACATACTATGTACTGAGATAAGAAACCCCCTTTTACTAAGAAGCTTAAAAGGCTTTTTTAGGCTAAGCATACAGAGAGATTTTTGTAAGTATGATTTTTATACTTGTGTGTGTGATTTACACCAGCTCAAGATGCTTAGGAAGGGCTATTATATTGTAAATAGAAAGGTTTTTGTACTGAGTTTTGAATGAAAGGAGGAGGGAGACTTGGATCCCCTTCCTTCCCCACACCTGTGAGGAAGGAGTTAAACAGTTAGCCAGGAATGCGGGAGAGGGAAAAAAGATTTATTTATTTATTTATTTATTTATTTATTTATTTACAGAGACAGAGAGAGAGAGTCAGAGAGAGGGATAGACAGGGACAGACAGACAGAAATGGAGAGATGAGAAGCATCAATCATCAGTTTTTTGTTGCAAGACCTTAGTTGTTCATTGATTGCTTTCTCATATGTGCCTTGACCGCGGGCCTTCAGCAGACCGAGTGACCCCTTGCTCGAGCCAGCGACCTTGGGTCCAAGCTGGTGAGCTTTGTTCAAAACAGATGAGCCGACCTCAGGGTCTCGAACCTGGGTCCTCGGCATTCCAGTCTAACACTCTATCCACTGTGCCACCACCTGGTCAGGCAAGGGAAGAAAGATTTAAGTGATACTTTCCTCTCCCATTTCTTTCTCCTTAATGGGCAATCTACAAACACTTATCCTCTGACATCATGTAATCCCCCTCTGTTGGGCAGATAAAATATATTATGCTCACTATGTTAAAAATAGCACTGCCCACGTGAGGCCGTCTCCCAGGTGATATTAATGTATGTTGGGGATCGTTGTAGCCTGGAGCTTGGTTTTGAGATTAAGCCTTTCCCACCCTTTTTTGATGTGGGGTGGTACAATCCAATCATGCCTCAGAGAAGTGACTTTGTATTAGAGACTTTTCTATTTTGTATATTGGATTAAAGGTTTTGAATCTACACTATAAAATAGGGGCAGAAAGGGAGCTTGCGCTCTTGGTTCCTGAGATTAGCATGAGAGAGCAGAGAGAGTAGAGCCAGCAGCGGAAGGAGGCCATGTGGAGGAGGCCAGGAAAAGCAGCCAAGATGGCGGAGTGCTGAGTGAGATGCCAGTTTGTGCAGTTTGACGCTGGAGAAGGAAGGAGATGGGGAACTGAGGAGAATAAGGCTGGTGAGCTAGAAACCTTTGATTCTAGGAAACTCGGATAAGTCAGTAGCTTTGTGAGCACTGAATGTGAGTGGGTTTTGGAGCCTGTAAAGCCAGCAGGCAGGGCCAAGGCCACTATCAGAGCAGCCCAGCCCATGCAGGTTCGCATTGGATTCGGACAGTCGGTAAAGAAACAACGGAGCCACAAACTGGTGGGCCATAGTCTTTAATTCTAGCTTGCACCCGGCGGGCAAGTAAAAACACACACTGGGCTCCAAAACCCACTCACATTCAGTGCTCACAAAGCTACTGACTTATCCGAGTTTCCTAGAATCAAAGGTTTCTAGCTCACCAGCCTTATCCTCCTCAGTTCCCCATCTCCTTCCTTCTCCAGCGTCAAACTGCACAAACTGGCCTCTCACTCAATACTCCGCCATCTTGGCTGCTTCTCCTGGCCACATGGCCTCTTTCTGCTCTCTCATGCTATCATCCCAGGAACCAAGAGCGCAAGCTCCCGCTCCATCCCCATTTTATAGTGCAGAAATCCAAACTCTTAATCCAATATACAAAATAGGGAAGTCTCTAATACAAAGTCACTTCTCTGAGGCATGATTGGATTGTACCACCCCACATCAAAAAAGGGTAGGAAAGGCTTAATCCCAAAACCAAGTCCCAGGCTAAAAGGATTCTGCCTGCCTTTAGCCCACCCCAACACACATTAATATCACCTGGGCGACGGCCTCCTCATGGGCAGCGTAATCTTTAACAAAGTGAGCATAATACATTTTATCTGCCCAACAGAGCCCACTGTGTGTTTTTACTTGCCTGCTGGGTGCAAGCTAGGATTAAAGATTATGGCCCACCAGTTTGTGGCTCCATTGTTTCTTTTTTTTTTTTTACAGGGACAGAGAGAGAGTCAGAGAGAGGGATAGATAGGCACAGACAGACAGGAACGGAGAGAGATGAGAAGCATCAATCATCAGTTTTTTATTGCGACACCTTAGTTGTTCATTGATTGCTTTCTCATATGTGCCATGACCGCGGGCCTTCAGCAGACTGAGTAACCCCCCGCTCAAGCCAGTGACCTTGGGTCCATGCTAGTGAGCTTTTTGCTCAAGCCAGATGAGCCTGCACTCAAGCTGGCAACCCTGGGGTCTCGAACCTGGGTCCTTCCGCATCTCAGTCCAATGCTCTATCCATTGCGCCACCGCCTGGTCAGGCTCCATTGTTTCTTTACCGACTGTCCGAATCCAATGCGAACCTGCATGGGCTAGGCAGCTGTGCTAGTGGCCCTGGCCGTGGCTTCTGGCTTTACACCCTCCCATCCTGAAGTCATGTGATTGATACATGTACCTCTAGACAAAGGAATAGGAGGTAGACACTAAAAGATTTGGGAATGTCTTTGATATGTAAATTCTTTGTTATTGTGTTACCTTGTAAGTTTTAATATGTAGGAATGTTTTTTATAGATCCTACGAATGTTATAAGCTTGTTAATGATGGTATCCTGCTGCCCTCCTCCTCCCCCCCCCCCCATATGTGATCAAGTGTATATAACCAGCCTGAGAGCTATATTGGACACTGCACGATTTGGGTCAGCTATACCCCATGTTAGTCATATATAGCTGGCTTAATCGATAAATCTCCTCCTTAAAAATTCTTCTGTATCCTGCCTGTTGTCTCTATGTAAACCCAGTGGAATGGTACTTTACAACACAGTGGAGACCCTCCTGCACTGGACAGCTACTTCCATCCAGTTGCAGATATGCATCAAGGACATTTTACTCAAGCCAGGTTTTGAACCGCAGGGCAATGTGCTTCTGCCCCAACAGCCCTCATTAAAGGCCAACAGCTTCAATGGACTTGGCCCTGGACCGTACAGGCCCCCCAATCCAATCTGAGATGGATGGCCTGTTGGCACTGTGGGGAAAGGGGTTAGAGGTGGACCTCCAGTTAACTTCTTGGGCAGCCAGCACCTGGCCACATAAGATAGAAATGTATTATTTCTTGAGTGCTCAGGGGGACAGCACTATAAAGGGCACCTTTGTAATTTCTTTATGGCCAATTATAAGTTCTCCTATTTTACTACACATAGAACCAGCAGATGCTGGTGTATTGGCCAATAAGGTTTGGTATGCCAGCACAGGGCAGCTGCTGGTACGAGCTACTGTGCTGTCTGCAAACAAAACTCTGGCCTGTATTCTGCCAGTGGGAAAAGATTTGCCTCTCTTGGTGCCACTGACGGCTCTCTCATTTAGTTTATGATTTGTTAATTCTATTGCTGTAGTTTGTACTCTTTCTTTTATGCAATGTACCCCACTCCTTGCACAGTGAACATTGTGGAAGACACCTGTGGTGTAGATTGTAAAGTGAGCAAAAGGGGTGGAATGTTGGGCAGATAAATTTATAAAATCTGTATTTTCTGGTTTTGCTCACTCTTATTGTTAAAAATTGCTGCTGCCCAAGTGAAAGGGCTAATTACTTTCCTGCTGGGCAAGGGCCATTGTCTTGCTAATGTTTACTGGAAGGGAGATTCTGCCCCCACCACTGAAAGGTGTGGGGGGATTTCTTTTTCTTTCCTCCCTGACCCCTTGCCCTTCATGGGAAAAGCAAGTTTTCTGCTTTTCCCTTGTCTTCTCTTGTGGCTTGCCTGGCTTGGTGAGACATCAATAAACAGAATGGCCCACCATCCTCCAACTTCGCCATTTCTTTACTGTCTGCCTAAATTCAGTGAAAACCTGCATGTGAATGGCCATGATGGCGGCCTCTGGCCATACAGGAAGTAATATTACTATGTCACAAATCCTCTGTAAACTGCCTGGTTCTATATGTGCATAGAAGGGGACTCTTAGAAGTAAACACAGTTTTCCCCATTGTTATTGTTTCTATCCATAATAGTTATTGACACACCAGGCTGTCTCCCTGATGCCACAATACCTGAAACAGTTACTTGTAGAAGCTAATCTGATACTAGTCAAATCTTGTGTAGGGAATCACCCATCTGATCTTAGACCCTCTATAACTTGTATTAAGAAACTTTAGTTAAAAAGCCCTGAGTGTGAATGGTAATGTGAATCTGCTCCCCTGCTGCAAACACAGGGAGGCAGTTCTCTAGGATGCAAACACCAAGAAACTGCCAGTGAGTGACCTTTGTGTAAACACAAGGGAAAGCATGTGAACAGGGCTTTAGGAAATTAGTCTACAGGTTTATAGATTGCCCCTCCCTTTGTGCTTGTTAATTAGCAGAAGAAGAATAATTTACTAACCCAAACTAGCCCTTTTTCCGTATCAACAAGAAGTACATTAGTCATTCTTTCCCCTTTATCACCTGACCTCCCTCTCCTGCAATCCTGTTACCTTTGTTCTACTTTTGATCAATAAAAGCTCTGGGAGTAGGAGACTTGGGAGGTTAGTCTCTCCTGACTGCCTCTCTGTCTCTTCTTGACAACAGTTTATGTGTTGAACAGTTTTTCCACATGACACTGGTAGTTAGTTCCCAGTGGGCTAGAGGACTACAATTCTGGGTTATTTTAAAGTTAAATAAATGTGACAAAGTATGTGTAGGTTCAAATATCTGCATTAAACAGTTGTCAATGAATTATAGTTTATATGCCCCCCTCCTCCATTAGATTGTAAGCTCTTATCAGGGCAGGTTTACTAAAATAGGGGAATTAAGTCTATTGTATGTGAACTCTAATCACCACTAAACAAACTTCTATCTTGTTATTAGGGAACAATTTTAGTAGAATAAAATAAATCTACTTTTTCTTGTTTAACTTGGAGATGGCCAACATGCAAATATTAACCTTGGACTCTAGGTCATAGATACGTGAGTTATTTTGGGGTTCTTGGGCAGATAAAATATATTATGCTCACTTTGTTAAAGATGGCGCTGCCCACGAGAAGGCCGTCACCCAGGTGATATTAATGTGTGTCTCTGTGGGCAGGTAGAATCCTTGTAGCCTGGGGCTTGGTTTTGGGATTAGGCCTTTCCCACCCATTTTGATGTGGGGCGGTACAATCTAATCATGCCTCAGAGAAGTGTCTGTATTAGAGACTTCTCTGTTTTGTATATTGGATTAAAGGTTTGGATTTCTACAATATAAAATGGGGGCAGAACGAGAGTTTGCACTCTTGGTTCCTGGGATGATTAGCATGAGAGAGCAGAGGGAGCAGAGCAGAGAGCAGAAAGAGGCCATGTGGCCAGGAGAAGCAGCCAAGATGGCGGAGTGTTGAGTAAGAAGCCAGTTTGTGCAGAGTTTGTATCTGGGATAAGGAAGGAGATGGGGAACTGAGGAGAATAAGGCTGGTGAGCTAGAAACCTTTGATTCTAGGAAACTCGGATAAGTCAGTGGCTTTGTGAGCACTGAATGTAAGTGGGTTTTGGAGCCCAGTGTATGTTTTTACTTGCCCGCCGGATGCAAGCTAGGATTAAAGACTATGGTCCACCAGTTTTTGGCTCCATTGTTTCTTTACCGACTGTCCGAATCCAATGCGAACCTGCGTGGGCCAGGAGGCTGCTGTGATGGTGGCCCTGGCCGTGCCTCCTGGCTTTACAGGGGTCTACTAATTCACTATTATAAAAATATTCAGTGTCTAAGTGCCAGACTTGAGCCTTGCTGAGGAAATAGAGTGGACTTGATGAGGACACTTAGACTTGATCTGTGCTCTTATGAAGCTATTTAAGGCTAAACAGGTTTCCTCATTTGTTGTGGCAACTAGATCTAGCTGAGGGCAGGTAGGTGTCTTATGGAGCTTGAGACTTGTTTGGAGGTTCTAGCAGGGGAGCGCAGCTACTCGTATACCCTTGACCGAAGAACGGTCCTCTCCTCTAGTGGAGAAGGTCGTCCTCTTTGACCCAGCGCGCAGCTTCGGGAGGGACGCACATGGAGCGGTGAGGGAGGAAGGGGACACCCGCCTAGCCAGCCAGATCAGCCGAATCAACCCTGGTGATCAATGGGGTGACAGATGTCACAGCCAGATTGCCCTCACATCCCAGGTAGGTGTCTTAAATGGCAGCAACTTCCTCCATCCATAAGTGCCAGTTTAATAACTGAGGAGATCCATGCTGTACTGAGTACATGCTTACAAATATGTCAAAAGAGACATAGAAAGCAAGGTGTGGAGTAACATCAAAACTTCCTGAAGCCTGACCTGTAGTGGCGCAGTGGATAAAGTATCGACCTGGAAATGCTGAGGTCGCCAGTTCGAAACCCTGGGCTTGCCTGGTCAAGGCACATATGGGAGTTGATGCTTCCAGCTCCTCCCCCCCTTCTCTCTCTCTGTCTCTCTCTCCTCTCTAAAATGAATAAATTAAAAAAAAAAACTTCCTGAAGATACTCGCAGCCCAATACTATGTTCTCATAATGTCTGAAATCCTTCTTACTGAATCTCTACCATTTATCCTCAGGCAGAACTATGGTTAATCCATTCTAAACATCCCTATGCTAAAAAAGAAAATAAATAAATAAAAAATAGAAAAAGAAAAGAAAGGAAAGAAAAAACTCTAGGCAAGGTGATTTGGCTTCTGTTGGTCAAATAAGTTTGTAAATATGATATATATGTTTGCTCGCTTGTGACTTATATTGGGTGTGGGGGACAGGCTATAAGCAGGCCAGGTCGTTGTAGCCTAAGGTTTGGTTTTAGGACTAAGCTTTTCCCCACACCCTTGACTGATTGTATGATCTGGGTGGTGCACTCTCATGAGGAATCCAATTATGCCTTGGATAAGTGACTTTGTATCAGAGACTTCCTTGTTTGTATATTGGATTAAGGGATTTTGGTTTTCTACACTATAAAGTGGGACAGACCAGGAGCTTGCTCACTCAGTTCCTGCTATCACCATTGCAGGGGCTTCCCTGAACCCTTGCCCTTTGTTGGGCAGATGAAATGTATTATGCTCACTTTGTTAAAGATTACGCTGCCCACGTGAGGCCATCGCCCAGGTGATATTAATGTATGTTGGGGATCGTTGTAGCCTGGAGCTTGGTTTTGGGATTAAGCCTTTCCCACCCTTTTTTGATGTGGGGTGATACAATCCAATCATGCCTCAGAGAAGTGACCTTGTATTAGAGACTTCCCTATTTTGTATATTGGATTAAGAGTTTGGGTTTCTACACTATAAAATGGGGACGGAGCGGGAGCTTGTTCTCTTGGTTCCTGAGGTTATCATTAGAGGAGAGAGCAGAGCAGAGAGCAGAAGGAGGCCACGTGGAGTAGGCCAGGAGAAGCAGCCAAGATGGCGGAGTGCTGAGTGAAAGGCCAGTTTGTACAGAGTTTGTATCTGGGAGAAGGAAGGAGATGGGGAACTGAGGAGAATAAGGCTGTGAGCTAGAAACCTTTGATTCTAGGAAACTCGGATAAGTCAGTGGCTTTGTGAGCACTGAATGTGAGTGGGTTTTGGAGCCCAGTGTGTATTTTTACTTGCCCGCCAGGTGCAAGCTAGAATTAAAGACTATGGCCCACCAGTTTGTGGCTCCGTTGTTTCTTTATCGACTGTCCGAATCCAATGCGAACCTGCATGGGCTGGGCTGCTCTGATAGTGGCCCTGGCCATGGCCACTGGCTTTACACCCTTCATGGGAAAAGCTGGTTTTCTGCTTTTCCCTTGTTTTCTTTTGTGGTTTGCCTGTCTTGGTGAGACACCAGTAAATAGGACGGCCCACCATCCTCTGACTCCGCCGTTTCTTTACCATCTGCCCTAATCCAATGGGAACCTGCATGGGCCAGGTGGCTGCTTTGATAGTGACAGCCATGGCTCCTGGCCTTACAACTGGTGTAGTTTGCGGCAGGATTCAGAGATTGGTATGGGGTCGCCACCCTTGATGGGTGGCATAGAGTACTGGTTGCTGCTCTGGTTCCCCATGGCTGTCCTTTTAGGGGCCATGGGCTACGTGTTTTTTACTCAAGAGGAAACCAGGAGTTCTGTGTGAGAAGCTGCCCGAGGTCAAAAGCTTCAGTGTGAATTGCAAGTAGAATGGCAGAAAAGGCTGGAATTGGAGCGAGCACTGGAGAAGGAATTACGGGTTCGCAAGTTGCAGTTTACCCTGGAAGCTGAACGTTTTCACCGGCAGTTGTTGGAGAAACAACTGCGGATTCAAGAGCTCGAGTCTCAGCTTCCAGCCAAAAGCCAGCAGCCACAGGAGCCTAAACGGTCACCAAAGGAGCAGCAGCATCCGTGCCGGTGGATTGGCTTTGAGTCAGCGGGAGCAGGCGCTTGCGACTCCTCTTCTGAGGATGAGAATGCTCAGGCTGAAGCTGCCATACGCACACTGAGAGCCCGACCAGTGGTCGCCAAAAAGGTAAAAACCCAGCAGCAAAGAGTCCCTCAGGGGCAGCCACAGCCTCCTGCCCAGGTAATGGAACACTCTGTGGTCTGGCCCTATACCCAGGCAGAGCTGATGGAGTTGGGGGCACAATTTAGACAGAAACCTACTAAATCCCTGGTAGCCTGGTTACTACGATTATGGGATATAGGGGTGGATGGCATCATGCTCTCCGGAACAGAGATGGAGAAATTGGCCGCCATTACCACACACTCTTCCTTGAGGCAGCATCTTCAGAACTGCCATGGCAACCCAGGAGACCATACCCTATTAGAATGGGTGATGGCTGCCATTCGTATGGTCTGGCAGAATGCTGGAGAATTGCTGGGGGCAATGAGTCGGTGGCAGTGCTACAGTGAGTTAGTAAAGGTCCTTCGGGAACTAGGTATGAAGAATGCTGTTTTCAACCCTGGGTCTCATGGGCCAGACGAGGAAGTGTTTACGGCCAAAATGAGGGAATTTGTCCTTGCTAGCGCCCCGTCAGCCCTTTTTGGGTCACTTGTGGCTATCTTGGGCCCCTATGTGGGGCAGCCCATCAATGCAGTCACACAGATGGTAGCAGATTTGGGAGAGCTGGAGGCCACTCAGGATCATAAAGCAGTGAGGGCTGCTGCCTATGTTGCCCCCCAACTAGCAAGGGAAACGGGCCTGTAAAGGTTACCTGAATGCAGATGTGGGTAGATTTGATTGTGGCTGGAGCAGATAAGGGGAAATTGGATGGCCAGTCTAATAAAATTCTTTTGGAGCTTTGGCGGCAGCTTAAACCAGAACAGAAGTTCCAGCCACTGAGATGAAAGGCCCCAGCAGCTACCAATAAAACGTTTGGTGCGTGCACAGCTCGCTTACAAGATTATATGATAGAGATGGCCAAGGGAGAGGAGAACTCCCAAGACCCATTGTACCAGTTTGAATAGGAAAAGGGCCGAGGGACCCGTCTAACGAGGATGGGCGGGGACCGGAGGCCACATGTGGAACTGGCTATCCACTGGTCCCCTTCCAATGTACAACGGGTGTTGGCCTTGGTGGATACAGGTGCAGAATGTTCCCTCCTCTATGGGGACCCAGAGCGGTTTGCTGGGACCCCAGTGGCCATTGACGGTTACAGGGGAAAAACTGTTCAAGTGAAGCCAATAACTATTCCATTGGGGATAGGAAGACTGCCTCCTAAGTCATATAAGGTGTATGTATCTCCTATTCCTGAATATATTTTGGGGGTAGATGTCTTGCAAGGACTGTGGTTGGAAACTACAGCTGGGGAGTTTCAGCTGCAAATCAGGGTCATGAAGGCCATATTGCGGGGACATGCATCACATTCCCCTTTGCTATTACCCATCCCTCGGCGTGTGACTAACACCAAGCAGTACCGCCTGCCAGGTGGTTATGAAGAAGTCACAGGTACAATCCTCGAGTTAGAAAAGGTAGGGATCATCCGGCCAGCACACAGTCCTTACAACTCCCTGGTATGGCCTATGCGCAAAGCAGATGGAACCTGGAGAATGACAGTAGAATACAGGGAACTTAATAAAGTTGTTCCCCCTTTGCACGCTGCTGTTCCCTCAATAGCTAACATGATGGATCGGCTAAGCCATGAGTTGGGGACATACCACTTTGTGGCAGACTTGGCCAATGCTTTTTTCTCTATTGATATAGCTGCAGAGAGTCAAGACCAACTTGCCTTCAGTTGGGAAGGGAGACAATGGACCTTCACAGTGTTACCCCAGGGCTATTTGCATAGCCCCACCTTGTGCCATGGGCTGGTGGCTGCTGACCTGGCTAAATGGAAACAGCCAGAGGTAGTTTGCATGTACCATTATATTGATGATATTATGCTAACTAGTGATTCTCTTCCAGAATTGGAGCAAGCAGTCCCTACCCTGCTATCCCATTTGAAAGCATGTGGCTGGGCAGTCAACGAGAACAAATTACAAGGACCTGGGTTATCTGTTAAATTCTTGGGAGTTGTCTGGCCGGGGAAGACAAAAGTTATCTCTGACGCAGTTATAGATAAGATTCAAGCATACCCCATGCCCACTATGGTAAAACAGTTACAGGAATTCTTAGGTTTGTTGGGGTATTGGCGAGCATTTATACCCCATTTGGCTCAGTTACTACGCCCCCTGTACAACCTTATTCGAAAGGGGGTTCGTTGGGATTGGACTGAGCAGGCGCAAGGTTCATTTGCAGCTGCTAAGAGAGCTGTCAAGGTGGCACAGGCCTTGAATGTGTTTGATCCTGCCAGGCCCTGTGAGCTGGATGTTCATGTAACCTCAGAGGGGTTTGGATGGGGCTTGTGGCAGCAGACAGAGCGCCTACGGCAACCTATTGGGTTTTGGTCCCAATTGTGGAAAGGTGCTGAAGTTCGTTACTCATTAGTGGAGAAGCAGCTGGCAGCTGTGTATGCTGCCCTCCTGGCAACTGAGAGTATTACAACCACAACACCAGTTACAGTCAAGACAACATACCCTATTGCTGGATGGGTGAGAGATTGGGCAACTAAACCACGCAGTGGTATGGCCGAAATGTCCACCCTGGCCAAGTGGGGTGCCTACCTGCAGCAACGCTGTGCTCTTAGCACCAGCCCATTGAGGGCAGAACTGCAGGAAGTCTTGGGTCCAGTCACCTATTCGACCTTAAAGTCAGGTGCAACTGGGGCTCAGGAGGCAGAACCTGAAGTCAGTCCCTACCAGGAGGGGCGGGTGCCCATCCCCGAGGATGCCTGGTATACTGATGGTTCCAGCAGGGGCCAACCTGCCAAATGGACAGCTATAGCCTTCCATCCGGCCACTGAGACTATTTGGATGGACACGGGTATAGACCAAAGCAGCCAATGGGCAGAATTAAGAGCTGTTTGGCTAGTTGCCCATAATGAACCTTCACCTCTGGTAATCTGTACTGACAGCTGGGCCGTCTATCGTGGACTTACCCTTTGGATTGTTACTTGGCACATTAACCAGTGGATGGTAATGCACCGTCCACTATGGGGTCAGGCTATGTGGCAGGACTTATGGGAAGTAGGACACCAGAAGCAGGTGACAGTATATCATGTCACAGGGCATGCCCCTCTAGCCCATCCTGGGAATGATGAGGCAGATACGTTGGCAAGGGTGCGATGGTTGGAGACTGCCCCTGCAGGTGATGTGGCACAGTGGCTCCACCGGCGCCTGCTCCATGCAGGACAGAAAACTATGTGGGCTACGGTTAAGGCTTGGAACTTGCCTGTGTCCTATGCAGAGGTACTTGCAGCCTGTGAGCAATGTGCAGTATGTTCCAAGGAACACCCTCGGAGACCACTGGTGTCGCCTGGACAGATTCAGAGGGGTCATGTTCCACTGACACGATGGCAGATAGACATTATTGGACCCTTACCAAAGTCAGAAGGGTACCAGTATGCAGTCACTTGTGTAGATACTGCCACCGGGCTGCTTGCTGCTTACCCTGCTCGTAACCCTGACCAGAGGGCAGTCATACAGGCTCTGGACCGCCTGAGTGCTGCATATGGGTGACTGCTGGTCCTTGAAAGTGACAATGGTACCCACTTCACTGGTTCAATGGTGAGGCAATGGGCTCAAAAGCTGGGGGTGGACTGGAAGTACCATGTTCCCTACCACCCCCAGGCTGCTGGTATCACTGAGCGGTATAATGGACTCTTAAAGCAGGGACTGTGACAGGAGGGGGGCACCGGCTCTCTTACTGGATGGACATGCCGCTTATGGACAGTACTCCGGATTTTGAATGAGCGATCTCAATGGGGGAGCCCAGCTCCAGTAGAGGCCCTCCTGCATCGGACAGCTGCCCCCATTGAGTTGCAGATACACACCAAGGACATTTTAGTCGAGCCAGGTTTAGACAGCAGGGCAACGTGCTCTTACCTGCTCCAACAGCCCTTCTTAAAGGACAACGGCTTCAATGGACTTGGCCCTGGACTGTACAGGCCCCCCATCTGAGATGGGTGGCCTTGTTGGCACCATGGGGAAAGGGGCTAGAGGTGGACCTCCAGTTAACTCCTTGGGCAACCAGCACCTGGCCACCTAAGGTAGAAGTGTATTAGCCCTTGAGTGCTCAAGGGGACAGCATTTTGAAGGGCACCTTTGTAATTTCTTTATGGCCAATAATGAGTTCTCCTATTTTACTACACATAGAACCAGCAGATGCTGGTGTATTGGCCAATAAGGTTTGGTATGCCCGCTCAGGGTGGCCTCTGGTGCCAGCTACGGTGCTGTCTGCAGACAAAACTCTGGCCTGTATTCTGCCAGAGGGAAAGGATTTGCCTCTCTTGGTGCCACTGACAGCTCTCTCATTTCGCCCATAGTTTTTGATCTGTTAATCCTATTGCTGTAGTTGGTACTATTTCTGTTTATGTAATGTATCCCACTCCTTGCACAGTGACCATCATGGAAGATGCCTGTGGTTTAGATTGTAAAGCGAGCAAAAGGGGTGGAATGTTGGTCAAATAAGTTTGTAAATATGATATATATGTTTGCTCGCTTGTGACTTATATTGGGTGTGGGGGACAGGCTATAAGCAGGCCAGGTCGTTGTAGCCTAAGGTTTGGTTTTAGGACTAAGCTTTTCCCCACACCCTTGACTGATTGTATGATCTGGGTGGTGCACTCTCATGAGGAATCCAATTATGCCTTGGATAAGTGACTTTGTATCAGAGACTTCCTTGTTTGTATATTGGATTAAGGGATTTTGGTTTTCTACACTATAAAGTGGGACAGACCAGGAGCTTGGACACACAGTTCCTGCTATCACCATTGCAGGGGCTTCCCTGATCCCTTGCCCTTCATGGGAAAAGCTGGTTTTCTGCTCTTCCCTTGTCTTCTTTTGTGGTTTGCCTGTCTTGGTGAGACACCAATAAATAGGATGGCCCGCCATCCTCCGACTCTGCCGTTTCTTTACCATCTGCCTGAATCCAAGGGGAACCTGCATGGGCCAGGCGGCTGCTTTGATAGTGACAGCCATGGCTCCTGGCCTTACAGCTTCCATCAGTAGCTCGTTCAATGTTGTACGGATAGAGGATCCTTTTCTTTAGGTCACCTAGATCCATCCCATGGCTGTTTATGTCACTTTCCGTGAGGCATTGGAGAACATGTGGTGACGATATCCATGTTTAAACCCTTCATACATTTTCAAACTATCCTTAGATTCAAAATAAATTTCTTTTCAATGTGTAAGATTTCCCATAACATTAGGCTCCTGATTGATTATTTCTCTTGTCCAAAAGTGATGGCACCAATTATTAAAGCACGATAGTGGTTGTGAATGAACAAAATAAATTTGTCTAAAATGAATGACATATTCTAATGAATTTTTAAAAAAGGCATTCATGTCTGCTAAATAAAGGAGTATTTATATATGAAAGGCCCATTTATCTTATGTGAAAAGTCTCTTGTGCAACTGAATGAAGCAGGAAATAGGTTCAAAATTCTCCTTGGGAAAAACAATAGCACCATGTGGTTCCATTTCAAAGGTATTGAGTTTTGGGGGCATTCAGTTGACTTTGGTCACTTTGAAATGCTTAATGAGAATAATTTCCTTTACCAATATAGGACATCATGCAGAAATATAAAGAGTTAGTATGGGAAACCTTGCAAAATGTACAATGTTTAATACTGTGCAAATCAAAGTAAAACAGAACTAAGTTATTGGTCAACATTTAAAATATTAAATAAAACCCAAGAATGTTTTTAAACATGCACATGAGATCTTTTTAGTCACAAAGATATTTAAGGTAGGCTGGACTGAAAGCAAATATGATGTTAGTGATAAAACCATTTTGTACTTTCACTGTTTTTCCATCTCTGAGGGAAATGGGATTTAAGGCAAATTATTCCTTTTTGGAAAGTCCCTCAAATGTAAAGTTTTATGTGTATACTGTACAGGGAAGACTTTCCACTGTACATTTCTGTCATTGTTTGGCTGCTTCCCCCACCAACACCCCAAAACGTTGCTGCAAAGATTTTGAAGGCTGTTTTTTTTTTGTCAGCAGCCTAGGATGCATCTGTGATCCTACCGAAGTGGAAATGAAAGCTCTCAGTTTTTCTTTTCGCAACAGTAAATCTACTGATTTTACAGTCAGTTGAACAACAATGGATTAATTTGTTTCAAGTCTGCATTCACAAAGAAAACCTGAACTTCAGTGGCTTGAATGCCTGAAACGGCAGTGTGGTGGCCGGAGGGTAGACACTCTTACAACTTGCTCTGGAAGGAGGCAAGCAGTCCCCTGTCACCTGCTCCTCTGCACAGGTGCTGACCCCTCTGTCGGTTCCGGGCCTCCTGACGGCGTAGAAGGAAGGCTGGGCCTTTGTGTGCAACAGAGAAGGCTTTTCCAAGGACTGGGCCAGTTGTCTCCAGCAGCCACAGGAAGCAGAAGAAAGAAAAGGTTAAGGGCCACTGCAAGGGTCAGAATGGGTTAAATTTAGTTAACATCAGAGGTTATAGCTTTTAACAAGAGCTTCAAGAAAATTTCTTCAAAGATGCAATTTGTTTCTTCTTTGTCAGCCACTGTTACTTTTTTTTTACCCTATTGATAGTGCCAGCTGAACAAAGTTTTTATACCCTAGCGGTTTTCATCCTTTAGAAAATGAAGGATAGTGTTCCTAAAAAGACATGCAGGTGGAGGACTTTATAAAGCTTCCATGATTTTTAAGTTGGGAGCTTTAAAATAGACTCCATGCTTGGCTAAGTCAAAATCTGTGAGAGATGTTAAAGAAATCCCATGCAGAGGCTCATATTTCTAGAAGCTTCTTTGTGTAGTTCACTTTCAACCATTCTAGCATAGTTTTCCCATTCATTATTCAAAATTACCAAAGAGGCCTCCTCTTAAGTTTCCATACATACATTTTTTTAAATGTAGAGCATAATACTGGAAAGAGTGGTTGTTTATTGCATGTCTATGTAAACAGAAGAGATAACCACAGATTTCAGTGTATTTCATACTCTTATCATGGTGTTACCCGGCATTTTCTGTTCAAGGACTAAACTGTTGCAGAAATTGTTTCAAAAGAGAGTCATGTGAACTCAGTCCTTCGATTGGAAACTCACACCTTTCAATAAGTATGATTTCCTAGGACTGACGTCAAGTGTTCTGCATCATCTGAAGGCCTTGGTATTATATGTTTAGCTGCATTTCTACAATAAATAAGAGGTGATTTTTTTTCTTTAGTGAGTTTTATGTATTTATTTAGCTGAGGTATTAGGATGTTGCACTTGGGTTTCAGCTCCGCTCTCTGTCTGGGGTTCAGCAGGATGAGTGTGATGTCCACATTTAAGTGCTGTATTATAATATGCCTTTTATAACAGGTTCGTTTCAGGAGTAGTGAGACTTATTGTTATTTGGAAAATAAGATGTTTTGTATAACAAAATTTTCTAGATACCTAAGCTTACCTCTCAAAAAACACAAAATGTCTTACCATTTTGAATAAAAGTATTTTACATAGTGTATTAGAAACTTTATTGCTTTTTAAAACATGGCATAATGATTTCTTTAAGAAAGGAAGTAACATGATTACACATTATTATATAGTGATATATAATACATTAGGACTACACATAATTATATAGTGATATACAATACAGTCATGCCTGTAGTAAATGCCGCTATACTGTGTGGGCCAAACTGTTGTGGTTTTTGAATTTGTAATTCTACTTTTTATAGATTTTCTTACTCCTCTCTTACTTTCAGCTACCCCTTCTTGTTGCTGTAATTATCTACCTAGCTTTAAGAGTTCTCTCCCACTTCTAAAGTTCTACTTAACGTCAAGTTTAATATCACCAGACCTAATTCAGAGGTTGAAGGGGACTCTTAGCTTTTCATCTCACTTTATTCCAAATTAGCCCACACCCATGGCTAGGATAACTTGTTTAACTAGAATGTCCATTTATGTCATTTCCTTGCTAAGAGAATTCTGGCGATTTCCATAGCCTGCCGCTGCATTGGTTGTAATTTTCCGCTCTGGCATTTACTGCTCTCTGTAGCTATCTATAGCCTATTGTATTTGATGAGTCAGTCGATTTGCCTTTCTCAGCCTCGACTTCTATCTGTGGATCCTGAGTGGGGAGCCCTACAATCCCAAAGTCCTGCCTTCACACCCTCTTCCTGTTCACAGCTGTTTGGACCAGGGTAGAAGCCTGACCTACAGGAAACCAGTCCACAGGGGCTGTAACAACTTGCAATCTCCAACTAGGACATTTGCTGGATTTAGGAAAGTACTTGTGGCAGAGGTACTAATTGGCTATTCATCCTTCTCTTTGCCAGGTTTTAGCTGAGCACATAGCTGCCCAGAATAAAGACAGTATGTGCAGCCTTCCTTACAGGTAAGTGTGGCCATGTGACCAAGTTCTGACCAATGGAATATGTTTATATATGTTTGTAACTTATTCTGAATAAGTCCTGGGAAAATCCTAGTTTATACCTATTACAGTATTCTGGTATAATTATTAACAGCATGCTCATTAACCCTCACAAGGGTTCTAGTTTAGATAGCATATTACAGTCACCCTAAGTAAGCAGATATGTTTGAGAAAGTTCTCTTAGAACTTTCCAAAGAAAAACTTCCAGAAAGTTCTCTTAGAAGGAAAGTGTGCTCTTCTCCCCTTCCTCCAGTCTGCGGGATAAAAGGTGGACATACTAGCTGGAGCTTGACTGCATCCTAGAGTAAGAGGGGGTCACAGAGTGGAAACCATGCACAGCAGTGAGGCAGAGGAAGCCTGGCCTGACACTGTGACCCACCACGCCTGGACTTCTTTACTATGAGAGAAAAACAGCTTTTATTTTGCAGCTGAACCTACTCCTAACTAACACAGTACTTCAACAGAAAGTCTTATAAAGTTGTTTGTTTCACGATGTAAGCCAATGCCACGTACATGCTGGATTCACTCCAGCAGATGAATTGATCAGAGAGGAGAATGAAATAGACATGCAGCAAGACAAGAGCCTTTGGAGCCCTGTGAGGATGGGGTTAGGAGCCTTCATTTCTAACTTTCTATTCCAGTCTTCATGTCCTTAGATAACTTGGGTAGATTTTTTTTTTTTTCTTTTCATTTTTCTGAAGCTGGAAACAGGGAGAGACAGTCAGACAGACTCCCGCATGCGCCCGACCGGGATCCACCCGGCACGCCCACCAGGGGGCGATGCTCTGCCCCTCTGGGGCGTCGCTCTGCCGCCACCAGAGCCACTCTAGCGCCTGGGGCAGAGGCCAAGGAGCCACCCCCAGAGCCCGGGCCATCTTTGCTCCAATGGAGCCTCGGCTGTGGGAGGGGAAGAGAGAGACAGAGAGGAAAACACAGCGGAGGGGTGGAGAAGCAAATGGGCGCTTCTCCTGTGTGCCCTGGCCGGGAATCGAACCCGGGTCCTCCGCACGCTAGGGGTAGATTTTTTTATAGTAACTTTCTGTTTATTGCAACTATCTATTGTTACAGCTTCAATCCCTTCTGTACCCAGCACTGCTGAGCAAATGACTGCTTGCTGACCCCTAACCATGTTTTGTGCTTCTCTGCCTCTGTGCCAATTTGTACCCTCACCCTGCCTGGAATCCAGAGTCATCTTTCAAGCCCTAACTCAACTACCACCTTTTTCATGAAGCATTTCCTTAGCCCAACTGAGTGAATTTTTCTCCTCTTTGGACCCCTGTCATTTTACACGTGCTTATTCTGTGGCATTTCTTTCTCCTAGTAAAGTTACTGGAATATTTGGCATACCCTGCCCTCTGTACTGTCAGTTCCTTAAAGGCGGGACGGCACCTTTGCTGTTTTCTGTCCTGTGTTGTTGGCTATCACAGCCTGTATAAGTCCTGCATTTCTAGTGTACACTAAGTATTTATTGAACAGTTGTGGACTGTAAAATGCACAACTAAACCTTTACAAAGGGTCTCTTAAGAGAAAGCAGGCTTTCTTTGAATAAAGTGTATAAGCTTTGATGCAGGACTACTTCATGTCTTTTAGAGGCTTTCCTCTCCTTTTTCTGGCTTTTAGCTGAGAGTACTCAGTAAGAGACCATTAGGTATTCTGTTACAGTTTTAGGACCACACTTTCTACTTCATTGGGAAACTGCTGAGGTCGGCATTTTTGTTGAAACAAACTTCCAGGCTAAGTAGCACGTTTACTATTGTTGGAACTTACCGAATTTGAAACGCAGAAGGTCTAAACAATTTATGAAAAAATTACAGAGATAGTCTATGTGTCATAAAGAAGTAAAGACAAGGTCTTTGGATTTCCCTGTATTAATTACTATATATGGACTCTCCAATTGCAACCTGCAGTCTATGTAATCGTCATCATTTGGATTGACCTTACTGCTTCTAAGACAGAAAGTTCACATACAACACAGTAAAAAAACCCAGTTCAACCACTTAATTTTCTGTACATATATGATGGATTTTTATGACTGACTTATTCAAATGTTTTGATATTAATACTCACTGTAAAAAAGCAGACATCATAAAATGTAAAACAGATCTCTGTGTAATTATAACTGCAACTTTAAATTATTACGAGAGCATGTAACAGAGTCATGTGGGCTAACGGAGGGTGTGCTTGCCTTATGCCATGATGCATTACTTATAGACTACAGTTGTAGCCATTGGCAATTTAGTGCCCATTTTCAAACTCAACCATCGCATCACACTCTAGAGTGGGTAAGTATTTATATTAATAGTTGAAGTCGTGTAGGTTGCCACTGATCTTACTTATTCAATTTTACTTTTCACGAATTAGAATGGATTTGAAGTTACTCTCTTTATAGTCAGCCTCCAGTTCACTTGCTTTCTTGAGTGGGAAGTGAGCTGCTCATTACAGCTAGCACACAGGGGCTGTATTTTACTCCCAAAACTGGTGGAGCCCTGCTGGCACCTGCTTCCTGGACACCATGAGTGTGGCCGGAGGGCTAGCACAGGAACTTCATCACACAAGTGTGGCGCTGCCCTGGAAGGGTAATGACTGCTATTCCAGGTAGAGGCAATGGCAAAAAGAGGAAATGGCAGATGAAAAGACAAAACTAGGCTGAGAAACACATTTACACTGTTAATGCAACAATGTCAGAGAAGGAAACACAGGGCAAGGAAGAGTTCCACGCCTGGGGAGAGGTCTGCAGAGCCACGTGGCTGACTGCTGGTTCCCAATAAGGCTTAGCATGGGCATACAGACCAGAAGCCAGTGGCAGGTCAGCTGGTTTGGCTGCTGTGTGTGTTTAGTGAAGTTACTCTCTGTAAACCTCTGTTTGATTATCTATTACATAGGGATAACAAAAGTGTATTCCACATGGACTGGTTAGCATTTAAAAAATACACACAGACATACAAACATTCAGTTCTTGGTTCATATAAGTGCTTGACAAATGTTAGCTGGTAAAGTAATCAGCAAAAAACATACCTATGACAAGTAATTATAAAAGTAATTGTAAGGCCAGGGACCCTCACCATGGTCATGCAGATGCAGGTTTGCATTGAATTCTGGCAGGTGGTAAAGGAACTGTGGACCCAGAAAATGGTGGGCCACTCCGTTTATTAAAGTTTTGTAATGGCAGACAAGCAAACAGGCAGGGAAGACCCCTGCCCTTTCTCTCAGGAGTCCCAAGCCCTGTCTCCCCTCTCTGGACCCACCAGACTCACAGGTTACCCAGCAGCCTCAAAAGGGCTCCAAGCCCCTCAGCACTCTCCAGCAAAACAAGCCAGCAGAAATACCCCTTCTCCAGTAAACACTCACCATGGAGGCAGGCAATCCACAATATGCAATCTGCCGCCTGAGGGCCAGTACCTGTAGCCTTTCATAGACTATACACGCATGCCGCTGCCCTGCACCAATGCAAAATACATGCAAGCAAACCTAACTCACTTGTTTCACATTTGAAACATATTGGTTTGCCCAACAGTAATCTTCCTTATTTTCTGTCATTTTATTTCATTTTTCTTAATACTTATAACTTGTTACAGCATAGCTTAATTTTCCTAGGCTCCTTTGATGAAGTGAATCTTTTGCTCACAAGTAACCTTTGGATCTGTATGCTTTTTTGTGTGTGTGACAGAGACAGAGAGAGGAACAGATAGGGACAGACAGGTAGGAAGGGAGAGAGATGAGAAGCATCAACTCTTTGTTGCAGCACCTTAGTTGTTCATTGATTGCTTTCTCATATGTGCCTTGATGGGAGCATGGGGGGGCTACAGAAGAGTGAGTGACTCCTTGCTCAAGCCAGCGACCTTGGGCTTCAAGCCAGCAACCTTGGGCTCAAGCTAGCAAACATGGGATCATGTCTATGATCCCACGCTCAAGCCAGCAAAATCACACTCAAGCTGGTGAGCCTTGCTCAAACCAGATGAGCTCGCGTTCAAGCTGGTGATCTCGGAGTTTTGAACCTGGGTCCTCCACATCCTAGTACAAAGCTCTATCCACTGCGCCACCGCCTGGTCGGGCTGTATACAATTTTTTAGTTACTACCTTTTCAAAGAAACTGAGTGTGCTGTGCAGGAGGCGTGGCACAGAGCTGCAATTATTTATGGATGGATTTTAGGGGGAAATTTATTATGATTAATAACAATTAAAAATAATCAAGTCAAAATCAAAAGGGTTTGAACTTATGTAACCTAAAATAGAATAAAGAAAATGAATCAACACAACAATAAGCTACACAACATCACCAGATGGAGGAACATCAGTCTGGGTTCTAGAGTAATAGCTAGTTAAAGCAATAGACTGAGAAAAAGAGAATTAGGAGCATGTACAAATCTCACCAGACTATGGAGGAACACATCATCAGACCAGGATCTGTTTCCAGACCAGGAAGCCTCAGCCGGGGCTCCAACGTCAGCCACTTGCAATACATATTGATGAGGAAGAGTTCTCCAGAGCGTCAGGGGTGCTCTGAGACCCTACCCATAGTTAGAGGAAAATTTTGGCTGGAAGTTATTACATGAGGGCCTTTTGTGCATAACCTCTAGGAACGAAGAAAGGTCACCACATTCTGAAATAACGAAGTAGGTTGGCAATCAAGTGGTAGACCACCCTCCCTGGCTTCAGGGGAAACTGCAGCAGGCCTCTGATCCCACCCTGAGTAAGTGACTCAGTCATCCCTGCAGCCAGTTTTTGTGACCCTTTTTGTTCATGTTCAGTTGAGTTCAAATTTATATATATACTTTTCTTTCACATTGAATAGTTGAATTTAAAATGGAAGTGTCATAACAATAAAAGCATTAGTAAAAAGTTTTAAATATTGACAAGAAATGAATTTAAGAATTTAAAAGTTGAAGGAGAAATGCAAATCAAAACAACAAGATTCCACTCAAACCCACTAGGATGGCTGGAATCAAAAAGAAAACCTCAAGTGTTGGTAAGAGTTTGTAGACATTGGTGTCCTCCTAAATGATAGATATGTAAATTCCAAACTGCCCTCTTGATGTTCCGCTTATCTGTCAGACCTCACCCTTACTGGACTATTGACCCTGAGACAGAGGAATTCCAAAAGCTGACAAGCCACCCCAAGGAGGGGCTCCGGACATACCAGGATTTTTGATTCAACACCCACATGCTCGAAGCCCCACAAGGAGGAGCATTCCGGACATACCAGGACTTTTGCCTTAGTATCCCCTCAGGCTCTCCCAAACACTATATAACTCGCCCCTAGTCTGTAACTGGCGCTCTTCTCCCCCGGGAGAAGTGCCCGGCAGGGTTCCTTTCTTCCTTTCAATAAAGCCTGTTACTCTGGTCTTTCGGACTCCCATGGATTCCAACACTAAATTGTTGATGGGATGTAAAATGGTTCAACGATTTTGGAATCCAGTCTGGCATTTCTTTAAAAGTTAAACAGATTTGTCATGTGACCCAGAAATTTCATCGTTAGGTATCTAACCAAAAGAAATGAAAACACAGGTACACATAAAAACTTGGATATGAATGTTCATAACTGTATTATTTATAACAGCCAAAAAGTGGAAATAACCAAAATGTCCATCAACTAATGAATACATAAAGATTATGCGGCATATCAACACAATGGAATACTATTTGGTCAAAGGAATGATAGGGATGTACCTCAGGAACATGGTCAGTGAAAGAAGCCAGTTGCAAAAGAACATTTATTGTTTTTCCATTTATGTACGAAATATTCAAAGTGGACAATATACAGAAACAAACAGTAGATTCATGGTTGCTTAAAGCAGAGAGTGGAACGGGTGAACTGATTATAAATAGAAAAGAGATTTTAGAACATTTTGGAAGTGTTGCACGATGATGGTTGCACAACTATAAATTTACAAAAACATTGACTTATACACTTAAAATCGGTTGACTTATATGGTATATAATGTTATAGTATATATTGACATTATATATCAGTAGGCTATTTAAAAAACCAAAGGAAACATGATTTTAATAAGAAAGTAATTAAAACATTTCTGAAGAAATTTTATTATATAATAAGATTGTCATTTTAACAAATTTCTACTCTTAGTTTTGCATCTATTTTATCTCAATGACCTGAAAAATGGTTATGGGATAATAACTGTGAATAGCATTTTTATTTTGCTAGAATTATTATGATGCAAAAAGCAGTTTGTATTTATTCCAATTTGTATGGTATCTGACCAGAATATAGTTATTTCCCTTCGTGAGTCAGGATCCTGTAGAATTGAGGGTGCTCAGATCTCATATGTTTGCTTCAGCAATTTAAAAATATAATTATAGAATTTCCATGGAGTTTATGTTTTAAAATAGTCACAATTTTAAAGTATTATTTTGGTTAATACTGATAGAATATTACATAAAGTGAAAGGTCATACAATTAAAGTTTGCATTAGGTTGTATATGAATCAGTTTCAGATATTTTATAAATTCAGCCTTTGTGTAAATTGAATTTCTTTTATAAATTAACATATATAAACAGTGAGGCTTATTACTCCACAAGAGTATATATTTCCTCTTTTTTTCAATAACTGTCTAAAGTATTTTCGCCAGAGGAGGCTGGACTGGAGGTGACCCTTCCTATTCAGAGTATTTGCGTGTCTCATGCTCTGCAGAAGTGGGGTCAGGAAATTGTTTCTACAGATTCCATGAGAACATCGGTTCTGTCATTAGACTCTTCAGTGAAGAAAGTCTTGTCTCTCTAGTTTAAGGGGTGCCATGGCAGTTTTACCACTGAACCATTCTTACATGCCCTGAAAATACTTTCCTGAACTGGAGTCAGGCTCTGAAGAAACAAACTCAATGGTTTTTGTCAATTTTGTCTCTGATTCCATGACAAATGACCCATGAGTTTCCTGAGGGAGGCAGCACACACAACCTTTAGGAAAGGTACAAACCTGGTCAGAAGTAGTGTTGGGCAGATAAAATGTATTATGCTCACTGTTGGGCAGATAAAATGTATTATGCTCACTTTGTTAAAGAGGCCGTTGCCCAGGTGATATTAATGTGTGTTGAGGTGGGCTAAAGGCAGGCAGAATCCTTGTAGCCTGGGGCTTGGTTTTGGGATTAAGCCTTTCCTACCCTTTTTGGTGTAAGGTGGTACAATCCTATCATGCCTCACAGAAGTGACTTTGTATTAAGAGACTTCCCTATTATGTATATTGGATTAAGGGTTTGGATTTCTACACTATAAAATGGGAACGGAGCGGGAGTTTGGCGCTTGGTTCCTGAGGTTAGCATGAGAGAGCAGAGAGAGTAGAGCCAGCAGCTAAAGGAGGCCACGTGGAGGAGGCCAGGAGAAGCAGCCAAGATGGCGGAGTGCTGAGTGAGATGCCAGTTTGTGTAGAGTTTGTATCTGGGATAAGGGAGGAGATGGGGAACTGAGGAGAAGAAGGCTGGTGAGCTAGAAACCTTTGATTCTAGGAAACTCGGATAAATCAGTAGCTTTGTGAGCACTGAATGTGACTGGGTTCTGGAGCCCAGTGTGTATTTTTACTTGCCCGCCGGGTGCAAACTAGGATTAAAGACTATGGCCCACCAGTTTTTGGCTCCATGGTTTCTTTGCCGACTGTCCGAATCCAATGCGAACCTGCACGGGCCGGGCGGCTGTGATAGTGGCCCCGGCCCTGCCTGCTGGCTTTACACTCACTTTGTTAAAGAGGCCGTTGCCCAGGTGATATTAATGTGTGTTGGGGGTGGGCTAAAGGCAGGCAGAATCCTTGTAGCCTGGGGCTTGGTTTTGGGATTAAGCCTTTCCTACCCTTTTTGGTGTAAAGTGGTACAATCCTATCATGCCTCAGAGAAGTGACTTTGTATTAGAGACTTCCCTATTATGAATATTGGATTAAGGGTTTGGATTTCTACACTATAAAATGGGAACGGAGCGGGAGTTTGGCTCTTGGTTCCTGAGATTAGCATGAGAGAGCAGAGAGAGTAGAGCCAGCAGCAGGAGGAGGCCACGTGGAGGAGGCCAGGAAAAGCAGCCAAGATGGCGGAGTGCTGAGTGAGATGCCAGTTTGTGTAGAGTTTGTATCTGGGATAAGGAAGGAGATGGGGAACTGAGGAGAATAAGTCTGGTGAGCAAGAAACCTTTGATTCTAGGAAACTCGGATAAGTCAGTGGCTTTGTGAGCACTGAATGTGACTGGGTTTTGGAGCCCAGTGTGTATTTTTACTTGCCCGCCGGGTGCAAGGTAGGATTGAAGGCTATGGCCCACCAGTTTTTGGCTCCATGGTTTCTTTACCGACTGTCCGAATCCAATTCGAACCTGCATGGGCCAGAAGGCTGCTGTGATGGTGGCCCTGGCCCCGGCTTCTGGCTTTACATTTGGCGTAGTCTGTGGCAGGATTCGATACAGATCGGCAAGGAGCCTTTGAGCAGTGGAGTAGAGGACTGGCTAGTGTTAGGGTTCCCCATGGCTGTCCTTTTGGGGATTGTAGGCTGGCTGACTTTTACAGCCATGCGTGAGGAAACTGAAAGCTCTGTGGAAGAGGCTGTCCGGGACCTGCAAACCGAGCAGTGGAAGGAGATGGAGCAAACGCAGGAGAAACCGATGTTGACCCTGGAGCTGGAGGAAGCGCTGGAGGAGGCCAACCAGGTGTTCGAGATTTGCCTGGAAATGGAGCAAACGCTGGAGGAGGATTCAGAGGTTCGTGAGTTGCAGCTTGCCCTGGATGTTGCAGAGAGCCAGCAGCGGCAGGAGGCCGGGGCTGAGGCTGAAGCTGAGGCTGGGTCCGGAGCTGCAAGGTCTGCGGAGCAGAAGGTGGCGGCAGCCCAGGGTTCGAGCCCGGCAGCAGGAGCTGATGTTTCCAGTACCTCTTTGGAGGATGAGGAGAATTGGGCTGGAGTTGCAATCCGCAGTTTCCGTAAGATGAGAGCCCAGCTGGAAGGAGCACCTACTATGGCCCCGGTAGGTCTGCGATTTTGGGACATAGGCCTGGACATGCTTTTCGGAGCAGAGATGGAAATGCTGACTGCCATTGCCACGTGCTCCTCTTTGGGACAGTGTAAGACCTGCCAGGACGGCAGGGATGAGGGGGGTGGCTGACGCCCCATGTGCGTGGACTGATTTCCTGGACTACGACCGGAGTGGGCATTGGCTCCTTTGTTGGATGGACTTACGGATTATGGATTTTGGACAATGTGAAATACCCTGATGGGGGTGGGGGGTGGCTTTGCTGGAAGCGCTCCCCTGCCCTGGGAAGCTTTTCCCATGGCTAGGAAGAAGGCCGAGGACATTTTGCGCTTTGGGCAAAGTGCTCAGAGACTGGTGAAGTGTACCTTTGTAATTGTTGAAACTGTATGATTTTTGCTATTGTGATTTGTGTAATGTTCTAATTTCCTTGCACAGGGATGCCGGTGGTATAAATTGTGGGTAGTAAAGTGAGCATAGGGGTGGATTGTTGGGCAGATAAAATGTATTATGCTCACTTTGTTAAAGAGGCCGTTGCCCAGGTGATATTAATGTGTGTTGGGGTGGGCTAAAGGCAGGCAGAATCCTTGTAGCCTGGGGCTTGGTTTTGGGATTAAGCCTTTCCTACCCTTTTTGGTGTAAGGTGGTACAATCCTATCATGCCTCAGAGAAGTGACTTTGTATTAGAGACTTCCCTATTATGAATATTGGATTAAGGGTTTGGATTTCTACACTATAAAATGGGAACGGAGCGGGAGTTTGGCTCTTGGTTCCTGAGATTAGCATGAGAGAGCAGAGAGAGTAGAGCCAGCAGCAGGAGGAGGCCACGTGGAGGAGGCCAGGGAAAGCAGCCAAGATGGCGGAGTGCTGAGTGAGATGCCAGTTTGTGTAGAGTTTGTATCTGGGATAAGGAAGGAGATGGGGAACTGAGGAGAATAAGTCTGGTGAGCTAGAAACCTTTGATTCTAGGAAACTCGGACACGTCAGTGGCTTTGTGAGCACTGAATGTGACTGGGTTTTGGAGCCCAGTGTGTATTTTTACTTGCCCGCCGGGTGCAAGGTAGGATTGAAGGCTATGGCCCACCAGTTTTTGGCTCCATGGTTTCTTTACCGACTGTCCGAATCCAATTCGAACCTGCATGGGCCAGAAGGCTGCTGTGATGGTGGCCCTGGCCCCGGCTTCTGGCTTTACAAGTAGCATTGACAACGAAAAGGACTTGTGAGCCAAGCACCAACAATTAGAAAAAGGCCCCAGGACAAAGTGAGCACACAGGAGTCACACAACCCTGGGAAGGAACTTCCCAAAACCCAGCAGTCTGGAGTTGGTGCCATACCCGCCTTACACCAGTGGGATATGTTGGAATCCATGGTAGTCCAAAAAGACCAGAGTAACAGGCTTTATTGAAAGGAAGAGAAGAACCCTGCCGGGCACTTCTCTGGGGAGAAGGGTGCAGGTTACAGACTATGAGGCAAATTTTATAAGGCTTTGGAGAGCCTGAGGGGGTACTGAGTCAAAAGTCCTGGTATGTCCGGAATGCTCCGACTTGGGGCACCTTGCCAGCTTCTTGGAATTCCTCTGTCTCAGGGGTGATAGTCCAATAAGTAAGGGTGAGGTCTGACAGATAAGTGGAACATCAAGAGGGCAGTTTGGAATTCCTGGTAAATTCACGTATCTATCAGGATGCCTTCGGTGGCAGCATTGGGCACTGTGCTACATTTACCAGCTGTCTAATGTTTAGCTTTAGTGCCTTCTTGGAAACGATACTTTAGTCACAAACCTGGATGACCCAGCCATGTATATATATCAGGGAGGGGTATGAGAAGCAGCAAATCGTGGTGGTCGGGCAGCAAGAACTGCCTGTCATGTCCTAGCCTGGCTGTCCCTTCTGGCTGTCCTGGAGCTGCTTCCCCCATGGGCCTTCAGACTTTTTCTGCCACCAAGACAAGGGCTGTGTCTGAAATGCTCTGTGAATTCGTCCTTGACCTTCCTTTTCAAGGACACCTCCTTTCTCCTCTCCGATGGAGGGCTTCTATCTTGTTTTTGAAAAAGTGAATTCTGGGTCAGAAAACCGAGTCTGTACACCCAGGTGTCCTGGTCTGAATTTAGGCCTCCTACAGATCTCAGATGGCCCCAGTTGAAAGGCCACGTGTCTCCAGGGCACACATTCGTAATAATAATATAACATACATATACGTATATGTGTACACAGCTTACTGTGTGTGCCAAGCACTGCACTAAGTACTTTACATATATTGACTCACTTAGTTCTCATAAAAACTATGGGTAAATACTATTTCTGTTCTTTTTATATATCATTTTATAGATAAAGAGACTGAGACAAGAGAAGTTAAGTAGCCTGTCGAAGATCATACAGCTAACAGATGACAAAGTGGGGATCAGGACCTAGGTCTGTCTCCAAAGTTTGTGTTCTCACCTACTGTTGATAAATGATGCTTCAAATTATACTGTGGTATGCTACTTATGTAATAATAATAATGGTGATTTATTATTATTACACCGAATATATACCTAGGTTTTTCTCAAAGTGAATTATTATCCCAGCATTCTCTTCACTTCTTAAAACCTTGGTAGGAAAGTGATACTCAAAGTCACCTACTGTGAAGGAATGCTTATATTAGTATTTACTTTATTCTCAAAGTTCTTAGTGTGTAGTGTGGAGAACAGAGCTCCATAGGGGAGTCTGAGGACCTGGATTAGTTTTCTAACTCCATATTTTACCTCCGTGGTTTTCTGAGCAATTAATTTTGATTCTCCGGACTTTGGCTTTTCATCTTCAAAACGGGGAAATAGTGTCACAGAATCGCAAAGGTCAAATAAGACAAATTAAAGTATTTTTGAAACTCTAAAGCAATATACAAATGTAAAATATTATTAATCTTCTTATGCCAGGTCCCCTCAAAATACTTATTTCTGAGTATTTTCTGACTTCCACACAGGAATTAAAAAGGAGACACACTATCTAAACCAGTTGTACTCGAAGTGTGGTCTGCAGACCTGTAGCACCAGTGACTTAGGGAAGCTTGTTAGAGACGCAGTTACATGGGGCTGTCTCACCTCTGCTGACTCAGAAACTGTGGCCTGGAGCCTAACAATCTCCTGGTGAAAAGTTCTCCAGATAATTTTGATGTGCACTAAAATTTGAGAAGCATTGATGTGGATAACAGTTTTTTATTTATTCATTCAATAAATATTTTGGAATATTCTAGAAGGGGACAGTTGTGTTGGGAGGATAAGACACTGTTGTTGTCCTCCAGGAGAATATATCCTTCTTAAGGAACACCTTTTCCTTATTCAAGATTCTGCCCAAACGCCTCCTGGAGGAGCGCACTGTCTACAGATGCAGTCCACCCCGTTGTGGCACTAGGATGACCACCCACATTTTTAGCCATGTCCCCAACCTCCCCTCCCACCTGTCATCCACTCCTGTTGTGGACTGTTAATGGCAAAAAGCCATTATAGATTCGAGGCTTAGCAAAAGGCTAAGTTCTCCCCCCTCCATCTCCATATTTGGCTTTGATGCTGAGTATTTGCACCCACTCCACTTGCTTCCTTGGGTTGCTGGAAGCAATATATACATGCCCTTCCTCTAACTCTTTGTTTCAGATGTTTATAAATTTCACTAATGTATCCTGTTTTTGCCTTGGGAGAGTTCCTGTCTTAGCCTTTGATGTGCAACTTTGTATCAGGGTCCTTGATTTGCATAGGTCTATATAATAAAGGGAACTGGGGCTATGAGGCACTCAGATACTGCCAGGCAGTTTGAAGAGTCCTCCCGGTCCCATCATTTTTGTTTTGACAAAGTGTGTTTTCTTAATTCCGCACCGTTATTAGGAGCCGCGCTGGTCCGCAGCACACTCCCCCAAACGACTCTCTCTGGCCTCAGGCTTTGTACTCCCTGCGTTGTTCTCTGCCTGCAAGTCTTTTATCTCCTTCTCCATTCATCCTCCAGGAGCCCTGGGATGACCCTCTGCCACCCTCCACAGGCTAAGTCACTCAGTTCCCTCAGCTCTTTGTGTACATCACTATGTGCCTGCCAGGCTGTACAGTAAAATGTTTTATGTCTGATTTTCCCCTTAAACTAGAAGCCTGTATTTTTAAATTGCCATATCTTTAGAGTTTGTTGTTTAGTAGGGGCTCCTTAACATTCACTGATGGAAGGTAGGAATAAAGCGAGGACAAAGGGAGCAAGGGAGGGCAGGCAGATAGGTCAGTTCTCAAAGAATGCCATGGTGGATGAGCATTTGCCTTTTTTTTCTTTGTAAGGCATCATCTCTAGTCATCTGTTGTGCAAACAGGATGATTTCATCTTTGGGATGGAAGGGACTTTTCAAAGCATGTCTCTTGAAATGATCTGCAAAGGTTAAACTCATTAACTACTTAGTTTGCACCTACACTGTGTGTTAGATGCACTGAGCTGCCCTGTCTGCAGGCGACTCCTAATCTAGCAGAGAGAAAGACACCAGCTCTTCACTACTCTCAGTAATGATGGCGACTGCTTTACCAGGGTGGCAAGACTCCAGGAGGCACAGTGCAATAGAGGAGCAGGGGCAGGGAGAGCAGTGTTCCAGAAGAGAGCAGCAGAACTGGGTGGTGAAGGAAGAGGAGGACCCCAGAGAAGGGCAGTGCCCATTTGTCCTGGTCACAAAGGATTTCTACCCAGCCTTCATGAGAAGAGAAATAAATATAAATATCAAAGCTCCTGTCACTGTAGTTTGCTGTGTACAGTTACATTTGAGCAGAACATAGTAAACAGTGTTTACTCTGTATCCATAGTGCATTCAGTAATGCTCAACCAACACTTTTAAAAATTTTATCAATTGACCCTTTTGTTTTCCTAGTAACTAGGCCCCCAATGAGTGTTGGTTATGGTTGATAATTGAAGTTAATGTCCTAACTCTGGGGATGGCTGTTAAGGACTTGGGGCTCAGTGTCAGACAAATGAGATAAGCAACATGCTTTTTGGAATAGTATATTCTAGAGAGCTAAGCTCTGACAGTGGACACCATGAGATAGCTGCTTGCCCTGTCTCCTAAAGTGTCCACTGCTGTCCCCTTGGACCATAGAAAGGGTACAATCATGGCATTCTCAGAAAGGGGACACTGAGCTGTTCTCCTGGACTGGCCTACTGTTGGCATGTTTCTCAAATGCAAACTACCTGACAAAGCAAAAAAGAGCGTGGGCTTTGCTAGTAGATGAAACTGGGCTTATACCCTGGCTTTGTCATTTACGTTAGGCAGACTGTTAAACTTCTCCGTCTTTACTTACTCCTCTGCCAAAGGAGCATTTTAACTTGTGGCTGGAATGTTTCATGAATGTTAGATACAACAAGATTCTACCGATCCAATGCAATCCTTATCAAAATTCCAGTGGTATTTTTCAAAAAATAGAACAAAATAACACACATACACGCACGCACACAAAACAACAAAAGCAATCCTGAGACAGAAAAAAACCCAAAGCTAGAGGCATCGTGTTCCCTGATTTCAAACTATATTACAGAGCCACAGTGATTAAACTGTATGGTATTGGCATAAAAACAGACATATAGCTCAATGGAATAGAATAGAGAGCCCCAAAATAAACCCACACACATATGGTTAATTAACTTATGACAAAAGAGCCAAGATTATGCAATAGGGAAAGGATAGTCTCTTTAATAAATGATGTTGGAAAAACTGCAAAAGAATGAAACTGGACCCCAACTTACACTACACACAAAACCAACTCAAAATTAATTAAAAAATTGAACATAAGACCTGAAACCATAGGATGACGTCAGAGTAATGGCGCGGTAGGAAGCGATACCGATAAATGTCCCCCAAAACTCAACAAGATCTTCAACCAGAAACAGAAAAACCTATCCTTGGAGCCTCCAGATGTTTCACAATACACCTGAAGGTATGGTCGAGCGAAAAATTGGCTAAATATATAATCAAACCCTGAAGGAAATAAGGAGTAAGAAATGCTCTGCCTTCCTCACTAACCTAAACAGGGCTGCTTTCACTGGGAACTGAGAATATAGAAACTAAGGCAGGCAAAGGGGGTGAATAGATCCAGGCCGCGGCACAAATGGCTGAACCAGGCTGTGGCACGGAGATCCAAGCCGAAGAAAAACTGTGCCTGTGGCAACCCAGTCAATACAAACTAACACTCGCACCAAACCGAGACAAAGAAAGACAAGTGGGGCAGCCATTTTCCCCGATCTCCTGGTCGGCACGCACAGATAGAGGGCGAGAGATTCCTCTGAGTGCCTCAGCAGTGGGTGCCCGTGTTATCCCACAGAGGGGCAGAGTCAGAGGCCTCTGTGTGGGCTGAAAGCGGAATCTCCGGGCCGCCCCAGCGCCCTGAAAAAGCCGCGCACGGGGAGGGAGTGAGAGCCAATTCCAACGCTGGAACTTTTCCGTGCGGGTGGGGGTTTCACTCAGAGGGTGAGGTGGCTGGCCTGATATCCTGGTCGGCGTGCACGGAGAGTGGGCAAGAGATTCCTCCCAGCACTTCAGGAGTGGGAGCCCGTGTTATCCCACAGAGGGGCAGAGTCAGAGGCCTTTGTGTGGGCCAAAAGCGGAATCTTGGGCTGCCCCAGTGCCCTGAAAAAGCCACGCACGGGGAGGGAGCGAGAGCCAATTCCAACGCTGGAACTTTTCTGTGTGGGCGGGGGTTTCACTCAGAGTGTGAGACTGCCGGCCTGATATCCTGGTCTGCTCGCACAGATAGTGAACGAGAGTTACCTCCAAGCGCCCGAGGAGTGGGTGCCTGTCCGTGTTACCGGACAGAGTGGCAGAGCCAGAGGTCTTTGAGTGGACAGAAGCCCCGCCTGATTGTGCTAGCAGCTCTGACTGACTGAGCCTTACCCAGAGCCCTGTGCTGAGTGGGAATAGAGTGGGGAGTTGCCAGCTCTTTGAGCCTCTTACTATCCAGGCAGAGGCAGCAGCAACCCCATAGCTGGATTATCAGGCTGCTAACTGAGGAAGGAAAGACTAGGAGAAAGGCTCCAGGAACACGGACTCTCTCACTGTCAGAGCCTATACATGCTAATGAGCCTCGACTGCCAATGAGACTGAAGCACAATACATGACATCGCCATAGAGACTTATCAACTGCAAACCTCTACCTGAGTGTGCCAAAGGGGCAGAACCCGGGGTACAGAGTCACCGACCAGGAAGAGGGAGAGAAAAGAAAATTCAAGAAGATAACCTCTCAAAATAAAGAATAATCTGCAGACTTTATAACCTATCCCATTTTATTATATTTGTTTGTTTCTTTCTCTTATCTTCATTCTTAATTTTTTTTTCCTCCTCCAATTTGGTTGTTTAACTCTCTGCCGGTCTTACTCTCTCCTCTCCTTGAACTACACTACCCATAAGTGTTACATCTCCCATTATCTTTTCTCTCTATGAGGGTTGCACTCCAAAACCCTTAACTCTCTCTCTCCTCTTTTTTCTTTTTTCTTCTTTTAATGGTTCCCTCTTTTTTCTCTCTCTCTCTCTCTTTCTTTTCTCCCTCTATATTAGTTTCTTCCGTTCTCCTTTACGTCTCCTCTCATTCAAACCTCAATAACGAACAAATTATCTTATCTGGGACTCAAACTTATGTTTGTGGCATTTTGGGGTTTTTTTACTTCACCTTTTAAACTCACTAGCAGTGCTCCCATCCCTGGCTCTCCATTTTATCTAGTTCTTGTTCCACTAAATACAATAGTAATTTTTTAATTTGTCCCCCCATTTTCCTGTTTCCCTCTTATTCCTCTCATCATAACTCTTAGTCAACCAACACCTAAAAGCAAATCATTTTATTTTTGACCCAAATTTTTTCCTTATTTGATTTTTGTGGGTCCATACCCCCCTTTTTTGTCTTTTTTTAATTTTTGCCCCTTTATTACTTCTCCCCAATTCAGGCCCTCCATTACAGGCTCTCCATTGTTCTATTTAATACAATATAATTCACAGTTCACCACAAGATTTTCTCAAGAAAGAGGGGAGAGGAGAGGAGAGAAAAAAAGGAGGGGGGGAATAATTTCCTTTTTTTAATTTTAATTTTATTTTATTTTTCTTTATTTAATTATTAATTTTTTAAAAAAAACAACTCTTTTTTATTTTTAATTTTTATTTTTTTAACTTTTTATTCTTTATTAGATCTCATTAATACTATCAACAAAACCACCCTCAGATGCCATTAAGGAAGAGAAAATCGAATATCATGGATACAAAAGAAAGAGAGGTAACACAGATAGATGAGGAAAAATCTATGGAAAAAAAATTAATATATTGGAAACCTTGGAGCTAAATGACAGAAAATTTAAAATAGAAATCCTAAAAATACTCAGAGATATACAAGAAAACACAGAAAGGCAATTTAGGGAGCTCAGAAAACAACTCAATGAACACAAAGAATATATTTCCAAGGAAATTGAAACTATAAAAACAAATCAAAAAGAGATGAAAAACTCAATACACGAGCTGAAAAACGAGGTAACAAGCTTAGCTAATAGAACAGGCCAGATAGAAGGGAGGATTAGTGACATAGAAGACAAGCAACTTGAGGCACAACAGAGAGAAGAAGAAAGAGACTCAAAAATTTAAAAAAATGAGATAGCCCTACAGGAATTATCTGACTCCATCAAAAAGAATAACATAAGAATAATAGGTATATCAGAGGGAGAAGAGAGAGAAAATGGAATGGAGAACATACTCAAACAAATAATACATGAGAACTTCCCAAGCCTGTGGAAAGAACTAAAGCCTCAAATTCAAGAAGCAAACAGAACTCCGAATTTTCTTAACCCCAACAAACCTACTCCAAGGCACATCATAATGAAATTGGCACAAACCAACGGCAAAGAAAAAATTCTCAAGGCAGCCAGGGAAAAGAAGAATACAACATATAAAGGAAGGCCCATTAGATTATCATCCGATTTCTCAACAGAAACTCTACAAGCTAGAAGAGAGTGGACCCCAATATTTAAAGTCCTGAAAGAGAGGAACTTTCAGCCACGAATACTATACCCATCAAAGCTATCCTTCAAATATGAAGGAGAAATAAAAACATTCACAGATACAGAAAAGATGAGGGAATTTATCATCAGAAAACCCCCACTCCAGGAATTACTAAAGGGGGTTCTCCAACCAGATACAAAGAACAAAAAAAAAAAAAACAAAGCCACAAGTAAAAGCTCCAAGAAGAACACAATAAAACCAAATATAAACTGTGACAACAATAAAAAGAAGGGGCGGGGAGAGGATGGAGATTAACAGTAGCAAAGGACAATGGAGTGCAAAAGTACTCACAAAATAGTTCATTACAATGAACAGGGTAGGGACCCTTTTCATTACTCAAAGGTAACCACCATTGAAAAAACCACCACAGAAGCACATGAGATAAAAAAGATAGCAACAGAGGAAATATGTATGGAATACAACCAAATAAAAACAAAAGATAGAAAAACGAAAGAGAAGGATCAAACAAGACACAAAACTAACAGAAAGCAAGAGATAAAATGGCAATAGGGAACTCACAAGTATCAATAATTACACTAAATGTAAACGGATTAAACTCACCAATAAAAAGGCACAGAGTAGCAGAATGGATTAAAAAAGAAAATCCAACTGTATGCTGCCTACAGGAAACTCATCTAAGTAACAAGGATAAAAACAAATTCAAAGTGAAAGGCTGGAAAACAATACTCCAAGCAAATAACATCCAAAAAAAAGCAGGCGTAGCAATACTCATATCTGACAATGCTGACTACAAGACAGCAAAAGTACTCAGAGACAAAAATGGCCATTTCATAATGGCTAAGGGGACACTGAATCAAGAAGACATAACAATTCTTAATATATATGCACCAAACCAAGGAGCACCAAAATATATAAGACAGCTACTATTGACCTTAAAACAAAAACTGACAAAAATACAATCATACTTGGAGACCTCAATACACTGCTGATGGCTCTAGATCGGTCATCCAAACAGAGAATCAACAAAGATATAGTGGCCTTAAACAAAACACTAGAGCACCTGGATATGATAGACATCTACAGGACATTTCATCCCAAAGTGACTGAGTATACATTTTTCTCCAGTGTACATGGATCATTCTCAAGAATTGACCATATGTTGGGCCACAAAAACAACATCAGCAAATTCAGAAAAATCGAAGTTGTACCAAGCATATTTTCTGATCATAAAGCCTTGAAACTAGAATTCAACTGCAAAAAAGAGGAAAAAAATCTCACAAAAATGTGGAAACTAAAGACCTGAAACCATAAAAGTCCTAGAAGAAAATACAGATAATAAGATTCTTGACATAAGCCTTGGCAATAATTTTTTTTTTTTTAAGTGAGAGGAAGGGAGACAGAGAGACACTCTCACATGCGCCCTGACTGGGATCCACCTGGCAATCCCCATCTGAGGCTGATGCTCGAATCAACTGAGCCACTGGCTGCAAGAGGGGAAGAGAGAGAGAAGGAGGAGAGGGAAGGGAAGAGAAGCAGATGATCACTTCTCATGTGTGCCTTGACCAAGAATCAAACCTGGGACATCCACATGCCGGGCCAATGCTCTACAAACTAAGCAAACTGGCCAGGGTCGGTAATGATTCTTTGATTCTGACACCAAATGTAAAAGCAATGAAAACAAAAATAAATAGTTGGGACTACAGCAAACTAAAAAGTTCTGCATAGCAAAGGAAACCATCAGCAAAATGAAAAGATGCCTATTAAATGGGCAAACATATTTGCAAATTATATAGTACCTGATAAGGGACTAGTATCTAAAATATATTTAAAAATTCATACAACTCGGCCCTGGCCAGTTGGCTCAGCGGTAGAGCGTCAGCCTGGCGTGTGGGGGACCCGGATTTGATTCCCGGCCAGGGCACATAGGAGAAGCGCCCATCTGCTTCTCCACCCCCACCCCCTCCTTCCTCTCTGTCTCTCTCTTCCCCTCCCGCAGCCGAGGCTCCATTGGAGCAAAGATGGCCCGGGCGCTGGGAATGGCTCCTTGGCCTCTGCCCCAGGCGCTAGAGTGGCTCTGGTGGCGGCAGAGCGACGCCCCAGAGGGGCAGAGCATCGCCCCCTGGTGGGCAGAGCGTCGCCCCTGGTGGGCGTGCCGGGTGGATCCCGGTCAGGCGCATGCGGGAGTCTGTCTGACTGTCTCTCCCGGTTTCCAGCTTCAGACAAATACAAAAAAAAAAAAAATTCATACAACTCTATAGCAAAAACAAAATAAATATTTTAAAAATGGGCAGAAGACCTAAATAATATTTTCCAAAAAGACATGCAGATGGTCAACAAGTACATGAAAAGATGCTCATCACTAATCATCAGGGAAATGCAAATCAACACCATGAGATATCACCTTACACCGACTAGAATGGCTAATATAAAAAAATAAGAAATAGGTGCTGGCCAGGATATGTAGGAAAGGGAACCCTTGGCAGGAGTGTAAATTGGTTCAGCCACTATGGAAAGAAAGGATAGAGGCTCCTCAAAAAGTCAAATGCCATATGATCTGGCAACTTTATTTCTAGGTATTTATCTGAAGAAAATGAAAATGCTAACTCCAAAAGACACATGCACCCCCATACTCTTTGCAGCATTGTTTACAATAGCCAAGATATGGAAACAGCTTAAGTGACCATCCATGGATAGCTGGATAAAGAAATTGTGGTATACATATAAAAAGGAATTTTATTTGGCTATTAAAAAAAAAAGAAATCCTGCCATTTGTGACAACCTAGATGGGCTTTTAGGGCATCGTGCTAAGTGAAGTCAGAGAAACACAAACACTAAATGGTCATTTTCATAGGTAGAAACTTAAAACAAAACAAAAACAAGTTCATAAATACAGAGACCAAATTGGTGGTTGCCAGAGGTAAAGAGTGTGAGAAATGGGTGAAAGGTGTCAAAAGGTAAAAAGAAAAAATCAATAATGAATACAATGCATTACTGATCAACAACAACAACAAAAGGAACAATATTTTTTAATGCACAAACCTAAAAATGGGATGGATGGAAGTTACTAAATTATAGATTCTAATTCACGTTATTGTCCTCTTTAACCAAAATATTACAAAAAAAAACCCCTTACATTAAAATATAAGCCATGTTTTAAGGAATGTTCATGCACAAATTTTTTATTTTAGCAAACAACTTACCATATTTCTTCATGTATAAGACGCACCTTTTTCGAAAATTTTGTGATCCAAAAACTGGGTGTGTCTTATACAGTGGTTGTAGTTTTTTTACTTGCATTTCCCTCTTTTTCGCATTTGTTTTTGTGCTAATTGTAGTAGATTTTTTACTTGCATATCTTGCTTTTTCATGCTTGTTGTCTTTTTTAAAATTTTAGGGGCCCAAAATTAAGGTGTGTCTTATAAAATGGGAGTGTGTTATACATGGGGAAATACGGTATATTTACCTGTTTTTCTGCATTTGCACCTGAGAATAACATATTTCTCTCCAAGACCAAGCCTGAAATTATGCTCCTCTTGAGAGCTATGCTGAGTGCAGAAAGGCCCCAGAATCACCTAGGTGAGACCCATGCTGGTACAGAAGAATGTTGATTTGGAAAAGCGCCTAGACAGAAATCAAAGCCGGCCCGGCACAGCCATGCTTAGGAAAAGCACAACAGGGTGGGTTTGCAGTCTCACAGTGAGGCCACTAGTTCTTTTTTACACGTGAACACTGTTCATCCATGTTGATCAAATCCCAGGTCGTGGAGCCCCACAGACCTTTGGGATTTGAGTTTGTAAATGGGATTTGAGTTTGTAAATGGTTGCAGAGGAAGACAAGGTTATAGGGTTGGGGCCCTGGCTGAAGAACAAGGCAGCTTTTCTGGCAATAGTCTAGAAAATCAAGATTGTCAGTTGTTTGGTCAACTGGTCCTTCCCCAGAACAGGGGTTCCGGTGAGGAAGGTGGTTGGCAGGAGCCGTGTGTCTATCAGTCTGTCATGACTCCAGACTCTCACCTCTGCTTTTGCTCGGGGGTGCTGAACTTCTGTGTACACTAGGAGAAAAAGGCATAAGGTGGTAATAACTGGTGTTGGTGGAATGAAGGAGTGTCTAGTGGGACACTTGCATACACTGTTGGTGCCAAATGGGTATATTAATTTTCTGAGATCTATGTCATTACGGCTTAATAATTCTTAATAATTTGAATGGCCTTGATTCAGAAGCCCTATTTCAAGTGAGGGTTTACAAAGGACCCCTAAGTCCATTCTGACCTACATTCAGGTTAAGGGGATCCATGAAGGCTGGAGCTAAGGGGGCAGTTGAGTTTCCTGCTCCGCGAAAGCCCAACACCTAATCTTCACTGAGTGGCCGGCGTGTTTTTATGAATGGACGTCAGCACAGAGCACGAGCTGTTGGTGCAGACACAGGTGGCAGAGAGGTTGCTCCTCACCTGGTGTCGAACCAGGGATGGAGGCTGGCTGGCTGCCAGTGGTGGAACATTAGCAAAGGTATCAGGACAAGTACTGCTAAGGTGGTTCAGTTAAAAAAAAATTAGATATGACAATATTATTGCCGTTATTATTTTAAGATAAAATATTACTTGAAGTGCTATAAGGATTGGCAGGTTCAGGGTTTCCATAAACAGGCGATGTGGGAATCACTGCAAAAGAACTATTAATGTTGGATCTTCCTAGCAAGAACAACTTCGCTGCCTGGGAGGGTGGTACCATCACATCTGATGGTCCCTGACATCACCGTCACCTCACTACTCCCTAATCTCACCTCACCCCAATAGAGGGTTATGGTTCTGTCTTAATTCTGTCTTCTCACCTGGGACCTCTCTTCGCCTTCTTCTCCTTCGTGAGCCCCCAGGGAGAATTGCGAGGAGATGGGTTTTTGATTGGTAGATCATTTGGAACAGAGAGACAGAGAAAGGGATAGACAGACAGGAATGGATAGAGATGAGAAGCATCAATTATCAGTTTTTCGTTGTGACACCTTAGTTGTTCATTGATTGCTTTCTCATATGTGCCTTGACCACGGGGCTTCAGCAGACCGAGTAACCCCTTGCTCAAGCCAGCGACCTTGCGTCCAATCTGGTGAGCTTTTGCTCAAACCAAATGAGCCTGCGCTCAAACTAGAGACCTCGGGGTCTCAAACTTGGGTCCTCTGCATCCCATTCTGATGCTCTATCCACTGTGCCACCACCTGGTCAGGCTTCAAATTGTATTCTTAAGCCATTGTTGACTTCTTAAACATAGGGCTGATGTCACAGCACTCCACTAAGTTCCACATTCGTTCCAGAAGTTCTCAGCTGAGAGCCCAGCTGCTGCTGGAGACCTTATGCTACTGTATTTGAGCTTTTCCAGCTGCTCTTTTGTTTGGAGGTGGGAAGTGGGAGGAAGCTGGTGAAGAAAAGGCATGGGATATGGAGGAAACAGGGCACGGGGTGGGATGATTTTCCAGAAGCACTGAGTCCTATTTGAAATACTGTGACAATGGAGGTCACAGCCCACCCTATACTGTGTGTTCAGAGAGGCTATTTACACATTTTGTTCTCTGTTTCAGAGTTGCCTCTTATATCAGTGACACTCCAGCTTTGCATAAGTAGTGTTTAAAAAATAAAAAGGTAATTATTAACTATACGCCCAGATGTGGGAGCAGAAAGAGTTCAGAACAAAAGTTCACATAAGCATTCTGTTTCCACTGCTTCAAAGGGAAGCTGGAACCCTCTTCATTTCCAGCTGAAGCAAGGTTCTTGGAATCAATTAGATACAGATTTTCATACTCTTGAATGGAAATCCACCCATATCTTGGGTTTGGAATCCCTGTTCTGACTTTTCCCTGTGCTTTTATCCCTCATATTTTGCATGTAACTGGGGTGGAGGGTGGTGATGAGAAGAGTCGTAGACTAAAATATTTGATTTTCAAAGCAATCTTTTCTTCTCACACTTCTGAATTCTCTGCCTCCTTCTTTATGCTTAGCTCAGCAGTTAGTTTGCCAGAAGCCTGGAGCTTTAATACCAAATTCTGAGGACATGCTCAGGTGCTCTCTGACTGCGGCCAAGCGAGAGACCTCAAGTGAGACCTGCATGAGAATTGTCTAGCTGAGCCCTGCTCAACCCTCAAAACCATGAGAAACAATGAAATACTGATCATTTTAAGCTACTAAGTTATGGAGTGGTGTGTCCTGAAGAGATAGACAATGAAAACATAATCCATTAGACTATTATTAAGAAGTAGAAATAGTACTCTTTTGGAAACTGTAAAGGTAACACTTTTCAAAATCTAGAAAGGGATTTATATTCTTTAAAGCAGAAATATTACTCCTCTAATATGATATTATCACCCTAAAACATTATTCAACAAGAAAAATACTGTATGCCTGAAAAGTGTCCATTGTAGTATTATTTTTTTAAAAAAAAAAACTTATAGGTCCTGTTCAGTTGGCTCAGTGGTAGAGTGTTGGCTCAGCATGTGGATGTCCTAGGTTTTATTCCTGGTCAGGGCATACAGGAGAAGCGCCCATCTGCTTCTCCACTCCTCCCCCTTTTCTCTCTCACTGTTCTCTCTCTCCTCCTCTCCCATAGCCATGGCTTGATTGGTTTGAGTGAGTTGGCCCCCAGCCCTGATGATGGCTCCCCTAGAGCCTCTGTCTCAATATAGTTCATGCTAAAAATAGCTCCTTGCCGAGGAACGACCCTAGATGGGCAGAGCATCACCAGTAGGGGCTTGCTGGATGGATGGATCCTGGTTGGGGCACAAGCAGGAGTCTGTCTCTTTGTCTCCCCTCCTCTCATTAAAAAAAAATAAAAGTAAACAAATAAGTAAATAACTTATAAATAATATAATGGAACAAAAATTTGTGATAGGTTTATGATACACCAATACTTTGGACTATTAATCTGCTCTTTGAAATGACAAAGTCAAATCCCTCTCATGTAATTCAACCACTCAACCTCAGGAGGGGGCTGCAGTGTGCCCCGTGGGGTTCACTCACCTTCTTGGAGCACCTGTATCTGTATGACCTGATGACCAGATGGCATCAGCCAACAGGCATCCCCAGAGCAGTCACAGCCCCTGTGGATAGCCACACCGTTTGGGAGGCCCCAGGTTTTAACACCACCTGTTTACTAGAAAGGGTCTACTCCGGGAGGGGCCGCTGGGAGGCTTACCCTGGGAGGTGGCTTTTCCGGCACAGGAAATAATCTTGTCACTAAAGAAGACACTGAGTTTATTGGATGAAGGGAGCTTTTGATTGTATCTGAAGAAGGCTTGTCTGTGTAACATTGCTACCAGTGGAGATATCTGCTCCTTTAGCTTATGGTCTCTGTGCCCTATTTTTGCAGCTCAGAGCTCTGTTGTGCATTGTGGTTAATGACTACTGTCCTCAAAACCCACTTGAAAACAAGACGCCTCTCTTAACCTGTACACACAGCCAAAATCCCTCCCACAATAATTGCTAATAATGATAACTTTTATGTAGTGCTTGTCAGTGAGCTCGCGGCTAGAGGTAACCCACGTAGATTTAAATCCAAGTCTATCTGACTCAAGAGGCTGAGCTTTTAACCATCATGTTACAATGTTACTGGGTATGTGTGCCTGGCACTGTGTCAGGCATTTGCCATATTATTTCTCATTCTTGCCATGGCCTGAAGGATGTTTTGCACCCCCATTTTCCAGGTGAGAAATTGGAGCTCAGAGACACTGATGTCACAAAGCTAAAAGCAATGGGCTGAATCCAAAACACACCAGCTCTTTCCCACTCCCTGTGTGGCCCTTCTGCCAGAGTCAGTATCAATGTGGAGGCAGGAATCCACCCTACATGAGTTGAAAATGAAGTCATTTTAGAAACAGACTTGGGATGTCACAGCTGGGTGAAATGATGCAACTGCAAGTTTTTCAATGCCAGGGTCCATGGACAACCAGCTGGCTTGAGGTGAGTAGTGCATGACCCCTGAATTTGGGATGCTCTGTGATCCCCAAATTGGTATGCAGAGAAAAAACTGAAGTTCCAACAGTGACTTGACCTTCATGGTCACAGAACCAGGTGGTGAGAGACTCAAACCCTCAGATGCTCCTCTCTCTCCTCAGCAAAATAAATTGTTCTTTCCTCGGAGCCTGGAAGACTGGCTCTGGCTGCTCACTTTCTTCCAAACCTGGTGGTCAATCCTACCTTCTTCACAACTGTGGTGTGTGGCACACATGTTCTGGCTCTGGCAGGGAAAGGCAGGTACCGGCTCCCGGCCTCCGAGCTTTGCTGTTGGCTCGTCCACCCTGGAAATGGAGCCAAATGATTCTGTGTGAACACAGAGGGGTGCCAGGTTAGAAGGACCAAGATCCAGGAGCCTGTTCATGAGGCAGGACCTGCTCCTTCTATGAGAAAAAGCCTGATGGATGTAGTTACTCCTAATTCTGTAACTGCCTCACTGCTGGAGGCCAGCCTGAGATGCTCCCTAGAGGAGACATCTAGGCAGAGCACAGCTGCCAGGCCCCCCATACCTGATCTGGTGAGGTCAAGGAGCACAGAGGAGGGAAACGCCAGGTTTCCCAGGGGGCAGGGAGCAGAGGGGGCAGGGGGCAGGGGGCAGGGGGTGTGTGTGTCTTCCTCCTGGAACTAGACCCACGAAGCCCTGGTGATGCATGGGGAACCAAATCTCCCACGTACCCATGTGCAGGCCCTGCTCATAACTAGCATCATTTAGTCATTCTTAAAAATTTAAACGGCCCTGGCCGGTTGGCTCAGCGGTAGAGCGTCGGCCTAGTGTGCGGAGGACCCGGGTTCGATTCTCGGCCAGGGCACAAAGGAGAAGCGCCCATTTGCTTCTCCACCCCTCCTCCTCTCCTTCCTCTCTGTCTCTCTCTTCCCCTCCCGCAGCCAAGGCTCCATTGGAGCAAAGATGGCCCGGGCGCTGGGGATGGCTCTGTGGCCTCTGCCCCAGGCGCTAGAGTGGCTCTGGTTGCAACATGGCGACGCCCAGGAGGGCAGAGCATCGCCCCCTGGTGGGCAGAGCGTCGCCCCTGGTGGGCGTGCCGGGTGGATCCCGGTCGGGCGCATGCGGGAGTCTGTCCGACTGTCTCTCCCCGTTTCCAGCTTAAGAAAAATGCAAAAAAAAAAAAAAAAAAAAAAAAAAAAAAAAAAAAAAAAATTTAAACAACCAAAACCTGAACACTGTAGATGCACTGGGGATGACAGTCACAGTGCACAGTGTTTAGTTTCATCCCCGAGGGTCTGTGGTGATGGACACAGACAGGCCCAGATCTAGCCTACCTGAGAGGTAGACTGCTGTTGTGCGTGACTGAAGGCTCACATCCCACTTGTGTGTGGGGTTTCACACCATAGGCAACCCTAGTGGATTTGCACAGGACCTCACCAAAGTCTTCATCAGGACTAACACCCATCAGACATCCTGGAAAACAAAGAAGGCTCCTAAGTCATTTTTAAGTGGAGATGTCTTCATCAAGGGGGATTAATAAGGTAACATCTCTCACTTGGACTGCTGCAAAGCATTGTATCTGGTCTACTGCTTCCTTTCTGCCCTCCTTCTGATCTGTTTTCCACCTGGCATCTAGAATGTTTTTTTTGTGTGTAAAATACATATAACCTACACTTTACCATTTTAACCATTTTAAGTGTACACTTCAGTGGCACTAAGTACATTCACATCGCTGCACAACCATCACCACCATCCATCTCCAGAGCGTCTTCTCAAACTGAGGCTCTCCATTAAACAACTCCCCATTTCTCCCCCCGCCCCAGCCCCTGGCACCCACCATTCTGCTGCCTGTCCCTGTGAATGCACTGCTCTGGGTACCTCATGTAAGTGGAATCACCCAGTCCATGTCTTTTTGTGAGTGGCTTAGTTTATGTAACATAATGTCCTTAAGGCTCACCACATTGCAGCATGTGCCAGCATTTCCTTCCTTTTTAAGGCTGAGTCACATCTCATTATGTATATGCCATATTTCGTTTATCCATTCATGCATCAGTGGACATTTAGGTTGTTTTGGAATGTTCTTTTTAAAAAGGCTAGTCTGATTACCTCCCTGCTGGGGGATACGGCTCACATCTCCCTTTCCAGGCTTGTCTCACCTCCTTGGTCCCTGGGGCATCACCCTCATTCCTCCAAGGTGCCAACTGGGTCTTGGCCTGGGAAGCTGATCAACCTCATTACCTAGCTAACTCACCTAGCATGTCTCCGCTTCCGTGTCACTGCCTCCAGGGTCTCATCCAAGTGAGGAGGGCAGGCCAGCCTCTCTCAGGTCTCCCTCACCTTTCCTCCTAGCACCTTTACACCTGTCACTTTGTATCTTCTTCTGGGTGTGAGACTTGCTTCAGCCAACAACCTCCAAGCCTAGGGTTTTGTTCACACTGCATCCCAGCTCTTACCAGAGTGCCTGGGCAGATGGTACATGCTCAACAAATACTACTCATGTAATGAAAGAATAAGTGTCGGAGGAAACACAGGGATGTAAGCAGCTGGCTCGAATGTGAGTGAAGCTCCCAGCTGTTCTGAGTTTTAGTTTCCTCATCTGCATCAGGGCCAGTTGTATCAATCTTGCAAGTTCGTTGGGAGAAGGAAAGCAGTAGAGCACCAGCACAGTGCCTTGCACATAGTAGGTGCTCAGCAATGTCACTGTCCTTTTAGCACAAATCCAGTCTGATGGGGGTTAAGGGTCACAATGCATTTGCTATCATGAGCACTCCAAATTGTACTGCTCACATGTGAGGTGGCATGTCCCCTGGAGAAAAGGACTGTGGAAAGGTTTTGAGGCTCTGGGCACCTCATGAGATTTAGAGACCCTCTTCTGAGTCCTGACCCTCCTTCTTTGTCTCCATCAGCAGTTTCACTGCCTGACCTTATTCTGAGCCATAGACACTGATGTCAGCAGGGATGGGGTGAAGAGGCAGAGGGTGGGGGAGCAGCTGGAAATCCTTCCTGCCTAGCCACTGAACTCTCTCACCAAGAGGAAGGCTCAACCAGATTGTGTAAAATAACCAGTGGTTGGGGACATCCTTTTCTTTTGTCCTCGGTACTGTTTTTATTTAGCAGGCTGGCTGAGGGCCCACTGCATCAGAACATACCCTCTGAGGGATCGCTGGGCTCTGCAGAGAGCAGGCCCTTGGGGTACTCTTGGGCATTACGAAAGCAAACATTAGTGCAAACACACAGAGTGAATGTTGAGTGATTGCTGATGGTAGAGTGATTGTTCCAATTGTAAATGCTGGAATGAAACCTTGCAAGCATCACCATGGTGAAAGAGAAACTGAACTTGTTTTTCTAGATTCAGACACTTCATTTCAGATTCAGGACTGAGCGTGGCCCTCCCATTATGTTGGATACCTCCATTGGGACTTCCTCTTCAAATATCAGCTGGGTCACATTCCATCTATGCAAATCATTTTCAGCATTTATTCTGCTTTTCATTAACATAATATTTTGGGGGCCTTCACCCTAGCCTCTATCTGAAGCATTTCAGAAGCAAGTGAAAGCACGCAGTGGGGGAGGGGAAACAGCCTCTTTGTGAAGGAGGTAGTTTTATTCTCACCTCCCTCTGGCTGCTGTGTTATTGTATGCCACATCTCAGAAGCTTTATTTTTTCAACTAACAACATAGTAAAAGGCGCTGGCCGGCTGGCTCAGTGGTAGAGCGTCGGCCTGGAGTGCGGGAGTCCCGGGTTCGATTCCCGGCCAGGGCACACAGGAGAAGCGCCCATCTGCTTCTCCACCCCTCCCCCTCTCCTTCCTCTCTGTCTCTTCCCTTCCTGCAGCCGCAGCCGCAGCCGAGGCTCCATTGGAGCAGAGTTTGCTCGGGCGCTGAGGATGGCTCTGTGGCCTCTGCCTCAGGCGCTATAATGGCTCCAATTGCAGCAGAGCATCGCCCCCTGGTGGGCATGCCAGGTGGATCCTGGTCAGGTGCATGTGAGAGTCTGACTGCCTCCCCATTTCCAACTTAAGAAAAATACAAACAAACAAACAAACAATAAAAGTAGAAAAAAAAAAACCATAGTAAAGCTGAGGTTACTCCCTAGATTAAGAAGCCCCAGAATCTTAAGGGAGTTCTGAATTTCCCCTGCAGCACCCTCTCCACAATAATATGCTCTTATCTAGGAAAAGGCCCATTGCCCCCAAATGTCACCTTTTTAGTTTGTCACTTGATCTGCATACACACATGGACCACTCTTGGATTCTGTGTGAGATGTTATTAGCCTGTCTCCAAATCCACTCTTTCTTTGTACCAACACCATCCCAGCATTTAGTAGTGTGAACCCTGAGCAAAAAGAAAAGACATATACCAAGAAGGGCTTCTGGTGGCTAACTGTGCTCAAATTAAACAAAACAATACAGAAAAAGAGAGCCTAGCAGCCGTTTCTGCACAAGGGTCTATCAATGAAAACACACTTCTTAGAGAAGCAGGTGAGGAACTGCCTGCACTGTTTCTGCCATCTGAGCCAGCCCTTATAAAAAAAAAAAAAAGAAAGGAAAAGAAGTTCCTGGAATTCTATTTCACTAATGGGATGGAGGAGCTCCTCATCCAATCAAGGCTGTGCAGCTCTAATCAATTAGAGTAGCTCTATTCTGACCAATCAGGACAATGCCTTTTAGATCAATCAAACTGTGAGGATTTGGAGTCCTCATTTGCATGAGGACAAATGGGACTAGGAATGGGGAGGCCTGTGGATATAAACCAGCTCCCCTCTGGCTCTGGAAGGGCACTTTCCTGTTCCATTAAAGACTGAGCCTCCATGGCTGAGCTGAAACACTGAAGATGTCTCACCAGAGCAGAGTGGAGCAGACCAGCACAGCATGAAGCAGACCAGCATGAAGCAGAGCAGAGCTGAGGAAGAGGGGCCTGGCTCCAGGGCATCCTGGCACAAGAGCTGCCTGGCCCCACTGCTAACCTACAGCCATGCTGTATCACAATTGAACTATTTTGAACTGAATAAAATTTCCTTCTTCACTGCATCCCAAATTGGGGGTTTCTGTTGGCATTGGATTGGCACCAAAGATTGTTGGTTGACAGTAGGAAGACAAAAGAAAGCACTCAGCCAACATTTGGGAAGTTGAATTAATGTCATGTTTTGGATGGAAGGTAGGATTCTGGCTTTGAAGAACTTTTGTTTCTGAAATGGTAAAAGCAAGGGTAAGAACCACATATAAAATATAATCTCAGCTACGAACACATGCACACGCATGAACACACATGCTTGCGTACATATGCAAGAAAAAAAGAAAATACTGCATACCATCACCATAGTGTTCAAAGAGGTTATCTCTAGGTAGCTGGAATTATAATTGGTTTTTAGGATTTTTATGTTTTTTCAAAATGTCTATAGAAGCTATATTACTTTTGTAATCAGAAAAAAATAAACATTTTACCTCCTTTACAAAAGTACCCTTGAGCCCAACCAGTGGTTGGTGACTTAGTGGATAGAGTGGGTCTCCAGCTTGAGCATGTGGTAATTGACATGATCCCATGGTTGCTGGCTTGAGTCCCCTGATCAAGATATGTATGAGAAGCAATCAGTGATGAACTAAAGTGATGCAACTATGAGTTGATGCTTCTCATCTCTCTCCCTTCCTATGTCTGTCTGTCTCTGTCTTGCTTGCTAATACACACACACACACACACACACACATACGCCCTTGAAACTGGTTAATTCTTAAATATTCATCAGGCAACATTTTCAGAGGAATTAACGAACAGCCAGCTTGGAGAAATGAACATGACACAATATCTGAGGCTGGGAGAGAAACAGAGTGGGGACAGAGAAGAAAAGTCTGTGGTCCCTTGGACATTATCACCAATGTCATGGCTGTCTTCTTGCTGATGGTTTTCTGGACCTCCAGGTTCTGACACTGAGAACTCTAGGCAGCCTAGCAGCTGAGAAACCTCTAATACTAAATCGAGGATTCAACCAGAAAAATGGAAACATCTCCGAGTACTGAAAACAGAGGGAAATAAACAGAGAAAACTGGTTTCACTGGCGTGAGGCCAAAAGAGGACTATGAAGCCATAGAGAAATTAACACAAACAGGAAACCATCAGCAACTCTAGGCGGCAGGGACAAAGGGAGTAAACGGCTGGTGACCCTATGGGAGCTGGACCTTCCTGGTGGACCCAGAGCCATGGAGGACTAGGAGGACAGAGGAGGAAAGCCCTGGCGTTTCCCTTCCTCCCTCCAGTCTTCCACCAGCACCTCTTGTGCCAAACTTGTTGGATGCAGCTGAGCCTGAAGCTCGTGGTTGTATGAGGGCAGACAGGCTGCAGGTTGGCACACTATTTATCCTTGGGCCACAGGAAGTGGGTTGCCAGCCCAACCACCCAACTGCTTCCCCACTCTCCTACCCACTAACAGGATGTGCTGAGTCATCCAGGTGATTTTTTTTCTAGTTTATATAACCTGCCAAAATGCAAAGATGGAAATGTTAAGTTTAACTGGAACTTCTAGCTGTGTTTATATAATACATAAGGACACTGTGGTTTCAGGATGCCAGTCACTCATGACCCTTGCTTCCACGTTCCACCCCACGGAGAATGGCTGTGGAGCTGAGGATCAGATTATGAGCTTTATGACACTGGAGCTCTCTTAAGAACTAGACCTTGCCTGGACAAAATGGGGACTTTCTCCTCCTTTTCTCCAAATGTCAAACCAAATGTCCCCACTTAAAGCAGGTGAAATGACAGGCCTCCAACCAGGATGGGTACATGGAGGCAGGAAACCAAGATAGAAAGAACACTTCTCCCCCACCCCGGGCAAACAGATCCAAGAGATGAAGGCTGCAGCCTGATTTTGTTCAGTGACACAGTGACCGACCTTTTCCCTGTTATGGATAAAGGGTCTCACCAATCAGATGACTACTTCTCCCTGGAGGAGAGAACAAAAGGGTGGCGTGTAGAAGATCTTATCTTAGGAGCCAGGGTAGGAATTAAAGAAAAGGAAGAGGAAGGACGCCTCCTCCCCAAACAGTGCAGCCTCAGCCTTGAAGTTGAAGTCAGGAGTGAACGGAAAGCCCAAGTACCTAGCTGGAGTATACTGCATGAGAGAACAGAAAACCACTCATATCTCTACAACTGAGATTCAATCTCTAATTAACCTCTTGTTTACATATATTTTGGTTCCTCTTATAGTCCTCTTTTTGATAAATATAATAAAAATATCATGCATGTGTGCAGTTTAGATATATTTTTAACAACACTATACCACAAATATTTTTAATCTTTAAGTTTTCCTTTAAATCTTTACATTAATAAGTTTATAGCAGTCCATCTAATGGTTCAAAACTGGAAGGCTTTCTCTACACTGTAAAAATGTGGTCACATCTCTTCTATTTTCTGTTTTTAATTTTGCTGAAGCAGCACAGACCCTTTGAGCAGAAAGTCCATTTTGTTCCTTAAAGATTCCCCACCTGCCCACCTTCCACACAAGCTCTCTAAGAACACTCGATCCTTCCTTATCTCAAGAGGATTCCAGATACCATTACCTTCCTACCATAGTGATGTAACACGAATTTTGGTACAAGTTGAAACACACCCTAGCCTCAGTCACTTACCTATCCTAACACAGTTGTAAAATCATAATCTAGAACATAAAAACACAACTAAGCCACAGAAAAAGGAAAAGAACATAAATACTGTACTGTACACTGTACTGTAGTAACAGAAAATAAGCCAAAAGTGAGTGTAAATAAAAGTATGATGCTAATGGCGTAAGCCAAAACACCTATGTCTCAATTTTTTAAAGTTTTTATGGGAGTGATCATTGTATCAAAAAAACATCGTATGTTGAGACTGTCATAACCCGAGGACCCACTGTACCAAATTAACAAAACTGGAGGCCCAGCTGTCCAGCACGACACTTCCCTCTGCTTGTCACAAGATGACACTGTTGAAGAGTGGTCCTGTCTACTGCCCTGGGCAGTGACCATCCATCCTTGGGTCCTTGCTGGTCCTGCTCTGTGTAGTTTGCATCCCTTTCCCCCACCCCCCACTCCCAACTGCTCTCTTAGACACAGCTACTGGTGAAGACTTGTGGGGTCTCAAGGCACTTCCAAGATCTGCCACATACTGTTCTGAAATCAGTCCCACCACCACTTCTTAGGCCTCTGCTATGAACTTGTAACACGATGCTTCAGGGTCTTGTTTATTTCCCTGCCACTAGATTTGAGCTCCCCTTTTTGTACCTGATAGACCTTTTAAAATTCAAACTTGTGGGAGCAGTGGTTGGACTGTTGACTCTGGGCTTCATAGGCAAACCAGTCTACTTTCTCCCTAGGCCACAGTCCGGCAAATCAAGAGACAGGTTAGCTTTAGCTAAACCATTCAGGGAAAGCGCATGTTTTATGTCTTTTCTTCAGGAAAATGGATGCCTGCACTATGTTTATAGGAGACCACTGACATTTTCCCCCTCAGATTGAAGGTCTGCTTCAGTATGATTTTCTATACCTGTCCTAAAACGTTGTACTAAAGTCTCACCTCCAAGTTACACTGTGACTTAATTGTTGCCTTCTTGATGGACTTTAGGTTGTTGACATATTTTAAATTCTATAATAAATAATGTTGACTTTGGGTTACAAGATGGCAAATTGTCATATGTTTATCTCCACTCCCTCCCAATATACTATGAAAGAAAGAAAAAAAAGAAAGAAAGAAAGAAAGAAAGAAAGAAAGAAAGAAAGAAAGAAAGAAAGAAAGAGAAAGAAAGAAAGAAAAAAGAAAAAGAAGAAAAAAGAAACAATTGCGGAAAATGTATGGCAGAGCTAGGTACTGGGGAAACATACCATAGATAGAAAAATGTTGACACATTCTGATGTGACGGTAACAATAGCTATGTGGCCTCACTATGTTCCTAGCATGGTGCGCTGCTTTTCCATGCATCATGTCATTAATATGTACACATGGCAACCCTGCGAGGTGGACGGGGTGTGGGGGAGTGCTATGAAGCGTAGGGAACCGGTCGATAGGAAAGCCCAGCGCCCTCAGCCTCCCGTTCCACCCGAGGGAGGAGAGGGGCTGTGCTGAGATCGCGGGAGGTAGTTCCTTACCCTACCGGAGCCCCAGTGCAGGCTGCTCATGGGACAGTGGTGGGGGCGAGATGAGGGGCTGAAGGCTGAATATGCCGGGCCACTTCCACGAGAGGCAGGCTTCTGGTGTGAGTGACGCATTCAGAGGCGGGGCCTGGGAGCTGTGGAGGCCCCTATAGAAACAGACTTCGCCTCCTAAAACCCCCAAGAGGTCAGCCTCCGCAGAGCTTTTTCTGGGGGGTAGCTGAGGGGAGAAGGGAATACAAACCCCTCCCTATCCCGTCCAGACTCCAGCAGACCTTGCCCAGATCAGGGAACTCCTCCTGGACAGGCTTTTCTTTTCTCCTCCCCAGGCCACAGTAAACATTTCAGGACTCCATAGACCAGTTTAAGGCTCTTCATGATTTTGTTCTTACTGCTTCTTCATTTTCAGTCCCAGGAAATATTAAACCACAACTGACCGCACCCACACTGTCTCAGCTGTCTGCTGGAGGCGGAGCTTCCTCTACCCCAGGATCCTGGCTGTCCACCTGGTAGGGCTGGACCAGAGCAGTTGCTAGCAACTAAATGGTTGCCTCAAAGTGGGGAGAGGTTCTTACCTCTTACCTCTTTTATAATAATTGATTGGCAGTGGTGAAGCCCACTTATTACTCCAGTGCCCAGCTGGGGCAGCTCTAGTGGACAAATCCCTTTCTATTCTTTAGGAGGGACATTATGCATCTGCTTTTTGAACAGGAACTTTACAGTCGTCACATGTGCAGTTTAGCTGCTTCAAAAAGGCAAACTTTAACTTTGACATAGTATATTTGTTAGTTATTATTTCTTAGTTCTATTTCCACTGCCAAACAGAGGGGAAAATTATTATTATTATTACTATTATTTGATGCTGGGTAGAGGGATTTCAGGCTTACAGATAGAAGCATATTAACAATACACACTGAAGCACGGACAGCCCTCCACCACCCGCAGCTAGGCATCATCCCAGTTGTTGGGGAGAGAGTGTCCATGGTGTGTAACATATGTGAACGCACAAAAACAACAATTACTGAGTGTTTGTAGAGAATTAGCACCTTGAAGGAAGGAAAGCACTCAAGCAATCAGAGTAAGTGCCTGCCTCCATCTGGAGTGATCTGGAACAAAGAACAGGTTGTGCCTCTCCTGTCTTTGAATACCTGCACATGGAAAGTGTTCAGTAAACAGAATCGCGTGGTTATCTACTAAATTATTTCAGATACTTGGACCTGTCTTTAGGCTTTCTAGTCTCTTTTATCATACTACTTTGATGTAGTTAATTTTATATTTTATAAGAAAAATCAGTGTCAATTTTTAAAAATGACTTTACTATTAATATAAATGCTGAATGGTGACTCATCTGAATAAAGTTGTATACAGTTATAGTTGTTTTAGTATTTGTCAAGATAAAAGAACTGGTTCACATGGAAGCCACCTCCTCACTACCTTTTGTGCTCCAAACACATACCAACAATAGACAAAACACCTTTTAAAAACAGTTGAAATGCATAACCACCTCAAAATCAAGGCAAACATGTCTTCAAATCAGAACCAGATACAAACAAAGATATTATCATTTAAAGCCTCCGGTCTATGGGACTCAGTGCAGAAACAGGCAAAAGTGACCCATAGCACCACTGTAAGGCAGTCATGTTGTTGTCTATATAAATGGCCTCCTGGGAATACAGCACCTATGGGACCAGGAGACCAAACATGCTCCAGAAGAGCACATGAGCCAGGTCTCTAACAGAACAACCTATGGAAGCTGTGGAAAGATTTAGAGGGCTGCTCGGGACTGTGGTTGGCACTGAGCTGCATGTCCACTAGAGTAAACATTTGTCATTTGTGGCTGCTTAATGTGTTGACCATCTTATTCCCATGGTGACAATTCTCTATATTCAGTCTTGCTTTCCCCAAAGTGGAAGCAGAGCATCTGCATTCACGGAGTTCCTTAAAGCTAGGCCCTGACCACACATTCTCCTCACTGCCAATCGGATGAGTCCCCTCAAGGCTTGGCCATGGTTGTGAGCAAGGTGTTATATGTCCCCTCAAATTCATAGGCGGAAGTCCTAACCCCCAGTGCAACTTGTTTGGGATTTTAGGGAGGTAATTAAGGTTAAATGAGGTAATAAGGGGGGATCCTAATTCAATAGGACTGGTGTCCTTATAAGATAAGAAAGAGGCCCTGGCCGGTTGGCTCAGTGGTAGAGCATCGGCCTGGCGTGCAGGAGTCCCGGGTTCGATTCCCGGCCAGGGCACATAGGAGAAGCGCCCATCTGCTTCTCCACCCCTTCCCCTCTCCTTCCTCTCTGTCTCTCTCTTCCCCTCCTGCAGCCGAGGCTCCATTGGAGCAAAAGATGGCTCGGACGCTGGGGATGGCTCCTTGGCCTCTGCCCCAGGCACTAGAGTGGCTCTGGTCGCAACAGAGTGACGCCCTGGATGGGCAGAGCATCGCCCCCTGGTGGGCGTGCCGAGTGGATCCCGGTTGGGTGCATGTGGGAGTCTGTCTGACTGCCTCCCTGTTTCCAGCTTCAGAAAAATACAAAAAAAAAAAAAAAAAGAAAGAAAGATAAGAAAGAGACACCAGGGATGTCTGAGCAGAGAAGAGCCCAGTGAGGGGAAGGAGGCCGTCTGCAACCCAAGGGGGAGAGGCTCGAAGAGAAACCAACCTGCTGACACCTTGATCTTACATGCCAGCCCTGAGAACTATAAGAAATAAATTTCTGCTGATTAAGGCCTTTGTCTGCCTGTGCTGGAATTTTTCACAACAGCCTGAGCTGACAAATACCCAGGGTGAGGAGGCTTCCTGTGCTGGCAGAAACAGCTATTTCTTTGGGAAATGGCAATGGTAGAGGTTCTGGTACCTTGTTCTGAGGATCATCAGGGAAGAGGTAGAGGTGGTGGTGGTGTTAAAATAGCACTTGTGAAGTCATCGGGCATTGTTCTTAGTTGTGTAGTGCCAGCGTGTAGAGTTCTGGCCCTGCCAGGAACCCTTGCATTACCCAACATCCTTTAATAAATATCTTTTCTGTTTAAAGACGTTGGTTTTAACTAATAACCCTAATCAATATAGTAATTTTTCTGGGGAGGATAGTATTGGAGAAAACCTGATTACAGTGACTTACAGTGAAAAATGTTTGTCATGTATCAGGTCGTCAGGAAGTCCCAAAGGGTATGTGGTTTTATGAATGACTCACCCTGCTCTGTTGTCCTTAGTGTGTAACTTTGTCCTCAGTGTCATTAAGTGCCTTCTGCGTCTTCTACATGAGGGGTCTGCAAACTTTTTCTTTTTTTTTTTTCTTTTTTCTTTTTTATTATTATTTTTTTCTTTCTTTTCTGAAGCTGGAAACGGGGAGAGACAGTCAGACAGACTCCCGCATGCGCCCGACCGGGATCCACCCGGCACGCCCACCAGGGGCAATGCTCTGCCCACCAGGGGGCGATGCTCTGCCACTACCAGAGCCACTCTAGCGCCTGGGGCAGAGGCCAAGGAGCCATCCCCAGCGCCCGGGCCATCTTTGCTCCAATGGAGCCTTGGCTGTGGGAGGGGAAGAGAGAGACAGAGAGGAAGGAGGGGGGCGGGGTGGAGAAGCAAATGGGCGCTTCTCCTATGTGCCCTGGCCGGGAATCAAACCCGGGTCCCCCGCACGCCAGGCTGATGCTCTACCGCTGAGCCAACCGGCCAGGGCCTGCAAACTTTTTCTAAAGGGATCAGAGAGTGGCATGTAGGTCATAGGTCTTTGTCACAGCAGCTTCACTCTGCCATCTTTGCACAAAAGAAGACACATACAATGTGGAAACAGATGGGCATAGCTGTGTTCCAATAAAGTTTGACTTATAGAAACAGGTAGCAGGTGGAACTTGGCCCACAGGTCGCAGCTTGCCTGTCCTCTGCTCTCCACCCACACTTCAGGAAGGAGGAGGAAGGGCATGAGTAAGCACTGAGTAATGTGGATTTATGGCTGTTGGCCAGAGCTGTGTCATGGGACTGCCCCTAGCTGCAAAGGCAGGAGGATGAGGGAGTATCTTTAGCATTTACAGCCTTCTGAGCAGGGCTTCCTACCCTGATGCTTTCAAGCCTTGTTACGCAGAGAAGATAATACTGTCTGTGGAGCAAATAGGGTTAAACAGTTGATGCTGCTGCTGCAGAACAATGGGACCTACCTAGCTGCCTCAGGGCTGGTGGGAACAGCTTCTTAGGCACATCTGCAGCACATTTGGCTACAGTGGTCATAAGGCTCTGCTCTGGAGAAACACGGGCAAGAAGGAGGCTGCAGGACCCCGCAGACTCTCCTATGTGGGCACAGACTTGGGGGCAGTAGCCACAATAATTTGTAAAATAAAAACTCCCCTTTAGAATGGGAAACCTAGTTCTAATCAAATGTCTTTTCTAAATTTTGATCACAAATAGGACAATCTTACAATGTGTCCATGGCGTGGTGTGATGCTTATTCTGGTACTTACCAGGATGTGGAGTTGACACTTCAAATTGTAGTTTATTCACCAGAAATAAGGACTTCTTCTTGTATCCCATGAGCAGCTGTGACAGCACTGGCCAAAACCACAAAGCTCTATATTTTTGGACCAGAGTGGGTATTTGAAAAATAATGCCAAACCTTAAAAGCCTCTCCTCTGCCCAGGCCCAACTTCTGTTTTCTCTGGTCCCTTCAGGTCGTCTTCATCTTTTGTTCTCAAGTCCCCAGCTCTCTCTGTCCTGTGGGTTTCCTCCTTGTAACTGAGAAGCAGCGTGGTGTGTCCCAGAGCTGCCATTGCCATAACTGGAGGGATGTTTCCTGACACACCTTTGAACTGTCTGTGCCTGGCTTGTATTTGCCATTGGCTGCAAATAATAGAGTATTTGCCAAGTGGTTCTCAAACCAGAAAGATAAGTCTTGTTTATTTGACAAGAAGTTGGGTGGTGGATAGCATGGGGCTGGTTTGGCAACTCAAGGACTTCCCCAGGGATCAGGTTTATCTGCTGTCTCAGTAGGAAATTGTGTTTCCCTTTGTGAATCCAGCACTGGCATCTCGTTGCCATGTCTGAAGCACAAAGCAAGAGGGGTCAGAGGTTCTCTCTCCCTCCACCTCCTTTTTTTAATAGAAGAAACTTTCACTGTATTTCCCCATCTGTCTGACAACAGCATCAGGCACAGACACAGCCTTGAACAATACAGGCAGGTACAGCTCTCAAACCAGTCAGACTCAGTCCCCAGACAAAGTGGGGCTCCACGGAAGACAAAGAACAGGGTTACTGGTTAGCTAACCACCAGCATCCGCCATCACCCCTTCGGCACTGAGTTCCCTTCTTTTATGCCTTTTCCTTACAGGTGGGCCAGCCATTCTGAGGGATGGCAGAGGTCTTGCCTTCTGTGTCTTTACTGTCCCCTGCCAGAATCTCCTAGAGAGCCCCTTCCAAAGGGAGACTAAATAGAAGTTTTTAAAAATATGTGTTCATTTATCCAGCAACAAAAAAGACAGATTACAGATATAGGAAACAACATGAATGCATGCCACAGATGATGTTATACTGAGTGAAAGAAGCCAGACGCCAAAGAGTAAGTGCATCCTGTGTGACCCCCACCTACGGGAAGATCCAGGACAAGTAGAGAGATTTTAAGGTGAAAGAGTTCTGAACAGTGGCTACTATTGAGAAGTGTGGCATCACTTGGGAGGGGATACAAAGAAGCTTTCTGGGAGAAGGGAAATGTCCTATTTGTGATAAGATGTGGACTACAAGAGGGTATAACTTGTCAAAAGTATACTAGAGGCCCTGGCTGATTGGCTCTGCGGTAGAGCATTGGCCCGGTGTGTGGAAGCCCTGGGTTCAATTCCCAGCCAGGGCACACAGGAGAAGCACCCATCTGCTTCTCCACCCCTCACTCTCTCCTTCCTCTCTATCTCTCTCTTTCCCTCCCACAGCCAAGGCTCCATTGGAGCAAAGCTGGCCGGGGCACTGAGATGGCTCCATGGCCTCCACCTCAGGGCTAGAATGGCTCCAATTGTAGCAGAGCAACACCCCAGATGGGCAAAGCATCGCCCCCTGGTGGGTATGCCGGGTGGATCCCGGTTGGGCGTATGCGGGTGTCTGTCTCTCTGCTTCCACGCTTCTCACTTCAAAAAAATACAATAATAATAATAATAATAATTTAAAAACCATAATAAGATGCCACCTGACACCTGTCAGAATGGCTAGCATCATTAAATCAACAAACAACAAGTGCTGGCGAGAGGGTGGAGAAAAGGCAGCCTTGTGTGCTGTGAGTGGGAATGCAGACTGCTGCAGCTACTATATGGAAGTTATTGATAAAATTAAAAGTGGAGGGGCCTTATGACCCAGGAATTCCACATTTAGGTATTTATCCAAAGTTTTTTTGGATTCAAAAAACTAATTAAAAAAACATATACATGCCTATGTTCACTGCAGCATTATTTACAATAGCCAAGATATTGAAGCAACCTAGGTGTTCATCCATAGACGACTGAAAAAAAGAATTGGGGCCCTGGCCGGTTGGCTCAGCGGTAGAGCGTCGGCCTAGCGTGAGGAGGACCTGGGTTCAATTCCCGGCCAGGGCACACAGGAGAAGCGCCCATTTGCTTCTCCACCCCTCCAGCGCGCTTTCCTCTCTGTCTCTCTCTTCCCCTCCCGCAGCCAAGGCTCCATTGGAGCAAAGATGGCCCGGGCGCTGGGGATGGCTCTGTGGCCTCTGCCCCAGGCGCTAGAGTGGCTCTGGTCGCAACATGGCGACACCCAGGATGGGCAGAGCATCGCCCCCTGGTGGGCAGAGCGTCGCCCCATGGTGGGCGTGCCGGGTGGATCCCGGTCGGGGGCATGCGGGAGTCTGTCTGACTGTCTCTCCCTGTTTCCAGCTTCAGAAAAAAAAAAAAAAGGAAAAGAAAAAAAGAATTGGTATATATATATTATATATATAATATATATATGTGTGTGTGTGTGTGTCTGTGTGTGTAATATGAAAATATATGAAATATTAATCATAAAAAAGAATAAAATCTTGCTATTTGTGACAACACGAATGGACCTAGAGGGTATTATGCTAAGTGAAATAAATCAGATAAAGTTAAATACCATATGATTTCACCTATATGTGCAATATAAAATAAACAAAAAAACAAAGTAAATGAACAAACAAAACAGAAATTTATAGGTACAGAGAACAAACTGATGGTTGCTGGATGGCAGAGGGTTGTGGGGATGGATGAAAAAGGTATAGAGATTGAGAAGTACAAATTTCCAGATATAAAAACAAATGTAAAGTAATGCAGCGGGGGTATAGTCAATAATATTGTAATAACTGTGCTTGGTGTCAAATGTGTACTAGACTTATTGGGGAGATTACTTTATAAGTTACATAAATGTCTAATCACTCTGTTGTAGACCTTAAACTAATATAATGTTGTATGTCAACAGTAATTGAAAAAATAAAACAATTTTTAAAAAAAGAACTCTGTCTAACCCTTTCCTATCATTTGTAGTGCTTTTGCTTTCTGCTGGATGAAAAGAACATGTAGGAACCACATGGATAGTCGGAAAAGACAAGGAAACAAAAGCATTAGAGGAAACACTGAGTGGGCTCTAGTTTGTATATTATTGTAAATTTATTGCCAAACTCACCCCAGCTCAGCTGCTTCGAAGGCTACAGAGCTGGTTATTTGGTCCTCTCTCATACTCGAAATAGTTCTTGATGAAATAGCAGCTGCATGCCCCTCCCGCTGAGAAGATAACCAGCAGGAACAGTGGCCTGAAAGTTTATTTGATGTTTGCATCCAAAGGTTATTCTGAATCTGCCATTTTCTTGTTTTAAATCCTATAAAGGTAAAGTGAATGTAATAGGAAAAAAACCAACCCAACCCTTGGGCCTGTGGTTTCAGTAATTAGATCAATGTGCTAATGAGAGTCTTCAGGGAGAACAGCAATAATTAATGGATGAATTTCACTTTAATAAATGTATAAGCAATTTTCTAAATGCAGATGGCCGAGTCTGCCCTGATGGCTACACCTCGAGCCACTCAATATGGTAAGTGTCTGTGGAAAGTGGTTAATTTGTAAAATGCTCCATGATCCTGATTAGAAGAGAAATAATGCTTATGTTTGCTTTCCAATATATTATTCATCTCACAGTCTGAGAACTCCAACCCCACCCCCCACAGTGTCCAGAGACATTTTGTTGCTCTATTGTCATAAATGGAAACACACCTTCTCTCCCTCCTGGGAGGGGGGGCGGTACAGGGCTCCCCCATCTGTGAGCTTTTTCTCGCAGTCTCTGATCCCAAGGCCAGCCCACAGTCTTCATCTCTCGGGAAATCCTGAAGGGCCAGAATGTGGTCCAAGTGAGATCATTGACACCATTGTAGAGAAGGTGCCTTCCAGGAAATACAACATTCCACAGTCATTGTTTCTTTAATAAACAACTTGCTAGCAATTGGTTATAGATGTTTAAAACCACCAGGGGGCTAGGAGAAGTGAATTCCTGCCTTCTTTTAACCAGCCCTGTGGGTCAGGTTTGCCTTCCTATGTCACAGGTGAACCTGGGTTCTAATTTGCATCAGGATTTCCAGGTCTTTGGTGCAGCTCTCTGATGAGTTAAAGTACTTTCTCTTGAGCACCTATTGGGAAGTCACAACTGCAGGGCAATCAAAGTGATCTGGATCAATGAACCTGGGAAGTTACTATGAAGTCAAAGTGCATAAAAACCCTTATCTTGACACTAAAATCTCAGTTTAACAAATCCTCTATTAGCTAGACTCAAACTAATTGCAAATACAGTTAAATGGAAATGCCTTGGCCTGTGATTTGTTGTTGTTTTTTTCTGAAGTTGGAAACGGGGAGGCAGTCAGACAGACTCCCGCATGCACCCAACCAGGATCCACCTGGCATGCCCACCAGGAGACAATGCTCTGCCCATCTGGGGCATTGCTCTGTTGCAACCAGGGTCATTCTAGCACCTGAGGCAGAGGCCATGGAGCCATCCTCAGCACCAGGGCCAACTTTGCTCCAATGGAGCCTCTGCTGCGGGAGGGGAAGAGAGAGACAGAGAGGAAGGAGAGGGGGAGGGGTGGAGAAGCAGATGGGTGCTTCTCCTGTGTGCCCTGCCAGGAATCGAACCTGGGACTCCTGCATGCCAGGCCAACGCTCTTCCACTGAGCCAACCAGCCAGGGCCGTGATTTGGTATTTTAAGAACCAAAGTGGGAAAGTGCTCCTGCTCATTGCTATTGCTTAGGAAAAAGAGATGAATGACCAGACCTGCTATTTGCACCCGGAGCAAACTGCTACTTCGCTAGGCGTTTCCCACACTCACTGGAGACCTCCAGGCAGCATCATGCACCCTACATACCTGCACTGATGTTCAGGAGATGACAGAGGAACTGCAGGTGCCTCAGAACAGGCCCCACATCACTTGTCTTGGTCTGACATACCTGCAGGGGAGGTAAAGTGCCACATTCTAGGCACACTTTCATGTATATGAGGTGGAATATTATTCTCCCCTCAATACACAATGAGTAGCAAACTATTGTAGGTGTTACAATCTGATAAATAGATTTTGAATCCAGCCCAGTAGGTCAGCACAGTCACAGAATTTGTATGGTTCTGGAATCACAGGGTCTCACTAAGAACCAGAATGGAATCTGAGCTATCAAGTCTTTGTAGCCTAGATGGGAGGGAGTTGGGAGACTTACTCAAAGCTGCTGAATAAAACAGACCCGCTCCCCATCTATGGACTGAACCACATTCTTCATGACCCTAGGGGAAGCTGAGATCTGCCTGCTGGCTTTTTTCTTGCCAGCCCCCCAGTGTGCGGCGTCTGGGACAGGGCCGTCATCGCTGTGGCCTAGACTGGATGCTAGCCTTGGGAGTAAGCGGGTTGTTAAATGTAGACAAGTGCAACAGATTTTGCAAAGTGAGGAGGTCAGCACAGCCACATCAGAACCCCAGCAGCTCTGCCAGATGCAGTTCTGTGCCTGCTGGAGCAGCACTCTTGACGCTTGAACCTTGGGAGGCAGGAGAGCATTGACCATCTCTCCTTTCATAAGTGAAGAGAAGATATAAGAAGAGAAATTCAGGCCCTATTTCCTCCCATTACATTGGTTATTGGGAATTGGATGATTTTTATTTTTTTATTTTTTTACAGTGACAGAGAGAGTCAGAGATAGGGATAGATAGGGACAGACAGACAGGAGTGGAGAGAGATGAGAAGCATCAATCATTAGTTTCTTGTTGAGACACCTTAGTTGTTCATCGATTGCTTTCTTATATGTGCCTTGACCTCAGGCCTTCAGCAGACTGAGTAACCCCTTGCTCGAGCCAGCGCCCTTGGGTCCAATCTGGTGAGCTTTTGTTCAAACCAGATGAGCCTGCGCTCAAGCTGGTGACCTCGGGGTCTCGAACCTGGATCCTCCACATCCCAGTCTGATGCTCTATCCACTGTGCCACCGCCTGGTCAGGTGGGAATTGGATGACATTTCCTGAGCGACTCCTGGGGCAGTGTTCAAAGTACCAGAGGAATCATGTAGACCCTTACACCTTTCACTGGGTGTGCCTAGTTGGAGATCTTCATCTCATAAGTGATTCATTCATTTATTCAATAAATCTCTAGTTGACCACCTTCTTTCTGCCGGGCACTAGTGTTGGGGATAAGATAGTGAAGAGAGCATGTGCAGGCCCCATCTGCATGAAGGATACAGTGTAGCAGTAGAGAGCAAGTAAAATGATCATCACCACAGTGAATCAGTCAAGTAGCTCAAGTCCTTTGCCTCGTCTAGGCAATACACCCAGAGCTTTGTTGTGGAGGGTGTTGGTGCTGATGGGACAGGTAGGTCTAGTGGAGGCCAGGAGCAGGAATCCAGTGAGGGTGCAGTCTCCAGCTAGCAGAGAGATCTTATGGTGTCAGAATGCCCAGGTTTCTGTCTTGTCCCTGTCACTCACCAGTTTTGTGACTTGGAGTGAGTATCTCGAGCATGCCTGAACCTGTTTGCTCAGCTGCAGAACTGGGTGTCAGTTTCCACGTGAGGCTGCTGTGGGCCTGCAATGAGCATAAGGTGGACGGTACCTGCGTTAGCTGTTGGCTGGCCAAAGTTCTTGGCCAGAAACTCAGTTTGTTGAGGGTAATTCAAGTTATTCAATTAACAATTACACCAATCTAAGCAGCAGAGAGGGCCTGGGGGTCTGGCACAGGAATATGGTAGTGGAGTTCAAAAAGTGAGGCTGGTCTTCAACAGGAAGGTCCTGCACATCAATGGACCATGGTCCCCGAGCCAAGGCCTGACTCAGCTTTGTTTTGCATTTCCTAAGACAGCAAGATGGGGAGTCCATGGGGCATCAGGAGAGGCAGCCCTGTGTTGGAAGCTAGTGTAAGTTCTCAAACAAGAAATCTTTGCAAACCTTTCCCTCTCGTTCACCTCTTCACTTATAAAAGAACCAGCTCAATCCAGGTCACAGACACTCCTGTTTCTGAGCCCTGCTACTCAGAGGGAAGACACCATGTGTTTTTCTCTATCTTCACTATCACTGAAAGTGTAAAAAGTGAAAACATCTGTCCTGTGCATGTCTGAAGGAGAGTTTAAGTTCATTGTTTAGGTTTTAGAAGTGCAGTCTGAGCCCATTAGAGCGAGATTGGGCTCCCAACATGCACGGAAAACAGTGTATTAGCCTATATTCTTCCCGTAAAGACCTGTAAAAGCCAGTATGATTCATGAAGAATGACATTGGTGCAGCCAGCTCCCAGGTCAAGAAGCTCCTGAGGCTCTGAAATAACCAGATGGAGTCGAAGAAGGGCTGGGGTAGGGGGACAGGCACAGGTAGGTGCGAGGCTCTATGCCTGATGTGGAATGTGAAACACTTTATCTCAGTATTCACAGTCATCAGATGGAGTCATCAGGAACCCTATTCTATGGATGGGAAAGCTGAGGCTGAGGCCATTCACAGAGCTGGAAGGGAAGGAGGTGGTGGAGCCTGGATTCTGCTACCTCCCACTAGGAGAGGAGCAGCCTCAGAGAGGCACAGCCTGAGCCTCACCAGCAGTCACATCTGGGTTTGAATTCCCCCTCTGCTCCCACTAGCAGTCTTGGGCATGGTTCTTGAACACCATTCTTGACTTGTGTGACCTCAGTTCCTCATGTAAGTAACCTTGCTTCACAGAGTAGTGGGGAAAATTAAAACAGAAAATGTGCCAATGTGCTTATCCTAGCACCCTGTCTTGGCCTAACTAGGAGAGACATCCCGGGGCCGTGAGCCTTCTCCTGTGGCCTGGATGGCCTTGGGGAGCCCAGCTTCTGTCTGCTCAGCGTAGGGCCAGCGGGTGGGCAGACAACTCATGGATCAGCAGCTTCCAGTTCATTCCTGCACTTCTGCCTGCAGAGCCATGGCTTCCTCATCTTGGAGCAGAGATAACAAAGTGACCTGCCTTTGGGGAAAACTTTGAGAATCACTAACACAATTCTTTTTTTTTTTTTTAATTTTTTTTTTTTTTTTTGCATTTTTCTGAAGCTGGAAACAGGGAGAGACAGTCAGACAGACTCCCACATGCGCCCGACGGAGATCCACCCGGCACGCCCACCAGGGGGCGACGCTCTGCCCACCAGAGGGTGATGCTCTGCCCATCCTGGGCATCGCCATGTTGTGACCAGAGCCACTCTAGCGCCTGGGGCAGAGGCCACAGAGCCATCCCCAGCGCCCGGGCCATCTTTGCTCCAATGGAGCCTTGGCTGCGGGAGGGGAAGAGAGAGACAGAGAGGAAGGCGCGGCAGAGGGGTGGAGAAGCAAATGGGCGCTTCTCCTATGTGCCCTGGCCAGGAATCGAACCCGGGTCCTCCGCACGCTAGGCCGATGCTCTACCACTGAGCCAACCGGCCAGGGCACTAACACAATTCTTGAGAGCACTTTGACTTCTCAGGATTAAGGTTGATCATGATGATGATGATCACTGGGTCACGAGGACTAATGAACTCACCAGATAATTTTCCCAGGAGCCATGTCTTTGGAAATCATTATTTGCAGTTTTACAAATTGGATGGCCCCAGCCTGGTCAGCTGTCAGCCATGAGACTTCTGCAGAAAGGCCAGGAGGGTCCTGAACTGGAATCACTTAGTATCCCAAAGGTGGAGTTGAGACAAACCGCCTGTTTGAGGTTCTCTGCTTCTGAGTCAGTAAGTTGCACAGCAACACAGTCTCCAGTGTTGAAATAGCTTTTCCTAAGCTGTCAAGAACCAATTGGTATCTGCCTTCTCTCCTTCTTTCAGGTCCTTGGCCACCTACATGTTACATCTTCCCAAGCCACTGCAGTCAGAGGCTCACCTGGATGCTCTTTGAAAGACCATTTATTTATCAAATGCTAACTCTGCTTTAGATGCTGTAGGTGGAAAGGAGATTACACCTGCTCTGCTGTTCAGAGGGTCGCTTATGGCTATGGCTGCAGAGGAAGAAGAAGAAGACCATGTGCAGTGGGAGATGGGGGAGCAGAAAGGATGGGAGAGGGAGGGAACTGTGGTGACTATGGTGTGGATTTTAGAGTTGTGCTGCTGAGGGCCACTTGCCTTCTTTCAAGGTCTCAGTGGCCCCATGAGGCAGCAGACATGCTCTCCTTATGAATTAGAGGAGCCCTGTCTTTGAAGTCCCGTCTGGTCCTCATCCACATGTGCACACACACTGTGTGGGTGCCCGCACTGGTGCAGAGGGGCAAAGTGGTCCTCTGGAGAGGACACAAGTGAAAGGCCCAAGACACTCGCAGCGGGCTTTCATCTTTGCCATTTGGCCTTGCTTCTCAGATGGCCATGTGAAGAGTTCATCTCAAAGGTCCCTCCTGGCTCATTCCACAGTCTGTGTACCTTGCAGATGTGACATTTTGAAGCTGGTGCAAATCAAAGATCATGTGTGACGTGGGTCCCGAAATGCCTCCAGCATCACTATGCACACTGCACCTGTTCTGCTTTGGGTCCTTTTTTTTTTTTCTTCTTCTTCTTCTTAGTAGTTCTGTTGCTGCCTAAACTTCTTACAAGCTCTGAATTCTTTGGAGATCAACAAGTGCATTGGTATCTCTTATCTATGGAGAATCCAGGGGCTTCCTGAGGCAGAACTAAAACTGGCACTTAGAGGGCAAAGATGCTGGGGATGGCCTACAACAGTCTGACTGGCATCCACAGAGAGGTCTGCTCACGTGCCCTGTATGCAGAGACAGATTTAACTGCGGGTGCACCAGGCACTCGCCCTGGGCCCTGACTTCTGAAAGGTCCCACAAAACCCCAACTTTATACTTTTTTCTAATGTAAGGGGCCCAATATTTTCTTCTGTACCTGGGTCCTCAACTGACCTTAATTCACCTCTGCCTATATAGGAAAGCAACAGGGCCTTGGGAGCTCCGTGTGCTACCCCGAGAGGCCTCATGAATTGCCCCACTTTGCTATTAATTCAGTGCACACAGCTCCTGGTCTGGCTGCTGCCTGATGCAAAGCTTTCAACTTACCTTATGTAATGAGGGGCTCAAGAAAGCATGGTGTGTGACTATTTCTCCTCCTCCTCCTCCACCTCTTCCTCCTCTTCTTCATATTTTTCTGAAGTGAGAAGTGGGGAGGCAGAGAAACTCCTGCATGTGCTTGACTGGGATCCACCCGGCATGCCCACTAGGGGGTGATGCTCTGCCCATCTGGGGCATTGATCCATTGCAAACAGAGCCATTCTAACACCTGAGGTGGAGGCCATGGAGCCATCCTCAGTGTTCGAGCCAACTTTGCTCCAGTGGAGCCTTGGCTGTGGGAGGGGAAGAGAGAGACAGAGAGGAAGGAGAGGGGGAAGGGTGGAGAAGCAGACGGGTGCTTCTCCTGTGTGAGCTGACTGAGAATTGAACCCAGGACTTGCACATGCCGGACTGATGCTCTACCACTGAGCCAACTGGCCAGGATTGACTATTTCTTCTTAACCAGTCACTCACTGCATTGTCAGGGATAAGTTTCTCATTAACGTTTGATTTAGGAAAAATAGACCTCTGCTATGGACAGTCCCTGAGTAGTTTTGTACTAAAACAATTTAGTTGAAACAATAAATGAATGAATCACTTAAGAGATGAAGATCTCCAACTAGGCACACCCAGTGAAAGGTGTAAGGGTCTGTGATTCCTCTGGTACTTTGAACACTGCCCCAGAAGCAATGAATGACAAACCCTGTTAGAGAGATGGGACAGCATGGCTTTGAGCAACTCAGAAAAGTCATGGATCCAGGTGGTGGATGAATCCCCAGGTTTAGACCCACAGGGTAGTCTGAACACCTCTGGATGGCGCTTCTTGAAGCCCGGTGGTGCTAAAGGAGATTTTCCCAGAGTGGCATCCCCGGGGGGCACTGGGGCACACCCCAGTGATGTCTAGCTGGTGATTGCCCAGCAACTTGGACAACTTGGATCTGCAGAAGCTTTTCACCTGTGGGGTTTATTATCCTGTTTGGAGCGCCTTTAAATTAAGACAATCCATGCCAGCATGGTACTCTCATTGTTGCCTCTGGTCTGTTTACTTCCACCTCTCTTTAGGGAGGAAAAGGCTGAAAACTGCATCTTAATGGCCCAATTAGTCCTAATGGTGCGTAGTGTTGACTGTTTAGTTACCACCATATTGTGTACAGAACTAATTGTGATGAAAGCAAATGAATGGTCAGGAAACAAACAGGCTACTAGAAAATAATTACTTGGAGTGTCTCTCTTTAGTACCTGTGCAGCAGATTTCATTATAGTCAACAGCCTCTAAGCTGCTCGAAATAGTGGTATTTGTCATTTTCATAGAAACTTGATAATGACATTAATTTATCTTAATGGCCTGTTCTATTGTTATAAATAGTAAAATTAGCTTAAATTGTCCTGCTTTTGCTGGTTTTGGATGGCTGTGGAGGGCCCTGCTGCAGCCAACCAGTAGATAATTTGGTGTGCTTGACAGATTTCCAATAATTTGTTATGTGGAGCATGAGTAATGCTAGTACCATTAATGTTCATTTTCCTCTAAATTCATTACTGCCCTTTTCCCTTTTATCTTTTTTAATGTCTGGGCCATTTTTCTATATTTCAAGTGGAGCCACAGGGCCTATTCATATTCAGCCAGCTATTAACATTCTGCACATAGCGAACCTCCCACAGAAAGGACTCCTGATGAAATGATGAGTCTGGTTGCTGTTTAGGACAGAGAAACAGGGAAAATGGGGAGGTTTTCTGGTAGCAGGGCCTGCGTATAATTAATTCAAATGTAATTTTAAAGAAATTTAGATTTTTTTCATTTGATGGCAAAGGTAAAATACACTCAAGGGAGAGTCAAAGAAGGCATAAATGCACGACTAGCACTCGTGCCTACCTTTTCCTGTCACTCTAGCTTCAGCGCCATGCGGCCCTTCATCAAGGGTGAGCAGGCAGTGCTTCAGATCAATCCCTAAAAATATGTTATGATTAGTTTCATTTGTGTAAGCAGATATGCTGACATAATATCTGGAACAAACGTGAAGACCATCACCAGAAAAGCTCCCAGAACTGAGTTTCTCACTCTCGGCTGTTCATCGTCGTCTGTGTGGCTGGGGAGAGGCCGAGTGTCCGCGACCCCTGCCTCTCAGCATGCTTCTTCCAGTACATCTCCTCTGTTCGCCCATCATGACATGAAGGCTCCGAGTAATAAACTGGCCAGTGAGAGCTTTTTATCATTTTAATAATGCTCAGGTTTGGCTAACATTAAAACAATGCGTGTAGTTATTATCCTGGACAAGGGAAAGGACAGTGGGACTCAAAGATGGGGCTTATTGTGGTTGTTTACAACGTGGACAGAATGGGTGTTGAAAAGACAGTGCTTACAGATGCAAATTTTTACCCTGTGGGTCACAAGCCATCCCACTATCACCACCATCACCCCAGGTTAAAGTGCCCCTCTGGGGTACAGTGAAAACATTAAGCATCATTGGTGAGAAGCAGGCTTTTATATTATAAACGGTGTCTTTAAAAAGTAAACTTAACAAAAAGAAAGATTGACTTTCTTATGATGCCTTGTTCTCAAGATGAGAGCGATTCTCCTTTCTGTGACTGTGCAAACCCGTCCCCGTGCTCCCATTGGGGTGCCGAGGAGGGAAGATGCACTGAAAGTTTAAAATGAGACCCTGGACATTTCTGTCAAACCAGAAGTCCCGAGATGATGACTTTTACACTGAAATAGCAAATAATCATTTAAATAACATTTCTCGTCATGAGACAAAATGATTACTTTTTTCCACTGATACAAAAAGATTGTAAAAGCAGCCTGCTCAGAAAGATCACCCAAATGTACCCGCGAGTAGATGTCCAGGCCCTTTAAACCTTGGAAGGGATGAAAGATAATGTACTAATAATGTGATGGACCAGACGAGCAATTCATAAAATATTTATCCTAAAGCAGAAAATGTGGCTGTCTGCCTTGTTCATTTATAAAATAATAGTTTAGGGGAATTAGGTACCAGCTAAATCCCTTATTCAATGTGTTTGGTTTCACCGGGAGTCCATTAGACTAGGTTATGTATCTGCTAGGAAGACGCAGCCTGTCAGTGGCACATAATGGATCATGAAAGATAAATGGAATTAGGCAATTGAATAATTAGAGTAGTGCCCACCAGCACAGCTCTAAGTAAAGGGTGCAGAAACTTCCATTAGAAACCTCCATTTCAATGGTTAGAAATCCATTGGAGGAAATTTGGCTGGTGCTGGAAGTTAGTACCCATTGGGGACCTAAGGGAAAAGAATCTAGCCAGGGGTAGCCTGGTGCCCAAAGCCGATGTTGGGTGATTTGGGAGCCATGATGCTAGAGGGACTTGGGCTCTGTCCCCTACCCACACTTTAGTAAGTCTCCCAAGTACCAGATTTGATGAAACTGAACATTTCCCTGGAGAGGGGGAAGTCTGATCTGCTCCTCTATCCTCAGGCTTGGAGCACTCAGAGACATTTTAGGAAAAGGCTGTACTGTGAATGGTGGACCCAGGAATTATGCAGTGTACAACTTATACACATCTCTTTTAAGGGCCACATCTCCAACACTGGGCACAGTGTCTTGCACACAGGGGCTGTTCAGCAATATCTTATTATTGAATTCAATGAGAAATGGGAGAAGACAAATTGCAAACGGAGGTGCCCTCCAACTTTTGACAATATTAGACAAGACAATCTGACAGCCTTTGATAAGACAGGTTAAAAAAAGAATAGGTGCAGCTTTCTACAGATTCACTGTGAGAAGAGAATAAATTTCTAGGTCAGTGTTAAGAAACCCAGAATGTATTCCTGACTCAATAAGCATGTTTTGAACAACTACAATGTATTGGGCTATGCTAAGGGATGGGATTACAAAGATGGAAAGCAAGGTTCTGTCTGGAAGAGCTTTGTGAATACTGGGGACATATCATGCTGGAAGAGAGGACTGTTCCCTGTGCAGGGAGCACTGTGCAAGTCACCCTCAGGGTGCCTGGGTGCCTGCAGAGTCTAAGGACCTTTGTGTGCAGTAAAACCTGCACACAGTTTCAAATGTCGATTCTGAAATCTAACTCTATTTTGAAAACTACTGCTGGAAGAAAAAATGTTTTTATTAAAGGTGAGATTATATATAGAGGGAAAGGCAAAATCACCTGACCCTGGACATGGCCTCTTGTTAGCTGTGAGATCTTGGACAAGTCATTGCAAGTCTTTAAGTCCCAGTTTTCTTGATGTTCATGGAGTTGATAAGAGCCAACTCACAGGGGTCTGGGACTGAAGTAAGACAGTAGTCTTGAGTGTGCTGTGAACTCTAAATGTGCACAGTCTGTTATGGTGCTCACTACTTACTGGAAGTTCACACAAGTTCATGTAACTTTCATTATGAAACACATACATCTCTTACCATACACAACACACACATTTGAATTAGGTGATATTGGCCTATTTCATAGAGGAGAGTGAGACTTTAGAGGGCTCAGGTATTTGCTCTAATTTGGTTGCTGTAACTAATGGCATGGCAGGGCTCAAACTCAGGTCTGCCCAGCACAGAGGCCCTAGGATAGCAGGTTTCGTTTGGCCTGCACAGACGGAGGCCCTGGCCCGCCAGGGAAGGTGTGGCTGGGTGTGTACAGTCTCGACGTGAAAATCCCTACACAGGTATACCGAGGGACCGATGCTCTGGAGGAGAGCCACTGGGGCTGATGTGTGACATGCCGTGGCTTCAGAGAGCAAACTCTACTCACAGCTTCCTGGGAGGTCCAGGTGGCCCATTGCTGTCCAAATACTTGCTTTATTAATAACTTTTCCCAGAGTCTCTCTCAAATGGTTCAATAGCTCTTAAGGTCCTGCTCAGGATAGAGGTATGCTGACATCCTAACTCGCCTCTTCCTGGCTTCTCGCCTGAGCCTTCCCTAACCAGGCACAGGGGCTCCACTCTCCTGCTGCCTCCAAACCCTGTGCTGTCACCGCTTCTGATGTCTCTATCTCCAACCATCTCTGCCCCAGCTCCTTCCTGTCAGCTTACAGATATGCTCAGTCTACCCAATCCCCCAAATAAATTCCTCAAAAAGCGATTTTTCAATCATTCTGTTGGGCCCTCAGGTCCTACCTTAACTTTCTCATCTCTCACCTCCATTGCCTTTTCCGAGAGAATCCACTACTGTTGCATGCCCTGCCCCGCCGCCCACTCTCTCGCTGTCACCCTCCAACCCTTGGCATGCCCAGTACCGGCAGGATTGCCTTTCGCTTGGGTCGCTGACACCTGCTCCTCCAGACCCCCTGTCTTCCACAGCCTTCTCAGTGGTGGGCATTGCTGCCTCCTCAGCACCCCCACCCCACCCCAGGCTCCTTGGTTCTCCTGCAAGGGCCTGTATACATCTACATCGATTCCTCCACCAGCCCTTGAAAACGTGGTAATCCCCAGGACTTTGTCCTGTGGCCTCAATGCTGCATGTGTATCACAGGCCATAGCATCCACTTCAGCTGCCACTTGTCTGCTGATGGCTTCCTGGTCTACAAACAGACCCCATTTCTCTCAGTCTCTCTCTTCTAGCACTTTCTTCCTTCTCTTCTTCCCATCTTCCAACATGTTTCAGTGCCTTCCATGTGTCCAGTCCTGTGCTTGGCCCTGGATACAAAGAAGGAAGAAAGGAGTGTCCACTCTAATTCCAGACCTGAGTGTTCCTTGTTCTGTGCTGCCACCTCTTCCAGATGTCCCACCCATGAATGCCTCAAAAGCAGTGTGACATCTCCCAGGCATCCCAGCCTGAAACTTTGGAAACCTTTCTTTCCACCTCTCTCCCACACACCACATCACCCAACCCCATCCAACCTCATTTCATAAATATGCATTCTTTTCACTGCACTGTCTCCTGCCTCTCTGCTGCCACTGCCTATTCCGCCCCCACATTCCAGTAGCTGGAACCACTGCAGTCGTCTCCCACTCGATCTCTCTGCTACAGCCTCACCCCCTTTTCCACGTTGTTTCCCAAACATTCCTGCCTGTTGCAAATAAAGAAGCTACACATGTCTTATAAGTATCTTTTGAGGGATAGATATACTTACTTCTCTTGTGTTTAAGTCTTACAGTTGAATTTCTGGGTCATATTGTGTATATATGTATAGCTTTAATAGGTAGTGCTGAACGATTTTTCAAAGTAGTTGAATAAATTTACATGCCAAGCAAACAATGCATCAGTTTCAGTTGCTCCCTATTCTCACCCACACTTGATATTATCAGTTTTTCTTTTTTTACTTTTATTTTTAATTTAAAATTTTAATTTTTTTAAAGTTTTTTTAAATTTTTATTTATTTATTTATTTATTACAGAGACAGAGAGTGAGTCAGAAAGAGGGATAGACAGGGACAGGCAGACAGGAACGAAGAGAGATGAGAAGAATCAATCATTAGTTTTTCATTGCGTGTTGCGACACCTTAGTTGTTCATTGATTGCTTTCTCATATGTGCCTTGACTGTGGGCCTTCAGCAGACCGAGTAACCCCTTGCTGGAGCCAGTGACCTTGGGTTCAAGCTGGTGGGCTTTTCCTCAAACCAACTGAGCCCGCACTCAAGCTGGCGACCTTGGGGTCTTGAACCCAGTCCTCTGCATCCCAGTCCGATGCTCTATCCACTGCGCCACCGCCTGGTCAGGCTAAAATTTTAATTTTTAATTTATTGTGTTGACATGGTTTCAAGTGACCCACTCAACATAACACCCTCTACACACTAGACTGTGCCCCCCATGCCCCATGCAAATCACCTCACTCATTCCACCTGCATTTCACACTTTTTGTGCTCCCCTCCCCTTTCTCCACCTCCTGTTTCTCTCTAGTGATTGCTACCCTGTTGTCTGTATCTATGTGTTATGTGTATATAATTTGGCTAATCCCTTCACCTTCTTTGATCCCATTCCCTCTTCCTACTTCCCTCTGACAGCTGTCCATCTGTTCCTTGTGGCCCCGCCTCTGTTTCTGTTCTGTTTCTCAGTTTATTGTGTTCATTAGATTCGACATATAAGTGAGATTATATGATATTTGTCTTTCTCTGCCTGACTTATTTCACTTAGCATAATAATCTCCAGGTCTATCCATGCTGTCACAAAAGGTAAGATTTCCATCTTTTTCACAGCCACATAATATTCCATTGTATATATGTACCACAGTTTTTTAATCCACTCGTCCACTGACAGATACTTGGGCTGTTTCCAGATCTTGGCTATTGTAAACAATGCTGCCATAAACATGGGGATGCATATCTTCTTTTGAATTAATGTTTTGGGATTCTTAGGATATATTCCTAGAAGTGGGATAGCTGGATCATAAGACAGTTACATTTTTTAATTTTTTGAGGAAACTCCATACTGTTTTCCACAGTGGCTGCACCAGTCTGCATTCCCACCAGCAGTGCAGGAGGGTTCCCTTTTCTCCACATCCTCGCCAGCACTTGTTGGTTGTTGATTTGTTAATGAAAGCCATTCTGGCAGATATGAGGTGATATCTCATTATAGCTTTAATTTGAATTTCTTTTTTTTTTAATCTTTTTTTAAATTTTATTTATTCATTTTAGAGAGGAGAGAGAAATGGAGAGAGAGAGACAGAGAGGGAGAGAGAGAGGAGAGAGAGACAGAGAGAGAAGGTGGGGAGGAGCTGGAAGCATCAACTCCCATATGTGCTTTGACCAGGCAAGCCCAGGGTTTCGAACCAGCAACCTCAGCATTTCCAGGTCGACACTTTATCCACTGCGCCACCACAGGTCAGGCTAATTTGCATTTCTTTAATGATGTAGAGACATTGAGCATTTTTTCATATGCCTTTTGGCCATCTATATGTCCTTTTTGGAGAAGTATCTAGTCAGGTCCTTTGCCTATTTTTTTAAATTGGATTGTTTACTTTCCTGGTGTTGAGTTTTAGAAGTTCTTAATAAATTTTGATTATTAACCCTTTATCAGATGTATTAGTGAATATGTTCTCCCATTTAATGGGTTGTCTTTTTATTTTGCTGATGGTGTCTTTTGCTGTGCAAAAACTTTTTAGTTTGATATAGTCTCATTTGTTTATTTTTCCTTTTATTTTGTTTACTCAGGGAGATATATTGGCAAAAATATTGCTTTGAGAGATGTCTGAGAGTCTACTGCCTATGTTTTCTTCTAAGACATTTATGGTTTTGCAACTTACATTTAAGTCTTTTATTCATTTTGAATTTATTTTTGTGTATGATTTAAGTTGGTGGTCTAGTTTCATTTTTTCACATGTACCTAATTTTCACAACACCTTTGATTAAAGAGACTGTCTTTACTCTGTTGTATACTTTTGCCTTCTTTGTCAAATATTAATTGACCATAAAAACATGGGTTTATTTCTGGGTTCTTTGTTTTGTTCCATTGAACTGTATGCCTGTTCTTATGCCAATATGCGGCTGTTTTGATTACAATGACCTTGTAGCAGGCTTGATATCAGAAACTGTAATACCTCCCACTTTGTTCTTCATTTTCAAGATTGCTGAGGCTATTCAGGTTCTTTTTGGGTTCCATATAAATTTTTGGAATATTTGTTCTAGATTTGTGAAGTGTGTCATTGGTATTTTAATAAGAATTGTACTGAATCTATAGTTTGCTTTGGGTAGTATAGACATTTTAGTGACGTTAATTCTTCCTTTTCATGAACATGGTATATGCTTCCACTTGTTTGAATCTTCTTCAATTTCTTTTTTCAATGTCTTATAATTTTCCAAGTACAAGTCTTTTACCTCCTTAGCTAAATCTATTCCTAGGTACTTTATTATTTTTGTTGTTGTTGCAATAGTGAATAGGATTGTTTCCTTAATTTCTCTTTCTGACAGTTTATTATTGGTGTATAAAAATGCCACTGATTTTTTAATATTAATTTTATATCCTACCACTTTGCCAAATTTATTTATCAGGTCTAGTAGTTTTTGGTTGAGACTTTAGGGCTTTCAATGTACCCTATCATGTCATCAGCAAATAATAAGAATTTTACTTCTCCTTTTCCAATTTGGATGCCTTTTTTTCTTCTTGTCTGATTCCTGTGGCTAGAACATTCAGTACTATGTTGAATAAGAGTGGTGAAAGAGATCAGCCCTGTCTTGTTCCTGATCTTAAGAGGATTGTTTTTAGTTTTTGCCCATTGAGTATGATGTTGGATGTCAGTTTTCATATATGGTGTTTATTATTCTGTCTCCCCAACTTTGCTGAGAGTTTTGATAATAAATTGGTGCTGGGTTTTATCAAATCCTTTTTCTGCATCTATTGATATGATCATGCAATTTTTATCCTTCATTTTGTTTATGTGGTGAATCACATTTATTGACTTGCAAATATTGTACCAGTCTTGCCTCCCCAGAATAAATCTCACTTGATCATGATGTATGACCTTTTTAATGTATTGCTGGATCCAATTTGCTAATATTTTGTTGAGAATTTTAACATCTTTGTTTATCAGGGATATTGGCCTGTGGTTTTCTTTCTTTATAGTGTCTTTACCTTGTTTTGAAATTAAGATAATGCTTATGGTATTGTCAGCTTTTTTATTTTAATTATTCTGGTAATTGGGCATAGCTTTTTCTGTGGTGTTTTTTAGTCATTTCAATTTTTTTTATAAAAATTTTATTTTTATACTGATGTTTTGAAATTCACTTATGATAACTTCTTATTTATTAAATATCACTATATTTATCCTCTTGTACATTAGAGATAGATATTTAAACACTTTTTACAATATTTTATTTTATTTTTTTATTTATTGATTTTAGAGAGAGAGAGAGAGAGAGATAGGAACATTGAACTGTTCCTGTATGTGCCCTGACCAGGGATTGAACCAGCAACCCCTGGGCTATGGGACAATGCTCTAACCAACCAAGCCATCCAGCAAGGGTGATATTTAAACATTTTTTAAAAGATGCTTTAGCCTGACCAGGTGGTGGTGCAGTGAATAGAGCATCAGACTGGGATGCAGAGGACCCAGGTTAAAAACTCCAAGGTTTCCAGCTTGAGCTCAGGCTTATCCAGCTTGAGCACGGGCTTGCTGGCTTGAGCACAGGGTCGCTGGCTTGAGTGTAGGATCTTAGCTATGACCCCATGGTTGCTGGCTTGAGCCCAAAGGTCACTGGTTGAAGCCCAAAGTTGCTGGCTTGAGCAAGGGGTCACTTGCTCTGCTGTAGCCCCCTGGTCAAAGCACAAGAGAAAGCAATCAATGAACAACTAAGAACTGCAATGAAGAATTGATGCTTCTCATCTCTCTCCCTTCCTGTCTGTCTGTCCCTCTCTCTGTCTCTGTCACAAAAGAAAAATTGATTTAAATCTTTCCCCATCCTGGAAAATGAGGAGAAACAGAGTAGAGTCCCAGCTAGACCTGGGCAGGGCCTGGTCGAGCATGAATCAGCCATGCCCCTGAACCTGTTGTGTGGCTTTGGGCAAGGTTATGCAAGCTCTTGGTCACTCAGTTTCCTTGTCCATAAAATTGTGATGATAATAGGACAACCTTCATGTAGTTGTTATTAGGATGAATTAAGTTATTGGACTTAGAATAACCCCTGACACAGTTAATACTCCTTAAATATTAGCTATTATTGTCACTCTTTTCCTTCAATGACATTATTAAAAGTTGCTTTCTTTCACATTATTTTCTTATTCCTAGTAATAGCTCTCATAAATTTAAGCTCTTATCTAGAAGCTATGCTTTATTTTATTAGTTATTTCTTCTGTTCTTAAGCCGATGATATACAGCCTTATTGTCATTTGAGAATAAAATTTATAATAACCTAGGAAGTGAGGGCTCCTGATTCTCCTTTAACTGTCTTCCCCAATGCGATACTTTGGCCCCATACTGACCTTCATAGTGTCCTTGCACAACCTGAACTTCATCATCCTTTTGAGTGGGCAGGAATCAAAGCTCGTACTTCTGTTTCAGCTCTTTGAAAAGAGGAGAAGACATGATCATCCTGTGATTTTGGCCAGGGGCACTGAAGCACCTTTTATGGTTCTTGCTCTGGTCAGAAGTCACAAAGGGACTGAACTTCATTTTGGCTGCTGCTGCGTCAATGATGGCCGCAAATAGGAAGAGTTGAAACATACTGAAAAGACCCCAGAAAATGTTGAAAAATGAAGTTCATGGATAGAAAATGTTAATATTGTAAATATATCAGTTCTCTCTATATGACCTCAAGGCAATCTCAGTCAAAATGCCAACTGGCTTGCTGACCTGTGGTGGCACAGTGAATAAAGCGTCGACCTGGAACACTGAGGTTGCCGGTTCGAAACCCTGCGCTTGTCTGGTCAAAGCATTTATGGGAGTTGATGCTTCCTGCTTCCCCCTTCTCTCTCTCTCTCTCTTTCTCTCTCTCCTCTCTAAAATGAATAAATAAATAAAAATTTAAAAAAAATGCCAACTGGCTTTTTCAAGGAACTTAGCAAACTGAATCTAATATTTATGTAAGAGTAAAGAACCAAGATCAGACAAAGAATTCCTGAAGAAGGAAAAGGTAGTGGGATTCTCATATCAAATATAAAGTCTTACTAAACAGCTGTTATGATTGGGGAAAAAAATTGGATGCATATGTGACAGTATGCACAAAGGCCATATTGATGGAAGAAAGACTTAAATGTGAAAGGCAGAACCTAAATGTAGGAGAGTATCAGAATAACATAGGCATAGGAAGAATTTCTTTTTTCTTCAATCAGATTTATTGGGGTGACATTGCTTAATAAGATTATATAGGTTTTAAGTGTACAGTTCTTTTTTTTCCTTCTTTTGCAAGTGAGAGGAGGGGAGATAGTTAGACTCCCGCATACAATCCAACTAGGATCCACCAGGCAACCCCCATCTGGGGCCAGTGCTCACAACCAAGTTATTTTTAGCACCTGAGGCGAGACTCCACAGAGGGGAGGGATGGAGAAGCAGATGGCCATTTCTTCTGTGAGCCCTGACCAGAAATTAAACCTGGGACATCCATAGGCTGGGCTGACACTCTATACACTGAGCCAACCAGCCAGGGCCTGAATGTTTGGTAGAATTCACTAGTGAAGACATCTGATCCTGGACTTCTACTTTTTTGGGAGGCTTTTGATAGTTGTTTCAATTTCCTCACTGTTGTTTTGTCTATTTAGATTTTCTAGTTTTTAGTGATTTAGTCTAGAAAGGTTATATATTTCTAGGAACTTACATTTCTTCTAGGTATTTGAATTGGTGTCATATACTCTTTCATAGTATTCTTGTATGATCCTTGGTATTTCTGTGATGTCTGTGGTAACTTCTCTTTCATTTCTGATTCTGTTTACTGAGTCTTTTCTCTTTCTTGCTTATTGAGTCTAGCCCAGGGGTTGGGAAACTTTCTGGCTGAGAGAGCCACGAATGCCACATATTTTAAAATGTAATTCCGTGAGAGCCATACAACGACCCATGTACATTATGCATTATCCAATAAAAATTTGGTGTTGTCCTGGAGGACAGCTGTGATTGGCTCCAGCCACCCGCAACCATGAACATGAGCAGTAGGAAATGAATGGATTGTAATACATGAGAATGTTTTATATTTTTAATGTTATTATTTTTTTTTATTAAAGATTTGTCTGTGAGCCAGATGCAGCCATCAAAAGAGCCACATCTGGCTCACGAGCCATAGGTTCCCGATCCCTGGTCTAGACAGAGGTTTGTCAACTTTATTAATCTTTTCAAAGAACTAGCTCTTTGTTGCATTACTTCTTTGTATAGTCTCTTTGTTCTTTATTTTGTTTAAATCTGCTATGATTTTTAAATTATTTTATTGATTTGAGAGGGAGAGAGAGAGAGGAAGGGAGAGTGAGAGAAATATCAATTTGTTGCTCTACTTGTTTATGCATCCATTAGTTCAGTGGTAGTCAACCTGGTCCCTACCACCCACTAGTGGGTGCTCCAGCTTTCATGGTGGGCGGTAGTGGAGCAACCAAAGTATAAATAAAAAGATAGATTTAACTATAGTAAGTTGTTTTATAAAGATTTATTCTGCCAAACAGCGAAAATCCAACATAAAGTACTTGGTAAGTAATTATTATTATATGCTCTAACTTGCTGTAACTCTGCTTTATAAATTTTATAAAGTAAAGTTACTTTCTTACTTTATAAATCACCATTACTGTGGAACCAGTGGGTGGTTAGAAAATTTTACTACTAACAGAGATACAAAAGTGGGTGGTAAGTATGGTATAAAAAGGTTGACTACCCCTGCATTAGTTGGTTTTTATGTGCCCTGACCAGAGCTCACACCTGCAATCTTGGCGTGTCGGGATGATGTTCTAACCAACTGAGCTATTTGGCTTGGACTTTGTTCTAATTTTTATTATTTCCTTTCTTCTGCTGACTTTGGGCTCTTTTTGCTCTTCTTTTTCTAGTTCTTTGAGATGTAATATTAGGTTGTTTATTTGGGATTTCTCTTGTTTCTTGAGAGAGGCCTATAATGATATAAACTTCCCTCTTATTACTACTTTCACTACATCCCAGAAGGTTTGGTATGTTGTATTGTCATTGTCATTTGTCTCTAGATATCTTTTGATGTCACCTTTTATTTCTTTGATCCAGTCATTTTTAATAGCATGTTAATTTATCTCCACATTTTTGTGGAAAGGCTTTTGCTTTTTTTTTGCTGTTGATTTCTAATTTCAAAGCATTGTGGTTGGAGAATATGTTTGGTATGATTTCTTTGTCTTATTTTTTTTAAATTTTATTTTATTTATTCATTTTTAGAGAGGAGAGAGAGACAGAGAGGGAGAGAGAGGAGAGACATTGACAGAGAGAGAGAAGGGGGGAGGAGCTGGAAGCATCAACTCCCTTATGTGCCTTGACCAGGCAAGCCCAGGGTTTCGAACCAGCGACCTCAGCATTCCAGTTTGACACTTTATCCACTGTGCCACCACAGGTCAGGCTCTTTGTCTTATTTTTTTAATTAAGTGAGATGCAGGGAGGCAGGAAGGCAGAGAGATTGATTCCCATATGTGACCCAACCTGCATCCACTGGCCAGCTCCCTATAGGGTGATGCTCTGCCTATCTGGGGCCATTGTTCCATTGCTTGGCAATCGAGCTATTTCAGGCAAGGCCAGGGCAAGGCCAGGGTCAGGCAAGGCCAGGGAGCCATCCTCAGCACTCGGGGCCAAATTGCTTAAACTTTTTGAGCCATGGCTGTGGGAGGGAAGGGAAGAGAAAGAGAGAAAAGGGGGAGGGGTGCAGTGGAGAAACAGATGGTCGCTTCTCCTGTGGGCCCTGACTGGGAATTGAACCTGGGACTTCTACATGCTGAGCCGATGCTCTACCACTGAGCCACCAGCCAGGACCTTGGTATGATTTCAATAAGGAAGAATTTCTTTAAAAAGTTCCCCAAAGTACTAGTCATGGATAAAAAGATTGGTAAACCAACTACATTAAAACTGAGAATTCTATTCATTAAAGACAACATAAAGGGAATTAAGATAATTCACATGAAATGCACAGTGTTATCTGGATTCGCTCTTGGGACAGCAGAAAGAAAACAGGTGACATCTGAATAAAGCTTTTCAGAGTCATAGATACCAATGTTGGTTTCTTTGTTTTGGCAAATGTACATTAGTAATGTAAGTTGTGAACATTAGGAGAAGTTGGGTGAAGATTAGATAGAATTTTTCTGTACTACCTTTGCAACTCTTCTGTAAATCTAAAGTTCTTCCAAAATTAAAAAATATATATAGTTATAATCTGGGAATATATTTTTACAATATGTGTAATCAATAAAGGATTAATTTTAAAGAACTACAAAATATCAATAAAAAATGTTATACTATTCAAAAAAGTGGGCCAAAGTCATGCACAGATATATTTCAGAAGAGGAGAAGTAAATGATAAGTATACTTAAGGCAAGATGACAATCTCCTCTTAATAAAGAGACAACTGTAAATTAATGCAACACTGCCATCCCTCTTAATCAACCCATTGTGAACTATGGTAGGAATGTAAAATGGTACAGCTCCTCAGGAAACAATTTGGAAGCTGAGCAATTCCTTTTCTAGGTACATGCCCCAGAATTGCTGTTGTTCTTGCACCTGGGTGTCAAGAAGCATCTGGAAAAATGTTCACAACAGCATTGCTCATAATGGACCAAAACTGGACATGACTAAAATGTCCATCAGTAGGGGAATGGATAAGGAAATCATGGTGTGATCACACAGTAGAATATTATACTGCAGTGAAAATGAGTGACTGTCAGCAATATGCAAAAACAAGGATGAGTCTTAGAGACAATGTTGAGTCAAAATAATCTCCAAAGAGCCAACATATAGCATGTAGTTTATAAAGTTCAAAATCAAGCAAAAGTCAAGTTTGTTCATAAAACTGTAAGAAAAAATACAAGGAGTTGAGAAATGAAAAATTTATAATAGTGGTTGCCCCAGGGTTGAGAATAAGGCAGGACAATAGGTTCAAGGAGGGACAGTCAATAGCTTTTAGTGGACTTGGTGACATCCTTGTTTTCAGGTCAGGTGGTCAATTCACTGTGTTCATTTTATTATTACACCTTATCATATAAATTATTTTGTATCTAATAATTGTTATAAAATTAAAAATTTGTAAAGATAAATTTTTAAAATATGCAATGAGGAGTGCATGCATGTTTCCAAAATTTATGATGAGAGGTGTTTATTTTTTTTTTAAATCTAGTGTTTCTAGAGGAAAAGAAAATCTTTTAAAGTTTTCAAGAGACAATGGATAAGTGAAATAAGCAGTCAGTAAAGAGTACAGTATGATTTCTTTCATATGTTCAATCTAATGAACAAATGAACTAACAAACAAAATAAACACAGAATCATAGCTAGAGAAGCCTGACAGCTGTCGTGGTGAGGGGAGTTTAGTAGGGGGTTGCTGGAGGGATTGCACAAAAAAAGAGAAAAAAACGCAAGGACACAGACAACAGTGTTGTAATTGTCAGAGGGACGGAAGGTGCAGGGAGATGGAGGAGGCATTGGGGGGATAAATGGTGATAGGGACTTGACTTGGGAGGGGAGTGAACGCACAATCCCGTGTACAGATGATGAGTTGTAGAATTATGCACCTGAAACCCGTATAACTTTATTAACCAGAATCACCTAATAAACTCAGTAAAAAAAAAAAAAAGCCTGACCAGGTGGTGGCGCAGTGGATAGAGCGTCAGACTAGGATGCGGAAGGACCCAGGTTTGAGACCCTGGGGTTGCCAGCTTGAGCGCAGGCTCATCTGGCTTGAGCAAAAAGCTCACTAGCATGGACCCAAGATCACTGGCTTGAGCAGGGGTTACTCAGTCTGCTGAAGGCCCGCGGTCATGGCACATATGAGAAAGCAATCAATGAACAACTATGGCGTCGCAATGAAAAACTGATGATTGATGCTTCTCATCGCTCTCCGTTCCTGTCTGTCTGTCCCTATCTATCCCTCTATCTGATTCTCTCTCTGTCCCTGTAAAAAAAAAAAAAAGAAACAATGGAAGCATCCACATGTCTTCTCAGCTGGAATTTATGCCCAGGATGTTGAAAAGACTGCTGATCCTGGTCACTGTATGGAGAGGGCATGTGGGTGGGTTATGAGAAGTGCTACTCATCTTCTCATCAAACCTTCACCAGGAGTGGTGAGTGTTCCGGGGGAGAATGAGACGGGAGGGACATAGCTTTGCCTGCAGGGTCCCTACATGAAACCTCCTGGAGACCTGGCTGCATGTCGGAATGCCTGGGTTCATCAAGAAATGCCCCCTCACTGTGAGCCCCGATCTGCCCTGACAGTCCCCAGCTCAGCACCAGCTCATCCCCTCTGGAGATGTCGTGTTCTCCCCCCGACACTGAGGAAGACAGCAGGTCCAGGCCGGGGCTGTTCCAGGGTAAACAGCCATAGTTTCCTCAATCACACCACACGTGACAAGGATTCCAGAGCTCCCCTCTGGACACAATCCAGACTCCCATGTCCACCTTTAGAAGTGTCCACAAGAACTGGATGTGACTTGCTCAGAACAAAGGATAACGGAGCCACTCCCCCCTTTCCTGTCCACACTATGCTCCAACTGTGTTAATATCACTGAAAGCTGCACTGGCAGCCAGGCTACATGTTAATTCACACTCAACTTTTCCTCTGTCTTATACTAACATAATTATTTGAACCTAAATGAGACATTTTACCTTTTAAAAGCTCATCATCTTTTTAGTTTCAGTTTATTAAGATCTTCTGGAATCTTGATATTTGGTCATCTGACCCAGCTCTTGCACCCAGCTTTGTGCCATTCTGAGATAAAAAGTCCCCTGGGACAACCCCAAGGACAGGATTCTGGCTTGTGACATTACGTTTCTTTTTAATTGCCTTTGAAATATTGGAAATTAGTTAATATCATTTTAAAATATATCTTAATAGCTCTGAGTATATAAGAACAGCCAGTTCTCATCTCAGAAATCTTTTTTTTTTTTTTGAAAAATCACTTTTACCATTGAGATTGTGCTTTTGGGTCATTTTATTCCCAGTTCAGACAGGCCAGAAGTGTTATTCATTTTTTTTGTAAGTGTAACTAACATTATATTAGTTTCAGATATACTGGCAAATGACCACCATAAGTCCACTTAACATCCATCCCCATACATACTTACACAATTTTTTTCCCCTGTGATGAGAACTTTTAAGAGCTACTCATTTAGCAACTTTGAAATACACAGTACAGTGTTATTATTCACTATAATCACATTGCTGTACATTACAACTTCAGGACTTATTCATCTTATCATTGAAAAATTGTACTTTTTTCGACCCCCTCCCCTTCACCCATTTTGTCTAACCTCACCTCCTGCTTCTGGCTACCACCAATCTGTTCTTTGTATCTATTGATTTTAAAAGTTTTTTATAGTTACATATAAGTGAGATCATGTGGTATTTATTCTTCTCTGTCTGACTTATTTCACCTAGTGTAATTAGCATAACACCCTCAAAGTACATCCACTTTATCACAAATGGCAAGATTTCATTCCTTTTTTTTTTAATGGTTGAACAGTATTCAGTATTCTACTGTGTGCATGTGCATTTTCTTTATCCATTCGTCCTCCACTGGCCACTTAGACTGCTTCCATATCTTAGCTGTTGTAAATAATACTGCAGTGAACATGGGGGCACACATCTTTCCAAGCTAATGTTTTCAAGGACTCTCCACATTGCTTTCCACAGTGGCTGAACCCACCAGCAGTGCAGGAGGGTTCCCTTTTCTCCACATTCTCGCCAGCATTTGTTTGTTGACTTATTCATGATAGCCATTCTGACAGGTGTGAGGTGACAGCTCACTGTACCTTTAATTTGCGTTTCTTTGATGATTAGTGATGTTGAGCATTTTTTCAGGCACCTGTTTGCCATCTGTAAAGAGTGATATTTTTAGTAAGTGTCTGCACTAATCCAAATGCCCACTATGGTCAAACCTTGGGGAGTCTTTAACAGCCACTAATTTCTCCAGAATATTCTACTATGTCCTAGGTGTAATGCTTCTATGTCACTCACCCTCTTTCTAGTGTTCATGGATGAGTGAAATAAGGGGTGGGTGCATGTGAAGTGATGTAGCCTCAGTGTCACCAGGAAGGTGCTTGTCACAACTGAATTTCTACATGAGGGGAAGTTGGGACAGTATCCTCTTCATATACTGTCATCTTAACATTACCTAGACTCAGAGGCAGATTAAGTTCAGTTGAGACCCTGGGCGCAAAAGAAAATATTGGGCCCCTAAAAAAAAGAGAGAGAGAGACAAGGAAATATAAATACATGTTAACCATATTTTTAAATAAATAAAAAATATTATGTACTATTAATGTTAAAATTGCACATATGAAACCAAACTTGGTGTCATTAGAAAAAAGTGTAAAGTTGGGGTTTTGTGGGGCTCTTCAGAGGTCGGGGCCCAGGGCACACGCCTGGTGTGCCTGCCTTAAATCCACCTCTGCCTAACTTAATTCTGAAATTTCTTCCTGATGCTTACACCCTATAAAGATGAAGTCCCCTCAAGCAGGTGACTTGATATGGTGGTGGTAGGAAATTAAAATGAAGTGCTTTGGGTCAAAGCATTCTTAAAGTCCCCTTCCAGCTATGGGGCCAGACACGGGGACTTGGGAGCAGGGGTGAGAGGTGCCAACTGATGGAAAAAGGGTGGAGACTCCCCATCATGTGCTGGTAACACATGACGTCTCTAACCATGAGGGGCAAGGAGGTACACTGTACAAGTTACTTTACTTGATTTCTACATCTATAAAATGGAACTGATAGTACTTATTTGGCAGGATTGGCTTTGCTCTGGGTCAGTAGACAGGATTGTGCTTTTATCTCTGTCCCTTCCCAGCTTGGTATCTGCAGAAAATACTTACTCCACCTCTCTGAACTTGAGTTCTTTCACTGTCAGTAAGGAAGTCCATCTATATGTCCTCTAAGGTCTCTAGCAGGGCTAAATACCAGGTGCTAGATAATTTAGCGGAGTTCAGTTTTCATCGGAGTAGCATGCAGACTTAGTATAGTGAATCGTCTGTTAGATAGTTCCGTTTTCATCGGAGTAGCATGCAGACTTAGTATAGTGAATCGTCTGTTAGATAGTTCAGTTTTAATTTTGGAGAAACATCTGCACAGAGTGTATAGGAGGAAGGTTTGCATTGTTTGAATTATTTTCCCATTTGAAACCCAGAATCTGGCTCAGATGGCTTTCCAGCCTGTATTGTACTGAAGTATCTTGTTTGTTCCATTAACTATTCATAGAGTCAACTGGGGAACTGTTGTTATTAATTTCAATGGAAAGCTAAAATGCAGTTCATTTTCTGTAATTGCAGGCACACGGTCTAAAGAGCCTGCAAAAGCTTTTAATCTGAGGCATTTTTTAGAGGAGTATGATCAGAATTACATTGAACATCTTTTGAAGGTACATAAATAATTATGAAAACCTCAATAACATTGACATTCAAAGAGCTCTATACCATAGATGCTAAACTCACAAGCAGTGGAGAAATGCCCACAGGAAGATAAGCAATGTTTGCATACCTTTCTTTTCTATTTTATGCCAACGATGTGGGCTCTTCATACGTAGTAGAGTGTACACCCACTGCCCAAGCACATATGAGATTTTTGTAGCCTCAGCGAGCCTGCCTTCCTGCGTGGGCCAGGCTCACACCTTCTTCCCCCGTGGGACGCGGAGCTAACACCGGGAGCACGTGAAGGTGGGCACCTCCTTCGGCCACCAGAGGGCGCGAGAACGGCACCGTTCCTCTGTCCCTCCCTGAGGTTCTGATGTCCTGGCTCCTTCAGTGGACCAGAAGAAAACGAACCCGTCCCTCCATCGCTACCTTTTTCCAGACTACTTCTGAGCCGCAAGCGCTTGGTCAGCGCTGGCATTCGTGGTCACAACTCGATGAGGACAGAACCCCAAAGGAGGCAAGGCAAGAACAGAGGGAAGGGAACTGTCCCCAGCAGCCATGGTGAGCCACCTGGCCCCAGGCACCACGACCCCCAGCAGAGGCCCGCAGAGGGCGAGAAACCACGTGCAGGTGAAAACATGTCCTCTTTCATTTACAACCGTGAACCATCTCACAGACACACCCGGCAGACGCTTGCTCAGCCAGGGGATGTTGAGACAGGCGTGTCAGTCTTGCCCCAAGTCAGCAGTGGCATCTCGAGGGAGGGACTGCTGGCATACTGTAGGGGCAGAGATGAGGGACTCATTCTCTCTGAAGGGGACAGTCAGAAAGGGCTAAAGGGAGGCAGTGAGCAGTGAGTAGCTTTGGCAGATGAAATCCAGGGTGGAGGGAGAGAGGGAACAGCTGAGTAAATGTACAAGAAACAGGGACAAGTCCCAGGAGGCACAGCAGGGAGGCATAAAACCCCAAAGGCAGGTTGGGGGCCATGCGGTGATGGGTCCTCTGTACATATCAGTCCTGCAGAGGAGTCTGGAATGAAAAGGGGGCATGGTTGGGAGTGCCATTTACCTGGGCCACCCTTGGCCTTTGCTGTCACCGTATACATGGGTAGAAGGGGGCAATTTTACCAGGTGGGGCTGGAGAGATAGTGAAGCAAACACCCCACCACCACCACCCATGCTACTTATTCCCACGTGGGCCCTCCTTGTTGTCTTTGGGTGGTAGGGAAAAAATATCAGAATTCAATTTTCCCCCCAAAACAAAACAAAACAAAATAACAAACTTTCAAATAGTTAAAATACATATTGATGCTAGTATCCTGGTTCACTCTGAAGATCAAAGCCGCACATTACACGGTATGGAAGCCAAGCCATTGAAAGGAGAGGCGGTCCTCATAAAAGAGTATCAGAGGGAACCCTGATATCTCCACTTGTTTTCGACATGTTGTGACTTAATGCACTTTGTAGGCACCCAGTTAAGTGAATGTAAGGATTTTATTACCTACTGTTACCTAAATTAGACATTGAAAATGGATGGGGGCTTTGAAAAAGATTACTGTAAAGAAATGACAGGTCAACAGTGTTGGTAATGAAGGCAGAAGTGAATAGAGAGAAAATGACTGAACTGATACCTGTGCTGCTCCAAGAAGAACCGAACCCTCCATCAGCCACACTACAAGAACAGACAGTGAGGGCCCAATCAGACCTGACAGTCTCAGGCCACCTGCATTTATTTCAGGAAAGCCAACAAGCCCAACATTTTAGGAAAAAGATGCTTTGACAATGTGAGAATGCAATTGTGTGTGTGTGTGTTTTCCCAGAGTAAATGTATGCTGTTTGGAGAGCATTTTGAAAATGGAAAGTTTGGGAAAATGCTCATATATGCACCTGAAGTTAAAACAAAATTTCCTAATTGTGGGGCAGCTGTGTTAGTCTTGCTTGTGGGGTTACTGGCTGCAAGCACTTTGCCTGTGATTGGTGTGTGGGCACATGGCAGCACCATGTGTGTATAGTCTATATAAGGCTATGGGTGCTTGTGCTCAGGGGGATTGCAGATGTGTGGATGGCCTGCCCACTACTTTGAGGGGCCCATTTTGCTGTTTGTTTGCCTGAGAGGCGGTTTCCCCTGCCTATGTGCTTGTCTGCCATTGTGAGACTTTATTAAATGGACAGGCCCAACCCTTTCCCTCTCTGCAGTTTCTCTACCATCCGCCCAAATCCAATGTGAACCTGCCTGGCCTCAGCCACCAGTATTCCAATGGGTCAGCATGTAGCACAGTGGATTCCAAGCCCCAGAAGCTGACCTCTGTGTGTCTCAGTTTCTTCTGCCTGTAGAATTGGGATAATTGTAGTATTTAGTTTGGGAGCTTATGAGGAGTAAATGGATAAATGCATATGAACACTGCTTCGCATATTGTCGAATATTGAGTAGCTATTAGTAGTTATAATTTCCCTTAGCCACAGAAACAAAATAATTTTTTTTTCAGGTCGAGATGTAGCATTTCTGGAGTTCTTCAAATCTTTTACTGAATTTCAATGTCAAGGTCTCAAGATATACAGTGTCTGAATCCCAAAGTGCCCTTGAGAATTTCTGCAGATACATAATGTCAGAGTCAAGAGCAGGAATTGAGACCTCTCACGAAGTTCCTGTTTAGAAATGAAAATGGCAAATTGGTAAGTAAATAGCTCAGATAGAAAGGATGAGCTGAAAACAGATAGTTTGACACTATGAACCAAGAATGCCAATCTTTTTCAAAGTCAAGGATACAAGTCACTCAGAACAAAGATTCAGCACAGACTGCACCTTGCAAAATTCCTACTCAGTAGAATATTAACTCCTGACTTCTTCAGTGGTCTGACAGAGTACAATAATATTTATTTTTCATCTGACTTGGCTACTGCACTGTAAATGCCCTAAATGGCAGGGCTGTCTCCTCATTTCCATGTTCGTTGAATGAATGTTGACCTCCCTCGTCAAGGGGGAGGCAGATATGAGAAGAGGTGGAAATAATTTCTTTCCTGTATTTTCAGGATGTGTAGTGTGACCAGGATACTAGTGAAATGCAGTGAGACAGTTTTACGATGGCAGTGGGGAGGGGAGGAGAGGTGGTAGTTCTGTTTTCTGTTTTCTTTTTTTTCCACTTGCCAATTATGTACAAATAAGTCACCCAACCTCCATTTTCTTCATTTATCCAATGGGACTATCTATGCCAAGCCTATGTCATAAAGTTGTTATGAGAATCAAATTTAAAAATTATAATGAATGCAAAAAGTGTGAAAATAAAACTGTTTACTGTATTGAATGTTGTCAGACTAATGCAGGGGTCATTATGTCAGACATTTGTCACTTGTGCTTCTTGAACATGTAGTGAAAATAAACACTAGCAAATTTGCTTTGAAGTGAAGCCACAGTACGTCAGCAAAAATAAATCAATCACTTTCTTGTATTCCTCGTACAGAATTTTAAACTACGGGGGGGTCTGGCTAATCACGGCCATTTTTCTCACTTTCAAACTTTTTTGTTGATTTGTTGCTATTGTGCTACTTCTATATTGGAAATTTTCAAACATTCTCTTACTCCCTCTATTCCCTTATCTCATTTTTTTTCTTCTTGGTTTGCTGGAGTGTTTGAAAGCAGATTCCAGATACGTGTTAATTTCATCAACAAACACTTGCACATTCTACCCAAATTCTTCCCCTCTTAATCCCTCAACATGGGTCTTCCCAGCTCAATCTCGCTACCCAGTCTCCTCTCTTAGTCACCAAGGTTATAAACCAGGGACTGTTGCTCAGTTTTCATCCTCAGATTCTTTGAAGCTTCTGACTGTTGACTTAAAATCAGCAAGCAGTGCATGGACACCACATGCCAGACGCTATCAGGAGTGTGGGTGGCTGCATGTCCAGGCCTTGGAGGGGCTCGTGGCCACTGAGGGAGGGGCACAGCCGTGCAGGCTGCAGCCAGAGCACACGGGGACAGAATGCAAGCCCAGGAAGGACTGTGGCAGAGGGAAGCCTCGCTGCAGCTGGCGCTTGGGCTGGGCTTGGGAAGGTCAGCAAGGCTGGACAGGCTGGGGTCAGACATTCCTGGGGGTGGGGGTGGAACAGCATGAGGAGAAGTCTGGCCTGCAGAGAGCTTAGAGCTTAGAGCCATGTCTGGGGAAGGATACTCACTCTGTGACTAAGGTACATGGGAGAACCTGCTGATTAGTGTGTACTGTACTGTTTAAAACATGCATGATATTGTGAGTAAACAAAAGTTCAGAGTTCAGAGGAAACTGAAAACCTGTAGCATGATTCCTGATCATTCCCAAGGACAAGTATGTGGAGTCCAGGTCTTCCGGGCTAGTAAGTTAGCAGGAGCAGATTTAAGCCGATCTTTCTCTCTCCCGTGCCACACGACTGCTCTCTGTCTGAAACAGTACCTTGTGTGCACCAGCCCCTCGCAGTGCTTTTGCATGAGAGTGAGGGTCCACCTCACATGCTGCTCCCTAGCAAGGGCTCACTGCTGGACATGCACAGAAGCCGATACCATGGCACCGGCTTTGGAGAAAAGAAAAAAGCTTTATTACAAAATCAATCAGCAAGCAGACAAGGCTCCAGTTTGTTTCCCCCTTCAGGGTTCCAGCACCAGGTATTCCTAAGCGACAGCCCCTTTGCTTCTGAAAGGGCTCTGGCTCTCAGGCTCCAGTCCTATCTTGGTCCTTTCCTGGTTCCTTTGGTTTTGTGTGGGGAGCAACTGGTTCAGGCTGTAACTGGCCACATTTTCGCCTTTGTGTATGCTTTGACTGTGTGACCTGCAGTTTTGTTCTGTTGTCCCTGAAAAACAACTCAGTATGTTGTAAGAAACAGCATAGGGTCAGTTTGGACTGGTTTTGCTGCTACAGTGCCATGAGCCCAGAGCCCATCACATTGGACAGCTGGCCTAGAGGGATTGTCTGTGAGTAGGATAGAAGCTTCCGATGGCCATTAACAGTCATGCACAGCCCCATGTACAAGTGACCCTGTGATGCTTTCACAGATAGGCCTGCCCTGACCGCCTCTCTCACACAGTTCATTTCTATCACATGTTCTCCAGCCACCTGTCTTCATTTCCTCCATGCATTTATCACTATCTAAAATGACATTATTTTATTGTTTGTCATTCCCCTCTTTAGAATGTCAGGCAGAGATCATCACAACTTGGTCTTGGTGACTGATGGATTTTAATATCCAGAACAGTGCCTGGCACACGGGGATAAATATTTGTGGAGTAAAAGAAAAAGATTAGTCAATGTTTTGTGTATTCTGCTTGCCTAATATTTAAACATTAAAACAAATGAAGAGATAAATTTTCCTTCCACAGTTCCCATACTCTGGTTGCAAAGAGGGACAGGGACAGACTATTTCTAAAAATGCAATCACAATTAGACTTACCCAATGATGGAAAAGCCTAAAATGAAGTGGTGAGGGCCCTGTCATGGGAACATCCAAGCAGGAGTTAGATGGCCATGGTATAGAAGTGATTCTCATACCAGAAACATGGATAAATCTTCTACTTCTAAGGTTCTATGATTTTGGGCCAATGCAAGAAAGATTATACAAGGTATGAGGACTTGGATGACATGAGGACATCATATCCTTCATGTGGGGCAGCTGTGTTAGGCTTGCTCGCTGGCTTACCCGCTGCAAGCCCTTTGCCTGATTAATGCATGAGCACGTGACTGCACCACGTGTGTATGGCCTGTGTAAAGCTGTGGGTGCTTGCGCTCAGGGGGATTGCAGGTGGCGGATTGTAGATTGCCTGCCCACCACTGTGAGGGGCCATTTTGCTGTTTCCCCTGCCTGTGCTCATCCGCCATTGTGAGACTTTATTAAACAGTAATGAACCAATGCTTTCCGGCTCTGCAGTTTCTCTTCTGTCTGCCCGAATCCAATGTGAACCTACCTGGCCTCAGACACCAGCAGTCCACTTTGCAATGACTTCTGAATGAGAGGAGATAAGAACTAATTTTCCTTAAACATTTACTAATTGCCACAGGGTAATTAGAGCCTTGCTGCCATGAGCACCCGCCAGTCTCCATGGGTGCCCACATACCTCAGCACAGGCTGGGGCCGCAGGAGTAGGAGTCTAGCCCACACCCCATCAAGAGGCCAGGTGAGGAGCCAGTCTCCAACCCTGACTGTCAGCATCCCTGAGAAAGGAGACAGGTGGAGGGAGGTCACATCTACACAATTGCTTGAGGTGTCACTGCCCTGGAGGTCAGTTGGTGGGACAGGTTCGCAGTCCTGGGTATGTGCTCAACTCAGGATCTAGGACATTCTTAGATTGGTTCTGGAGTTGTGGATGAGAGACTTTTTAATGAAATCTAGGCAAATAAAAGCTTTATTTTTAACAGCTGTCTTCACCTTTGAACCTTGACACTGGGCACTTGCTGCTTCTCCTCATCAGATCCTAAGCAACAGATGTTTCTAACTTGACCTCTCAAGGTTAAGTTTGCGGGCAATCCAAGGAAAGGTCGTGGTTGGGTTCACCTAAAACTGAAAACTATTGAGGAACAAGGAGAGTACTGACAGAAGTTTGCGAAAAGCCCAGTTTCAAAGTGTTCCCTGCAGGTGACAGAGCTGAGATGGAAATCTTTAAGTGCCTGGCACCAGCCTCCTCCGGGGGAGGCACACACTCTGCCCTGTGCAGGAGCGGCCTGGTTTCTGAGGCTGGTCTCCTACTCCTGTGTGTAATCCCATTTCAGCGTCTCCTACCTTAGGCAGATTATAGCCGCAGGCATGGCCACACGTGTACAACTTTACTTCTAAAGACCTTTGGTTTTGCCATAGAAATTAATTGGTAGCTGAGTTAAATGGAATAGATTTGCACTGTAAAACGGCAAAAGAACCTTTTTTAAAGGACCTCAAGGAGCTGAAACCCTCCTTTCAGCAGCAGAGAGATTGAAGAGGGAAAGCTCAATTATGAATTCCTAGCCAGTGACTGGGCAGCTGCTTACCAGGTCGGGTAATCTATATAGTTTATCACCAAACGTGAACAAATGGAATAAAGTCTGAATTATGAAGGGTAAAGTTTTAAAGAAGTGATCCAGAGCCCATCAACACACTGTGCCCATAGTTGGTACTTGTGGGGCAGCTGTATTAAGCTTGCTCGCGGGGTTACCAGCTGCAAGCACTTTGCCTGATTGGTACGTGAGTGCATGGCAGCGCCATGTGTGTATGGCCTGTATAAGGCTATGGGTGCTTGCGCTTGAGAGAGATGGATTGTCGATGACAGAGTGCCTGCCTGCCACTGTGAGGGGCCATTTTGCTGTTTGTTTGCCTGAGAGGTGGTTTCCCCTGCCTGTGTGCTTGTCCGCCATTGTGAGACTTTATTAAATGGAATGGCCCTAATGCTTTCTGGCTCCACAGTTTTTCTACCATCTGCCTGAATCCAATGTGGACCTGCCTGGCCTTGGCCACTGGCATTACATCTGGCATAGTGGGCAGGGTTCAGAGCAGATGGGTATGGAGCCGCAGCCATCCTTGAGGGGTGGGGTAGAGGACTGGTCATTGTTATGACTCCCCATGGCTGTACTTTTGGGAACTGTGGGCTGGCTGTTTTTTACAGCCCTACGAGAGGAAACCGAGAGTTCTGAGCAAGAGGCAGCCCGAGGTCAAGAGCTCCAGGATGAGCTGCAAACCCAGTGGCAGCAACAGCTTGAACTGCAATGAGTGCTAGAGAAGGAGGCAGAATGGTTTTGTGAGTTGCATTTTGCTCAGGAGGTTGAACATTGGTGGTGGCAGCTGTTGGAGGACCAACTGCAGGTTCAGCTTCAGGCTGAGAGCCAGCAGCCACAGGAGCAGAAGATGGAGCTGTGCCGGGGGAGTGGCTCTGAGTCAGTGGGAGCAGGTGTTTCTAGTTCCTCTTCTGAGGATGAGGAGGCTCAGGCTGCAGCTGCCATCCGCACACTCAGAACTTGGCCACAGGTCATCCGGAAGGTAAAAATCCAGCAGCAAAGAGTACTTACTGAGCCCCTGGCAGGCTTGCTGTGATGGTGGGGCATAGGGGTGGATGGCATCATGCTCTCTGGGGCAGAGGAGAGGTTGGCCCTTCTTGCCATGCGCTCCTCCTTGGGGCAGTGTCTTCAGAGCTGCCATTATGGTAGGGATGAGGGGGGAGGCCTGAGTCCCCATGGGAACCTAGTTGCCTGTAATGAACCTTTTCCTTGGTGATTTGCACAAACAGCTGGCTGTCTATTCTGGACTGCAACTGGGGGGGGGGGCACTGGCTTCTTTGTTGGATGGACATACCTCCTTTGGACAGTATGAGAGATGCTGATGGGGGAGGCAGCTCTGGTGGACACCCTCCTGCACCAGGAAGCTGCTCTCAGCTAGCTGCAGAGATGCACCAAGGACATTTTTGGTTTCAATGGACATGGCCCTGGACCGCACTGGCCCCCCACCTATGATGGGTGGCCTTGTTGGTACCATGGGGTGGGGACTTAGAGGTGGGCCTCCAGTTAACTCCTTGGGCAGTGTGCTCAGGGGGACATTGTGAAGGGCACCTTTGTAATGATCATTTTTGGAATGTATGTAATGAACCTATTGTGAGGTGAACAACCCTAAAGGGGCGGAAGGGGGGCAGCTGCGTTAGGCTTGCTTGTGGGGTTACCGGCTGCAAGCCCTTTGTTTAATTGGTACGTGAGTGCATGGCTGCTCCACGTGTGTGTGGCCTGTATAAGGCTATGCGTGCTTGTGCTCAAGGAAGATTAGGAATTGCAGACGTGTGATTGCCTGCCCGCCACTGTGCGGGGCTGTTTTGCTGTTTGTTTGCCTGAGAGGCAGTTTCCCCTGCCTGTGTGCCTGTCCATCGTTGTGAGACTGTTAGACGGAATGGCCCTAATTCTTTCTGGCTCCACAGTTTACCATCTGCCCAAATCCAATGTGGACCTGCCTGGCCTCGGCCACTGGCATTGTTGTTCTGAATAAATTCTTGTTTAAACGACTACGTGGGAAACGTCAATCAGTTTAAATGTACATGGGTATTCTTCAAGTGTTTAAGCAACTCGAAGACAGCATGCAGCTTAAATAACCCACTGGAATGCCAGTGCCCAAGGCCAGGCAGGTTCACAATGGATTCGGGCAGACAGTAGAGAAACTGGGAGCTGGAAAGTGTCGGGCCATACTTGTTTCTTGGAGGCTCACAAGGACAGACGAGCAAATAAACAACAAAAGAGAAAGAGCTAATAAAGGAAAATCTGCTATCACAGTAAGGACAAGGAAAACCGCACCTCACGGTGGTGGGAGGGCGATCTGGGAGAATCACAGCCCAGGGGAAGCACCCAGAGCCTTATACAGGCTACGCACACGTGCCTCTGCCATATCAGTGCTCAGATACTAATCAAGTCAAGTGCTTTGCAGCTGGTAAACATGTGAGCAAGCCTAACACAGCTCTCCCACACCCACTTTCTATTGTCTTTCTTTAAATAAGTGCCAAGTTAACTTCTACTATAAGCACTCAAATTCCCCACCAGTGAAGTCTGAATTGAAGGGTCTTTGCTACACTGTAACATGGGAACTTCAGGCACGACAAACGGTGAAATATCCTTTGAAGCTGAAATTCAGGTGTAATGCACGTAGCCAAGGCCAGGCAGGTTCTTATTTAATTCAGGCACACAGTAAAGGAATTGCGGAGCTGAAAAGCATCGGGCCATATCCATTTATTGAAGGCTCACAAAGATAGGCAAGTGAATCAAGGAAAAAGGAGAAGACCTAATAAACAGGGGAAAACCTGCTTTTTGCAGTGAAGGGCAGGGGAGCAGGTTGGCGGGAGAGCGATCTGGGAAAATCGCAGCTGAGGGGAAGCACCCACAGCCTTACGTAGACCACATGCAGGTGCCTCTGCCACGTGCTCACACACTAATCAGGCAAAGTGCTTACAGCCAGTAAACCAGCAAGCAAGCATAACACAGCCATTTCCCCCACAATCTACCTCTTTAGGGTTGCTCACCTCACAATCTATGTGACAGGTTTCTTCTGCGATGGTCCCTGTGCAAAGGGTGAGGTACATTACATGAACAGAATTACAAAGCACAAGCTATGGGTGAAATGAGAGCGCTGTCAGTGACACCAAGGGAGGCAAATCTTTCCCTCTGGCAGAACATAGGACAGAGTTCTGTCCATGGACAACACAGTAGCTGATACCACAGGCTGCCCTGGGTAGGTGTACCAAACCTTATTGGCTTGCACAACAGGATCTGCTGGTTCAATGTGCAGCAAGATGGGAGAAGTCATTATTGGCCATAAAGAAATTACAAAGCTGCCCTTCATAATGCTGTACCCGAGCACTCAGAGATAATACATTTCTACCTTAGGCGGCCATGTGCTGGCTGCCCAGGGAGTGAACTGGAGGTCCATCTCTATCCCCCTGTACCCCACAGTGCCAACAAGGCCACCATCACAGATGGGGGGCCTGTACAGTCCAAGACCATGTCCATTGAAGCCGTTGGCCTTTAAGAAGGGCTGTTGGGGCAGGCAGGAGCATGTTGCCCTACCATCCAAAGCCCGGCTTGAGCAAAGCATCCTTGGTGCATATCTGCACCTGGATGGGAGCAGATTCCCGGTGCAAGAGGGCCTCCACCAGAACTGGGCTCCCCCACTGAGGTCTTTCATTCAGAATCTGAAGTACCATCCAGAAGCAGAGTGTCCATCCAGTAAGGGAGCTGGTGCCCCCCTCCTGTCGCAGTCCCTGCTTTGAGTCCATTATACCACTCAATGCCAGCAGCCTGGGGGTGTAGGGAACACGGTACTTCCAGTCCATCCCCATGTCTTGAGCCCATTGCTTCGTCACAGAACCCATTAAATGGGTGCCATTGTCACTTTCAAGAACCAGCAGTCTCCCATATGCAGCACTCAGGTGGTCCAGAGTCTGTATGACTGTCCTCTGGTCAGGGTTACGGGCGGGGTAAGCAGCAAGCAGCCCGGTGGCAGTATCTACACAGGTGACTGCATGCTGGTACCCTTCTGACTTTGGTAAGGGTCCAATGATGTCTATCTGCCATCGTGTCAGTGGAACAATACCCCTCTGGATCTGTCCAGGTGACACTAGTGGTCTCCGAAGGTGCTCCTTGGAACATACTGCACATTGCTCACAGGCTGCAAGTACCTCTGCATAGGACACAGGCAAGTGCCATACCTTAACCGTAGCCCACATAGTTTTCTGTCCCTCATGGAGCAGGCACTGGTGGAGCCACTGCGCCACATCACCTGCAGCTGCAGTCTCCAAGCATCGCACCCTTGCCAATGTATCTGCCTCATCATTCCCAGGATGGGCTAGAGGGGCATGCCCTGTGATATGATATACTGTCACCTGCTTCTGGTGTCCTATTTCCCATAAGTCCTGCCACATGACCTGACCCCATAGTGGATGGTGCATTACTATCTATTGGTTAATGTGCCAAGAAGCAATCCAAAGGGTCAGTCCATGACAGACAGCCCAGCTGTCAGTACAGATCACCAGAGGTAAAAGTTCATTATAGGCAATTAGCCATTTGGCTCTTAATTCTGACCACTGGCTGCTTTGGCCTGTACCTGTGTCCATCCAAATAGTCTCAGTGGCCGGATGGAAGGCTATAGCTGTCCATTTGGCCGGATGGAAGGCTATAGCTGTCCCCTGCTGGAACCATCAGTCTACTAGGCATCCTCGGGGATGGGCACCCGCCCCTCCTGGTAGGGACTGACTTCAGGTTCTGCCTCCTGAGCCCCAGCTGCACCTGACTCTAAGGTTGCATAGGTGACTGGACCCAAGATTTGCTGCAGTTCTGCTCAATGGGCTGGTGCTCAGCATTGTTGCAGGTAGGCACCCCAATTGGCCAGGGTGGAGGTTTGGGCCATACCACTATGGGGTTTGGTTGTCCAATCTCTCACCCATCCTGCAATAGGGTATTTGGTCTTGACCATAACCGGAGTTGTGGTCATAATACCCTCAAAGGCTAGGAGGGAAGCATACACAGCTGCCAACTATTTCTCCACTAATGAGTAATGTACTTCAGTGCTTTTCCACAATTAGGACCAGAACCCAATAGGTTGCTGTAGGCACTCTGTCCATTGCCACAAGCCCCATCCAAACCCCTCCAGAGGTTACATGGACATCAAACTCACAGGGCCTAGCAGAATCAAACATTCAAGGTCTGTGCCACCTTGACAGCTCTCTTCGCTGTTGTAAACGCACCTTGTGCCGGTTCAGTCTAGTCCCAGGGAAACCCCTTCTGAATAAGGTGACATAAGGGATGCAGAAACTGAGCCAAATGGGGTATGGGTGCTCACCAATACCCCAATAGACCTAGGAATTCCTGTAACTGCTTTACAGTAGTGGGCACGGGGTATGCTTGAGTCTTATCTATAGCTGCATCAGGGATAACCTTTCTCTTAACTGACCAGACAACCCCCAAGAACTTGATAAGCCAGGTCCCTGTAATATGCCCTTATTGACTGCCCAACCACACGCTTTTAAATGGGATAGCAGGGTAGGGACAGCTTGCTCCAATTCTGGGAGTCACTAGTTAGCATAATATCATCAATATAATGATATATACAAACTTCCACTGGCTTTTTCCATTTTACCAGGTCAGCAGCCACCAGCTCATGACACAAGGTGGGGAAAGGTAAATTGGTCTTGATTTTCTGCAGCTGTGTCAATGTCAATAGAGGAAAAGGTGTTAGCTAAATCTGCCACAAAGTGGTATGTTCCCAACTCATGGCTTAGCTGATCCATCAGGTTAGCTATTGAGGGAACAGCAGCGTGCAAAGGGGGAACTTAATTATTAAGTTCTCTGTAATCTACTGTCATTCTCCAGGTTCCGTCTGGTTTGCGCACAGGCCATACTGGGGAGTTGTAAGGGCTCTGTGCTGGCCAGATGATCCCCAACTTTTCTAATTCGAGGATCATCCCTGTAATTTCTTCATAACCGCCTGGCAGGCTGTGCTGCTTTGTGGTAGTCGCATGCTGGGGAATGGGTAAATTGCAAGAGGAATGTGCTGCATGTCCCCGCAACACTGCCTTCATGACCTGGACCTGCAGGAGGAACTCCCTGGCTGTGGTTTCCAACCACAGTCCTTGTAAGATATCTGTCCCCAAAATATATTCAGGAATAGGAATACATACACCTTCTATGGCTTAGGAGGCAGTCTTCTTATCCCCAATGGAATAGTTATTGGCTTCACTCGAACAGTTTGGCCCCCATAACCGTCAATGGCCATTGGGGTCCCAGCAAATCACTCTGGGTTCCCATGGAGGAGGGAACATTCTGCACCTGTATCCACCAAGGCCAACACCCATTGTACATTAGAAGGGGACCAGTGGATAGCCAGTTCCATGTAGGGTCTCTGGTCTCCTCCTGTCCTTGTTAGACAGGTCCCTCGGCCTTCCCCCTATTCAAACTGGAACAGCAGGTCTCAAAGGTCCTCCTTTCCCTTAGAGTTCTCCATTATATAATGTATCCATGCCACCAGTGCACCAACTGTTTTATTGGTAACTGCTGGGTTTCTACCTTCTTGGTGACCATTAGCCAGGCTCTGAGTCTGTGGATGGCAGCTGCAGCTCGAACTTCCTCCTCCTCCTCAGAGGAGTCGGAAATGCCTGCTCCCACCAACTCAGAGCCACTCTACTGTCACGGATGCCACTTTCTTTTCAGCACCTGCTTCAGCTCCTGCAGTTGCTGGCTCTTGGCCTGAAGCTGAGACTCAAGCTCTTGAACCTGCAGTTGTTTCTCCAACACCTGTCACTGCCAGTGTTCAGCTTCCAGGGCAAATTGCAACTCGCAATCCCGTAACTTCTTTTCCAGAATCTGTTCTAGTTCCAGGTGCTGTTAGTGCTCAGCCTGCATCTCACACTGCAACTCTTGAACCCAGTTGGCCTCCCTCTCCAGTGCTCGCTCCAGTTCATAGTCACTGGTTCTCAGCCTGCAGTCTGACCTGCAGTTCTCGGATCTGCAGCTCTTTCTCCAGTGACCATTCCAGCTCATGCTGTTGTTGCCACTGTGTCTGCAGCTCATCCTGGAGCTTTCCATTGCAGACAGCCCCTCGCACAGAGTTCTCAGGGCTGTAAAAAATACCCAGCCCACAGCCTCCAAAAGGAAAGCCATGGGGAACCATACGCTGAAGAACAATGACCCTTTAAGGGTGTCAGTGGCTCCATACCAGTCTGATCCAAGTCCAAGTCCGCAAGATGTAATGCTGGTGGTTGAGGCCAGGCAGATTCTCATTGAAGTCGGGCAGATGGTAGCCAGAAAGTATCAGGCCATATTCGTTTATTGGAGGCTTGCAAAGATAGTTGAGCAAACAAACAAAAAAGGAAAAGGGCTAATAAACAAAGGAAAACCTGCTTTTCCAGTGAAGGGTAAGGGAGCAGGAAAACCACACCTCACAGTGGCGGGAGAGCGATCTGGGAGAACTGCCACTGCGCGCAATCACCCGTAGCCTTACACAGACTATCCACATGTGGCACTGCCACGTGCTCATGCACTAATCAGACAAAGTGCTTGTTGCTGGTAAACCGGCGAGCAAGCCTAACACAGCTGTTTTCCCCACATCAGGTTTCTTAACTTCAAATGTAACTTTAACCATCCATTAATCTGACTAAGACTTCAAGTACTGGAGGAACCATAAAGTTACAGCCTACTTTAATACACAACAGAATGAAAACCAAGTTTGGAAGTTGCAGCAATGGAGTTTGCAGATGCTACGGGTCCTTCGGTTAGAAGAGTGCAGTAGCTATGAGACAGCCTTGGGGCCCTGGTGTCAGAAAACCTGCCACACTGCACAGTACAGTTCTTGAGAAAATGAACTTCTAAGTCTGCCTTCCCATTTTTCCTATAAAACATGTCTCTGGATTTAGAACACAAGTTGCATTTGCTCTAGAAAAGTGGGTGATGACAATCTTTGCTGGACTGCCTTTTCCTTCCACACACAGCCCCAAAATGTGAAATTGCTTTAGTGACCCAAACAGCTTGGAAAACTGGCAACATGATAGTGATGATGTTGCTGCATCCCAAGCTTTTATGAAATCTTCCCTTACATCTGGACTTCCAACCTCATTGTCTAGGTCAACACGCCATTAAGCCCCCTCAGGACTTCTGTTTCCTACGCATTCTTGGCGGGATATTATTCCAATGTTAAGAACTACTACGAACTGTGTTTGTTAGTTTTTCTGTATTTTACATTGATTCAGAAACTAAATCTAAATAAATCTTGACTATTTAAAAAATGACAATTACTAGTTAGAGAAGAAAGGAAGAAGGAAGTATAACACTAGCCCAGAGGAAGGACAAAGCTATTGACCAACTTAAGATTATATATAATATGTATAAAGAAAAACTGAAGGGTAACCACTAAATGAACAGAAACAGATTTATAATCCAGTGGAAGAAAATCGCACAGAGAGCAAAGTAAGTTGGAAGTACAACATAAGAAGGCAAAAATAATGTAACTGAACAAAAGAAGAAATTTGCAGAAAAAAATTTCAAAAGCAGATCAAAATCTATTCATACATTTGTCTACATTATGATAAACTTCAGATTATTGCATTGTTACAAAGTTGAAAAGAGAAGTCAAGTCAGTAGAAGACACCTGCACCACAGATAAACCATTCAGCATTAATATCCTGAATAAAACGTTTCTATAAATAAGAAAAATGCAAACAGCCTATTAGAATATGCTCAAACAAGTTATTCACCAAAGAGGAAGCTGGAATGGCTGGTAAACATGTGAAAAGACACTGGATTTCACCCAGGAACCAGGAAAATGCAAATCAAAGCCACAACGAAATGCCATTTCACCCCTTTCGTTCTAACTGCTCCTTCTGTGGAGCTGGCACCGAGCAGCCGCTGGCCGGGAGGAACTCTCCTAGGTGCACACGGAGGCTTATCTCTGCGTGGCCATAGCAGAATTGTCAGTGGCAGCAAAGAAAGAAGTGAAGGAAAGGAAAAATGAAGGAAAAAAGGAAGGAGGAAAGAAAGGAAGGAAGAAAGGAGGGAGGGAAGAAGAGAGGGAGGGAGGAAGGGAAGGGAGAGAGGGAAGGGGGAAGGGAAGGAGGAAGGAAAGGGAAAGGAAGGGGGGAGGGAAGGGAAGGGAAGGGAAGGGGGAAGGAAAGGGAAGGGAAGGAGAAAGGGAAGGGAAGGGAAGGGGGAAGGAAAGGGAAGGGAAGGAGAAAGGGAAGGGAAGGGAAGGGAAGGGAAGGGAAGGGAGGAAAGGAAAGGAAGAAAAATAACTTAAATGCCCATCCACTAAACAACAGTTATAAAGTTGTCCGTCACTGAATATACAGCCATGAAAATGAACTACATAGAATAAACATGAATGAACCCTGTTTAAGCAAAGCCGTTAGTTGCTGAACGCCATATAAGCATGCCATCATTTCCAAAAAAGCATGCACAAAACTATATTTGAAGGTAAAACATTGTATCATTATAAAGGGACACATGGGGAGGCGGGCAGAGAAACAGTGGAGCCGAACAGGAAGGAACTTCCAAAGCAGTGTTTTACTTAAGCGGGTGGTGGGTATACGAGTGTTCATTGTAATTTTCACAACTTCGTGTGTTGGAAAGCAGTTATAAACTTTAAAATAAAGAGTGGAAAGCATGAAATGTAGACAACTCTTCTGGGATTTCTGCTATGAAGCAGCAGAGCCAAGGGAGGGTTTAGGAAAGAATAATGCTACAGATATTTTTAGCCAAGGGTTCTGCTTCCTTGCTTCCACCCACAGACATGGCCCTCCTTTCACAGCATCAGGGGTCCCCGCATTCCCTGACAGCTCAAAACTAAACTGAGGGGAGTAGAACTGCCTACTCCTTAAATCCTTGAATGTGGGCTGTGCATCATGACTTTTGTCCAAAGAGTGCAGTATTGGGGCAGAGGTTTGAGAAAAGAGTAACTTTACTATGGAGAAACCTGTCAAACACAACTTAGGACAGGTGATCAAGGTTAACTCCAAATCAACAGTCATAACTTATGTCAAGAGTACACTTGCCATAAGTAAAATGGCACTTTACTGTTAAGTTCCTTCCCAAACCAGCAAGCCCACTCTAATTATAAGGAAAAACCAGAAAGCCTTCTACATCATCCCCGACCAGTGACACCGTCAAGATCCTCACAAATAAGGGAAGTCTGACAAAATGGCACAGCCAAGAGGAGCCTAGGGAGATACGACAACTAGATAGAATGTGGTGACCTAGGTGATCCTGGAACCAGGCCTAGACGCTTCCTCTGAATACCTTGGGCATTTCAGCAGGTACAGAATCTCTGACATTTAATGTCTTTTAAAAACTGCTACACAGGATACAAAATTAATATTCAGAAATCAGTGACATTTTTATAAACCAACAGTAAACAATCAGAAAGAGAAATTAAGGAAACAATCCCATTTACTATTGCAACAATAACAAAAATAAATTAAAAAAAAATTAAGCCCTGACCAGATAGCTTGTTTGGTTAGAGCAGTGGTCCCCAACTTTTTTGGGGCCACGGACCGGCCTTTAGGGTGGGACGGATAAATGCACAAAATAAAATTATGCGACCGGCGTAAAAACTGTGGTATTTTTAAATATAATTGTCGACCTTACGAGACAAGCGTCAAGAGTGAGTCTTAGATGGATGTAACAGAGGGAATCTGGTCATTCTTTAAAAATAAGACATCGTTTAGACTTAAATATAAATAAAACAGAAATAATGTAAGTTATTTATTCTTTCTCTGCGGACCGGTACCAAATGGCCCACGGACCAGTACTGGTCTGCGGCCCGGGGGTTGGGGACCAATGGGTTAGAGCATTGTCCCAAAGTGCAGAGGCTTCTAGTTCAATCCTTGGTCAGGGTACATACAGGAACAGATTGATATTCCTCTCTCTCTCTTTCTCTCTCCCCCCTCCCTTCCTCTAAAATCAAATAAAATAAACATTAAAAAAATAAGGTACCTAGAAATAATTTAACCAAGGAGGTAAAAACCTTCTACTCAGAAAATTACAGGACACTGAAGAAAGAAACTGAAGAAGATATAAATAAGTGGAAGCATATACTATGTTCATGGATAGGAAGAATTAACATAATTAAAATGCCTATACTACTCAAAACAATCTATATATTCAAAGCAAGTCTTATTAAAATACCAAGGGCATACATCCCAGATCTAGAACAAATATTCCAAAAAATTTGTATGGAACCAGTAAAAGACCTCAAATAGCTTCAGCAATCTTGAGGAAGAACAAAGTTGGAAGCATCAAACTACCTGATATCAAACTATACTAGAAGGCCATTGAAATAAAAAGAGCTTGGTACCTGCATAAGAACATACATATAGGTCCATGAAAAAGAACAGAGAGCCAGGAACCAAACTTTATGGTCAATTAATATTTGACAAAAGAGGCAAAGCATAGAGTAGAGTAAGGACAGTCAATTCAATAAATGGTGCTGGGAAAACTGGACAGGTACATGCAAATAAATAAAACTAGACCACCAACTTACACCATGACTAGACCACCAACTTACACCATGCACAAGAATTAACTCAAAATAGGTAAAAGACTTAAATGTATGTCATGAAACCATGAAAAGTCTTTCTTAGACATCTCTTATAGCAATATTTTTGCTGATATGTTTCCTTGGGCAAAGGAAACAAAGGAAAAAGTAAACAAATGGGATGACATCAAACTAAAAAACTTTTGCACAGCAGAAGAAACCATCAACAAAATGACAACTCACTGAATGGGAAAACATATTCACTGATATATGTGGTAAGGGGTTAATATCTAAAATCTATAAAGAACTTATAAAACTCAGCACAAAGAAGACAAACAATGCAATTAAATAATGGGCAAATGATCAGAATGGACACACTCCAGAGGACATAGAGATGGCCAACAGGCATATGAAAAAATGCTCAATGTCATTAATCATCAGAGAGATGAAAATTAAAACCACAATGAGGTATCACCTCACACCTGTCAGCATGGCTGTCCTACACAAATCAACAAACAAGTGTTGGTGAGGATGTAGAGAAAAGGGAACCCTTGTGTATTGTTGGCAGAAATGCAGACTGGTACAGCCACTGTGGAAAGCAGTATGGAGGTTCCTCAAAAAATTAAAAATGAAACTGCCTTTTGACCCAGCAATCCCACTTCTGGGAATATTTCCTAATACTGAAACACTAATTTGAAAAATGTATACTAATTCAAAAGAAGAAAGATATGCAACCCGCATGCCATCACCCCGCCTATGTTCATTGCAGCATTATTTACAATAACCAAGACATGAAAACAGCCCAAGTGTCCAATAGTAGGCGAGTGGATAAAAAAGCTGTGGCACATTTACACAACTGAAATACTACTCAGCATATAAAAAGAAAATCGTACCCTTTTGTGACAGCATAGATGGATCTGGAGATTATCATGCTAAGTGAAATAAACCAGGTAGAGAAAGACAAGTATCATATGAACTCTTATATGTGAAATCTAATGAATAAAATAACCCGAGGAACAAAGTAGAAATGGGAGGCATGGACACAAGGAACAGACTGACAGCTGTCAGAGGGGAAGGGAGTGAGGGGACTGGACAAAAGAAATAGAAGGGATTAGTCCAGACAATGTTGTGGTGATAGAGGGGAAGAGGGCTAGGTGGAGGTGATCAAAGGGGTGTGTGTGGATGAAAAGAGACTTTGCTTGGGGTGGAGGGTGCAGATGGTGTGCAAATGGTGTTGAGTTGTACACTTGAAACTTGTATGGTTTTGTGAACCAATGTCATCCCAGTAAATTCAGTTAAAAAAAAAAAAAAACTACAGTGGCCCTTAAACACCTACCTGACAAGTTTGTTTTCTTCCTCCTAGTGCACAATCATGACTATAAAAATATAATAAAATCTCTTAAAAGAAAAAATAGCTTGCCCCAAGAGGTTGGTCAAGTTTGTCCATAAGAGGCGATGTCACCTGAGCCAAGTCAGCCCCTGTGGACACAGGAGGGCAGGGATGTGAAGGGAGCAGGTGGTCGTTCAGATCTGAGACAAGGAAGGGCAAAAGGTACAGTTAAACTGGCGGGGGCCACATCCTGAGCAGCCTCTGACGCCATGCTGAGCCCTTCTGACTGCCTTCTGCACAGCGAACACTGACAAATAAACAGAGCCAAAATATGATCAGAGCCATGATCAATGAAAGTGTTCAGGAAAGTTACTCTGGTAAGAGTTTAGATCCAGAGATGGAGAAAAAGTAGGCCGATGCTTGGGGATACAATTTTAGTTTGGGGGAGTGAGATAAGATAAAGCAATTAGGATATTCAGGCTACAGACTGTGGGAGCTGCAGACTTAGGGCATTTAATGATATTCAAAATTGCAAGGTGGCTATCAAAGACAGCACTTAGAACTATGCAGTAAACAGGTAGAAAGTGGGAGGAGTCATAATGCATACAAAAATGAAGGCTGGCTGCAGTTTCACTGCAGGAAGGTGATTCTCTTAAAAGTGGGAAGTGCAGGTTAGAGAAAGCAAGACAGGGCTGTGTTCAAGCTATGCCTCCAAATATGGGGCATGTGAGATGGTGCACAGAAGAGGAAGTGTTGGGGGAAGGGTGGAGAGAAGTCTGTAAGTGTGTGCATGGGGGCAGGGCCAACGGGGCAGGGGGGTCTTCTGGGATGGAGGGGTGAACCAGACTGCAGAGTCTGAAAAACCAGAGTAGGGGTGAGACACAGTAGTCTTGGTTTGAACTTAATTTGCTAGGAAACCACATGGCAATTTTCTTTTAATTTTTTTTTTTTTTAACGCAGGAAATGATCAAAGCTCTAGAAGCACAGAAATCCCGTCAGGAACACCTGGCCTGGCATGCGCCGTGATTGTGAGAAGGTGAGGGGCCCTTGGCTGCTGACCAGCAGACACACAGGGCGAGCCACACCTGCAATTGAACATTTTCTGGTAACCACATTTAAAAAAAAGTAAAAACAAATGGTAAAATTAATTTTAATAATATATTTTATCTAGTCTAATATATCCAAGGTATTCTCATTCCAACACGTTGCACCCGTTTCACCTCTGGTCCTTACGAGCCACACGTCTAGTCCTGCATAGGCGGGACTTCCAAGAGTCAGCAGGGACGAGGCGTAGTCTGCATACATATAGAGGATGGATTTGTGATCCCAAGGTATGGTAACGATGACAGTGGTGTCACAAACAAAAATAAGGATCACACTGTTCCAGAAAAGAAACAATGTCACTATTACAGAAACGGTGACTTTTATTTCCATCCAGAATGATTATCACACCATTATTTAAACATATCTGAAAAACCCTGAAATAATTTAAACTGAAGGCACAGAATAGAAGTATTTAACTATTTAAGCTTCAAATGACAAAATTCAAATATTTCAACAGTTACAATAAATTATGAGCAAGTTTCCATCACCTAATATCATTCTGACCAAAATCTAGTCTTTTGTCATAAAACCAAATTAGCTTAAGCTGATTTCAAGATTTCCATGATAAAAATAATATTGAAAATATTTTCTTTCAAAATACTCATTATACCACTGGGTTCAATGAAAGTATTTCATATAAAACAAAGAAACAGGTATTTGTTGATGGACAGCCACTCCCCGAGAAATGAGGCATCCTTATAAAACATTTTAAAAAATAGCAAAGTAGGTTACAAAATTCTACTTGGGAAGCAGGGAAAAAATTTGTTCCATGTCAATTCAAATATCAAAGCACTTCAATATCAAACTGCTTCCAAAGCCAATCATGACATAACAGTAATATACTGCATGGGACGTTCCACTGTGTCTTGGCTATCTGTCGACTACAGTGTGGCTAAGGAGTTGAACAAGCTAATAATAATTTACTGTTTCCATTTCTTATTTATTCAAAAGATATATTTTTAAAAATCATTATAAAACTAACTGGAATAATAAGTGACAAGCTAGTATACAGAATACAACAAACCCCAGCAATGCAACTGCTAAGTTTGAAAACAAAGCGGTCATGCTTCATAATCTACTGTAGAGCTTTGAAATATACTCTCTGATCATCGATACCATTTATTATAGAGGCCACTTGTAAATTAAATTAGCTCAGATTCTGAACTAGATGTCTAATGAAACTTTTTTTTCAAGTATGTGTAATATTAATAAGGTAAAGATTTATTTTTTTCTTATTCATTCCTTTACGTGTCCTTTCAAAGGACAATAACGTTGAATAAAGGACAAACAGAATGGGCTGGTCATAGTTTCCAAAGACATCTCAAAATATGGAATAGTCTAGTGACCAAAAACTGACTGAAAGATAATCACATCTAAAATCTACCATTTCAGATTAAAAAAAAAAAGAAATTTTCACTTTCTCTTAAAATAAGTTCATAAGTAAAGAAATAATGGGGAAAAATAAGGGTTTCTAAAACACTCAAGAATCTTACCAAATTAAAATAAAAAAGGTCTAGCTTCTCCTATTTAGTTATGATATATAAATGTATACTGAATAGCAATATGGTTTTATTTTTATCATCTAATTTAATTGCATAAATCACAAAAACATTTCCAGCCAAGTTTGCTGGTAGAACAATACAAATTCTAGAAAATAACTCTTAGCAAAAACTGCTTCAAAATTTTCCTATATAAAACATTCCTTTGGAAATGAATCAAAGCTTCTGGACTTTCAAGCAAATGCAGCTTTCACCACCTCTAGCACTAAATTCTAATTACCTCTCAAATTCCTGTGTCCCTGGATAATGCTATCTTTTATTCTCTACTATTCTAATATTGGTATGTTATTTTTCATAAATCTCTTCTCTGGTGTCAAACTTGTATCTTCATCATCTATGAGCAGAGAGATTAAAGAAAAAATAAGCCAGAAAAATCACTTTATAAACTGCATGAAGTTTTGAAATGTTGGCACCTATGGAAAATGGGAAAAGGTTATCATCCACATTTAAACTGTATCCATTCATGGTGTTGGTAGCACAGCAACAGCAAATGTTATTGGTACTGTCTTCACTGACACCAGTCTTGGTCATGTGTAACTCACCAGTGGTTTTCAACGTTTTTACCCTTGGGGACGGGACCAGTGAAAATAGGAGAATTATTTCAGGGACTGCAGAAATCACTGAGCATAAGAGAATTTGACTAAGATGATTGGGTCTATAATCTTCATACAACATCAGGATGGTTAACTCTTTTGGGGACCAGCATGAAAATTCTGGCGGACCGCCTCAGGGATTGGCGGTTGAAAAACACCACAGTATAGGTCTCAGTCAGTGAGAACAAAGAGCCACCAGAAGTCCTCTAGCTAGCTGGCTGGGTCACAGCTTGGGAAGACTTCATTCATTACTATAGGTCACATTCGGAAACCACGGCTCACAGGGTTAAGTGGAAGACTGTTTCCAAGCTGAAAGAAATGTGGCTAACCTGAGGAAAACCACCTAAATAACAAGAGAAGGACAATCTCTGCTGTTTAGGGCCCGGCATGGAGCTGTGTCAGCAGCTCCTAACAAACAGAAACACAATAAAACAAAGGGTTTTCTTTCCAAAACTTGAAAGGAAGATGTCTGACTCAAAAACAATTTGAAGATCTACACCAGGCTGCCAGGCCAGCAAATGACCGTCAGAGTGACTTTGTTCCTCTGCTCCTTCAACATGGGCACTAGTGCGGAGTGGCTCATACCCACAGTTGACAGGCCGTTCACGGCCACGATCATGTCTCCACATCTGGACAAACACAGACAGACAGAAACAGAAAGTCACGATTTTCATGGTATTAAAATCCCTTACCCTGAGATTTGTTTAGCATGAAAATCAGTTTCACTTAACCATTAACTGTCAATGATTAGGGCAGTTACACACCTTGAGAAACATCTGGGGTAATTTTTTAAACCTATGTTTGCTTTCCTTGGCCAATCAAGAACATCCCTGCGTCACCCTCCACTGTTACTGGTGGGTGATTTCAAGGGCAAGAAGATTAATTTTCATGTAAGCATAGGCAAAATATAATATAAATCTTTTATGAATTTTGATCTTTAGTTTATAATATGAATATGCTATCTTATGGTTAGCTACCTCAATTTTTTTTTGGAAACAGATAGAATGCAAATTATAAACTAATTGAGACCCAAATTGGTTAATTTAGCTAAAATAACAGTTAATCCACTTCCCCCTACTCTTTCCTTGTAAAAAAATGCTTTCCATTTTATAAAATAATCTGATAAAACTAATCTGGACCATACCAACCCGATGGACTTTTCACTATATTACTTGATGTCACTTCCTGTTTGCAAACACTGGCTGCGAGGCATGTCATAATAAATGTAACAAAATCCTCCCCCTTCCTTGCCTGCAAGCCTGCATAAACATAGTATTAGGTAGATGAGAGTGCTGTGGAGGAAAATAAAGTAGAGTCATCTAATGAGAGGACTGGACCTGAGTGGGTTGTGTGGCAAAGCTGCTCCGAGCTGGTCATATCACAGTGTATCACATGCAATGACTCAGGTTCAGGCCTATCATTAGATTAGCAAGATCGAGCTGTGAGGGCAAGACAGTCAAGGTAACACTTCAGTCTGGTCAGGGTTACCAATTGTTTTTTCTTTAAAGGGACTGATGGTAAGTAAATATATGGTCTACTGGAAAGTTCTGTCCGGTTTTGGAATAAAACAAAATACAAATTTTTCTTACCGTCAATAAACTTTATTAAATAATATAATTGCCATTATTATTAATGATTTCTTGCCAGCATAAGGGCAATTTGTATATTCCATTTTTGAAAAATGTTTTATCTTTTGATGTGAAAAATTGAACCAGTGCTTCTTTGATATCTTCTTCATTTTTGAATTTTTTGCCCTTCAAAAAATTTTGTAAGGACAAAAACAAGTGATAATCGGAGGTGCTAAGTCCGGGGAATATGGTGGATGCGACAGACATGCTTCTGTAGCATTTCTTCCTTGTTGAAATAAAAATTACAGTGGCGTAAATGAACTTTATCAGTAGCCATAGGTACACTATCGCTTCACACATAAGACTAACGTGAATCAACTTTGTTTTATTATAGTTAATTTGCTACATCAGTATGTATACATTAAATGATAAAAATAGAGAGGCACACATGCGCCAAATAAATGTGCTTACGTGTAGAAACTTGTTGTGATAGAAACGGACAGAACTTTCCGGTAGACCTTATATTTTAGGCTTTGCCAATCATATGGTCCCTGTCATAGCAAATCAACTCTGCCACTGTAGCTCAGAAGCAGTTGACAGGCAACATGTAAATGAATGAGCATGGCCATGTTCCAATAAAACTTTATTTACAAGAACAGATAGTTGCACTTGGAGCTGACCCCTAGTCTAGATTATGTCCATCACAATAAACATGAATCACATCAGTAAATATAACAAGACTCACTTTAATCTTCCATCATAATAAGCAGGAGTTCCCAAGACAATGGTTTTAATGAAGAAAGGCTGATTGGTGTGGTTCTCTTCATATCCACCAACAATACTAAAGCCCCAACTTCCCAAGTAGCTTCTTCGTAAAACTATATCATGACAGCTATGAAGGGAACTATAAACAAACACAAACATCAAATAACAATTACTGGAGGCTCTTACAGCCTGTTTATCTGTTATAACTCCACACATGTCATACTTACCATCGCTGAGAAAATAATGTATTATTTTGACCACCCACTCTCCAGCACAAACATAGTCCTAGGTAGACTCAAGTTTTCTTCACTTTTTTCCCAAGTGAAGACACACACCAGTTTCAGCACACTTGGTTATAAGTTACATACACATCAGAAGTTTGTATAAAACGGTCTGAGCCTCTATTTGCTCACGGCACTGTCAACAGGCTTTCCATCCTGCTCTCCACTGGTGTCTACAAAACCTGCATCTACAAAGTGGTACGAGGCTCTGGCACTGCTATCCCCAACACTCAGATGGAAGAAAATGAGCAGCAGAGTAGATTTCTCCAAAATGTGAGGTCACTATCTCCATCTTTAATCTACAGCAGTTAAAATTTGTTGTTTCCTCTTTCACTTAAAGTGCTTCATTTTAAGAGACTCTAATTGACAACATAGGGAATTCAATCCGGAAAACAGTAATAAAAATCCCCTACTTCAGTTTCGGTGCATGGAACAAAGAGATATGAAGTAGTTAAATTATTTTTGTCATAAAAAAAAATCTCTCTCCACAAGATCCACATACACGGTCCCTCCAGGTCCCTGAGACATGAAATCTATTACAATTATAGGCCTGTTTTTATTAATCAAGAAGACAAGTCAGCAAGTTAGACTATCAACAAATAATCTAATAATCCAATAATATCCTTGCTTCTTGGTTCTTTCTGTGAAGGTACTTTACAAACCATAGAGCACTATACAAATTCTAGTGATTACAAATATATTCCAAATGAAGCTAGACAGCTAGAAATTGGCACATTCTTACTGTTTATTTTTATTTCAAATGAGTAATTTTCACACTTTGTTAAGAGTCAAAATGTTTCATCATAGTTAAGAATCTAAATTGATTTGGAAACGAAGACAGTAACACACTTTCTTCCTCCCTCAACACCAAATTCTGCAACTGTCACCTGGAGGTTCTGAGTGCTTTCAAGGCAGACACCCACCCAATTCAGAAGGCCTTGGCTGGTCAGCCAGTCACGAAGCAGCCGCATCTTCAGAAATGTGGTTAGGAGCAGTTACTCTTAAACACCAATAGCTGGGCTTAAAACTCTTATATCCAATAAAAACTGAGTTTTACACTCTGCCAGTTTAGGAAAGTTAAAAGGATTAACAACAAAGGGCTTTCAGAAAGCCTTCTGGGATAGAACAAGGCCCCACGCTTTGACCCCATGCACATGAAGGTTAAGCATGTATCAGAATGAACATTGACAATGACAGCTTTCCTGAGCAAGAGACTGAATGTCCATCCATTCTCGTAATTTGCTCACCTATGAGCCTGAACAGAAATGAAATGGACAGATGGCTTTATTCACTCGTATAAACAAATGTCTTTTTTAGCTTAGTTCTTATTATTAAAGTTACCTTTTAAATATAATAATGTAAGAAAATTTCCCATTTCCTTTTGTAACTGATGTTGTTACTTTGATCTAACCAAAGCCTCCCCCCCTTTAGTGAGTAACTTTATGGGGTTACATACAAATAAAGGTTATAATTATGATTATTTCATAAAACAACAAAAGAGCTGTCAATACCTTGGAAGCCCAAGCCACATGACCCACGACGGAGACCAACTGGCATCATACTCGTTCTCACTGAAAGTGCTGGGCTGCTCTGCGGTGGCCGGGGCGGGCTCCTCAACTATCTGGACCTCAAGTGCTTTAAGGACAACAGCAGGGGATGCAGCGCTGGCTTTCAGCATAGCAACAGCCTCACTGTGACTTAAATTGGTCAAATCAATGCCATTGATATTCAACAAAACATCACCTGTTCAAATGATGAGACAAAAAAAATGAGCTCAGCTACCAAGTGATTATTTCCCTGTCAATTCCCCTATTGGTAAACAAGTCAACAAAAGTTAGTTTTATTGAGTCAGATGAGATAAGGTAAAAGACCATTTTTACTTCTCTGTAATTTCTATAACACTGAGAAAAAATCCAATTCATGAAAAACATTCCAAAACCATTCAAAAATTTAAACTAATTTCAGAGTACCGGTATATAGGAAAATGCGTGGTCTGAGGCACCACGGTTTAACGGGAGGCCCAATCCCTCAGCCTAGCTGGGTACAGGCCCTGTCACATTCACTTCTCTTCTCTGAGTTTCTGAGGTTTCTACTGTTCTTTCCAACTCAAAAATTATTTTATATTTTGCACTTAGAAATGAAATTTCACATTCTATTTTATATTTCCATAGTGTATACATAATGACAGCCCCCCAGAGTTCACTTAATACAAACATATCAGAATATGTAAAGAGGATATCCCTGGGCCTAGACAAATAAATGAAACTTGTGATTTGAACATGTCTTGCTTGAGGAAGAAAAAAAGTTTTTGTTCCTCTGTCAAGTAATATCATAAAATGGGCAATGAGGATTAATAAAAGGTTAGGAAGGAAAGGATTACTTCTGTAGGAGGCATTTATACCAAGAAACCTCCTTTCCCAAATCATCCTTTATTTTTCAGATGTTAAAGCAAAACATTCTCACTGTAGAAAATTCAGAAAACAGTAACAAGAAGGAAATAAAATTACCTCTAATTCTTTAACTGCACAAATAACTTAAAGAAAATAGCAGCCTTATTAAGATATTACTCATATAATATTCAATTCATTCATTTAAAATGACAATTTGTTTTAGTAGTATAGTCACAGAGCTGTACAACCATCACACATCCTATTAAGATCAATTCCCCCCACAAAAAACACACCCATTAGCAGTTACTTCCCTACCCCTCCAGCCTTAAGTAATCACTAATCTACTTTCTATCGCTAGGAGATCTTCCAGTTCTGAGCATATCATACAAATGGAGCCACACCTGGTCTTTTGTGACTGGCTTCTTTCTGTAGGCATAATGATGTCATGATTCAATTATATTGTAGCTTGTGTCAATGCTTCATTCCTTTTTATAGCCAAATAGTATTCCATTGTATAGATATACCACCTTATGTGAATCAATTCATTAACTGATAGACATTTGGGTTGTTGCCGCTTTTTGGCTGTTATAAAAAATACTGCTACAAAACTTCATGTACAAGTTTTTTTGTGACCATACGTTTCCATTTCTTCAGGAACAGAATTGCTAGATCATATAGTAACACCACACTTAATATTTTTAAGGAACTGCTGAACTGTTTTCCAAAAACAGGTGTACCATTTAACATTCCTGCTGGCAGTGTAAGAGTTTCAATTTCTTCACATCCTTGCCAATGTTTGTTACAGCTTGTCTTTTTTATTATATTCATCCTTCTGGGTGTGTAGTGGTTTTGATTTACATTTCCCTAATAACCAATGACATTGAGCATCTTTTCCTGTGATTACTGGCCATTTGCATAATTCCTTTGGAGTAATGTCTATTCAGATACTTTGACCATTATTTCAGTTGGGTTATTTACTTTTTATTTATTGATTTGTAAGAGCTCTTTCTGTACTAGATACAAGTTTTTCACTGGATATACAATTTACAAACATTTTCCATTCTGTGGGTTATCTTTTTAATTTCTTGGGGAAGGGTGTCCTTCATCAAATTTGTAATTCTGATGAAGTCCAGTGCATCTATTTTGTTTTTGTTGCTTGTCTCTTTGGTGTCATAGCTAAGAAAATCATTGCCTACCAAAGTCACAAGTATTTATACTTATGTTTTTCTCTGGACATTGTAGATCTTATATTTAGGTCTTGGATTCATAATAAGTTAATTCTTGTATGTTGTGTGAGGTAGGAATCCAACCTCATTCTCAGAAAAAGAGCTTTTAAGACTCACTTTTCCACATAAGTAAACCAAGTGTATGAAGAATGCTGTTTTTACCACTACCACCCCCATGTATACAATCACACAGTACTGTTGCAGAATGTGAACTTATTAATGTGTTAATCCCTAAGCCCACTACCTTTTAAATTCTGTCTTCTGCTCCACCTCCTCTGTGAGCCCCTCCCACTTTAAACAACATATGAATTTTGGAGGTGGTCCTTCAGAGACTATAATGTGGAAAACAAATCTCTTAAGAGTCCTTCCAACGTAAAATAAACCAACAGTCTACATGATTGTTAGAAAATGCCAAGCTTCCACAATTTCCTTTTACATTAGGCATTTATGCTTATATATGTAAGGGAAATTTTAAAGAATAAAAAAAGTCACAGGTTAAAGAAAAGTTTGTACACATTCTTTAGGTACAGAGTTCAATTCAAGGAGACGAAGTGGTGCAGTAGCTCAAAAGCCCATCTTACCTCTCTTGATTCTACCGTCGCGTGCAAGGCAGCCGTGAGGCGGCACGCTGGTCACAAAAATGGGCAGCTCACCGCTCTTACTTCCCCTGCCCCCAGCTACTGTCATTCCAAGGGACTCGTGTGGTTCCTTCTTTACAGTAATATGTTTTTCTTGGCATGTAACACACTGGGTAAGATCCTAAATCACGAAAGGAAAAATTTATTGAACATATTCACTAGAATGAGTAATACACAGCAAGGACAGCTTAGACTAATATAAAAACTTATGTGGCAACTAGACATCATTTTTTTATCACTTACTCTAGAACTGAAAGTTATACACAGTTCTGCATAGGTACAAACACTACACTGATCACTGTGGATTGCAGTGTCTAACTTCAGACTACCATCTTTTCATTGACTATTCATAGAACTAGAACAATGCAGAACTGCTGCAGTGTGGAGGTTACAGTAAAAGCAGCACACTATTTGTACAGTTTACCTACAAATAAACTCCAATATATGGTCAATTCTAGAAAAATAATAATACTTCTATAAAAGTAAATAATATTCTGAAGATGAGCCACTGAACTTTTCTTCTATCTTCCTCCCTCCCTCTTAGAAAGAAAAGTCAGGGCAGTACTAACATAAAATATGGATTTTGCCAACTGCTAGAAACAAGCTACCTACCCTCTGACTCTTACTGATGAGCACCTGACAGTCATGAAGTGAGTGTAAATCTACCTTCAAAACCTTCATGGAAAGCTAAAAGGATATGAGATAACGGAATTTTTGAAGTTAATGACAGGGGAGTTCCCACCAAACTATATCCTCAAAGGAAAGCTATTTTTAGTGACATCTCTTGTTACTATTGTTACTGAGATACTCCAGGAAGTAGGAAAATAACTTAAAACATCACTTTCTTTTTCTGATTAAAATACAATAAAAAGCAAGGTGTACATATGTGATGTTAACATTGAAATAACAATAGCAGCATCGGCTTGGTGTGTGAAGAAGTCCCGGGTTCAATTCCTGGCCAGGGCACACAGGAGAAGCGCTCATCTGCTTCTCCACCCCTCCCCCTCTCCTTTCTCTCTCTCTCTCTTCCCCTCCTGCAGCCGAGGCTCCATTGGAGTAAAGTTTGCCCGGGCGCTAAGGATAGCTCCATGGCCTCTGCCTCAGGTCCTAGAATGGCTCCGGTTGCAATGGAGCAATGCCCCAGATGGGCAGAGCATCGCCCCGTAGTAGGCTTGCTGGGTGGATCCTGGTAGGTGCATGCAGGAGTCTGTCTTTCTGCCTCCCCGCTTCTCACTTCAGAAAAATAAAAAAACAAATAAAAAACAAACAAAAAAACAAAGAATCAATAGCTTTTATTGAGGGCTTACTATGTGTAAAGCTAATGGCTTTATATGCATTATTTCATTTCCTCTTCAGTGTCCCCAAAAGTAAATACTATTATTGGCCCCATTTACAGATGAGGAAACAACTTTAGAGAGGTTATGTAACTTGCCTGAAATCATACAATTGTAAGTGACTGCAGTGGAATCTGAACTAATGTGTGTTCACAGGTTTTGTGTATGTATGTCAGTACGATGCACTATGCTCATCTCCTGTTTCTATGTATGAACCGCACCATATGGGCACTAGCCCTTACATGTTAAGAGTGGAAAACAAGGTCTCAAAAGGTTTTTAACACTTAACAACTATAAGAGACTGATAATTATATTAATGTTACTAACAATATCAACTATGAAAATACATGAATTATATTTACAGAATTAGAACATTTCCTTTACTGGCAATAAATGCAACAGCTGACACATACATACCTATTTGATAACCTAGTCATGGGATTCCAGGCCATGTGCCCTTCTCTGGCCTGGAATTCCTGCACTCCTGAAATATTATCATGGAAACTATTTATAATAACAGCAAAGCTTCCTAGAAAATGTTATGACCTAGTAGAAAATTTGCAAATGTCTTAAGGCAGTCTCCTATCAAAAGGTATGAAATATATGTTAATATCCTTCAAAATTGGGCAAAACCATTTTATTATGAAGACAGGTCGTGTAAACTCAGCCTTGAGTGTATTTACTTAAGTGTTTCAGCTTCAGGTATTTTATCAGTTAAGGATGGTGATTTTATTCCTCTGAAGGTTGAGATGTATTTATTTTTTCCCACCGGAACCAAACTTACTTCAGTGATTGTACTCAGTAAGCTTCAAGGAACCTTCTCAGCGTCCATCACCTTATGCACGTTTATCCAAGCCGATACTTAGAAGCTTGATAGTAGATTAATGTATACTCTAAATTTTAACAATTATAATCACCTAAACAGGTTGTTTTGGTAAATTTCTGTGTTTGCTTTCCGTAGGAGACCTTTATTTTTCTAAATCAGGATTTGACATAACAAATGCAAGAGCTAAATTAACACTTAAAAGTACTGTACATGTATTTTTTTTATTTTAAAAAGATTTTATTTGTTGATTTTATGGGGGGAGGGGAATGAGAACTATTATCTCATAGGTGCTTCACTTTAGTTGTTCATTGCTTGCTTGTTGCTTATTGTATGTGCCCTGACTAGCAAGCCCAGGGTTTCAAACAGGTGACACTTTGGTGTTCCAGGTTGACTCTTTATCCACTGCGCCACCAGTCCAGGCTTTTTTTTTAAAGATTTTATTTATTGAAAAAGTACACTTGATGTGGTTATTCCAACTAACTAGGTCTGCAGAGTTCTTAGAATAAAAATAAATTCAGCACTGCTATTGAAATCAATGTCACATAAAATGAAAGAGAAGAAGAGTTAGTGCAGTAAAAAGGGAATACATGTGCCCCAAACAGACAAAATGAAGTGAGCAAAGTTATCTCTGTGAATGCTGAAATGATTAAATACAGTTTTAAAAATTGTCTTATGTCTTGCCCTGGTTGGCTCAGCGGTAGAGTTTTGGCCTGGTGTGTGGAAGTCCAGGGTTCAATTCCTGGTCAGGGCACACATGAGAAGCATCATCTGCTTCTCTACCCTTCCCCTTCTCCTTTTTCTCTCTTCCCCTCTCACAGCCATGCTTGAATAGTTCAAGCAAGTTGGCCCTGGGCACTGAGGATGGCTTCATGTCCTCGCCTCAGGTGCTAAAATAGCTCAGTTGCTGAGCAACAAAGCAATGGCTCCAGACGGGCAGAGCAATATCCTGTAGAGGGCTTGCTGGATGAATCCTGGTCAGGGTGCATGCAGGAGTTCGTCTCTCTGCCTCCCTGACTCTCATGTAATAAAAAAAGAAAATTATCTTATGTGTTAAAATTATAATGTTATAACACACCCATATCTCAAATTATTGTAGAATTCAATGATATTAAAGATTCAATAATCCACTTTTGGCTTATACTACAATTATTTCAGAATATATATCTTGTAAAGTAAGGACAAGCTATCTGAAACAACTCCTATTGAACATTCCTATTCAAAACACTAACTCCTTTTTTCTAGTCATCATTATGAAGGTAAAATGATAGGTTTCCCTCAAATATTTTGGTTTTTGTTCAGAAATGACAAAAAAGTTACGATTTCATTTAAGTATTAACTAAACCGAAGACCAGTGACAAGTCTGTACTTAAGCTCAGAAAACCCGATAAACCTGACACACCAAAAGTTCCTGTGTCTCAGGCAATGCTTTCTATGGTACCCGTGACATTCCACAGGCAATTACTTTCTCAAATACAGTACTTACATTAAGAAGCCATGTTAGCAGTTAGGAAATGGCTATGGTTTTTAAGCAGATCAATGAATAAGTTTTGTTTGATAAAGAATTTAATTGTGCATAAGGAAAGTGACTTTGGAAGCTCTCACTTAGCTTTAATTTTCACATAGTTGGGAGAACATCACTGTTAAAAAATCTGGCCTAACAGAAGTTGAGTTCAAGTGAAGGATCAAATGAAGTAAATAATACCAAAAAATGCAGTAAAGTAGCACCCTTTTTTGCTTTCTGCAGCTAAAGTTAGAGAGTTCTCAGTACAGATACACATGTTCTAGGAATATATTACAGTACCAGTGAAATATTAAAGAAGCTTGCCTGGGTAGAAATGCTCAACATATGAGAATTTTAAATAATTTAGGGTAGTATTCCTATAAACTATAATATAAAAAGAAATGTGCTATACTAGTAACTAACAACATGTATGATTTGTACTTTAATAATCACATATCTAACTCTGTTGTTGTGGGCAAGCTGCTCAATTGCTAAGTACAGACTTGTCCATCATGGTCTTCATTTTGCTTTTTCAATCAGACAGCCGACTGTTGCATTCAAATGAGCAACCTAAGGTCGTGCCCACTTTCAAGCAGGTCTAAACAAACAGAAAATATTTTCTGAAAGATCAGATAATTCTCGTCAGTCACCTGGCAGAGGGCCCTTCTCTAGGACACCATCTCCACCGCCTGAGGAACTGAGACAACACCGTCACTCTCCCAGTCAGCAAACACGCACGTTTCACATTGACATCCATGTTCACCTTCTCCAACAGAACAGCCCTCATTTAAATTTTACCAGCTTCTAATGGTGAACCTTTGAGGTAAGTAAACTAAATCACACAAACCAGAGCCTCACCTTGTGTGAGCTGGGTCTGCCGTAGTACAGTGGTTGTACGTGGGGCTGGCTGTTGCTCTGTGGCCCTGCCTCCCGGACAGTGCTCCCAGGCTGGGGCTTCCCTGGTCTAGCAACTGTTAAATTCACCTTTTCTCCGCTCGCCTGGAGAAAACACACATGCATTACCAACAGTCACTAATAATACTTTGTGCCATAAAAATTATAGGCAGTATAATTTCCAATGCACTTATAGTTTACACTGCCTTGCCTGGGTAGTGACTGCAAGCACCTGGTGGTGGGGAGAAAGGAGGTTCATTTCATGAGTTAATATTTTAAAACTTCTGCAGCTGAACACACCCCCCCCCCCCAGCTCTTACACATGCCTTCTCCACCCTACCTCCAAAGTAACAAGGCAAATGGTAAAACTACCTGTGTTCTCATCTCCCCTTGAATTCTGGAAGGGTAACTTTAAAGAATCTTTTTTAAAAAATTTTTTATTTATTCATTTTTGAGAGAGAGAGAGAAAGAGAGAGAGAAGGGGGAGGAGCAGGAAGCATCAACTCCAATATGTGCCTTGACCAGGCAAGCCCAGGGTTTCAAACCAGCAACCTCAGCATTTCAGGTCAATGCTTTATCTATTGTGCCACCACAGGTCAGGCAAAGTAAAAATTACTTCTTTGGCCCTTCAATATTGGCCTTGGAATTGAAAGGGAGATAGCAAAGAAAAAAAATAGAAGGAACTGAGTCAAAATTTGATTAAGACACATTGTGACCTTTAAAATAAATTTTGTAGCGGCTACTTTGGAAGCAATAATCAATGAAACCATGCGCAGCTCTGTTTCTGCTTCAGACAGGTTTGAGTTAAAACAGAGTATCAGCTTCAACAGTCCTGAAAAGAATGATGACGGAAAATAAGTAGTAACCAATGCTAAGACCCTACTGAAAATCATTTTCTTTTTTTGTGACTGTGACAGAGAGACAAAGAGAGGAATAGGGACAGACAGGAAGGGACAGAGATGAGAAGCATCAATTCTTCATTGAGGAACCTTAGTTGTTCACTGATTGCTTTCTCATATGTGCCTTCACGGGAGGAGGGAGGATACTGCAGCAGAGCAAGTGACCCCTTACTCAAGCCAGCAACCTTGGGCTTTAAGCCAGCCACTTTCGAGCTCAAGTGAGTGACCATGGGGTCATGTCTATGATCCCATGCTCAAGCCAGAGACCCTGTGCTCAAGCTGAATGAGACCACCCTCAAGTCGGTGACCTTGGGGTTTTGAACCTGGGTTCTCTGTGTCCCAGTCCAACACTCTATCCACTGAGTCACCACCTGGTCAAGTGAAAATAATTTTCTTATTCAAGTATTTTATTAAACTAAATAGTTTCAGACAAGTTTTATTTATTTATTTATTTATTTATTTGGTCACACAGTGTGAACGAACCATGAAGACGCTCCCTCTGTGGCTTTATTTCAATAAACAGGATCATTTTCATTCTGCCAAAAACATAACTACCAAATAATTCAAAATCTATATTTCAATTTTACTAGAAAACCCGTTTATGCAAACCTTAAACAGAAACACACATTAATCTTCTCAGATTGCTTAAAAGACAAAATTCACTGCATGTAATGAAAGTGGGCACCTAGGCTTTAAATGACAAACCTACATTTGTGTTTCGACTAACTTTAAACAGACTGCACATTTTATACTCTGGGTTTCAAACACAGCAAAAGAGTTGTGTTAAAGTCATGATTTTTAAAATACAGGATGCCCAAATGACAACACCTATAATTCATAAGTAAGTAGCATGCCTCACTGCTGGGAGTAGAAATGGGTATGATCAGACTCTGGGGGGGAAGTTCAGTAATATGTCTTAAACTTGGAAACAAAACTTAAGTTAAAAAATACAACATGCCTACTAAACAGCTATTAAGAATTATGATGTGAATCTACATTTATTTTCAAGGTAAGAAGTCCACAACATGCCATTGATGTAAAGAAAAAGGTGCAAACTTGTAATTTACAAGATGAGTGCATGCGCTAAATACCTGTGTAAATATGGACCCATTCATCTGTGGACATCCACACACAAAGTATTTGTAATGATGTGCTCTAAAACATAAACATTGACATCTTAGGGCAGTGGTCCCCAACCTTTTTTGGGCCACAGACCAGTTTAATGTCAGAAAATATTTTCATGGACCGGTCTTTAGGGTGGGATGGATAAATGTATCATATGACTGAGACAGTGTCAAGAGTGAGTCTTAGACGGATGTAACAGAGGGAATCTGGTCATTTTTAAAAAATAAAACATTGTTCAGACTTAAATATAAATCAAACGAAAATAATGTAAGTTATTTATTCTTTCTCTGCAGACCGGTACCAAAATGGCCCACGGACCGATACCGGTCCGTGGCCCGAGGGTTGGGGACCACTGTCTTAGGGTGTTTAGATTGAATGTGATTTTAACTTCCTTCTTTATTTTCTGATTTTGTCTTTATGATTCTCTTTTGAGACATGGAATACATATTTTTATAGTTTCCCAAACAATAAAAGACTTATTTTTTTCATAAACTTAAACTGAGTAGTAAAAAAGTTAAAAAAAAAAAACAAAAACTTACACTGAGCAACTTCAGTTTTCTATAGCTTGGGGAAAATATGATGCAACTATTTATCTGGACTACAAGAATTCAAATATACAGTAGATTATCATGAAAATTTTTCAATATATATATTTTTTTACCTATATATCTTCATTTCCCCCATTTTGGTTAGGAAATTAGTGACGACCATTGTTTTGGGAATCACAGTATTTTAACGCTGCCTGATATATGTACATATATATATATAGTCGATCTATTTCTATCTTACCCATCTGACTTCCTACTTTATAAAGTCCACTCAGCTCTCCTATTTCCTTTAACAAATCACACAGTGGGATCAAGTTCCTTCTTTTCTTTGCCCACCCTGATCCTTACATGATGGACTTGTTCTCACTGGTATAGCAGCTGGATGGTATCCACAGGTAACAGTCCAAATGCTTGCTCTGATTTCAAGAAATTTCAAGGCATCCAATTTCTTCAAATCTCAAATCTATGAACTGAGAGCAATAACTAATCTCCCTTCAATGCAATCATAGCTGTATATGTGTTTCCAGAAGGCTACCCTGAACCACAGTTGAAAAAAGGAGTAAGTTAAAGAGGATTGAGACTTGAGTTTTCTTATAGTCTCAAATTTTCATTGTTATTTGATTCTGTGTAGTATACACATTTTTAGTGACCATCAACCTACCTTAATTTCTGATGCTCAATTATATTAATACTTGGTTTTCTTTGTAGTGTTTTGTTGTACCTACTTTAAATAAAGAGACATTTTTGTTTTACCCTGACCTCTGCAGGTTAAATGCCATGGCATGTTGCAGACCCTGAAATCTTCTCTGACGGTTTTCTCATTTTTTTAATGCTACTATTGAAAACATGGTTTTTCTATAATAATAACTATCCTTACTTTTTTCACAGGGCTACTATGAGGAGAAATGTGTTTGCAATGCTTTAAATTCCTTAAAAGAAAAAAAGCATTATAGAGATGAGTTATTACTAATAAAAAAAGACTTTCCCTCTATTTTTATGGATCCGGAAGTGAAAAAGGAAAGCTAAGAGACCAGATAAGTCACAACCTTGACAATCACAGCTCCTTTGAGCCTCACTTTTCTCACTCATTCACTGTGGACAACATCGTCTGTTATGTCTGGTACTAGAGGAAGCCCAGGGAGCAAACAAGAAATGCATGTAAAACTTTAGAGACTTTATAAATAGCCAGCCTAGAAGTACATGGAACACAGTATTTAGGAAAGATTCTATCTCTACTGAAGTTATTCTTCTATGGATTTTGAAGAATTTAAATTGCCATGCTTGAGTTTTCCAATAAAATATCAAATATACTTTAGATTCTTTTATTATCAGGCAGTAAAAACAAATATTGATCTATGGTAACAAAGGCCAAGCATCTGGAACGCATGTCTTGAGTTTACCTGGATGATCTGGGCGGCGAGCTCAGGAGTCCCGTGCTTCAGGTCGTGCCCATTGATGGCAAGCACGCGATCATTGCTGTTGAGCCTCCCATCCTGTGCAGCAAGCCCCCCTTCCAACAGGTCAAGAATAAAAACTCCTGGCTCATCTGTCCTTCGTACAAGCTTGATGCCGAGCTGTTCACCAGAGTCCCGTTTATGAAGAACTACATGAAAAATCTCTTCTCGCAGACAGTTCCCATCAGAATGGCTGTACGCTCGGTTACCAAAGCGTCTCTCTCGAAGCACAGTGAGCTGCAGGGTACTGCAGGGCTGAGAAAGGACAGCTCTGGCATAGTTGTGGGACACATTGCTAATGTCATAGTTGTTGACCTAGAAAATATAACCAGAGTGTGACAATCTTTCTCCCCCAATTTGTAGAAATAACACTCCCCAAGGAAACGAACAATGTGAAAGATATAGAGTGTGTCTGTAAAGTCATGGTGCACTTTTGACCGGTCACAGGAAAGCAACAAAAGACAATAGAAATGTGAAATCTGCACCAAATAAAAAGAAAACCCTCCCAGTTTCTGTAGGATGTGGCAGCATGTGCGCATGCGCAGATGATGATGTAACACCGTGTATACAGTGGAGTAGCCCACGGCCATGCCAGTCGAGATGTGGACAGTACAGAGGAAAGTTCAGTGTGTTCTGTGGCTCGCTAAATTTGAATCCGTGACCAAAGTGCAACATGAATATCGGCGCATTTATAACGAAGCGCCACCACATAGGAATAACATTACTCGGTTGGATAAGTAATTGCAAGGAAGCTGGCAGTTTGGTGGAGAAACCCCGTTCTGGTAGGCCATCAGTCAGTGACAAGTCCGTAGAGGCTATACGGGATAGCTACCTAAGGAGCCCTAAAAAATCTGTGCGTGAGCCCACATCGAACTGCACTGAATAGGTATGAAACTGGGAGAGTTTTCCTTTTATTTGGTGCAGATTTCACATTCCTATCATCTTTTGTTGCTTTCCTGTGACCGGTCAAAAGTGCACCATGACTTTATGGACACACTGTACAAACATCATTTACAAAGATATCCACTTTAAAGACATTTCAAAGTACAGCGCTCCTAAAAGAAACTCACAATAATTATCATTACATAGAGAACAGTAGTTAGGATCACAGAGTTAATGACAGTCTTGAAGTAGCATCCTTGGTCCTGCCATGTACGTAATAGCTGCTAGGTGACTGCGGACAATTACAGACCATGTTTGAGTGTGTTTCCTTGTGTGTAAAATGCATCATACATGTGAGATTGAAATTAAGGTAAAAAGAAAAATATACGCTCATGTGTGTGGGGAAACAGGAGAAATTACAAAATTCTAATCTGTTTTACATACAAAAACAGCATAACTACCTTTATACAATTCAGGTTCCACAGTACCACAATTTTCCAAGTTTTAAATTAATGAATAAGAATAAAAGGGTACAAATAACAATTAAAATTGATACCTGAAGAATCTGGTCTCCAGCAAGGAGTCTTCCATCTCTGGCGATGATCCCGTCACGATAAACTTCTTGGATAACAATGTTAATCAGTGGTGTTTCATTGCCACCCACAATGCTAATTCCTAACTGAATATAAGGATTAGAACGGTGAATTTCTATCGTGGTAATTTCGCCTTCTGGTAAGTTAGGTGGTTGTTGTGTGGCTGTTGAGTTAGAAATAACAGAGAAAAACAGATGGAAAGAAAACAAATGTTTTATATTTTGATGCTCTTCAGGTAAATAATTCATTTTATGTTAATAGACGATTAATAACAATACCACTGGATAAGAAAAACAGAATTATCAAAAATATTTACATGTTAAGTAAGATGATCTAAACATTTCCTCTTCCAAAGGTAATCAGTATATAACCAACAAATAGCTATTATGTATCAGATCACTAGGGAAGACACAATGATCTGATTAAGAAATTGCAAAAGGATGAGCTAACTGATGAGAAATTCTGACCATTAAATAATTATAAACAGTACAAATTAGTATAAAGAAAAGACTAACTCTGTGGTATGTAATCACCATAGATGTTGAGAGAGTTATCATGTCAGCTCTAAGAGACACGGTTTTAAGCCTTAGGAAAAGAAAAAAAGTGATAGCTGTGGCAGGGAAAATTGAAAATGTTTAGTACAATTCGGAATTTGTAAAATAAAATATATTTAAAAGTAAATATGTAGAACCAACTACCGAGATATGCCCAAGATCTAGGACTACAGGCCTGCTGGTTCCCAGAGGGCTGCAGAGTTGGAACAGTGGCTGCCAAGGGCAACTGACACAGCTGGCCTTATAGACAGACACACATCCGGCCATTTCTTGACAGCCTGAGCTTGACTAATTAACCTCTCAAGACTCAGATTCTCAGCATTAAAAAAAAAAATCTCATAATACTGTTACAAGCTTTTAATCAGTTAACTTATATAAAGTGCTGGGCACAGAGCCTGACAGAGTAAGCATTTAATCTGAGGCATGATTTTTGTCATTCTCCATGTTATTTAGTCAAGAAGCAACAAACTTCTAAACATACAAGCAAATAAGAAGCAGCATGTTAATGATAGTGACCTCATGAACTACAACAGAAGAGGATCGGGAAGGAGAGCCTTCTTCCAAGGTGAGGTTCATGTTGTTTCTAAAATGCCAACTGTTAGAATTATAGATTTAAAAGGGTGACTTTTGTGTTATGTGAATTATATCTCAATAAAATTATTTTTTTAAAGAGGAAAAATGCAAGTTGGGAAAATCATAGGGAGCAATTGGAAACAAATATCTGATTTGCAAACATGAAAACCAAAAAAAAAGGTGAATAGCACATACTTTCAGCAATGGTGCTCTCCTCAAAGGCAGGGTTGTCCAGGCCAGGCTCCTCAGTCCAGGCAGGAAGAGAGGCTGAGGTCAGGTTCTGCTCGCTGGGCCCTGTGCCTGTCCCTGAGCAGTCTGTTTCGGGTGATAGGGTACCTGGGAGATCTATTATAGTGGTTCCATTTTCGTTCTCAATCTCTGCCTGAGTTTTACTGGTTTTCTTCCTTTCTAGGGCAACTCTCCGATGAGAAGCTCCAGGACATCTAGGGAGAGAGCATCAGGTGGTTTCCAGATTATTTGAAAGGGAAGAGAAATGATTAACAGCTGTACCACATCAAAAGAATGGCAGTGGCTTCTATGCACAGAGAATTGAAAGGTACCCACAGAAGTTCATAATTCCAGTTGAACGAAGTTCTTAACTTGCCACATAGCAAATTCAAAACAAGGCATCGGCATAAACAATGGTTGGTACATATCTCAATACGTCAAAAAAATTTGTATTCAAATATATACTAATAGTACCAGAAACATACACCAGTCCTCATAGTTGTCTCTATAACTGAGGAATTATTCTGAAATTCTGATTACAACCCTTTTTACAGGTTAAATGGCTTAGCCACAGGAGTGGAAATCAGCAGTCTTCTTCCTCAACAAGGCCTTAAGTGTCAACACGCCCCCCACTCTTGCAGCCAGTGCTATGCATTTACTCATTAGTGGACAGTATTACATTTAAAGCTTTACCACTTGCAGGAAAGCACAGCAAAGGCTTTATCATAGACATAGAAACAAAAACAAAACAAAACAAAAAACATTATCTCCCAGTTTGTAAAAGAAGAATTGCAATAAGGGAGTTACAGATAAGCTGTGTAAGTTAAAAATACATTCCACGTACTTGGGAAAATTACATAAGCACCAAGAAATAAGAATTGTTACTTGCTTATTTCTACTTATTTAATCAAACCAAAGGGCAGATTGCTGCTTGTTTAAACATTTAAATAAAGTTTTACACAGATTTTAGGAACGCCTTTTCAGAGCCCTGGCTGGACAGCATGACTGACGCCCAGTTTGCAGAGTGGGAGCCAGAACGGCGATCAGCGGTGCAGCCGCAGACACATTTCCCAAGTCCAACACAACTCGGACGCCGCGCACTCTCAAGGTACAGAAAGGCAACAGTTTTATGTCTAGGGTTGTAGATCTTCATCTAATGACAATATTTTTAACACGGTAAAATTTCGATAAAAAGTAAGTATTGGATTAAATTCAATTAAAATGGAAAGCTATCCCTTAACTGTAATAGCAATACATTTTCCCTCATTAACTAAAGATGTAAGTCTTGAATTTCAAGTTCTTAAAAGGATCATTATGAAGTTTCTTCACTAACTTTCTCTCACTACTGATGTTCTCTTCTCCTTGTTAAGAAGGGGACACCTGACTTCCCTTATTGCATTGTTGTGCAGCATTCCAGGGAATGTTCCTACAATGACCTGACATAATTTTGAAAATTATATCACTGAAACATTACTTTTGTAAGTAGATTTAATTAAAAATGCATTTTAAAAATTATTCAGCAAAAAACTTGAGACAAAAACTAGATCATAAAAAATATTTGTGATTAAACAGGTTAAGATTTAATTCCCAAAGTATATATCATACATAAATATATACATGCATAATAGCTGGTCTTCAACGGAAAACATGGACTAGAAACAGGAAATACAAACAGAATGTGACCTGAGAATTAGACTAGCTAACAACAGAGAATCCTACAAACTAAGTAACTACAAAACCTACCTGATAGCTGTTAAACATGCAAAAATAAATTAAAAAAAAAAATAGTTGTTAGAGAGGTAAAGAAACAGGTATAAATTCCTAATGGGACAGCAAATTGCTAAAGGATCTAAATAAAGATACTTTAAAATGATATGTGAAAAATGAAAGAATGGTCTTCGCCAGCATTGGAGGGAGATTATAGAGAGGACCATTGGGAAGACCAACATTTAAGGAAGATGAACCAGCTAGGTAGACTGAGATAGAACAACTACATAAGGGGAGACTATGAGAGGGAGACTTTAACATAATCAAGAGAGAGAAGAGTGTCACCAAAGATAGTGACCAATAACGCAAATGCCATACAAGGGGCAAATAAGATAAGGACCAAAAAGCACTTGTTTAAGTAATGAAAAGGTCATGGTGACCTTAAAGAACACTTGTGATGATGAGGGCAAAAGCACAAACTGTAATACCAGCATTCCTGCTACCACAATACAAGTATCTACAAAAACTGCACACTAAGAACTACAGGGCTGAAGGGAGTAAGATGACTGGGGCAGACCCTTCAAAACTTGGGCATCTGAGAATGGGAATGGCTGCCAATGGCGATGAGGTTTCTCTTTGGGGTTTTAAAAATGTTCTAAAAATTAGATTTAATGATAGCTGCATATTTCTGTGAATATACTAAAAATCACTAAATTGTACATTTTAAGAACAGGTCAATTTTTAAAATGTGGAGAGGATATGAACAGACGCTTCCCTAAGAGGGCATACTAATGGCCAATAGATATATAGAAAGATGCTCATCTTCACTAGCTATTAGGGAAATGCAAATCAAAACTACAATGAGATACCACCTCACACCTGTTAGATTAGCTGTTATCAACAAGACAGGTAATAACAAGTGTTGGAGAGGCTGTGGAGAAAAAGAAACCCTCATTCACTGCTGGTGGGAATGCAAATTAGTACCACCATTATGGAAGAAAGTATGGTGGTTCCTCAAAACACTAAGAATAGAACTACCATATGACCCAGCAATCCCTCTACTGTATATCTACCCCAAAATTCAAAAACATTGGTACACAAAGACACATGAACTCCATGTTCATTCATCACAGTATTATTGTCAGTGGCTAAGACATGGAAACAACCAGTGTCCCTCAATAGAGAATGGACAAAGAAGATGTGGTACATATATACAATGAAATTCTACTCAGCCATAAGAAATGATGACATATTGCCATTTATGACAATGTGGATGGACCTTGAGAACATTATCCTGAGTGAAATAACTAAATCAGAGAAGTTAAGAACTGTAAGATTTCATGGCCCTGGCCGGTTGGCTCAGTGGTAGAGCGTCGGCCTGGCGTGCAGGAGTCCCGGGTTCGATTCCCGGCCAGGGCACACAGGAAAAGCGCCCATTAGCTTCTCCATCCCTCCCCCTCTCCTTCCTCTCTGTCTCTCTCTTCCCCTCCCGCAGCCAAGGCTCCATTGGAGCAAAGTTTGCCCGGGCACTGAGGATGGCTTTGTGGCCTCTGCCTCAGGCGCTAGAATGGCTCTGATTGTGGCAGAGCTACGCCCCAGATGGGCAGAGCATCGCCCCCTGGTGGGCATGCCGGGTGGATCCCGGTCAGGCGCATGCGGGAGTCTGTCTGACTGCCTCCCCATTTCCAACCTCAGAAAAATACAAAAAAAAAAAAAAAAAAAAAAGAACTGTAAGATTTCACATATAGGTGGGATATAAAACAGACTCATAGATACAGATAAAAGTGAAGTCATTACCAGTCGGAGGGGGATATTGGGACATGGGGAGGGGGTGGGAGGAAAGCTGTAAAGAGGGACAAATATAAGGTGACGGAAAGTGATTTAAATTTTGGTGATGGGCACACAACATAATCAGCAGTTCAAATGCTATAGAAATGTTTACCTGAAACCTATGTACTCTTATTGATCAATGTCACATTGTTAAATTTAATTTTCTAAATAAATTTTTTTTTAAAGTAAATTTTACGGTAGGTGAAATATGTGTCAAATAAAGCTATTCTTTTTTTCAAAGACTATAGGGAATGAGTAGATCAGAGAAGGCTTGCGCAGAGGAAAGATCATGACCAGACAGAGTTGTCATTCCTAAAGCTTGCAAATACTTGAAACTGAAAGAGAAAGGGAAGAAACCAACATTTGTTAAGTTTCTAATTTGTGCCAGTCATCGTAAAACCTTTATATATAGTATTTTATTGAAGCCTCCCAATCACTCTATTATCCTCATTTTACAAATGAGAAACTTAAAACTAGGCAACATAACATATTGGTTAAATTGCAGAGCCCAAGTCCAAACACATTCAGTTCTGATTTCAGAGGCATTTCCTCTTTCCACTGTGTCATACTAAATGCATTCTTACAGAGTTCTTTTACCAGGCCTTACCAAAACATAAATTGAATTTGTTCCAGAAACACAATATAGAATGTAAGAACAAGAAAGGCCTCAGTGATAATTAAAAAACAAACCAAAATCACAAAGAACAACAAATACCCATGCATCTTATTAAATGGAGTATTTAACAATAACACAAACAACAGTTGGCATCAGGGGTTATACTTAGATTATTCAAGCACGTAACTCAGTGCAGCAAGAAGCTAGTGTAGAGAACATTGCAAATAAATAAAAAGAGTAGAAAATAAATGCATGCAACATTTAATTAGATCATGCTGGCACGTGCCCAGATGCAGACAGAAGAGGAGCTCCAGACAGTGGCTGCACTGTAGAGTGCTGGAGACAGGGCTGACTGCCACAGGATGATGAGCCGCACCTTCCTAGGGAGGGCATTCTACTGCAAGTGTGTTTTCAGTTTTCTTAAATAAAACCAAAAGGCTTTTGCGGCAACCATAGCCAAACTGAGGAACTTTTCCTTTCTTGCTGAAGTTTATACTTCTGTTCCCATTAGTCGGGCTCTCCTTATGGAGAAAAATTACATAAAACTTAAGATATAGTGGCATAATTTCCTGATGTAACAATGATTCATGTTAGGAAACATACAGTGGCAGTGGTGGGTCGGCAGTAGAAGTAAAATACGATGATTCATGGTAAGTGATAGCATAATGACAAGTATTTAATGGAATTCAAAGAATATGAGCATATTAAAGACAAGAAAAATGATAAAAATAGTTATGGATTAAAATATGCAAAAATCAGTTCAGTGACATCAGTGAAAATGATAGGTTAAGGGTATCTGAAAGCTTCTTCCCCATAAAGCAATGTAAACACTGGCAAAAATTGTCAGACTCAACTATTACTGAGCTCTCAAAATCAGCCAACGTTCTGTACCAATCCAAAGTGCATTTATTAAACAAAAATAGCTGAATCTCAGCAAAAACAGTGAGCTCTATGGCTCTTGAACTTGCCTTGTTCCCATCCCTATCTCCATAACTCCACAGAGGCCTGGAAAAGCAATCATTCACAGTCAGTGTGGTAACAGGAGCTTGGCAGTCATTGGGGGAGAGGGGTATACTGGCATGCCTTCAAAGCCCCATTCTTAGAGAACTGTCATTAATTGACCTGTTGGTTCCCTAAAGACCCCACTTGCAAGGCTGTCCTTAACCTGACTTGGAGCTTACCCAGTACAAACAGCCTTTGCACTGGGGACATTTGTTGAAAAACAAAAAAAATCAGGAAATTGTTTAAGATTATAGCTGCCTGAGAAGGTCAAACAAAAGGCTAACCAGAAAGATTTGTTTAAAAAACTAGTGCATGCCCTGGCTGGATAGCTCTGAGAACATTGTCCCAATACTCAAAAGTTGTTGGTTTGACCCTGGGTCAGGGCACATAGAGAAAAGATCAATGTTTCTCTCTCTGTCTCTCTCCCTTCCTCTCTCTCTCTAAAATCAATACAAAAATATATTTTAAAGCTAGGGAAAGAAATATCCACAGGGTTTTTGATATGTCCAGGCTATGTGCATGCATAGGAAACTGACAAGGCACTAAGCTCTCACTTCTGGCTAACACTGACATTCTGTGAAAGCTGGAATTAAAGGCTAAGGAGGAATTGTCTACTGCCTGAGTGTTGAAGGTGTGCCCCATCATGAACAAAGTCCCTTAAGAAAACTGGGAAATGTATTGGTTATAGGCATTGAAGGAATTCTCTGTTCAACCATTAGCTGACCAATAAGCTGAGCAGAGATTGCACGGAATTAGTTTAGAAATGTTACTGGAAAAACAAATAACAAATGGCAAAAACCAATCCTGAAGAGGAAGAACAATCTAATTTCCAGAGTTTCTATATTATATATATTATTTTAAATGTCCAATATTTGATTTAAAAAAATTTAAAAAACATGCAAAGAAACAAATGAGTATGGCCCATACACGGGAAAAATAACAGTCAATAGAAACTGTCTCTGAGGAGGGCCAGACATTGGCCTCACCATCAATGACTTAAATAAAATATAACTATGTTCAAAGAACCAAGGAACCATGTCTAAAGTACTAAAGGCAAATATGAGAACGTTTCACCAAATAAAAATACCAATAAAAAATGTTAAAATAAAAAACCAAATAGAAATTCTGGATTTAAAATATACAATAAATGAAATGAAGAGCTCACGGTAGGTTTGAATAGCCAGAAGAAAGAATCGGTGAACTTCAAGTTAGGTCAATTCAGATTATCAGTCTCAGAATTGACAGAAAAATATATGGATAAAGCCTCAAGAACCTCTGGGATACTACCAAGAATATTAGATATGTATAATGAGATTTCCAGAAGGAGTCAGAGAAAAAGAAGCAGAAATATGTGAATACAAAATGACCAAAATATTCTCAAGTCTGATGAATCTTAAAAGCAGCAAGCATATAGAACTGACCCTCAATATGATTGACTGCTAATTTCTTTTCAGAAACCATGGAAGCCAGAAGGACATGGAAGGCCTGTTCAAATTGCTAAAAAACAAAACTCTCAACCAAGAAGTCTATATCCAGCAAAATGTCCTTCAAAACCATGAGAACTAAAGACACTCCCAGATGAGCAAAAACATAGTTTGTTGCTAGCAGACCTGCCATACAAGAAATACTAAAGTCTTTTGGGCTGATATGAAAGGACTTCTAACAGTAACTCAATCCACATGAATAAATAAAGAGCTCTGGTAAAGGTCACTATATAGATAAATTAAAATAATAGCATAAAAGTATTTTTTGGTTTACAGCTCCTTTTTTGTCCAATCTGATTTAAAAGACAACCACACAAAGTAATAATTAAATTATTTTGATAGGTATATAAGGCATAAAGATATAGTCTGTATAACTATTCATATAACACAAAAAATGGGGGAAGGAATGAAGCTATATATGAGGTAAGCCTTTGTATACCAGTGAAATCAAACTGGTATTAATCTGAATTAAATTATTATAAATTACCAAATTAACTGTAACCCCCAACATAATCACTATGAAAATAACTTAAAAAATACATATGAACAGAAATGACAAAAGAATGAAAATGACATAATAGAAAACACCTATTTAACACAAAAGAGGGAAGAAATGAGGGAACAGAGAAACAAACAGAAATGAGATATAGAAACAAATAGCAAAATGGCAGACAGAGATCTTATGTTATCAGTAATTATATCAAATATAAACACTCCAATCAAAAGTCAGTGACTGATAGAATAGATTAAAAAGAAAATATGATCAACTATATGCTGTCTACAAGAGACACACTTCAGATTCAAAGACACAAATAAGTCAAAATTAAAAGGAGAAAAAAAGACCATGCAAATAGTATCCTAAAGAGAGCTAGGTGGGTATACTAATTTCAGACACAATAGACTTTAAGAAAAAAAATTGTTTCTAGTGACAAGAACATCTTACAATAATAAAAAGGTTCAATTTATCAGAACAATTATAAACCCAAACACAACAGACCCTCAAAGTACATGAAGCAAAAATTACAGAATTAAAGGGAAAAACAGACACTTCAATAATAGAAGTTTAAGAGTTCAATACTCAGCTTTCAATAATGCATACAACATCTAGGCATAAAAACAAGAAAAAAGACTTTAACACAACTATCAATCAACAGACCTAGTAAACATCTATAGAACACTCCACCCATTAAGAACAGAACACACATTCTTGTGGAAGACACATGAAGCATTTTCCAGGATAGACCATGTGGTAGGCCATAAGAAAATGCCTTAATAAAATGGAAAGAGTCATACACAGCTTGTTCTCAATCACAATAAATTCAAAATGGGTCAAAGACCCAAACGTAAGAGTTGAAACTATAAAAGTTTTAGAGAAATCATAGGTTTAAATTTTCATGACCTTGGAGCAGGCAATGGTTTCTTAGATATGATGCCAAAAGCGCGCGCGCACACACACACACACACATACACACACACACACACACACAACTAAACTGAACTTCATAAAAATTAAACTTGGTTGTCCTTAAAAGAACACAGGAAAGTGAAAAGACAACCAACAGAACAAGAGAAAATATTTTCAAATTGTACAATATGTTTAATAAGGGTCTATAACAAAAGTATACATAGAATGCATATAAAAACATAGCAATCTATTGAATATTATAAAAATGGACTAACAGTTTTGAGCATCTGTTCATGCACTTATCAGCCATTCAAATATCATCTCTAGAAAAGTATCTACCATATTTCCCATGTATAAGATGCTCCCATGTATAAGACACACCTAAATTTTGGAGTCCGAAATTTGGAAAAGAAAATGTATTACATAAAGCTATTGAAAAGTTTTATTCATCATAAAATTCATATAATTTCTCATCACTGTCAAAACTCCCATCCATTAGCTTGTCCTCATCTGTATCTGATGACTCACAGTCTTCAACAATGAGCAAAAAAACAAACGCAAAAAATTGGAAAATGCAAGTAATAAGTCTACAACCACTGTGTAAGACGCATCCAGTTTTTAGACCCTAGATTTTTAGAAAAATTGTGTGTCTTATACATGAGAAATACGGTACTCAAATCTTTTCCCACTTAAAATGAAATGACTTGACTTTTTATTAATTGTAAGAATTCTATATTTATTCTGGATCCTAGACTCTTATCAGATATATGATTTGCATACACACACACACACACACACACACACACACGCATATCCAGTTTTTACATTTTATATGAAAAAAGAATGCTGGTAAAAATGTGCCCAATTCAAACCTCCTCCAAGATAAAATAATTTAAAAAGCAATCTTGCTTTAGACTGCCCTTACCCGGAAACGTTTCAAAACAATTTGATGGCCTAGGAAAGATCTCAGCATGAAAAATAGACTTCTTCATCTTCCTTTTTTTTTTTAAGCGAGAGGGGAAATAGTGAGCCCCGACTGGTATCCACCCAGCAACACCCGTTTGGGGCCAATGCTGAAATCAACCCAGCTATCCTCAGTGCCTGAGGATGATGCTCACACAAACTGAGCTATCCTCAACCCCCAGGGCCAACACTTGAACCAATCAAGCAACTGGCTGTGGGAGAGGAAGAGGGAAAGAAGGAGAAGAGGGAGGGAGAGAGAAGCAGATGATCGCTTCTTCTGTGTGCGGACGGGGAATCAAACTGGGATGTCCATATGCCTGGCTGACATTCTATCCACTGAGGCAACCAGCCAGGGCCAATAAGACTCCTTTAAAGGTTTTTGCTATATTGTACGCACCTTTTACCATACTGTTAAACTATAAGTTTTTTAAGAGGAAAAGAAAATAGTTCTGAACCTTGCCATAAACTGCAACGCAATGCTCGATTTAACAACAAAAATAACATTTATAATTCCCCTAAGCTTTGAATGTTAAATTGTTGAGGTTGAGGCAGGGATGAACGTTAGAGTGGGGGGGGGGTTATAGTTGATGGTGCTTGGTAGAATTTCACAAAATGATTACTAAAATGTTATATACTTAGTACAAATATATAGAATATTTCTTTTTGTTTTTAATTTAGTGATCAGAAGGGAGGCAGAGACAGACTCCTGTACTTTGCCCCGACTGGGATCCACCCAGCAAGCCCACTAGGGGGAGATAGTTGCAACCAGAGCCATTTTTCAGCACCTGAGGAGGAGGCCATGGAGCTATCATCAGCACCCAAGACCAACTCACTCTAATTGAGCTATGATTGCTTGAGGGGAGAAGAGGGAGAAGAAGGAGGAGGAGGAGGACAGAGAGAAAGAGAGAGAGAGAGAGAGAGAGAGAGAGAGAGAGAGAATCAAAAGGGGTAAGGGTTGAGAAGCAGATGGGCACTTCTCCTGTGTGCCCTGACCAGAAATCGAATCTGGAACATCTACATGCTGGGCTGCTCTACCATTGAGCCAACTGGCCAGGGCCTAAAATATTTATTAAAGGCTTTAATTCTCCTTTCAAAGATGGACACTTTCCCATGTCTTTTTTTTCCGAAGTGAGAAGCGGGGATGGGGGGAGGTTGGAGGGTGGCAGACTCTCGCATGTGCCTGACCGGGATCCACCCGGCATGTCCACCAGGGGGCGATGCTCTGCCCATCTGGGGCGTTGCTCTGCTGTAACAGGAACCATTCTAACGCCTGAGGCAGAAGCCACGGAGCCATCCTCAGTGCCCGGGCCAACTTTGCTCCAGCGGAGCCTTGGCTGGCTGCAGGAGGGGAAGAGAGAGACAGAAAGGAGACGGGGAAGGGTGGAGAAGCAAATGAGTGCTTCTCATGTGTACCCTGACTGGGAATTGAAGCCATGACTTCCACACACTGGGCCAACGCTCTACCGCTGAGCCAACCAGCCAGAGCCTCCATATCTTTTAAAATTCTTCATTGTTTTACTAACATATAATTAATTAAAAACTAATAATTTTATTTAAAAACACATTTTTCACAAATATTTTACTTTTAACTGTAAGCCAAATATGTCAGCTGTCCTCAAACTGAAGGAGATTAAGAGTAGAATTTCATTCAAATAGAAAAGGTAATTTTAAACACAAAATTGCCAGATCTATGCAAAGTACTCTTAATGCTATATTTTTCCTAATAATTAAGATATTTCCAAATCCTGTTTCAGGAACAATGACACATAATAGTCATAGAACTTTTATATCATACATGAATTGCTGTTGCTGGCACTGGAATTCTATGCATTTCAATGAAACTTAACAATTCCTAACAAATGAGTGAGACTGGGTACAGAGAGCCACAGTTATATTCTGTGTCTCATGACATCATTCTTGTTGCTAGATTGTGTTGGTTTTAAAACAGTTACAAATATTTTTACCTCCTCCCATCAAAAATTGAAGTCTATATCCCCTCTCCTTGCATCTGAGTGGATTGGTTCAAACAGAGTTAACAGCATAAAAGATGCTATGTGACTTCAAGGCTAGATCATACAAGGCCATGCAGCTTCTTCTGCCTTATTCACTTGGAACACTGAGTGTCATTTAAGAACTTGCAATACCCTGAGCCCACCATGGTAGAGAGACTATGTTTAGGCTCTCCAGCTGACAAGTCCCAGCTGAGCCTATGCCTCTAGTTATTCCCATTAAGGTCCAGCCATGTAAATAAAGAAGCCATCTTGGAGTAGCTTCTCCAGTTCCACTGGTGCAGTTCCTATCTTCAGTTCGTTCCAGCTGTAGCCCAGATATAATGTAACCACGAGCCATAGCTGCTGTGCCCTGTCTGAATGTCATAGAATCCATAAGCAGAATCAAATGCTTGTTTTATGTTACTATATTTGGGGTGGTTAGCTTCTCAGCAATAGATAACCAGAGCACAGGTTAACAATTTAATTGAACAAACATTAGGTAAATGTCAACTCTGGACAAGGGAATTAAAAGACTCCTAAAGACATGATCCTTGCCCTGAAGGAATTTACAACCTAGCAGTAGCCTCTAACCTACTATCAGTTTATGAAGACTGCTTAACATCTAGAACAGTACCTGGTACATAGCAGATATTAATTATTTGCTGAATGAACAAATGAACTATTTATTTAGTGTGGCTAGAGTGCTGGATAGTAAGCATCTCTACCTGAATGTCAACATTTTTAATTGAGAAACTACATAAAGGACAGGCTGTTAATCACATATATGTTCAAATGGGATATAAAACTTCTATTTTATAATTTACCTTATTTTTAATAATCTATAGTTACTCTTTGGTGTTTATATCAATTAAGAGTCACATCTTTTCAAATCATACACATTTTCAATATATCTTTGACAATACAGGCCTAGGACACTTTGAAAATAATTAAATTAGTAGCTCAAATATTAATAAGCACACTTGGAAAAATGGAACTTTCAACTAGCCATTAACTGCTTAGTCTATATCAACCTATAAATGAAAGAACAGTTTGTAATTCCCAGGTTTTTATATCATCAACATAAATGCTTGAAAAAACGCTTAGTGTGGTGCCAGAGTTTTGAAAGGTGCAGTGGAATCTGGAAGGTACTTGGCGTGGTTTCCTGGATTGTGGATTGCGATGACCATCCCGTCTGTGGAGGAGCTGAACTCCTTCAAGTACAGTGACCTGCAGAACCTGACCAAGAGTCTGGGCCTCTGAGGTAACCTGCTAAAAGCCTTGAAAGCCCACCTGAAACAGGAAGCAAGAAAAGAAAATGAAAATCAGAAAGAAAGTCTAACTTCCCCATCCTCTTATGATGAGACTGAGATACAGATTAGCAGCCAGGAACTAGCTGAGAGGAAACAAACTGGCGTGTCACCCAAACCAGAAGGCACAGGACAGTGCACAGGAATCCTGACTCTCAGCAGGATCATTCAGGATCATAAAAACAAGTAATCCCACTGAGTTCCAGACTCAAGAAAAGCAGGAAAACCACTCTCAGAACTGAGGCAGGAGCTCCTTCTCCACCAGAGAAGAATCAAGGAGGTAATGAAGATTCAAAGGTACTTTCAGAAAAAAGAAGTCTGTCCACATAGATGGGTTTTCCAAATCTGAAAAAAATAAAAGCATTGCAAGCACTATTCCAAACTTTAAGAAGCTTCATGAGGCCCGTTTTAAGGAAATGGAATCCATTGATCAATATATTATGAGAAAAAAGAAACATTTTGAACAACGCGATTTATTTAAAGAACTGAAGAAGCAATCTGTCACTAAGGAATTGGTGGCAACTCCAGTTCGTCTCCAAGGACGACTCTCTATGGCTTGTACTCCCACAAGCCAGGGATACTTGCAAGGCCGGGCCCAGGTCACCGTGGATCAGTCGGTCAAGCACTCTACTCTCTCAGGAACTAAAATGAATGTCAGGTTTTCAGCCACTACCAAAGATAACGAGTACAAGCGTTCACTGACCAAAACTCCACAGAAAGTCTCCACATGTGACCATATCTGGGAATACCCCAAAAGGCCAGGCTATGGTTGGAATAAACCAGTTAAAGACCACAAAGGGGAATTCTGCCCCAGTTACTACCACATTCAGGTTGACCGCATAAGCAGCACAGACTCCGGTCTCTGACAGAAAACCAGTGTTGATCTCAAAGCAAGTTTGTCTCGTCCCCTCACCTATGAGCCACACAAAGGAAAACTGAAACCATGGGGACAGTCTAAAGAAAATAAATGTCTGAATGATATATAAACAGACTTAGCTTCCACAAGAAAACTTACAAGCAACCTCGTTTCCAGACCAGGGAGGAGCAACAGAAGAAACATGAGCAAGAACGGAAGGAGAAAAAAGCAGAGATTCTGGGAACTTGGAGGGGCCTCATTATGGCTGCAGATTAATAGTTTCACATCCTGTAAATATTCCTTTATTCTGAACCCTTTTTAGTATGTATTTTTATAATCCTTCCTACTTTAGTAAAAAGACATTTTTCTGCTCTTTATTCATAATATGCAGTGTTGGTGGGTTCTTCATATGCTACAATCTCTGGAAAGATGTGGCTACCTTAAAGCTTACAAATTCTTCTAAATGTTAACCCAAGTCCCTGTACAACAAACTCAGTTTTCTGAGACCAGCCTATAGATCCTTTTTTTTCCTATCCTATAAATTATTGATCTAGATTTTTAATGTCAAGTTCTCCCTGCTACTTCTAATATCAATAGAATTGCAATCCTTTTCTAGGCAAGAGTATTTACGTGATGGCAGCTAGTTATACTACACGCTTTAGTAGAAACTGAACAACAGTAAGCTGGGAAAAGTGACCTCTTCATAGAGCAGTGGTTGGCAAACACATTAGTCAACAGAGCCAAATATCAACAGTACAATGATTGAAATTTCTTTAGAGAGCCAAATTTTTAAAACTTAAACTATTGATATATAGGTAGGTACATTGTTATTAACTTAATTAGGGTACTCCTAAACTGGCCAGAGAGCTGCACTCAAGGGGCCAAAGAGTTGCGCGTGGCTCGCCAGCCGCAGTTTGCCGACCACTGCCCTAGAGAATCTAGTCATCTTAATGAAACTGTGGGTCCTAAGGGTTGGTTATATAGCATCAATATTTTACCAAAGCAAAGTGGTGTTTTTCAAGCTTATGCACCAACTTTGTTCAGATCATTTCATGTAACTGCCATCTCACTCAATATATGCTTAAAAACAAACGCTCTGTAGCTCATTCTAGCCTTGCTTATTTAATGATAGGGCCATATTAAAATTTGAGGGATGCTGCTTTAAGGATTGAGTTGCTTAGCATCATATCCATGTTTGTTACACCTAAGTTGAGCTTCCCAGTTTTGTACTGCTTCAGAAGTTCATAAAGATTTTTTTTCTCAAAAAAGCAAAACAAAACAAACAAAACTAAAAATAAATGCTTGATGGAAAATACTAATGATACTTCAACGACACACAGATGGACCTCAGAGATGTTGTGGGTTTGGTTCAAGTCCCACAATAATGCAAGCTGTAATGTTTTTACTGGGGGAGGGTCTTGCCTTCAATTTACAAAAACAAAAATGAAAACGCCCATATCTGTAAAGCACAATAAAGCAAAGTGCAATAAAATGAGGTATGCCTGTATTAAATTCTTGTATGCATTTTAGTTAAGTGAATATTCCTAAAAATTTGTGAAATTTTATCTCGCTGTTATCAAAATAATTAGTAACTGAATTGAGACTGCTCAGTTCCTCTAATATCCCATAACTGGTGTTCATAAAAGAGTCACAAAAGAACCCGTCCCCTAAAAGAATAGTTCTACTGAGTGAAATAAGAAAAGCCTAAAGCAGGGGTAGTCAACCTTTTTATTCCTACCGCCCACTTTTGTCTCTGTTAGTAGTAAAATTTTCTAACCGTCCACAGGTTCTACAGTAATGGTGATTTATAAAGTAGGGAAGTAACTTTATAAAATTTATAAAGCAGAGTTACAGCAAGTTAAAGCATATAATCATAATTACTTACCAAGTACTTTATGTCAGATTTTCGCTAAGTTTGGCAGAATAAATCTTTATAAAACAACTTACTATAGTTAAATTTATCTTTTTATTTATACTTTGGTTGCTCCGCTACCAACCACCATGAAAGCTGGAACGCCCACTAGTGGGCGGTAGGGACCAGGTTGACTACCACTGTCCTAAAGTATTCTTCAAGCTCAGCTGGAACCAGACCTGACTCAGACTAGCATACTCAAAAGTTTGGTGTCCATTTCCAGGAGGTCTGTTACCATGTTTGCAGTCTATGCCTGCTGATAACTAAGATATGCAAAAATCTAAGGCTACCTGAATTTTCAAATGTTTACAGATTTACCCTACACTTTTTCTGAGCTTATTTTTAAATACAGCTTAGATTTAAGTAATTTCTCTATATACCTTCATGTTTCTGAGATTTTAATAGCATCTCATTCTTCCTCACACATCTTTATTTCTACACTCATTTTATTATAACACTGATATTTCGGAACAGAATAAACATGTATACACCTGTCCATATGAAATTTTTACTACTATATAGCAGTAGAAAACATGATTCAACTTGTGGAAAAGTCATTATGGTATATTAGAATGGTAAGAATACTATAGTTTAAGTCTCTATATCATTAACTAGCAGATCTTTGTGAGTCAGTTTCCTGATTTGTAAAGTGAGGGGATTATACTGGATAATCCCCTTCAATTCTACAATTTATGTGTGCGTAGAACAACAAGCTGTTCTATATCAGACTTATACTGTTATTTCCAAACCCAAAACACAGGGCAAGGCAAAAGAAGGTTTATAGTTGTAAGTATGTAAAACACAGAGTGTATTCTTGTATTATTATTTGTTATTGTATTATTCTCCATACGAACAACTGTAAACCTACTTTTGCCCCACCCTCTATTATACGATGCATTGTTTTCACAGAACTCAAAATTATTGCAGCTTTATACCACACAAGTGGCTTAACTTTGAAATTTAGAAATTAATATTTATTTCTGTCACTTTATGTGATTACATCTACTTAAGACATGACATGTATTTTAATGCTTCCTAAGGGTATGAATAATTTTAAAGTTTACCAAAGTTAAATTATAATACTCACTAAACAACAGCTAACTAAATTATTTAACCTTTAAAAAAGTTTTTATTAGAACAAAAGTAACCACTAAATGTTTGAAGGATTCCAACCCCCAGTTCTTGTTGAGACTAGCCCCTGTAAACAGAATGCTTATAAGATCTCAGGCAAATAAAATCACATTTTACATGTTACAACAAAAGTATCATTTTTATTGGCGGCATAATATCCCATTGAGTTGATGTACTATTGTATTTATAACTTTACTGTTAATTAGTTTGATTCCAATTTACAGAACTATACACAATGTTGCAATGAACATCTTTATTACATACAATTTTTCCTTCTTTTGAATTATTTCCTTAGGATAATAAGGTAGATAAAAGGACATTTACATTTACAGCTTTCTAAAGAAATTGCTAAACTGTCTTGCATAGAGTCTATCATTATATCCTGCTAATTATGCAAACATAACAGCAAAAATATTAATAGGTATAAAATGGTACTTCCTCAGTATAGTTTTTATATTCATGGTCTTTTATTTTTACTGATTTTAAAGAGGAAGGGGGGGGAGAGAGGGAGAGAGAGAAAGAGAGAGAGAGAGAGAGAGAGAGAGAGACAGAGAGACAGGAACACTGATCTGTTCCTGTAAGTGCCATGACCAGAGGTGGAAACAGCAACTTCTGTGCTTCAGGAGGAAGCTCTAACCAACCTAGCTATCTGGCCAGGGCTGTATTAATATTTTTGATAAATACTAATGTTACATCACACTGTTTCAAAAAACATTTATTTATTGTATCTCTTGTATTCTATTTGTCCATTACCTATTGATACCTTGTTATTTTTAAATCAAGTTTTTGTTTGTTTCAACAACCTTTTTATAAAACCCAGTTACTTCTCTTTCTTTCATATTTTTTACTTACCTGTTTTTAAGATGTGCCTCCAGATCACAGCGCTGCATAACATCCTGGCACACTGAAGAAAATGGACATGATACTAATAATTTGTCCAGAAGTTTATGAACTAGAATACTAGACTTCTTACACAACTTAAAGTGAAGTCTTTTGCGGTCCAATGGACAGAAATCTTTCTCTTGTAAGAAGTTTCTGAGGCACTTGCAGCAGAATGTGTGTCCACAGGGTGTATCCAGTGGCTGTAATAGAGGCTGAAGGCAAATATGGCAGACCAGGTCATCATCCACTTCATTCTGGTAATTATACAGGTGGTTTTCTCTTGTCCAGTGCTGCTGGCCACATTCAAAACACAGAGGATTAAAGGAGGAGGAGGAGGAGGAGGTATGTCTCACAGATAGTATCTCATCACTTGTTGTTCCCATTTTGAATCGACAGATGCAGGTTCTGTATCTTCATATGTTAGATTTCCACTTCTACTTCAAGTTCTGTTTTCTTTAATAGACAGGAATGTATTTGACTAAAACCAAGGGTTTCTAGATAAACAAACCAAAAAAAAAGTAATTAATATCCATCAAGATAGGCTAAAAGTAAAAAAATTGTATTATTAGTAAATTTTGTTTTTAGTAAAAAATTAAAATTTAGGTCATGTTGGACTTACAGTAATAATGTAAGACGTAGAATGTCAACTGTAGTTGAAAAAAATTATAAAATAAATTTTCAAAAATATTTTAAAATTAAAAAGAAATCATAATAACATTTAGAACAGGTAAAAATTAGTCATAAAACATAAAAATGAAATTAATTTGCTAGTTAGCTAAGAATGTGACAGACTGACAAGTTCTAAGTGAAAAAAAAAATGCAATTAAAAGCAAAGATGCCAAATATTATATGTGACATAAGAAGCAATTTGATTTAGCAGCTAAAATCCCCAAATACTTCACTGCTCAATGACTGTTTTGAAGCCAATTAATCTACATAGTATGCTAATAATGTAAAATGAGGTATAGTATATATTTGTATTGGCAATCCCAGTCATGGTTCTTTGCTTATGACTGATTTTATGTATTTATAAGACTACATCAAAGACTGTATCTTTGAAATGTAGTCTCAAGGATAATTCAGTGTATGTTAAAAAATTACCTTTGCACTGCACTATTTTTGGGGAGAAATGGATTTCAAAATATGTATGTATTATTTGAATATTCTCTCTATATATAACAACACAGGAAGATAAATTACAGAAAGATAAATCTGCGCCGCGCTTATAAACATTTACACAAACTTCAAAAAATAGTTTAATGCCAATAAAAGAAAAATTCTTCTGTAATTCAATTAAACAGATAAGACATGTTATAAATATCAATTCCACCTCCTAGTGTTCCACATTTCCATTTGTTCTGGCTTATTCAGAGCATCAGAGTGTGTGTGTGTGTGTGTGTGTGTGTGTGTGTGTGTGTGTGTGTGTGCGCGCATGCTTGCACACAGCTGGGGCTCCTCTCCAACACAAGATTCTTACAACAGCCTACTCCAGTTCAGTTCAGGCCTAGCAAAGAATGCTCCCTTCAGATAAGGGTTTCCAGATTCCTGCTGCTGCAGCACCAGAGGTTAAATAGTCAACTCTAAAGGCAGCAACTGTCTCTACTCATTCTTCTGTAAATATTTACAGTGTCTACTATGTGCCAAACATTGAACAAGGGTAGAGAAGTAGGGAGAGGACGGTTAAGCAAACCCATTATTAAAATGCAATGTAATAAGTATTCTGGGCAAGTTATGAACAGGATGCTATGCGGATAAAGAGAAAGAGGAAAACTGGTATCTATCTCATTTTGGCTTTGTGGCCAGAAATACTTTCAAAAGGGGAGAAAAAATGGACTGCGGAGTTGTGACAGGAAGCATTAACTCAAGGGCATCTCAACGCTGTCACAAGAGCTTGAGAGTGCATGTACCTTCAGGGAGTGTGGAGCAGACCAAGACCTCTGGGGCAAAGAAAATGTATTTGGGGTAGAGTAATAAGACTCAGTGTCCCTGCTCCAAGGACGGAAAGAGTAGGACACCACGTTAATGCTGCTAGTGTTTGTTTCAATAATAAAATACTGCTCTGTTCATATATATGTACTGTTATTTCCCCATGGATAAGATGCTCCCATGTATAAGACACACCTTAATTTTGGGGCCCAAAATCTGGGGAAAAAATGTATTACATAAAGTTATTGTACTCAAGTTTTATTCATCATAAAATTCATACAACTCCTCATTACTGTCAAAACTCCCATCCACTAGCTTGTCCTCATCTGTGTCTGATGATGAATCACTGTCTTCATATATTGCCCCGTCCTCAGTTCCATCTATGGCATTTGAAATGCCACACTTCTTAAATGACTTGACAATGATCTCAATCTTGATAGTATCCCAGGATCTTTTCACCCAGGTACAAACTTCTCCTATAGTTGGTTTCTTCACTCTTCCTTGCTGGTGTCAGATTGTCCCCAGACAAACAAAAAAAAATCTACAAAAATGAACACAAAATCAAGCGCGAAAAAGCAGGAAAAGCAAGTTAAAAAATCTACAACCACTGTATAAGACGCACCCAGGTTTTAGACCCCAAATTTTTCGGGAAAGGGTGCGTCTTATCCATGGGGAAATACGGTATTTGTTATTTTATTTATTTGGTATATTTAGTAGAAAAAAAAAACATTAACTATTTAACAGATTTAACAAAAACTGATATGAATTATAACAGGGTTGGACAGGATTCAGATAGAATGGCTTACCTCAGATAGATTGTTTTTAAATCGCCATTTAATATAATGATGGTAAGATCAGTCTGTGATCTAAACCCCTACCAGTGCCAACATTAAGAGAGGAGACCTCTTTCTATTTTGTAACTCATGGGGCTTCTTCCTTATTCTTTGAGCACCGTTAACTTTTTAAACGTCAGTGCAAGGTATGTGAGATTAAGGCGAGAAATACGTATCATTTATCTCAGGCAGACTGCTGCCTCAGCCCAGGTATTTAACACAGAATGTTGACAGACACTTGTTTTCTAGTCAATTAGCAATAAAATTCATATATCCTTTGGTCTTCTTTGTCTATGACAGTCAGAGGAGGATCTAATGGTGGGCACACCAGGCGCGTGCCCTAGGCCCCGACTTCTGAAGGGCCTGACTTCTGAAGGGCCCCACAAAACCCCAACTTCACACTTTTTTCTAATGACACCAAGTTTGGCTTCATATGTGCAATTTTTTTTTTAGATTTTTAAATTTATTTATTCATTTTTATTAGAGAGGAAAGAGAGAGAGGGAGAGATAGAGAGAGAACAGGGGGAGGAGCAGGAAGCATCAACTCCCATAATATGCCTTGACCAGGCAAGCCCAGGGTTTTGAACCAGCGACCTCAGCATTTCCAGGTCGACGCTTTATCCACTGTGCCACCACAGGTCAGGCCATATGTGCAATTTTAACATTAATAGTACATAATATTTTTTATTTATTTAAAAATATGGCCTGACCAGGCGGTGGCACAGTGGATGGAGCGCTGGACTGGGACACAGAGGACCCGGGTTCGAGACCCCAAGGTTGCCTGGCTTGAGCGTGGGCTCATCTAGTTTGAGCAAGGCTCACCAGCTTGAGCCCAAGGTTGCTGACTTGAGCAAGGGGTCACTCAGTCTGCTGTAGCCCCACGGTCAAGGCACATATAAGCAATCAATGAACAACTAAGGTGCCTACAATGAAGAATTGATGTTTCTCGTCTCTCTTTCTCCCTTCCTGTCTGTCTGTCCCTATCTGTCCCCTCCCCCCTGTCTCTGTCACAAAATATATATATTTAAAAATATGGTTAACATGTATTTGTATTTTCCCTGTCTCTCTCCTTTTTTAAGGGGCCCAATATTTTCTTCTGCGCATGGGGCCTCAACTGACCTTAATCTGCCTCTGGTGACAGTGGTTATTCTAATTTTCATTTCTTCAAGAAAATATATTGCACTTCTAGCTTCCCACATATGACTAGAAAACATTCTCTTAAGATCATTATGTTTAAGCTATATTCTAAATCTCTAAATAACTTCGTTCTTTGATTATTTTCATTTTATCACAAAATATTTTCAAGAAGAAAAAAAATATGTTCCCATTTAAAATACCAAATAATAACTGCATGATCTCTAGCCCTGAAATGCCTGTTATCCAAAAACAAACATTAAATGAAAAATTATCATAGGGAGATGGCTAATGTGTATATGAATACTGATTAAAAAGTTGTGATGCCATGTAGCGTAAGTAGTTACCCTGGTAGCTCAGCCAGACTGTGAGGATTCAAACCCTCCCTGTCACTTACTAGCTTTGTGATCTTACTCAATTTGTTTCCTTCTCATCTGTGAAATCGGAGTAATAATAAATATACTTGTGTGTGCATGCCTGACACACAGAGGTGCTATATAAGTACTAGATATTATTACTATTATTAAAGATAAAAAATATGTTTAGACAGATTTTGATTTGCCCCACACCAAACAACTTTTGATTACTTAGTAAGAGTAAAGGAAGATACTGTAAATCCAATTCTTTCTTGTGTCACAATAACTTAATAGTAAACTAAGTAATTATAGGAATGAGGGAAGACATTTCATGAAAGCCTTGGCGTGTGACTGTCATTGAAGACAAAAGTAGCCGGACCCGGATTTTCCAGCCACCAGTCCCTCCCTTCTACTCCCAATCCAGGCAGAAGATGCTACTTCCACTTTTTGTGCAAGTCCTCCACTATAACCTTATACTACTCCTCACACTGCAGCCCCCACTTTAGCTCCTCTTTCAGAACTGAACATGTCACAGGGCGAAGCTCAGTAACTGCTGAATGACCAAGTGGGTGGTAATACTCTTTCTCACTCTTGGTAAGTTTAGGTGACCAGAAATATATCTTTGTAAATAAAAGAATATGCTCTTGCTTATATAATTTTGAGTTCAGATATTCTATGAGTACAATTTGAAATATTAAAATACAAGTTAAGTAAATAAGTCAATATTTTCCAAACTATAAAATGTAGGATAATGTGTATTTTTACAAATTACATTATATGTTTAGCTAATATTCCGGGAATAGTAAAGACATGGAAACTATTAAATTGGCTGGGGATATTACAACACATCTAAAATAATATCTTGAAATATAGCCAGTGTAATAGAAAGGGAGTTATAAGACATGAGTTATTACCTAACTCCAGTGATGACTGACATGCTTGCTCTTCCTGGATTATGGTATAAGAATATCTGAGTACATAATACAGACTCTTAGAAAGAATTATGTTTTTACATTTAACTATATATTATTCAGACCATTTCTCTATTAATTTCTTCATTTTTTATTTTTTATTTTTTTTTAAGGTGAGAGGAGAGGAGATACTGAAGCAGACTTCTTTTTTTTTAATTTTTTTTTTATTATTATTATTCATTTTAGAGAGGAGAGGGAGAGACAGAGGGAGAGAGAGAGAGGAGAGACAGAGAGAGAGAAGGGGGGAGGAGCTGGAAGCATCAACTCCCACATGTGCCTTGACCAGGCAAGCCCAGGGTTTCGAACCGGCAACCTCAGCATTTCCAGGTCGACGCTTTATCCACTGCGCCACCACAGGTCAGGCACTGAGGCAGACTTCTACATGCTCCCTGACTGGGATCCATCTGCCAAATCCATCTAGGGATGATGCTCAAGTACCGAGCTATTTTTAGTGCCTGAGGCTGAAGCACTTGGGTCAACAGAGCTATTCTCAGCACCTGGGGCCATGCTCAAACCAATCAAACCACTGGCTGTGGGAGGGGAAGAGGGAGAAAAGCAGATAATTGCTTCTCATGTGTGCCCTGACCAGGAATCAAACCTGGGATGTCCACGCAGAGAGTACAATCTATCCAATGAGCCATTGGCCAGAGCCAGATCATTTCTCTTGATGTTACTTTTTTTTTCTTTTTTTTTTTTTTCTGAAGCTGGAAACGGGGAGAGACAGTCAGACAGACTCCTGCATGCGCCCGACTGGGATCCACCCGGCACGCCCACCAGGGGTGACGCTCTGCTCTGCCCACCAGGGGGCGATGCTCTGCCCCTCTGGGGTGTCGCTCTGTTGCGACCAGAGCCACTCTAGCACCTGGGGCAGAGGCCAAGGAGCCATCCCCAGCGCCGGGGCCATCTTTGCTCCAATGGAGCCTTGGCTGCGGGAGGGGAAGAGAGAGACAGAGAGGAAGGAGGGGGCGGGGGTGGAGAAGCAAATGGGCGCTTCTCCTATGTGCCCTGGCCGGGAATCGAACCCGGGTCCCCCACACGCCAGGCCGACGCTCTACCGCTGAGCCAACCGGCCAGGGCCTTGATGTAACTTTTAATTCAAATTGAAAGATTCCTCACTGGCCCTAACTTAGGAGGTCCAGCACAGGAAAAACAATGATGAGCAAAGTATTACCACCAAAGTATGGTTAGATGGGAAACAACCCTGGATTCCTCAATGCCAAGAGTCTAAGAATATTCTTCCTCCCAACAAACTCCTATTCACTATTAAGTCTTAGTTCAAGCTCTATCTCCCCTATCCAAGCTGATGTACCTCCTTCCTACCCTTGGGCCCACCTTCCTTACCTCAGTTTCCTGCTGCTTTTTATACATATCTGCTTTCCAACAACTACAACATTTGTATGCTTCCTTACTATCTTCTCACCTCTTTGAGGGTAAAGACAAGTGTCTCTTTTTATCTCTATTCCAGTTCTTGGCATATATTATGCACTAAAAAAAATTGTTCTCAGGCACATATGTGAGCCTAAAATATAGATGAGTTCTGAAATGTACAATTCTACAAGCTGGCAAAGGTAGGTTTACAGTTGTGAGTACACAGAACACAAAGTTTACTCTTACATTAGTAATTATTAATTATTGTATTATTTTCCATATCAACAACTGTAGACCTACTTTTGCCCAACCTGTAGAAACACATAAAAGAAAACCAAGCACATTTATTTGTGGCACTGCAAAACAGTCAACATATTGGACCCTGCCCTATGATGACAAAGAATATCATCATTCCACTTAATCTTCCAAAGTCTAGCCACAAGAAATGATGACATCAGATCATTTACAACAACATAGATGGACCCTGATAACATTATACTGAGCAAAAGAAGTAAATCAGAAAAAACTAAGAACTATATGATTCCATACATAGATGGGACATAAAAACGAGACTCAGTGGAAAATGTTTTAAAAATAGAATAGAATTTATGTAAGGCTCTCCTTTCATAAGGTAAATATTTCTGTACAGATATTCAGACATGTTTCTTCCAGTAGGAAAAGACTATGGGAGAACTTTATTCCAGGAAATGCAGACTCCTCCAGTATGGGCTCATCTCAATATTTTGCCTTTTTCAGTTTTGTCTTTTTAAAAAGTATTGTTGGTTATTTCCTTACTTCTTAGTACTCTGTACCAGTTGTTCTCCAAGTGTGACCCAGGACCCCTTAATCTCTTTCATTGGGTTCATAAGGTCAAAACTGTTTTTCCAAAGGCGTTATCTGCCTATTTCACTCTCATTCTTTCATGAGTATCTAATGGTGTTTTTTTTAGAGGACACCTGACATGTGATCTTACAAAAAATTGAAAACAAACACAGATTTTACTTCAGATTTGCAAAAATCTAAAACAATGCCTCTCTTGCTATATTTTTATTTATTTATTTTTAAGGGTTTTATTCATTGATTTTGGAGAGAGAGAAAGAAAATGCATCGTAGGGGGTAAAGGGAAGCATCAACTCAGAGTTGCTTCTCATACGTGCCTTGACCAGGCAAGCCTGGGGTTTTACACCAGCAATTCCAGCACTCCAGGTCGATGCTTTATCTACTGCACCACCACAGGTCAGGCACGATAACTTTTATTTTAAAAGTAAGTTATTTTTCATGAAAATGTGAGCATAGGTTTATGGTTTAATTAGCAAATGAATGTTTAAACATTTAACTAAAACTAATTGCATTGTCATTTCAGGAAGTTTATATAAATGTAATAATATAGCATGCAAACTTATAGAACCGGCTTTTTTCACTCAGCATCATACTCTGGAGATTTATTCGCACTGGCTTGTATGTGTATCCATAGTTCTTTCCTTTTAATTGCTGAGTAGTATTTCATAGTGTGGCTGTACCATGGTTTTTAGACATTCACCTATTGAAGGACATCTGTGTTGCTTCTAGTGATTGGCATTGCAAGTATAGCTGTGTAGGTTTTATGTGAACGTAAATTTTCATTTCCCTGGGGTAAATACTCAGGAGTTTGGTTGGAATTGTGCTGTAGTTGCATGTTAATTTTTTATAAGAAATTGTCAGGCTTGTCCGGACTAGATAAAGAAATCCTTAGGTATAAAAGTTTGACAACAAAGGCAGCTATCAAAGTCGATACAACTATAATATGATACAGTTTTCTGTGTTGATATCAAGTATTTTTTTCAGACTTTGGAAGATTTTTTTTTTAATTTTTTTTATTAGTTTTCATGGGGTGACATCTACCTGGAACACTGAGGTTGCGGGTTTGAAATGCTGGGCTTGCCTGGTCAAGACACAGATGAGAGTTGATGCTTTCTGCTCCTCTCCACCCCTCTTTCTATCTCTCTGGTCTAAAATGAATAAATAAATAAATAAATTTAATTTAAAAAAAATATTTAATTAAAAAAATTTATCAGCTCAAGAATGGCTTTGGCCAGACTTCAAAAGATCATAACTGAGTGGGCCAGATCTCTTTCTCAAGATTAGTAGAAGCAGAAATTGGTATCATGGGAAGGAACCAAAGCCTTGGTAGCCTTGGTATTTATCTGAAATGGTGTTCAAGTGTTGCCAGAGGTTATTCTGATTTATCTAAATGAGTTGTTTCAGTTATATAAAGTCCTAATATTGAGAAAAAAATTTTTTTTTAATCCTTACTATATTGTAACTCATTGCCCACATTCAGATGTAACACAAATAAGACAGTCTTTCAACATATAAATACCTGTTACATGATTGGAAATAAATTATTATTTTTGTGTGTGTGTATTTTTCTGAAGTTGGAAATGGGGAGGTAGTCAGACAGACTCCCGCATGCGCCAGACCGGGATCCACCCGGCATGCCCACCAGGGGGCGATGCTCTGCCCATCTGGGGTGTCGCTCTGCCGCAATCAGAGCCATTCTAACACCTGAGGCAGAGGCCATAGAGCCATCTTCAGCGCCTGGGACAACTTTGCTCCAATGGAGCCCCAGCTGCCGGAGGGGAAGAGAGACAGAGAGGAAGGAGAGGGGGAGGGGTGGAGAAGCAGATGGGCGCTTCTCCTGTGTGCCCTGGCCGGGAATCAAACCCGGGACTCCTGCACGCCAGGCTGACGCTCTACCACTGAGCCAACCGGCCAGGGCTGGAAATAAATTATTTATACTGTAAAGCCAGAAACATAAAGAGGCTGTATTATTTTAAAAATGACAATGGTTAAGACTGCACTCCAAATTATAATAGTTTCTTATTGTGGACCATAAATGGCAAAAAGCCATTTTAGATTCGAGGCTTAGCAAAAGGCTAAGTTCTCCCTCCTCCATCTCCATATTTGGCTATGATGCTGAGAATTTGCACCCACTCTACTTGCTGCTTTGGGTTGCAGGAAGCAATATATACATGCCCTTCCTCTGACTCTGTTTCAGATGTTGGTAGATTTCACTAATGTATCCTGTTTTTGCCTTGGGAGAGTTCCTGTCTTAGCCTTGGATGTGCAACTTTGTATCAAGGTCCTTGATTTGCATATGGCTATATAATAAAGCAAACTGGGGCTATGGGGCACTCGGATACTGCCAGGCATGTTGAAGAGTCCTCCCGGTCCCATCGTTTTTGTTTTGATAAGTGTGTTTCCTTGGAGCTGCGCTGGTCCGTGGCAGCTTCTCGTTTCAGAAACTCATTTAAACAAAATCCCAGGTTTTACATGTTATGTAGTTTCTACCAGCCTTTTTGACGTCTTTACTAGGTAACTTCTGCAAACAAAATATATTCAAAATCAAAGTAATTCTTCTTCCTAACCTTCGAATCTGACCTCCTAGTCATCCTTTATCCTCCTCTCTTTCCATACATCTGTGCACTGTCTATATGTTTATCCGTCCATCCGTCCATCTGTCCGTCCATCCATCCATCCATCCATCCATCCATCCATCCATCCATCCATCCATCCATGCATGCAGGTTGTAGCAAATCTCCTGTGTGTCAGGCACTGTTCTAGAGCTAAAAGTTCAGCACTGTACAAAGACTAAAATCCCTTACTCTCATGAAGCTTACATTCTGGGTAAGGGTGGGAGCCTACACAAGAAAATGAAATGAAATACTATTTCAGATGGTGAAAAGTGCTACAAAGAAAAAGAAAGGGAAGACAGTACTGGGAGAACGATAGCTTTTTATATAAGGTGTCAGGGAAAAACTGACTGTGAAGGTGGCACTTGAATTAAAACTAAAAGGAAGTAACTAGAAAGCCATGCAGGTATCTGGTATAAGAATGTTTGTTACTAGACAAATGAAATAAGAAGAAAGGCCTGGAGGTGAAAATATGGCTGGTGTATGCAATGAACACAGTAAGGAGGCCAGTGTGGATGAAATGAACGAAGCAGAGAGAACCAATTAGAATGGTAACTGGGGCTAATTTAATCTTGTAGGGCTTAATAGAATTTTGGCTTTTAATCTGAGTAAGAATCTCAACAGGATTACTCTGGCTGCTATGTGAGATCAATCTGAACGGGCCAAAAGCAGGAGCAATTAGGAGCCTACTGAAATATTCCAAGGAGGAGGTGATGATGGCTGATTGAACCAGGGTGGACATAGTTGGGACAGTGACAAGTGACTCAATTCTGGATATTCTTTGAAGGCAGAACAATATTATTTTCTGATGACTAACGGGTGTACATCAGTTGATGGTGTGGGGGAGTAAGCTATGACTCCAACGTTTTTGGTCTGAATTGGAAAGATCGAATAAATACAATTGAGATGCAAAAGTCTATAAGAGAGTAGATTGAATGAGCATGCTCACGTTTGAACATGTTAAACTGAAATGCTTATTAGACCTCCATGTAGAGACACTGGGTAAGCATAAATATGCAAGTGCAGGTCAAGGTAGAAGACTGGCTGATGACAGAAGTTCAGGTGCATAGACAGTCTGGAAAGCCATTAGATCACCAAAGGAGAGTGCATGAGTATTATCAGAAAAGAGAAGGGGTCTAAGGACTGAGTCTTCGGACATTTCAACATTCTGAATTCTGGGGAGTAGGAAGGAACCATACTGAGCAGGGGTGGTCACTGTGGTAGGAAGAAAATTAGGAGAGTATGTTGTGGAGAAACCAAATAAAGAAAGTGTTTTAAGCAGGAGGGAATGATTAACTATGGCAAATCCTGCAGGCAAGGAAAATAAGATTAGGACTGAGAATTAAATATTGGATTTAATGACAAGGAATTCACCAGTGACCTCAATACATTTTTAGTGGAATGGTGAGAGCAAAACCTTCTTGAAAAGAGTTCAAGAGAGAACTAGAAGAGAGCAATTATAGCAAAGACAATTCCTGTGAAATTTTACTTTATGGAAAAGGGTAAATTTGTATTCTGAAAGGAACTGAGACTACCAGAGGTGACAGCCTTCTTCAATCATTGAGCAAAAACACTTTTCACCTCCATCTGTACAAGTTTATTATCTGTATCTATATACAACCTTAATTCCTCTCTTCTTCCATCAGACCCCTCCCTCTCCTGTTTAAAAGCTACATAATTTCCCTTCTACCTGGGCTCAATATCCAATCCCTTTGGCAACTTTTGTCATTTACCTCCTCTTTCTTCAAATTCTCTTTAACTTTTCACCTCCACATAAGAAAGTTCATGTCTCAACAATTAAAAAAAATGACAACAAAACATTCTTCTATAATTATTACCATTTCCTCCACTTCCATTTCACCTCCAATATTTTTGAAACATAAGACAAAGCTTGCAGTCTCAAATTTCCAAGAGTTAGAAATCTCCATCAGTCACTGAGACTGGTTTTATTGTGGTCATAAATGTCTAACTCCCAAATCTAATAACTATAGTCACTTCTCAGTTCCAAATTCTATTTTACCTCTTGGCTTAAATTATACTACTCTCTTCTAGTTCTCATCCTACTTACCACTCTTTTGTGATAACTGTCCAATTGTTTCTTTTAGGCTAATTCTAAAAAAGTTAAAATGTTGGGCCAAAAGGAGAGGAAGACTTTTGATTTACTACTTTACTGAACTGCTCTCCAAAATGGTGAACACAATTTTGACTGCTACTAGTAATGTATAAATATGCTAACTTCTCCCAAATTATTCTAATCATGGATAATTTTATTCTTTTTAATATTTATAAGTCTGACAGTTGAAAATACAAAAGTACACCTCATTTTCTTTACCTTGAATTTTTTTTTTTTCAGAGACAGAGAGAGAGGGATAGACAGGAACAAACAGGAATAGAGAGATAAGAAGCATCAATCATTAGTTTTTCGTTGCATGTTGAGATACCTTAGTTGTTTATTGAATTGATTGCTTTCTCATCTGTGCCTTGACCGTGGGCCTTCAGCAGGCCGAGTAACCCCTTGCTCGAGCCAGCGACCCTGGGTCCAAGCTAGTGAGCTTTTGCTCAACCCAGATGAACCCGCGCTCAAGCTGGCAACCTCAGGGTCTCGAACCTGGGTCCTCCGCATCCTAGTCCAACACTCTATCCACTGTGCCACTGCCTGGTCAGGCTTAACTTGAATTTTTGACTCCAGCTAAATTAAATATATAATTATTATCCTTATTTCTCTTATGAAATGCTTATATATCATTGGCCTCATTTTTTTCTATTGTGTTCTAGTTTTTCTTCCTTTGTGCTTTTTAAAGCTTGCTAAATTTTTTTTAAATATTTTATTTATTGATTTTACAGAGGGGGTTGTGGAGTGAGAAGTATCGACTCATAGCTGCCTCATTTTAGTTCTTCGCTGGTCGTTTCTTGTGTGTGCCTTGACTAGGCAAGCCCAAGTTATTGAACCGGCAACCTCAGCATTCCAGGTCGACGCTCTATCCACTGTACCACCACAGGCCACATGAGTTCTAGTTTTTCTTAATTGATATGCACTTGATTTATTAAGATAACAACCCTTTATCACATTACTGTAATTACTTTTCCCAAGACTCCTGTTTGTCTATTAGTTGTCTACTAGCACAAAGAAGTTGTCGATTTTCATGTAATTGAATGCATTCATGTTCCCCTTTCAAAGTTCCTCCCTACTTGTATACCCTCCTGCATAAAAAAAGGAGATAAAGATTTGCGTCTATACTTTTGGCTAAGATGGCGTGTAGGTAAATACAGTATTCAAATTCTCCAAAATTACAACTAAACTATAAAACCACCACCATTCAGAACCACCTGAAATCCAGCTGAATGGAAGTCCTACAACTAGGGATAAAGAAGAAATGGTATAGAGACAGGAGGGCAGAGCTCTGTTCCCACAACCATATGTGGCAGTGTAAGATCAGCAGGGATATCTCAGCTGTGGAGGTGCTCCCTGATGAGTGAGGGGTCCCGGCCCAGGGTTCCAAAGCCAGGAAAAGAAGTGTCTATAACTTCTGGCTGTAAAAACCAGCACGGATTGAGTCTGAGGGAGACAGTGAGCTGCTAGAGTTCTAGGCAGTTCCTCTTAAAGGGTCCATGTATGGACTCACTTGGACACACTTGCTCTGAGCTCCAGTGCTGGGGCAGCAGCCTGAAAAGAACCAGGGACATACAGGGAGGAACTGACCTGTCTGGCATCAGAGTCAGGGCTGGGGAGCAGCTCTCTGCCAGACAGAATTTCTGAAAGAAGCCATTGTTCCTTTTCTGAGACCCGCTCCCCCTCTATACCAAAAAGCCAGCAGGCAGGCACCGGATCTGAGTCTCCACCAACCTGGCTCACACTGTTTGCTCTGCCCTGGTGATTCCTTAGGATCCCACCTCATTCAATTTATGGGCCCACCCAAGCAGTTTTGGTGGCTCTTCCATATGAATGACCTGTCTTGGTTCATGCTTTAGACTTTCCTAAAATCTCTCAAACAAGCAGCATGTGGCCTCTGGGTACCCCATACTTCTTGCTAGGTGGCTCAGGCCTGGCACTAGCAACAGCTGGCCCTGGTTAGCAGCTTGGCCTCACCTGGGCACCTCCAAGCCCAGCACAACTAGCAGCCCTCTGCAGACAGAGAGGTAGGCAACTAGAAGGAGAGCAAGTGAGAACAAGCAACCGGGCCAGGACAGAACATGAGGGTTTTTGTTATTAGACAAAAAGGGATAGGACTGATGTCAAAAAGAGATACATGTTACTCTACGTTGAACAGGGATTTACTCATGAGGGCACTTTTGATGTTTAAAGGGAATGAATTAGAGAAGATAATTATAATAGCTAATATTTATTAAGTTCTTACTATTTGTCAAACAAAGTACTAACTGAGATTGGGAATTAACAGATTTACTCCTCATGATAAACCTGAGTTTGAAATCATCATTATCATCATCATCCCCATTTTTCAGATGAGAAAACTGAAAGAACATTAGTAACTTGTCCAAGATTCCAAAGCTAGTAATTGATGTTGGAACCATGATTCAAATCAGGCCGTGTGATTGATTCTAGAGCTATGCTCTTGAAATGCACATTGTACTTAAGTACATAAAGTAAATATGTAAAGGTTACACAAGACTAAAAATATGTATGTACCCACATACATACACACACACACACACACACATATATACAGGTTCATACGATACAACCATGCATGTATATACAAATGTATATGTTCACATAAATAAATGCACAGACACAGGGAAATTATTTACCTTCTTGTTTATAGTACCAGGGAGGCTAATTTCCAGAAGAAAACATATTGCTATTTATATACAGGCCAAAATGCTAGGTGAACCTTATTCCTTAGTTTCACAGGAATTTCTCACAATTTGTACTTTCATTATTTTTACTGTGATAAAATGATATCTTCAAAATTGACATTTTTTATACCCACAATATTCAAATAACTTTGTGCTCCTCCATTCAGACATCAAAATCAATTTGAATGAACATGAAAATGTATAGCATCTCAATTTTTGAGCTATCCACCAAACTCTATGCAAGTTTCTTGGAAAACACTCACTTATATTTGCCATGGGGCATAAAAGTTTTACAAAGCTGTGAATGCAGTCTTCATATATAAATGTTTATACATATAAAGAAATGTTCAACCATGCTTAAGGCTTTCTTCCTAGGTTTTTAAGGAACAAAAGAAGCCTTTCTATTCCTTCGACACAACACTGGCATCCAAAGTCATCTACTTTGGATGTGCCCTGTAAATTAATGTCTTGAGATCTGAAATCCACCTGTTTTTTCTCACCAATAGCTGTGGGGTGTATAAATCACTTTGAGTAGAACTGTCTCTATCCCTTCTAGCATCCTCAGTGCAAGCTGAACTTGTGACTTCTACTAAGAGAAGTTCACTTGCGCTATAGATGGTATAATTACATATGTTCTAACAAGGTGAAGGTCAATTAGTAACACTTGTTTACAAAGTGGAAATTTGTGGGCCCTGGCCAGTTGGCTCAGTGGTAGAGCATCGGCCTGGCATGTGGAAGTCCCAGTTCCCTGTTCTCTGACCACAGCCTTCTGTCCTTCCAGCTCCATCACACCCACACTTTATATTAAAGCACCTGTCCTTGCGACAGAGACCTCTTACCAGTCCTTTATTTCATCCCACCCCCTATTCCCTACTGTATTAACATTTATTGGCCTTGAGGCCTTCCCTGTCCAGTTTGGAATCTGTTGTTAAGCACTTTCACTGGCACCTGCGCCTCTCTTGAACTTGTTTTTGTGCTGTGTCTTCCAGGAAACATCCCTGATTAACCCTGCTTCTCTCCCTGAGTTGCTTTGGTGGTATCATTAAAAGTGACAGACAATAAAAGTGAAAACAAACAACAATGGATCTAGTAGAAAGAGAACAGCACTTACACTTTAGCAACTCTTTTGCTGTCCAGCAAACTATTTAAATTGAAAAGGATAGGAGCACACAGTACATTATTAGAAAGCATAATAAGGAGGTTCAAAGTAAGCTTTCCTGAGAATGTGATGTTTTAGCTGAGATTTGAGAAAAGTCATGGAAACGGAAAGAAAGCTCATCAGAAAACATGAGGATAAGCTTGGAAGTCTACAGGAATAAGATGAACTCACAAAGCCATGGGCTATGCTAAGGATTTGGGTCTTCATTCTGTAAACAACAACAACAAAGCTATTGGAGGATTTTAAGAATGACAGGATAACATCTGTATTTCAAAACTTACTCAATATATTGCAAAACAAGAATTAAGAAAAGTTGCTTGTTTTTTATTTTATTTTTTCTTCTTTTCCAAGTGAGGGGAGAGAAGATAAGAGAGATTTCTGCATGTGGCCTGACTGGAATCCACCCAACAACCCCATGCTTGCAGCAAAGCTATTTTTAGCACCTGAGGTGGGAGCCTTCATAGACCCATCCTCAGCACCCGGGGCCTATTCACTCCAATTGAGCCATGGCTGCAGAAGAGGAAAAGAGGGGAGGGAGGAGAGGAGGAAGCAAACGGTCACTTCTCCTGTGTGCCTTAACCGGGAATCAAACCCAGGATATCCACATGCCGGGCTGACACACTACCACTGAGCAAATTGGCCAGGGCCTCCTTCATTTTATGTGGTGGATCACCTCAATTAATTTGTGGATATTGAACAAACTTTGCATCCCAGGAATAAATCCCACTTGATCATCGTATATAATCTTTGTTATGTATTGCTGAATTTTCTTTGCTGATATTTTGTTGAGGATATTTCTATCAATGTTCATCAGGGATACTGGCCTATAATTTTCTTTTTTTTTGTAATGTCTTTGTTTAGTTTTAGAATCAAAGTAATGGTGGCCTCATAAAATGAGCTTGGGACCCTTCCCTCTTCTTGAATTTTTTGAAATAATTTAAGAACAGGTATTAATTCTTTGAATGTTTGGTAAAATTCACCTGTGAAGCCAACCAGTCTAGAGCTTTTGTTTGCTGAGAGTTTTTTGATTACTGATTTGATTTCATCAGTAGTTATGGGTCTATTCTGAAACATCTTCTTGATTCAGTCTTGGAAGAATGTATGTTTTTAAGAAATTATCCACCTGGCCATGCGGTGGCACAGTGTATAGAGTGTCGGACTGGGATGCAGAGGACACAGGTTTGAGACCCCGAGGTCTCCAGCTTGAGAGCGGGCTCATCTGGTTTGAGCAAAGCTCACCAGCTTGGACCCAAGGTCGCTGGCTCGAGCAAGGGGTTACTTGGTCTGCTGAAGGCCCCACGGTCAAGGTACATATGAGAAAGCAATCAATGAACAACTAAGGTGTTGCAATGAAAAACTGATGATTGATGCTTCTCATCTCTCTCCGTTCCTATCTGTCTGTCCCTATCTCTGACTCTCTCTGGAAAAAAAAAAATCCATTTCTTTCAGATTGTCCAATTTGTTGGTGTATACTTGTTCATAGTATTTTCTTATAATCCTTCATACGCCTGTGGTGTCAGTAGTCCTTTCCCTTCTTTCATTTCTGTTTTTATTTGCATCCTCTTTTTTGATGAGTCTGGTTAAAGGTTATTAATTTTATTTTTTCAAAGAACCAGCTCTTAGTTTCACTGATCCTTTCTATTTCTTTATATCCTATTCTATTTCTTTATACCCTATTTTGTTTATTCTCACTCTAATATTATGTCCTTCCTTCTACTCACTGGATTTTGTTTGTAGCTGTCTTTCCATAGTTCCTTTAGGTATAAAGCTAGATTTATTATTATTATTTTTTTAGATTTTTCTTGTTTCTTGAGGTAGGCCTACAATGCTATGAATTTACCTCTTAGAAAACTGATTTTGCCATGCCCCACAGATTTTGGGCCATGTTTTTATTTTTACTTGTCTCAAGGTATCTTTTGATTTCTTCCTGGATCTCATTGTTAACCCATTCATTGTCTGGTAGCACATTATTTAGCCTCCAAGTTATTTGTGTGTTTTTCAGTTTTCTTCCTGTGATTTCTAGTTTCATACCATTGTGGTTGGAGAAGATGCTTGATATGATTTCAATCTTCTTAAATTTATGGAGATTTGCTTTATGGTTTATACTGAAAAATGTTCCACATGCACTTGAAAAGAATGTATATTCTGCTGCTTTAGTATGAAATGCTCTAAAAATATCAACTAAATACATCTGTTTAAATAGGTTGCTATTTCCCTGTTGATTTTCTGTCTGGAAAATATATCCATTGATGTCAATGGGGTGTTAAAGTCCCCTACAACTACTGTATTACTGTCAAAATAACATTTTATGTTGGTCAATATTTGCTTTATGAATTTAGGTTTTCCTAGGTTGTGTATGTAAATGTTTATAAAGGTTATATCCTCCTGTTAGAGTAATCCCATTGTCATTATGTACTATTGTTCTTTGTTTCTTGTGATATCCTTTGTATGAAAGTATTTTATCCAATATAAATTCTGCTAACCCAGCCTTTTTGTTTATTTTTACTTGCATGAAATATCTTCATTCCTTTACTTTCAGGCTATGTGTGTCATTGATCTGAAATGGGTCACTTGTAGACAGCATATGCATGGGTTTTGTTTTCTTATCTATTCAATTAAAGTATGTCTTTTGATTGAAATATGTAATCTGTTTACATTTAAAGTAATCATTCATAGGTATATAGTACAGTGGTACCTTGAGATACAAATTTAATTTGTTCTGTAACTGAGCTCGAAGTCAGTCAACTCGTATATCAAACTGCTGATACTGGACCCGTGTGCCAATGCGCCAACTAGCGGCAGCTTCCCGAATTACAACTCGGATCTCAGAATTTCTTTCGGATCTCGAACAAAAATACAAACTGAGTTGCAGCTTGTGTCTTAAAAAATTCGTATGTTGGTCTGTTCGGATCTCAAGTTACCATTGTATTGTAATTTTCTTATTCAAATTTATAAATTTTCTTCTTCTTAAAGAATTCTCTTTAACATTCTACTATTTTGGAGGTGATGAACTCCTTTCACTTTTGCTTGTCTGGGAAGCTCTTTACCATTTTAAATCCTTGCTGGGTAGAGTAATCTTGGTTGTAGATCCTTGCTTTTCATCACTCTGAATATTTCATGTCAATCCCTTCTAGACTGCAGTCTTTGTTGAGAAATCAGCACTTATGGGAGCTCCCTTGATGTAACTAACTGCCTATCTTTTGGTGCTTTTAAGATTCTCTTTGCCTTTAATCTTTGGCATTTTAATTATGATGTGTCTTGGTGTGGGCCTCTTTGGGTTTATTTTGTTTGGGTCTCTGCATTTCCTGGGATGTGTGTCTATTTCCTTTAGCAAGTTAGAGAAGTTTTTAGTCATTATTTCCATCAAATTAATTTTCAAACCCTTGTTCTCTCTCCTTTCCTTCTGGAACTCCTATATGCAAATGTTGGTATGCTTGATGTTATCCCAGAAGCCCCTTCAACTATCCTCATCTTCTTAAAATCTTTTTTCTTTTTGCTGTTCTGATTGGCTGTTTTCCACATTGTCTTCCAAATCACTGATTCTATCCTCTGCTTCATTAATTCTACTGTTGATTCCTTCTAGCATATTCTTCATTTCTGACTGGTTCTTTTTTATGGTTTGTCTTTTTTTATACTTACTCTTTTATACTTACTATCTCTTTGTTGAAATTCTTTACATTTCTTGATCATCCTTATAAATGTTTTGAATTCTGCATCTGATAGATTGCTAGCCTCCATTTTGTTTAGTTCTTTTTCTGGAGTTTTCTCCTGCTCTTTCATTTGGGACATGTTTGTCTCCTCATTTTGGCTGCCTCTGTTTGTTTCTATGTATCTGCTATGTCTCCCAGACTTAGCAGAGTGGCTTTATATAGTAGGTGCACTGTGGGACCTGGGGGCACAGTCTCTCTGGTCACCTGAGCCAGGCATTCTAGGTGTGTCCCTTGTGTGGACTATGTGTGCCCTCTTGTTAGAGCTGAGTATTGATAGCAGAACAGGATTCATCCCAGTGGGGCTCTGGTGCCTGCCAAGACCACCCTTTGGGTGTGTGGTTCGTCGTGCTCAATTGTGGTCTGCAACCTGTCACCAGGTGTGTTGGTTCTGGGGCCTCTTACAGGCCAAGGTTATCTGTTGCCTGTGCTTGGCCCAGGGCCACCTGGGAGGAACTACACAATAATTCACTGTTGGTAGCTGCTTGAGCTATTGTAGAAAGCACATGGGAGAGGCTACCTTGCGACTAGAGGCTGACTGCCACCTGCACCAGGTCTGGTGCAAATAGCACAGGGCACTACCAAGGCAAACTGCTGCCTGCCCATGAGCTGCAGACCTTGAGAAGCTTTTAAGAAAGCTTGCTGTGCAGGCTGAGGCTGCTCATGAAGCACAGCGTCCAAAAAAGCCAAGGGCAATGTGTAAGTTGGGTGGAGTGGTGTTTCAGGGAATCACCAAGGTGGGGATTGATGGTGTTCAGGATGTTAATGAAGATTCAGATTTGGAGCCTGCCTTCAGAACTGATGAACATTGTAAAAGTCACTAAAACAATTCCAATTTATAAGCAGCCTTGTTAAACAAATAATTTTTAATTTAGCATAATTTGTACTATAATATTTCCTAATCACCAAGCTTTTCAACAAAATTAAAAATTTTCAAACATATTCTCCCATGGTTAAACTGTATTTGTCAGATCAAAGGGACCTAGTAAATGTTTTTCAAGAGATAATTTTTTTTTTCTTCCTCCTTTTTTCTTGTATTGACTACAGGATGTGATGCCTAGAGCTGTAGCAATATGGCAGCCATACTGTTCCTTACATCACTGAGTATCAATCACTACTGGAGCAGCACAGGCATCTGCTTAGCTCTGGATTTCTTGTCCTGACTGTTAAATTCTCTTCCAGCTCAAGTGTTGCCTATCCTGTGATTAACCTTTCCATGAGACATGCCAGCATGGCCTTACAGTGTTTTACAGCCTGGGATGGTTCTGATGGTTCCGTACAGATGTCCTTGTGGAATGCTGAAACCAGGCCTTCGACATCCACTTGCTCCCTCGATGCTCAGAGCTCCATGGGCTATCATTCTAAGCAGTGGCTCAGCTCCTCACTGGCCCAGTACTGGCAGTCAAGAGATAAATATTTTTAAGGCAATATAATTAGGTGAGATCAGTAAACAAATAAAAGATAACTAAGTTAAATTTCAAAATGACTAGCAAATTATATAAATTTTGAGCTAGTTTAAGTCAATTTACAGAATAGTATGTGTTTCAAAATATCTCTCTATATAGATAAACACACGAGATCATATACACAGTGTTCCTAGAAGGAAACACAAAATACTCCTAACAGCAGGCAACTCTGGAGGAACTGGATGGCTAGGGTAAAGGAATGGGAATAAGATTTGTTTTTCACTAAGTGTTTATTTGTATATGAGAGTATACCATGGAAATAAAGACAAAAGGAAATAAAGTAGGAAATAGAAAGCAGCCAAATTGGTTCCTATATATGTGATTAGAAAGCAAAGCAAACTAACAAGATGTCCACATCAAAAATAAAAACAGTTTTATGGAGCAGTAAAAATGAAGCAGTATGCCCAAGACAATGCTTTTTCTTCATTGCTTCATCTCTGTTCCAAAACTAAATAAATAAATCATAAGCCTAAATATTATAATTATCTACAAGGTGACTTCATACCATAAAAATGGGAGAAATGCTACACAAAAAAAGATCTTTTTTACAAGGCATACATAGTTTATACTTATTCTATAAAAATGCATTGGAATGTCCAGTGTTATAACACATTTCCAAAAAATCAATTTAACATACAGCTATAATAGCATCGGGAAAGAAACAGACAAATTTGTATTTTCTTGCATTTGCTTCCACTACTATTACTGAAGGAAATTTGCTATCACATTCTTTGTTTCTAAAAATGTACTGCAATGTCAACTGATGAGTCATAGGTCACACTACAAATTCTTACGTACTCAAGAAAGCAGGGCACAAGTCTTACATGTCAATTGTAAAGACTGTCAAATCAGCTAAGGTACAAATCAGGAATTCTATTTTATAAGGTCACACAGATAGAATTTTTTAAAGAGATATGAGAAAGTTTAAAAACAATCCTTAAAATTCCACAGGATTGATAAAATTATTTTCCCTTGTTCCCCCTCCTAATACATGGTAGGGTTTCATTTTTCTTAATTCAAAACATACAAATAGTAAGTATTTTGGGGATACTAATAAGTACAAACTCAAGTTGGTTCAAACTCAACAAACTCTCAGCTTCATGAAAAGCCAAAATGATTTCCATATACATACTTCATTTAATTCCTGCCTACTTTTGCTATTTAGCCATTTCACTGAGTAAGAAATCTCCAAGGAAAGAGTACAAAAGGGCAAGAAACAAAGATTATACTTGGTGTTTCTTTTTGGCAGTATTAATTAAAAGTTTTCCTGGTGAAGATGACAAATTACTAGCTGAAAGGAAGTCTGGTGACCAGCTAGATTTAGTCACCAGTATACCAGACTTGAGATCTGTTCATATCATCTTATTTTCTTCCAGGCATTGGTCATTAGAATTTTCATTAATTTGCTTGTGTGTTTTTTGTTTATCTCCCCTCTCCTCCCCCAATAAGTAAATTCTCTAAGAACAAGGATCCCTCTCATCCGGTTCATTGCTATATTCTCATAATCTAAACAGTGTCTGGCACATTATAGGCAATAAATAAATATCCAGTAGAGAAAAAAGATATATAATCATGTACTTACCTATCTCAAGACCTGCACAATCACAAAAATGCTGAAATTTGTTTTCATTTGAGACTATTCTTTACCTATAATTTATATTAATAAAATTAACTTTTACCTTGACATAAGACTCTATGCTTAAGTTCATATTTGAATTGAAATATAGTAACTGTAATGAAACTGGAATCTGACTAGTCTCAATTTTTGAGAACAAGAATTTCTACAAGTAACTTCCATATCCCGATTATCTAGGATAGTATACACAGTACAGAGTAGATATTTAAAACTTTGTTGAATAAATAATTTTGAAAGAATTAAAACTGGTGGGTTATTTGTCATTTTAATTTTCTTTGCATAGTTTAGAATTTCCTAAATTTTCTCTATTTAGCATGTCTTACTTCCATTATTAAAAAAAATACTGTTATAAAAAAACCTGATATTACCTTTATGCCCTCATGTACTTGATTAATGTATGCAATAAAGCTGTATTACTTGTTTCCCAGGAGTTATCAGAGGGAAAATATTCTTTAAAAACAGATTTAATTATTTTAAAATTGAATTATTATTTTTAAGAACATTAAGCTTTATTTTCCAGAAAGGTATTCTTTCATAAATCCTAGTATACAAAGAGAATAATTTTTTGTTTTTTATCAATAGAAAAATTTTCTTTTCAAAAGATTCAAGTAACCAAAATAGAGTAATTCTTTTAAAGATTTTATTTATTGATTTTAGAAGGGGGGTGAAGAGAGAGAAATGGGGAGGGGACGAGAGGGAAGCATCAACTCACAGTTTTTTGTTTTGTTTTTTTACAGAGACAGAGAAAGAGTCAGAGAGAGGGATAGATAGGGACAGATACAGACAGGAACAGAGAAAGATGAGAAAGACCAATCATTAGTTTTTCGTTGTGGCACCACCTTAGTTGTTCATTGATTGCTTTCTCGTATGTGCCTTGACTGTGGGGCTTCAGCAGACCGAGTAACCCCTTGCTCAAGCCAGTGACCCTGGGTCTAAGCTGGTGAGCTTTTTGCTCAAACCAGATGAGCCCACGCTCAAGCTGGCAACCTTGGGGTCTCGAACCTGGGTCCTCTGCATCCCAATCCGACGCTCTATCCACTGCACCACCGCCTGGTCAGGCAGTAGTTGCTTCTTGTATGTGCTTCAATCGGTCAAGCCTGGGGGTTTGGAACTGGTGACCTCAGCATTCCAGGTTGACACTTTGTCCACTGTGCCACAGGTCAGGCTTGCTTTTTATTTTTATTTTTTAAAGATTTTATTTATTGATTTTAGAGAGAGGAGAGTGTGAGAAGGGGGGAGAGAAAAATAGAGTAATTCTTTACAAAGACATAAAGATACTGTATTGTGAATAAACATGGGAAGAACTACTTTTAATGCCCCATTTTGCTTTCTTCCAGCACCAACTTTGATTTACTGCCTCTGGCAAACCCAAACTACAAATAAAGAAAATTCAGTCACATTGTCACCTTTAGAAAGAATAAAATCACATTAAGCAACTTTGTAACATGTAAACCTTTTATAATAAAAAAAGTTAATACATTACTTAAAAGTTTACTTGTTTGACCCTGACTGATTGGCTCAGCAATAGAGCATCCGCCCGGCCTGTGGAAGTCCCAGGTTCGATTCCCAGCCAGGGCACACAGAAGCGCTCATCTGCTTCTCCACCTTTCCCCCTTTCCTTCCTCTCTATCTCTCTCTCTTCTCATCCTGCAGCCAAGGCTCCACTGGAGCAAAGTTGGCCCGGGCACTTAGGATGGCTCCATGGCCTACACCTCAGGCGCTAGAATGGCTCGGGCTGCAACAGAGCATTGCTCCCTGGTGGGCATGCCGGGTGGATCCCGGTTGGGTGCATGCAGGAGGGAGTCTGTCTGACTGCCTCCCCTCTTCTAACTTCGGAAAAATACAAAAAAAAAAAAAAAAAAAAGTTGACTTGTTTGAATCAACTTAACGTTTAAGAATACATAGACTTCATCAATTTTGTATCCTGCAAAATTGATTCATTAAAATTTTTTAGCACTTTCTGTAGTTACTATAAAAAAATCTAGACTCATAGATTAAATCCTAAAAAGTGTCTCAATGTCATTGATTATATAACATCAAAGGCAGGAAAAATTCAAATATGCTGACAAATGTTCTCTATATACCTGAAAAACAGGTCAGAGAGCCAGAAAACTTATACCTATTTTTAACAAACTCTAAAGATAGTCTACTGAAGTATCAATTAATATGTCTCATCTATAATAAAAGGACAAAGTCTAAAATAAAAGAAATTAATGAGGTTGATAAATATTTCATGTAGGTTCTAATTGCTATAGATAACTTTTGAAATCTGATTAAATGGCCCTGATACAATGGTCTTAAAAGGGATGCCCTGCAACTATTGACCACACACATTACATAGTTAGTAGTAGAGGCAGAGGATACAATCACACTCGCGCTGATATGTGGTTTCTTCCCAATCATTTTATTTTTTAGCTGCAGCTAGCCTAGACTATTGATGGCTTCCCTATCGGTGTCTCACAACTCTAAGAAACAAAAAGGGCAGAGAAATTAACATTAAAATATACTACTCAGCACCATTTGAGAATTGTGTCCTGGCCTAATCACTATCCTCAATTCCTCCAAATTAAAACTATTCCATATTTCCAATCTTCCCCTCTTGTTTCCATAAGCAAGGTCTCAGAAGTATGTTAAAAATATTTCGTTCTCTTATTTTATACCATATTAAAAAACTGACCCCAAATTGATTAAAGACCTAAATGTGAGACCTAAAACTACAAAACTCCTAGAAGAAAAGATAGGGGAAAGCTTTATGACATTGGATTTAGCAAAGATACGACACTAAAAGCAAAAACAGACAAATGGAACTATATCAAACTTAAAACTTCACAGCCTGACCAGGCAGTGGCACAGTGGATAGAGCTTTGGAGTGCGATGCGGAGGACCCAGGTTCGAGACCCCAAGGTCGCCAGCTTGAGCGTGGGCTCATCTGGTTGGAGCAAAGCTCACCAGCGTGGACCCAAGGTCACTGGCTTGAGCAAGGGGTTACCCAGTCTGCTGTAGCCCCACGGTCAAGGCACATATGAGAAAGCAATCAATGAACTAAGGTGTCGCAACGAAAAACTAATGATTGATGCTTCTCATCTCTCTGTTCCTGTTTGTCCATATCTATCCCTCTCTCTAACTCTTTCTGTCTCTGTAAAAAAATAAAAAAATAAAAAAAATTTCACATCAAAGGACACAACAACAAAGTGCAAAGGCAACCTATGGAATGGGAAAAAATATTTATAAATAATATATATATGGGCTTCATATCCAGAATATATAAAGAACTACAAATCAACGACAAAAATCAAATAACTCAATTTCAAAATAACCCTTAGGTATTCTCCAAACATGATACACAAATGGCCCACAAGTATTATGAGAAGATGCTCACTATCAATCACTAATCATCAGATAAATACAAATCAAAACTACAATAAGATATTTATCACCTTACATCTGTTAAGATGGATACTGTAAAAAAAAACCAACAGAAAGTAACAAGTGTTTGTAAGAATATAGAAAAATTGGCCTGACCAGGCAGTGGAGCAGTAGATAGAGCATCGGACTGGGATGTGGAGGACCCAGATTTGAGACCCCGAGGTCGCCAGCTTGAGTGCGGGCTCATCTGGTTTGAGCAAAAGCTCACCAGCTTGGACTCAAGGTTGCTGGCTTGAGCAAGGGGTTACTGGGTCTGCTGAAGGCCCGTGGTCAAGGCACATATGAGAAAGAAATCAATGTACAACTGAGGTGTCGCAATGTGCAATGAAATACTAATGATTGATGCTTCTCATCTCTCTGTTCCTGTCTGTCTGTCCCTGTTATCCCTCTCTCTGACTCCCTGTCTCTGTAAAAAAAAAAAAAAAGAATGTAGAAAAATTGGAACCCTTATGCACTCTTAATATGACTGGAAAGCAGTGCTGAGGCTACTGACAACAGTAAAGAGGTTCTCAAGAATTAAAAAAGAACTACTATATGATCCAGCAATCCCACTTCTCAGTATATAATGCAAAGAATTTAAAGCAGAATCCCAAAGATTTATTTCCACACCCATGTTTCATAGCAGTACTATTCACAATAGCTATGAGGTGAAAGCAACCCAAACGCTCATCAAGGGATGACTGTATAAACAAAATGTGCATTCCAAAGTATAAATACAATGGAATATTTACTCAGTATTACAAAGGAAAGAAGTCCTGTCACATGCCACAGCATGGATAAACCTAGAGGCTTTCATAAGTGAAATAAGCCAGACATAAAAAGACACATACTGTATGATTTCACTTATATGAAGTATCTAAATTAATCAAATCCACAGAAAAGAATAGTGGTTACCAAGGGCTAAGGGGAGGGGGAATGGAGAGATGTTGTTTAATGGAGTTTCAGTTTTGCAAGATGAAAAGTTCTGTAAATATACTTCACATTACTCAACTATACACTTAAAAATGATTAAGATGGTACATTTTATGTTACACATTTTTTACCACAACAAAAAGGTAAAACCATGTAAAACATTTTTGTTAAATTATTTTGAAAAGATTCCTTCTACTTTAACCACTGAAATTTTACTATCTGTACAGATATGCTGTAAGTATAAAATATAACCAAATTTTTTTTTTAATTTTTATTTATTTATTTTTAGAGAGGAGAGAGAGACAGAGAGGGAGAGAGAGGAGAGAGAGAGAGAGAGAGAAGGGGGGAGGAGCAGGAAGCATCAACTCCCATATGTGCCTTGACCAGGCAAGCCCAGGGTTTCAAACTGGCGACCTCAGCATTTCCAGGTCAACGCTTTATCCACTGCGCCACCACAGTCAGGCATAACCAAATTTTAAATACTTAATATGAAAAAGTCAAATATTTTATTAATAACTTTTGACTACATGTTGATACATTTTTAATGTGTTGCTTTAAATGATATATAACATTACATTTAAAAATATCTTGTTATGCTTCAAGAACCGTAATTTGTGGGGAATGTAGGGTCCCCTGGAGCTTTGTTGTATGAGCTGTAAGACTGGAGAGTATCTATAGACTGATGTGAAAAAACCAGCAAGGAGAAAGGGAGGAAATATAGAAGGCAGTTAATTAATGAAGCCTTCCCTGAAAGAGACATTGAAGGATGAGATCAAGGGCACATGTGGAAAAGTTAGTCTCAGCAGATGAGCCTGCTATAGATAAACTGAGGAAGGGAGGGACAGAAGTCTGAGATCAAACCAGATGAAGTGACCAGATTATCTGAAGACTGTAGAAGAACTAGGGGTTGGATAAAGAGGTCTGTAAATGATGAAGGTTTGAAATCATCTTTGAGTGATGAAGAGAACAAAGTCCTTATTGGGGCCCACAAGGCCTCTAACATCTGGCCCTGTCTACCTCCCTGGCCTTATCCCTGGTCAATTGCTCCCAGCTTCCACTCTCCCTCAAAGTGCCATCTACCTCTGACTACTTCCTCTGAGAAGGGTTTACCAGTTCACCATCTACTCAGCCAGGTGTATCTTGTTCAAAGACAAAAATGGTTCTTCAGGGAAGGCTTCAACGGAAATAGATTGTGAACCACATGTCATTTTAAATGTTCTAGTACACATTTTAAAAAAATAAAAGTACAGAGTGATTTTTAATAATTTACTTAATATTTCCAGATTATCATTTCATATATAAATATTATTAAGATATTTCACCTTTGGGGAGTATAAAGTCTTCAAAATCCAGTGTGTATTTTATTTTACACTTACAGTGCATCTCAGTTGGAACAAGTCACATTTCAGTCGCCACTTATGCTAGTGACCAGTACTGTACTGAACAACACAGCCCACACTATTTCTTCAAAGCACTTACCATATGTGTGCTGATATCTGATGAATGTCTATTTCCTCTAGACTGTAAACTCTATGAGGATACTCCAGTCTTCTTAGCTCAGTGCCAGAGCACTCACTGACTGGGGATGGGGAAAGTGTTGTTTGAGGGACAATTACCTGCCCTGAGGGTCTGGCCTTTTAATGATACCACCAAAGCAACTCAGGGAGAGAAGCAGGGTTAATCAGGGATGTTTCCTGGAAGACACAGCACAAAAACAAGTTCAAGAGAGGCACACAGGTGCCAGTGAAAGTGCTTAACAACAGATTCCAAACTGGACAGGGAAGGCCTCAAGGCCAATAAATGTTAATACAGTAGGGAATAGGGGGTGGGATGAAATAAAGGACTGGTAAGAGGTCTCTGTCGCAAGGACAGGTGCTTTAATATAAAGTGTGGGTGTGATGGAGCTGGAAGGACAGAAGGCTGTGGTCAGAGAACAGGATATATAAATTTAAAATTTCTATTGTGGAAAATTTGGGGGAATGTTAAAATACAGTAGAAATAAAGGTCACGGAGTTGAGGAGCTAAGGTACTAAAATTCAAGTGTATTAGTCACCAGACTGCAAATGCTTAACTCCTTGACTGAATGTCTTAAGATTTTAAGTTCCACAAGGGCAGAGACATTCTTTTGTGTTCAACACAGCCCAGTGCTGATCACATCATGGATGCTTAGGTACTCCTTGAATATAATTACATTGAAAGTCAAAGTTCAAACACTAAAATCCTGTGGAAGAAAAGTGACAATGGTCACAATAAAATAATGAAGAAGTAAAAGTACTCCAATTGATTTGTTCAATAATTATTTCTGCAGTTTAACTGAACAGTATTAAAAATTCTGATAAAGGATTAACTTTTCAGATTGATGGCCAAATCCCAATTTGTGGGTGGAAGGGATATCAATATTTCCTAGACTTGCTTTACTTTCATGTATAAACAAAGTAATGGCCAGTAGAGCCTTTGGAAACTTTATTAGCCAAGTACACTTGTTTTACATAAGATATACATCCTCATAACTTGGTTATAAACAGTTTTTACAGTGGCCCCTATTATACACTTTAGGGCAATTTGTTATTTAAAAGAACTCTAAGATCATGCTTTTAATAAAGAAAAATTAAAACTTAATTTGTTTTACATATGAAAGAGGTATGTTTTTAAGTGGACACCACTGTTTAGTATATATATAAACACATATGTATTCTATATATACTACTAGTATACTTGCATATATAGTTACACTTTTTTCTGTTGCCTATTTTCTGCATTTGTTTCTATTCTCATTTCTCTTACCTAGTATAATTTTGAGGAAAAAAATCATGTTTCCACCACATAATTTTTTCACTGATAAATGCTGATTGTCAGAAGAAATAGTCCTAAATCTAGAGCCTGGAAAGAGAAAGTGTGAAGTATGCTTAACCTTCTCTGTCCACAATACTCCTTTCTTTTCAGCTTATCAAGACTTCAGAGACTCCACTCTGGAGTTATGCTAATACTCAAGAAAGGACAGTCTGACCTGTGGTGGCGCAGTGGATAAAGCGTTGACCTGGAAATGCTGAGGTCGCCGGTTCGAAACCCTGGGCTTGCCTGGTCAAGGCACATATGGGAGTTGATGCTTCCAGCTCCTCCCCACCTTCTCTCTCTGTCTCTCTCCCCTCTCCCTCTCTCTCTCTCTCTCTCTCTCTCTCTCCTCTCTAAAATGAATAAATAAAATAAAAAATAAAAAAATATTTAAAAAAAAAAAAAAAAAAAAAAAGAAAGGACAAAGTTATGATGCAGCCATTGTCATTTCAACTCTGCAGGAAGCAATACCCCTACACAAGTTTGTTCCTTCCTACCACACCGATATACACATGTATAGTTGTACATGTCAGATATATTTGTATATATACACATGTATATCTTACATCAGCGGTTCTCAACCTGTGGGTCACGACCCCAGCTGGGGTCGAATGACCAAAACACAGGGGTCGCCTAAAGCCATCGGAAAATACATATTTTATTTAAAAGCGACCCCTGTGTTTTGGTCGTTTGACCCCCGACAGGTTGAGAACTGCTGTCTTACATGTATACGCCTACATACATACTTTTTTTTTCAACCAGTACTGCTTCCTAAGTAGAGTGGAACCTATGAAATGAGGCATTTGATTCTTCTAGAAACCTTGCTGGGTTTTGATACAGAAAGATGGGCTTGGAGTAGAACTCTCATCACATAAGTAGGGAAAAGTTAAATGACTCGGCATAATAAAATAAAAAGATTTGGATTTTGGTGGAGGGCAATCAGAAAGGAGAGAAAGAGGAGTGGGAAAATGTACAGAACCGATCAGATTACATGAGCCTGGAGTTCATATTCGATATCAACACTCCTAGCACTGCTATAGCATAAACCTCGTAAACCTCTTCCCTGCCTTCCCTTTCTCCAAATCTTCCATAAATCTGCCACACCCACAAAGGCTTTAGGTGAGCTTTTTATTCCTTTCCATTCTTTCCTAGCTCCTGTTGGACAAATCTATCCAACAACATCACAGACATCTCAATTATCCATTAACACCTCACTGGGTTGATCCAAAACTTGTTTATCTTCCCTTTCTCACTCCTACCATCAACTGTTTTTAACTGCGCCTTCTCATATCTTCTAACATTCCATTAGCTCATTAATGTTGTCGTCACTTAAAGGAATAACTAATATTTATTGAGCACTTGTAATGTGCTAGGTACTCCAACAAGGGCATTACATGCATAATCTCATTTGATCCTCAAACCCTACTAGACAGGTACTGTGATCATTTCCTAAACACTAGGAAACCAAAGTTCAGTCAGGACAGTAATTCTAAGGGTAAGTGATAGAACTTAACCCTTGTTCTAATTCCACAGCAACCTTAACCAGTACACCTCAATGCCTCCAGTCAAAAAACCTAGAAATCATCCCTCTCTCATTAATCATATTAAGTCACTTACATAGTCCAACCAATTACATTTCCTAAATGCCACATTATTTGTTCTTCCACTGCCTTCACACAGAATAACAACTCACATCTACCAAGTCTATACCACATGTCAAGCATTATTCTAAGTAATATACATATTTTCTAAGTTTCATCCCCCAAACCCTATGAAATAACCTAAGGAAAAAAAGAGGTTACAGAGTGAGTGACAGTCATACTCAAACCCAGACAATGTGAATCAAGAAGCCACCAGCACTTACCACCTGCAACTGCGGTAGTCAACCTTTTTATACCTACCGCTCACTTCTGTATCTCTGTTAGTAGTAAAATTTTCTAACCGCCCACCAGTTCCACAGTAATGGTGATTTATAAAGTAGGGAAGTAACTTTACTTTATAAAATTGATAAAGCAGAGTTACAGCAAGTTAAAGCACATAATAATAATTACTTACCAAGTACTTTATGTTGGATTTTCGCTAAGTTTGGTATAATAAATCTTTATAAAATAACTTACTATAGTTAAATCTATCTTTTAATTTATACTTTGGTTGCTCCGCTACCGCCCACCATGAAAGCTGGAACGCCCACTAGTAGGCGGTAGGGACCAGGTTGACTACCACTGACCTACAATATAACAACTTGTACATTGTCTCCCTACCTCACTCATACCTGGTCCCCACCATCCTTCAGACTGCTGCAGATATCTTTCAGAAATGCCAATGTCATTGTGACATTTGCCTGATTATAATAAAGTCCAATTTTCTTAATTTGGCAGACAAAACCCTTCATGTTTCTGTTCAAGTCAATTCAGTAAATATTTGGGTACCTACTGTAAGCAAGACAAAGTGCTAAGTGCTCTGAAATGAGTACCACACCAGCCTCTGACTACTCTAACCCCAGACACTGTGTGCTTCAGCCACAGTAACTAGAGACAGATCTCATAACACAACATCCTGCATGTTAGTTCCTCTGCTCAGAATGTACCTGGCAAAATCCCACACCAAGCTAAAAGTCAGTGTCTTTGTTAGGACTTCCTTAACAAACTCTAGGCAGAAATGCACCTTAAGTTTCCACAGCACTTCGCTCAAATTACTTTCAGGCAGCCAGTGGAACAGAGGTATGGATCAGCTTCCAAACGAGACTGAAACTCAGCGGTTCTCAAAGTGTGCGCCAGGGTACACTGGTGTGCCCTAGAAGGTTTCCAAGTATGCTTTATGGTATTCCAGAGAATTATATGCCTGTTGGGGACCAAAAAACCAACAGGGATTTTGGAGTTTAGGTTTTTGGGGGACAGAGGTGTGGGAATTGGCTGTAAGCTGGCAGTCTGCCTAACCCCCCACCTTACTTGCCTAATTAGGTTGCAAAAGGCTGTTAAGCTGTGGTGCTGGATTGTTTACACTACCCCCCCCCCATGTTCCCCAGAAAGACTGGAGGCAAATTTCTTCTATCCTTTGTTTGGTGTAAAGTTAAGATGATATGTATGGTGGGGGTTTTAGATTGATTAAACATAAAGAATTGTCTCTTGAAGCCTTCTGGATTTCTATAAAAGTAGAATATGTGGCAATATCTTAAAAAGCTCTGAACATTTTACTACAGTTTTCAACATCCTATTTATGTGAATTAGTATTTTCTACCCTCAACACAATTAAGAGTAAAAAGAGAGGAATTCTTCAATGTATTGATGAGGAAATGAGAGTTTGCCTTTCAAATATATGCCCAAACATTGAAGAAATTGCTAGGACACATCAGGCTCATGTTTCTCATAAACACAAGAATGAAAAAACACATTTGTGCTGGGTCCTGCCGAATTGACTAAATCTTACTAAGAATGTATCTATATATATAAAAAGATAACTTTTGTCTTTATTTTTTAACCCCTCTTTTTTACGAATTCTATAAAGCATAACAAAAAATGTAACATAAAAATGTTTTTAAATGTCAGAATAAATTTAATTTTGCCATATTTATTTTGTTTACCATAAAAGCACGCTTGGACTTTATATTTTTTTCTTTAATATGTGACTTAATTATTATAACTATTTCTCAGAAATTTGTATATAGTGTGCCTACTATTATTTGTAGGATTTTAAATGAGCCCTGACTTCAAAGTTTGAGAACCACTGCTGTAACTATTTACAACTCCTGCCACCAATGTCTGGCAAGCAGTAGGCACTCTACCATTTGCTGAATGAATAATGAAAATATCTCTAACTTGATGAGGAAAGGAGAGGAACAAGATATAGAATTAAAGATGTTAACACACAAGTGAGCCAAATTAAAAGTAGTGTTAGTCTACTTTAGCTCTGATTTGGCCTACATTTTACCCCTATGGGAAAACTCACATGTGTGACTTGGACAAACTAAAAAGGTAAAACTTTGTCATTCATTGCTTACAAAGCTTTTGACAGGCCAAAAAAGATACTAGATCAAAGTCCATTTTGAAAGGGATATGAAGATGGGAATCAAATCTACCAAAGTGAATAAAACTTTAAGTCCAACTTCATCAGTGCTGCGTCACAGTACACGCAAGGGAAAAAGAAAACCAAAATCTGTCCTAGACAAAGACCAATTTACAAATAAGTACTACTGCTGCAAGAATGGGAAATTCTCAAAGTACAGACAGCTCCTGAACAGTGTAGTTCACCCATGCTTTTCACTCAGCTTGGTTTCTGGGTTCTGTGATTTAAAAAACAAACAAACAAGCAAAACATCTATACAGTCAAGCCCAGCCCTTGCATGAGTGCACAGTAGCCCCTGGCAAATAGGGATGTCTTGATTCGTAGCCTTAGACGTAAATTGAAATATCCGAAGAAACACTACATATAAGTCAAAAGTCTTTTGCCAAAGGCATAAAGCTTTGCAAAGCAAGAGTTGTATTTCCAGAATAGTGCTTTGTGTGTAACCGCTTCCAAATCAAGCTCCATATTTTGAAATCTAGACACACACACACACACCCCCACCCCACGACGTCGAAGATGTCAAGTCTCTCCCACCTTTTCCAGCCTCAAGGGTAAGGTGAGATTTATAGGCAACAGGCTGGGATGGAGAGTATGGTCTCTCTCCATTCTTTTCCAGGAGAACAAGACCCGATAAAACACAGCTAGCGCCACACTCACAACATGCACGCAGGGAATGAGTCTTCCCCTCCTCTCCCCTCCCTAAAAAAGCAAACGACGCGAAGATCAGCAACACCGAGGGCAGAACCGCCTAATGATAGCAGCCGGGGGCCGCCCGCCTCTCCCGGACGCTTGCCGGGCGGCGAGCACTGGGCGCAGGGCAGTCGGTCCCTTCCTCCCGGACAAGCGCGGCAGCCCCATACCGGGTTCAAGTTCCCCCGCAGCCCGGACCGGAGAGGAGGAGAGCGGCGGAGGAGCCCTGCGGCGCCGCTCCGGCCGCCTCCAGGGCGCCGCGCTGCCCCACACCCCAGCGACGCCCGCACCGGAGGCGGCTTGTCGGGACGCGGCGGGAGGGCGCGGAGCCAGACGGGCCAAAGTTACTCACTGGGAAGGCACGGCGGCCCAGGGGGCGCGCCGGTTCGCGGCACCGCAGCCCAGCGCCAGCTCCTCTCTCCTTGACTCGTTCAAGAAGCAGGGAGCGAAGCGGCCTTCGCCTGGCCGGGAACCGCCGCCGCCGCCACCGCCGCCGATTTCTTGGCAAGAAGCAAACTCTGGCTAAGACTTCAATTCGCAACCGCCCCTGCTGCCTTCCCGGGGCAAGCGCCAGAGCCGAGACGCCCAACCCGACACGCACCTGGACCAACCGGCGGCAGAATAGGGAGGGGAGAGGGCGGGACAAACTGCAGGGCCACCTATCCGAGGGCTGAGGGGGCGGGTCAGGCCGGGACCGTCACTCCCGGGTTAGAGTGATTCTACTCCGCCCCGCGCCGCCTGCCCTCCCCCACCTGCTCTCTGCAGGGTTCTTCGGATTACCTCGGGGAAGACAAGCTGGAGAAGTGTGTCTGCTCTCCCCGCCGATGGCCGCGAGGAGCATGGAACGGCGCGGGGAGGCATCGACTAGGGGAATCGGGGGAGAAAAGGTAGCACAGGAAAGCAGAAATAGAGGTGTGCTTGGCGAAAGGACAAGCAGGGCAGGGTGATAGCGACAGGGGTTGGCTGGGAGGAATAGGGCGAAGGGAGCAGGAGAACGAGGAAGGGAAGATATTAGCGAGGAATACCTGAAAGGACGGAGAGAGATGAGGTACGCAGTTAGCAGGGGACAGAGAGCAGGTCTGGGTAGAAAGGTTGCCGAGGCTTGGGCAGAGGAACCTGAGAACAAAGGTGAGAGGGAGGTTCTGCAGGTGAAGGGATTCAAGAAGCCAAAACGGTAAAAGGAAAAGGAAGTCCAAAGCGACGGAAGACGTACTTCAGGGGTAGAAAAGATCGTAGGAGAGAAAGGATGGGAGAGAAAAGTTTCCTTTAAACTCTCACTCTTCCCCCAAAGGATCAAGTCAAACGCTTGTCCTTGGACCCAGCTGAGATGTGCAAAGATCCTCAATAGACAAATATCGTCTTAAACCTACTCCGTTCTATTGTGAAATTCATCAAGGTGTATTTATCAACTATAGTTTAAGCCTGTTGTTCCATAACCCTCCCCCGCAAAGGCTGGGTGTTCTACGTGGGAGTAACAGAGTCCCCCAAAGTTCTAGTAGCAAGTCAAAAGAAAGCCGGATTTGGGCCCTAAGAAATAAGGTGAATTGGTGGAGGCAGGTAGGCCCCGCCCCTTTCGCCTACACCTAGGGTAAAGTGTTAAAGGGCTGAGCTTAGACGTCCACAGGTCCTACTCGGCCTGGGGGGGGGGGTGGCGGTGGACGAGGCTGACCCGACGAGTACGCGCTAGCTCTGCTAGCTGACTTGAACCAGGTGCGCCGCTCCGGCCTAGCCCCGCCCTCCTCGCGCCGGGGGCGGGTCTCCTGGGCGGAGACTCGAAGCCCCGCCCAGTGGATGGGCCTGGTAGCGCCGCTGAGGCCCCGCCTCCCTTTTTCCGTCCTCCGCTCCTACGGTTGGTGCTGTTAGCGCTTCCTTCCTTCCTTCCCGCTCGGCTCGCACGTTTCGCAACATGGGGCAGAGCCTCCTGTTCACCTGCACCGCCTGAGGATCCCGGAAGCGACCCCCGCGATGGAAGAAGACCAGGAACTGGAGAGGTAACGGCCGAGGCGGCGGGCGGGCGGGCAGAGGCAGCGGGCGGGCAGAGGGAGCGGGCCGGGCCTGCCCTGGAGCCGGCGCCCGTGGAGGCGGGCGGGAAGAGCGGGCCGGGCCCTGCCCCGGAGCCGGTGGCCGAGGAGGGCCCGCGGCCGGCCGAGGCCTCAGCCCCCGCGGCACGGCCTGGCTGGGAGGGCAGGGACCGAGAGAGAAACTGGTGCTAAGGCGGGAGAGGGGACTCCGATTCGGAAAGGGCGGAGCAGACAGGATGTGTTTGAATAGAGACGCTCAGAACACTAGATAGCATGAGAAGAGGCTAGTTGTTAGAAAGCCCGAAACTGCCCATCCCCAGTCAGAACAGCAAGAGTAAATGCGTTAACATATAAAGTCACGCCCCAGGCCACTGTCCCCAAGGGATGGTATTGGTGTATAGGCCTAAGCCCTGCACCCCCCCCCCCCCCCCAGGGCTGAGTTCTCTTTCTTTCTCCTGCTAGATTGACTCTTCTCAGACTTGACGTTCTAGTTTCCTTACCTCCTCCAAATGGAAGACATAGTTGGGCCTGCACGTTGATGATCTGTAGTCTCTAATCTTATAATAATGTTTATTTATGCTTTCCAACTCCCTTTTCATCCTCTAGCAGGCCCCCCTATTCTAATCCTAGCCTTTCTTGTGATTCTGTCAAAATATTTTAGCAAACATTTAAGTTTGTGTTTTAAGGAGACTCGTCTGTGGCCGTGTAGATGGTCAGATGGAGTAGAGAGAAATTGGAGGAAATAATTTTGGTATTTATTTATTTTTATTTTTTAATTGAATTTATTGGGGTGACACTGGTTAACAGAATTATAGGTTTCAGGTGCCCTATTCTATAGAATATGTGGAGGTAGGAAAATGAGCTAATGCTAATAGTTCTATGTAGTTGGAGTGTGTTAATAATATTAATGTGTTATAGTAAATGAAAAAGAAGTAAATACAAAACCATATTCGGTATAATCTCATTTTTATAAAAAATGTGTGTAGAAAATTGTCTGGATTGAAGACCTCAATGGCTGAAGGCGAGAGGAAGACAGCCCTGGAAATGGTCCAGGCAGCTGGAACTGATAGACACTGTGTGACATTTGTTTTGCATGAGGAGGACCATACCCTAGGAAATTCTCTTCGTTACATGATCATGAAGAACCCGGAAGTGGAATTTTGTGGTTACACTACAACGCATCCTTCAGAGAGTAAAATTAATTTACGTATTCAGACTCGAGGTGCTCTTCCAGCTGTTGAGCCATTTCAGAGAGGCCTGAGTGAGCTCATGAATGTCTGCCAACATGTGCTTGACAAGTTTGAGGCCAGCATAAAGGAATATAAGGACCAAAAAGCAAGAAGTGAATCCACATTCTAGTTTCTTGTGCACTCTACAGGGAGGAACATCTTCTAGGATATTCTCTTCGTGACCTTGCAAAACCCAGTAGAAGTTTGTAATTACAACGCGATCCGTCCTTCAGAAAGCTATTAACCCATCACAACTGTTGGAATCCCTACAAGAACCTTTGTATTCTTCTAATAAATTCCCTCTTTAAACTAATTTGAATGGTTTCTGTTCCTTGGTTCTCAAGGTTGACTGTTCAAGAGATTTTAGGAGTTTTTCTTTTTTTTAATTGAGCCAACATTGAACATGAGGAAGTTATGAGAAAAGCAGAGGCCTGGACAAGGACTTTTGTCAAGGGAGTTGAAAGAAATAATACATTATGACTGTGGTTGAGGAGAGGGAGATATGCAATAGAGCATGACCCCAGATTGGTTGGTGTTTTTAAGAAAGAAAAAAAGAAAAGTGGGAGTGGTGGGAGAGGACTTGGCTTCTTGCTACATGGTTTTTTGTAATTCATGAGAAAATTCATCTTTTTCTTTGATTGGTAGATTGGGCAAGGGTGGGAATTTTTGAAAGAATTGTGAGAATTCCGGTTTCACATGAAAATGTTAGGTATTATCAGGCTATATCTTTGTAGTATTTATAGGCTAGACACCAATTTACTGCTTTAATTTCAGGACACTAATAAAATATTTAGTCAGAAATGACCTAAGGTAGGCCAAGAGAGTTTTAATTATATTAGAAAAAGAGATGACTAGGATGACCAGATAACCTTTTCAGTCCTTAAGTAGGTATCTAAGTACAGCCCTGGGTTACATAAAAGAAGCAGTATTAAAAAGATAGTAAGGACAGGGTAAAAGAAAACTCCATGTGAGAAAATGATTTTTTCTTTTTTGAAAACTTAAGATGTTAGTGAATCACATCTAAGCTGCCCCATTTACCTTTTCAACCTTGTCTCTCCTAGCCATCCTACTCCAACTTGACTCCTAATATACCCTAAATATCTGTCAACCTTTGAATCTAAGTACCTCACACCCCAGTGCTCTATGTTTTGAGGTCTTTGTTTATGTTATTTCCTCTTCTTGGAGGACTCATGCCATGCTGGAGTGTAGATGAGAACTTCTATTTTAGACTCCCCATCCCAGTTTGAGTACTTGCCTGTGCTTTCCATTATACTCTTTAGTGGTTTTGGATTTATTGTGTGATTGTTGGTGCTTAACTACCATTATACTAAGTAGCAGTACAATGCCTGATAGGCAGTGGACCATCAGTAAATATTGGATGAATCCGTGTAGCTAGTTGTGTTGTATAGCCTTTTATTAATATCAGAGCTCTTCTTCTGGCCTGCTATGGAGCCTGCATTTCCAACATGCAGTCAACTTCTTTAGATAAATATAATCGTGTATTTATTGAACACCTGGCATATTCCAGGCCCTGGGATAGATACGCTAGTGGATGAAACACAGGTCTTGTTCTCATGGAACATACATTATAAAAGGAGTAAAAAACTTTTTAAGTATTTGTGAGAGAATATATATATGCATGTATATATATATATGTGTATATATATGTGTATTTATATTAAAACATAAGAGGAGAATCTACTTCAGGTATGGAAGTCAGGGAAGATCTTTCAGAGGCTACAGAAGAGAAGAAAGCATCTGCAAAAAGGACAGAAAGCATTCTTAAGGAATAAAATGTGCAAAGGTCTGAAGCAGAAAACTGGTGGTTTGGGGAATTAAGTGCACTGAAAGAAGATTGATATATCTGTAGCATGGTAAGCAAGGGGGAGAAGGGCCTATCCCAGGGGTCCCCAAACTTTTTACACGGGGCCAGTTCACTGTCCCTCAGACCGTTGGAGGGCTGCCACACACAGTGCTCCTCTCACTGACCAATGAAAGAGGTGCCCCTTCCGGAAGTGCAGTGGAGGGACCAGATAAATGGCCTCAGGGGGCCACATGTGGCCCACAGGCCATAGTTTGGGGACACCTGGAGGGATTCAATGGGAAGAAGAGCTAGGGTGGCAAGGAGTTGGGTTTTAAGTACAATGGAACTGACATCTGAATACTTTGATTATAGTGTGGGGAAATTTTGTGTAGAGAGGTCAGAGTAGAAGCAGAAGCTAATGGTTGGTGTGGTCTAGATTGACAGTAAAGTAGTGATGGAGAAAAAATGGTGGATTTGACATACTTTTGAACCAAATTTTACAGAATTGGTAGGCCTCAGGAATTGGACGTGGAAAGTCAGGAAACAAAATGACTTCTCTCTAGGTTTTGGGCCAAATTACTGAAATGGGAAGCTTAAGAGGGGAAATAGATTGGGAATTGTAGAAGGTGACTAAATTTAGAAGTTTCATTCTGAACATAGTAGATAGTAGGTAGGTGAGTTGGAAGTCATTAAGAGATCTAATGAAACTAGGGATTAACTTAATGAGTTCTTGCCATTGAGGTGGTATGTCCATAAAGCTTGACTGAGCCCTGGGTATGCTTAGTGTTTAAAGTTTGGGTTAAAAAAGAGCAACCAGTGAGTTAGTAGGAAGGTCTATAGAAAGAGTTTTGGAAGCAAAGGCTCTTGGGGAGAATGATGTTGAATGAGTCGAACATGGGGATGGAAAAGTGCTGATTGGATTTAACAGGGAGGTTGTTGGGCAGTGGGCAGCATTAGTATAATGCCTCAGAAGGCTAGACATTAACACTGTGCAGAAGAATGACTTCGTTTGGGTCTTCCAGTGAAGAAAATATACTGCAGGACATTAGCTGAATATAAGTGGCAGCAGGGATGAGGAAAGATCAAAGTCATGAGACATGGATAGAGTATTTTCCTATGGTGACAGAAATTCTGGAAAACCAAAATCGATGTAAGGAAATTAGCCCTTGAAGCTGTAAGGAAGTCCTACAGGGATAAATGGGAAAGGATCAAATACTTAGTTGCCTTTTCTAAAATTTTGCTTGTGAGTAGTCCTATGGGGATGATAAATAAGATTATTTGCATGGACTTTTAATACCTCTGAACCAAGATCTGTCAGCAGATGAAAGCAAAGTTTAATTAGTACACAAAGAGGTATGGAATGATGACAGAAAACTGAAGTGATTAATAACAGTATATGTGGTGACCACTTGTTGCATCTCATGGCTTTATTGCTCCTAAAAGGAGATACAGTCACTGATCATGTTGCATGCTGTGTTGAATCTGTTTAGGATTGTCATAAACTCACAGGTTCATACAGAACACTTGAAGGCAGATGAGTGAAAAGAAAAAACAGTAGGGCAGGTGAGATAATCAGGAATCAACTATATGTGGGAGGAATCTTGGCATAAAGTTGGCAAGAGCCTGAGGGAAGGCTGAGTTAGACCAAGAAAGGATGAGGGAGATATGAATAATATTTGTATAAATTGAAAATAACTTGATCAGTATCTCTGATTTGCTCTCTTAATAGCATTTCACTCTAAATGAATATTAATGGTTTAAGATCTGAAATTCTGCTTAGCTATAGAGTACTATGCCTTTTAAGAAACCAGTTATTAAATAAAATGATTATATATCAAAGGCTTTTAATACATAATAATTTGCTTACCTAACACTTTCCATTTTCAAAGCACTTTATAATCTATAAATTGCATATAGTTGTAACATCTAAATGCTCTAGTTAGTTGGTATAACACAGGTGCCTACAAAATCTCTAGCGATACGGCCCTGGCCGGTTGGCTCAGTGGTAGAGCATCGGCCTGGTGTGCAGAAGTCCCGGGTTCGATTTCCAGCCAGGGCATCTGCTTTTCCACCCCTCCCCCTCTCCTTCCTCTCTGCCTCTCTTTTCCCCTCCCGCAGCCGAGGCTCCACTGGAGCAAAGATGGCCCAGGCGCTGGGAATGGCTCCCCAGCCTCTGTCCCAGACGCTAGAGTGGCTCTGGTCGCAACAGAGCGACGCCCCGGAGGGGCAGAGCATCGCCCCCTGGTGGGCAGAGCGTTGCCCCCTGGTGGGCGTGCCGGGTGGATCCCGGTTGGGCGCATGCAGGAGTCTGTCTGACTGTCTCTCCCCGTTTCCGGCTTCAGAAAAATACAGGAAAAAAAAAATCTAGCGATAAAAAGGTATCTATATAACAAGTACATATAGTACACTTCAACCCAAACTATGTCTTGCATATCAGGAAATATGAAAGTTTATCAAGTTTTATGGCCCACCTTTCCACTTCCTTCTGATTTTCTTTTTTTTTATATATAAATTTTTATTAATTTCAATAGGGTGACATCAATAAATCAGGGTACATATGTTCAAAGAAAACATATCCAGGTTATCTTGTCATTCAATTATGTTGCATACCCATCACCCAAAGTCAGATTGTCCTCCGTCACCTTCTATCTAGTTTTCTTTGTGTCCCTCCCCTCCCCCTTCCCCTCTCCTCCCCCCCTAACCACCACACTCTTGTCCATGTCTCTTAGTTTTGTTTTTATGTCCCACCTATGTATGGAATCATGCAGTTCTTGATTTTTTTCTGATTTACTTATTTCACTCGTATAATGTTATCAAGATCCCACCATTTTGTTGTAAATGATCCGATGAAACCATCGTTTCTTATGGCTGAGTAGTATTCCATAGTGTATATGTGCCACATCTTTATCCAGTCATCTATTGAAGGGCTTTTTGGTTGTTTCCATGTCTTGGCCACTGTGAACAATGCTGCAATGAACATGGGGCTACATGTGTCTTTACATATCAATGTTTCTGAGTTTTTGGGGTATATACCCAGTAGAGGGATTGCTGGGTCATAAGGTAATTTTATTTTCAGTTTTTTGAGGAACCACCATACTTTCTTCCATAATGGTTGTACTACTTTACATTCCCACCAACAGTGAATGAGGGTTCCTTTTTCTCCACAGCCTCTTCAACATTTGCTATTTATTACCTGTCTTGTTGATAATAGCTAATCTAATAGGTGTGAGGTGGTATCTCATCATAGTTTTGATTTGCATTTCTCTAATAACTAATGAAGATGAGCATCTTTTCATATATCTGTTGGCCATTTGTATTTCTTCCTGGGAGAAGTGTCTGTTCATGTCCACTTCCCATTTTCTTCTTGGGTTGTTTGTTTGTTGTTGAGTTTTATGAGTTCTTTGTATATTTTGGATATTAGGCCCTTATCTGAGCTGTCTGAAAATAATCATTTCCCATATAGTTGGCTGTCTGTTTATTTTGTTGTCAGTTTCTCTTGCTGAGCAAAAACTTCTTAGTCTGATGTAGTCCCATAGTGGCTAGTCTCCAGATCATTACACAAAAGTCATCATTTTTGGTTAGCATAATTTTAGAGTCAAAGACAAATCTTTGTAATATTCCTCTATCTGAGCTTTTAAGAAGTTTATCCAAATCCACTCGTCTGCTTTCAAATACTTACGAAGATCTCAAATTTAGCCATTTTGAGCTCGTTTTTTTTTGTTTTGTTTTTTTTTAGTTTATATTTATTGATTAAAGAGAAAGAGTGAGGCAGGAATATTGATCTGTTCCTGTACGTGCCCTGACTGGAATCAAACCGGCAACCTCTGCACTCCAGGACAACATTCTAATCAATTGAGCTATCTGGCCAGGGCTTGAGCTCAAGATTTTAATCTTGGTTTTTCTTTTGCTATTTGAAACTTTATAAACTGTTCTACTACCATTAATGTATGGTCTGTATTATTTTTCCCCATATTGAAATTTCTTCCAAACCTACATTATTGGATGTCTGTACAACAAATATGTACATAATAGTAGCACAGACCTGAGAAATGGTGGCGATGGGAGAATATAATATCAGTCTGTCCTAAAAATCCTCATCTGGTTTGAGAGAGAGAAGACTGTGGTACACATGAAAAAGAAAACAAATTGCGATTAAGTACCCTAATTTTCAGTGTAGAGTATTCTGTACTGAACACAGAAGGGAATCAGTGAGAGATACTATTGAAGCAGTGATTGTTTCACAAGCACCCTTCTGCCAGCCACTGTGGTAGGCACCGGAGATAGCAAACAAGACAGGCATAGTCTCATAGTATATTGAAGTTTGCAGACTTGTTAAATAGTGTTCTAGGGTAAATGGTTTACTCTTTCCTAGTGTAAAGGAGCATTAAAAAGATTCTTGAGCTAGACTAGAGCATAACATGAAGGTTTTGTTTTTTTCACCCTGTGCTTGTGCAGAATGGATGAATGGAAGGAAATATTGGGAGATGGCAGTGAGTTGGGCATTTGTAATTGTCCAGGTATAAATATCGTAAGGAGGCAAGAGTTGTAGGAATGGAGGGGAAAAAAAAGAATTAAAATAATGTGAAGATGGATTCTGTATAGGAGGAAAGGTTACTGAAGGGTTGAAAATTGCTCCATACCATGTCTTTGACTGCTTTGTTTTTCCACCACCTTCTCATGACCAAAACCAGAATGGGGGATTTATCATCTCCTCCCCAACCTGTCCTTGCTAATGGGAACCACTGGGTGCGACCACCTTACCTCCTCCATCACGTATGTTAAACAAGGACTTGAATCCAGAGCTACAAAGGTGGAAATTGGAGATGTGGAGTCCGTCAGGGCTGTAAGCTGACTGGCTCTTACTGTTGCTCTCCTCAAAGAGAACATTTTATTCATTCATTTTTTCCATTAACGTTATTTGAGCACATACTGTATGCAGGCACATTTAGGGATACAGCAAGGAACAAGTAGTTTATTTTCTAATGGCAGAGGTAGAAGAGAAATGTATGAGTATGTAATGTAACTCAAGGTAGCGATATAATTGGGAAGTAAAAGAATGATGGGGTGAGAAGGTACTGAGAGACTGAGTAGTTAAGGAAGGCCTTTCTGAAGTTACCTTTTTAATTTTTAATTTATTTTTTTGTATTTTTCTGAAGCTGGAAACGGGGAGGCAGTCAGACAGACTCCCGCATGCGCCAGACCGGGATCCACCTGGCACGCCCACCAGGGGGCGACGCTCTGCCCACCAGGGGGCGACACTCTGCCCCTCCAGGGCGTCGCTCTGTCACGACCAGAGCCACTCTAGCGCCTGGGGCAGAAGCCAAGGAGCCATCCCCAGCGCCCGGGCCATCTTTGCTCCAATGGAGCCTCACTGCGGGAGGGGAAGAGAGAGACAGAGGAAGGAGAGGGGGAGGGGTGGAGAAGCAGATGGGCGCTTCTCCTGTGTGCCTTGGCCGGGAATCGAACCCGGGACTCCTGCACACCAGGCCTACGCTCTACCACTGAGCCAACCAGCCAGGGCCCATTGTAGGAGTTTTGAATTGGCTTATATGTGTATGTATTCCAGGAGTTGACTTGATCTTAATGGGGCTGCTTTATTTAGGTATTTTTGAGAAAGTTCTATCTTAGAAGCAAAGTTGATGTGTTTGGGATCCTTTTCAGGCTAAATAACTGAGGCAGTATAGTGTAGGAGCTAAGGGGATGCACTATTAAAAACTTCCTGCTTGGGCCTGATCAGGTGGTGGTGCACTGGATAGAGTGTTGGACTGGGAAGCAGAGGACCCAGGTTCGAAACCCCGAGGAGTAAAGATTGAGTGAGGGCTCACCTGATTTGAGCACAGCTCACCAGCTTGAGCACAAGGTCGCTGGTTGGAGCAAGGAGTCACTGGCTCTGCTGTGCCCCCCCCGCCCTGAAGGCACAGATGAGAAAGCAATCAATGAACAAGTAAGGTGCCGCAGGGAAGAACCGATGCTTCTCATCTCTCTCCCTTCCTGTCTGTCTGTCTGTCCGTCCCTTTCTGTCCCTCTCTCTGTTCTATCTCTCTCACAAAACAAACAATAAAACAAAAGCATCCTGCTTGGGTCGTGGCTCTAGACCTGTTAGCTATATGTCCTTGGGCAAGCTGTTTGACCTCCTTGTTCCTCAGTTTCTTCATCAATAATATTGGAATAATAATAATAATACCCTATAGGGGTGCTATAACTATTACTTTAGATAATATATTGAAAGTGCTTAGGATATTATCTGTTACATATAGTGTGCTCTTAATCAGTATTAGCTATTGTTGTATCATTAATTGTGCCGAACAAGTTGTTTTTGTTCATTTCTTATAGGTGAAAACTTGAAAACAAAAAAACCTTAGTAACTAACCTCTGTTATTTGTTGTCTCCAGTAAGAAATGTTATCAGTATGTCAAGGCCATTGCTTTTAAGAAATATAGTTTAAAATAACATTCCTGTTAATAAGCTATAGATAAAAATCAAAGATAAATGGATGGTGTTTCTTCCCTTCTCAAAAAGAAATTAAGGTTCTGTTGGAACATTTATAATTATTCCCAAGCTTCAAGACAAAGGTTAAGCAAGAAGGAAAAGGAAGTTCTATGGCAGATGAATACTTGGTTTGATGCCAAAATATCTGAATTTGATAGGAAGCCAAGGTTCAAGCTAGGTCAGCTAAACATAAAATTGCTTAAAGTGAAATATATTGCTGTTTTCTAATATATTGCTGTTATCTAATCATGCTAATCCTCAATAAATTTCATATTTGTTATGCAAGGCACTTAATATATGTCAAAAAGAAAAGCTGCCTCTTTGCTTTTCTAAGTATACCATGTTGACCTGGGTCAAAACTCAGAAACACTGTACATACTGCCTAAATCCAGTACTATAAAAGGCCTCCAAGAGAAAAACTGCCAGGAACATCTAATCAGACCAGAGACTGAACCAATTGGCTTAAACAGTTTGGGTTTTGTTTATGTTTTTGACTGTTTTCTTTTTCAAAGGTGAAAGAGGCCTTCTTTCTAATGGCCTCTTTTCAAGACAGTACTGTGTAGAGGTGAACAGTAAGGACTCTTTAAGAGTCAGAGGGCCCATCTCTGACACTTCTAACTTTTGAATGTGAGAGAGTGACTTAACTTTTATGAGCCTCAGTTTCCTTATCTGTAAAATTGGGCAAATATTAATACCTACTTTAAAGGGTTATTGTGAATACTAAGTAAAATAAAGCACTTAACACAATGCCTAGTACTGTTCATTTAAATGTGCCAATATTATCTATCACTATAAATGTTATATTGATTATTGTTTAAGCCAGTTAGTGGTGGTTGGAATAGAAGCCTCCATAGTAGTTGTTATGCTTCATTATCCATGGTAGTCTTCAAGACCAGCTTGTTCCAACTGTTTTCTGTTTTAGAGCTGTGCCCTTTTACCTACATCTTCACATGGCCTGTCTCTTTCCAAGGTCATTTACTCAGACACTATCCTTTGACCACTGTGTTGGTTGAAAAAGCATTTCAGTTTCTGTGCAGCAGGAATCTGGTTGGAGCTTCACTGGATGATTGTGACTCAGCATCTCACAAGGCTGTAGTCAAGGTGTCATCTGGGCTGCAAGACTTGAGTGGGGAACATTTCACTTCCAAGCTCATTCACGTGGAACTGCCTCATGCCGTGACATCTGGCTTCCCCCACATCAGGTGATCCAGGAAAGAGAGCTAAAGATTGAAGCCACAGTCTCTTTATGTCCTAGTCTCAGAAGGACATCCCATTACTTTTGCCATTTTCTGTTTTTTAGAAATGAATCAGGTCCAGCCCACACGGCGGGTAGATTTTACAGAGGTGTGAATACCAGGAGGAAGGGATCCTTAGGACCATCTTGGAGGCTACCCACAGAATTGCCTTCTCTAAAATAGCATGTGCATCTCCATACAAACCTCCCCCCTTTTCTATCCCTGATCTGATCTTGCTTTACTCCTTTATGGTATGCATTCTATGTCTGTTGTCTGGCTCCATGTAAATATAGGCTCTCTAATGGCAAGAGGTTTGTCCTTGTTTGCCTATATATCCTTAGCACTTAAAACTGCCAGGTGCAGAGCAGGTTTTATTACTATTTGTTCAGTGAATGAATGAATGCATGAATGATTGAATGTCAGTGTTGATGTAACTGCCACAACAGGAAGGACAGACTGCAGAAAAGGACTGATTTCTGATGAAATTAGTTTGTACACTCACCAGATGCAATTTACATAATCAGCCACCACAGTAACAAGCTTTGAGAGGAAAAAAAAAATCTTGAGTGAGGCAAAGAAGCAGGCCTCTCCCGTGGCTTCCCTGGGAGGAAGAGCTGAGGTGGTAAGCATCGCAGAACCTCAGTAAAGGTGTTATTCTTTAGACTATTTCATTTAAGTCTTCTCTTGATCCCCAAGAGCCTTTGATACAGCCATCCCTGCCACCTTTATCCATTTGTTACCTTTGCTCCTATTACTCTAATATAAAAGAAAGCTTATCTCCCACTTGAAGTTGAAAAGAGGACTTTTTTGTTTTGCAGCAGCAGCAGCAATATGAAATAATGATACTGATTATCCTTGAGACCAGGTCCCCACAGAATTCCATGGGACAAAGTTTGTAGGGTTATTATTTTGGATACCATGAGGTGAATTGCAAAGGATTTGGCTCTTAAGATTTGCTGTTTTGTAATGCCAAATAATAGATTCATTTCCTGACCAGCTGTCTGATCAATTAATGCTATTTATTACAAGTAGCATTGCTTTGGAAAAATATAGAAGGCAGGGCAGGACAAAGGTAGGTTTACAGTTCATATGGAAAATAATACAGTAATGAATAAAAATACAAGAATAAACTGTTTCAAGCACTCACAACCGTAAACCTACTTTTTTCCCTGCATATGTATTGCTTTTTTCAGCAGCTGTTTTGTAGTCTTGCCTGTGTCCCAGGAACTGGGCATGCAAAGATGAATCTCATTTGATTCCTGCCATCATAGTTTGCAATCAGGTTGGCCCTAAGAGCTGTGAATACAGATGTCATTTTTCTAGCTCTTCCACCTCATTTAAAATTGTAGCCCCTCTCCCAACACCTTCATCATGTGTGTCTACAGCCCCTGGAACAATGCCTGACCCATAGTAGATGCTCAGAAAATACTTTTCAATGAATGAATCTTTTTTTTTTCTTTTCTTTTTTTTTTTTTAGTATCCTGAGCTGAATTTGAATTTGAAAGTCTAAAATAACTATTTGATAAGCTTTGGAGTAGAAAACCACAATTTGTGGTTGTATGCTTTAGCTCCATAATCTGTCACATATAAATTACAACAGGCTGAGACTGTCAGGGAGGAGACAGACTTAGGTGTTCATTTAGGCTCAAGGAAGTCATGACCAGAGCTAGCAGAGTGCCAACGGAGTATCCTACATGGTGGGAGCCTAACAGACCATACAGTTGTATCTGTTAGGTGTTCCGTGAGTTCAGAGATGTCACCTGAGCTAAGAACAGTTGGGCATGTTATATGTACACATAGAAGCAGGACTTTGGATCTGGAAAGCCAGATTTGGCTGTAAGTGAATAAACCTCACGTTAGTGAGAACCACCTCTCCCCAAGGCAGCCACAGTTGGTTTTGTGGGCAACTGCTCTACTTTTTTTTTTTTTTTTTTTACAGAGACAGAGAGTGAGTCAGAGAGAGGGATAGACAGGGACAGACAGACAGGAACGGAGAGAGATGAGAAGCATTAATCATTAGTTTTTCATTGCACGTTGCAACACCTTAGTTGTTCATCGATTGCTTTCTCATATGTGCCTTGACCATGGGCGGGCCTTCAGCAGACCGAGTAGCCCCTTGCTGGAGCCAGCAACCTTGGGTTCAAGCTGGTGGGCTTTTTGCTCAAACCAGATGAGCCCGCGCTCAAGCTGGAGACCTCGGAGTCTCAAACCTGGGTCCTCTGCATCCCAGTCTGACACTTTATCCACTGTGCCACCACCTGGTCAGGCGAACTGCTCTATTTTATACCTCCTATATGGTTTCAGATTTGGGGGATTCACAGGTCAGTAATATTTCAAAAATTAAAATCTCTAATAGGGTGAACTGATGTATGCTTGCTTAGGTTTTCTTTTGCCTTTGAAAATGGACTTTCCCTAGCTTTGGTAGAAAATTGTTAGAGCCTGACCAGTGGTGGCACAGTGAATAAAGCATCGACCTGGAATACTGAGATCCCTGATTCGAAATCCTGAGTTGCTGGCTTGAGCACAGGTTTACCAGCTTGAGTGCAGGGTTGCTGGCTTGAGCAAGGGGTCACTGGCTCAGCTTGAACCCCACCCCCCTATGAAGGCATGTATGAGAAGCCATCAATGAACACTGAAGTGAAGCAACTATGAGTTGATACTTCTCATCTTTCTTCCTTCCTGTGTGTGTCTTTCTCTTTCTAAAATCAACAAAAATTTAAAAAAAATTTTTAGAAGAAAGAAAATTGTCAGAAATCTCAGTCTTTATGTGGCCTGATAGAAGAAGGCCTCCAGTATGTTTTCCACCAGCACCAACACCACCACCACTACTATCATGCAGTCTGACACTGTTTGCCTGGAGATAGCACAGATCTCACAGGCTATAGGCTCAGTCCCACAGGATCACTCCCCAGTCCCTAACTCTTGAGAAGCTAATTTCAAGTTCAGGTTATTACCTGTGCTTCTGACAAACTGGCTATAAATCGGAGGTTCCCATGACCTCCTCTTCAGTTCAATTAAAGGATACAGATGAACAGCCAGATGAAGTGGTACATTAGGCAAGGTAGTGTAGGACAGGGAGTAGAGTTTTGTGCCCTCTTTAACTGAATTTCCCTGTGTTCACCTGTGGAAGCTTTTTGAACCCATCCTTTGGGGTGTTTAAGGAGACTTCATCCATTGCAGGGATGTGATTGACTAAGTCATTGACCATTTATGACTAAGCCCATCCCTGCAGGAAAGTTTCAACCCTCCAATCACCTGGTGGGTTCTTCTGGCAAATAGTTTCCATAGTTAGGTTGCCTGTGGGCTTCTATTAACATAACAAAAGGCACCTTTATTGCTCTAATCAATTTCTTCCAGTTTTTCTTTGATCCTCCTGAACATTTAATCTACAACTCTTAATTTCTCACTGCTGTTTGGTAAATTATATGGGATGTCAGGATGAATTTTAGTTTTTTATAAAAAACCTTTATTGAGGTATGATTGATATCAGAATGAATTTTAATTGGAACTCAGATTTCAAGGTAAGGATTATACATTGTTGTGATTCTTCACCTAAAGTTATTTCAGACCCTAGTTTGGTAGCTTACTCTGTCCTGAATACTTAAACATAAATCTTGGTGCTTGAAATACTTCATGGGGGTTTTATTCAAAAGTGATTATTAATATAAAATTGGGAATATAAGCATCAGTTATCATCTCATTCCCTGAAGTTGAATAAAGAGTACAATCATAGTGTTCTTTGTCAAAATGAATTAGTTGGATTATGTTCTGCATCCGATTTTGTAATTTAAGCTTTCCCAACTTGGTTCTAGAGGTTTTGTCCTGTTTTTTGTTTGTTTACATGGTGTTGGTCAAATAAGTTTGTAAATATGATATATAGGTTTGCTCGCTTACAGTTTGCATTGGGTGTGGGGGACAGGCTGTAAGCAGGCCCGGTCCTTATAGCCCTAGGCTTAGTGTTTTTTGTTTTGTTTTTTCTTCTGAAGCTGGAAACGGGGAGAGACAGTCAGACAGACTCCGGCATGTGCCCGACTGGGATCCACCCAGCATGCCCACCAGGGGTGATGCTCTGCCCACCAGGGGGCAATGCTCTGCCCCTCCGGGGCATCGCTCTGCCGCCAGAGCCACTCTAGCGCCTGGGGCAGAGGCCAAGGAGCCATCCCCAGCGCCCGGGCCATCTTTGCTCCAATGGAGCCTTGGCTGCGGGAAGGGAAGAGAGAGACAGAGAGGAAGGAGGGGTGGGGGTGGAGAAGCAAATGGGTGCTTCTCCTATGTGCCCTGGCCGGGAATCGAACCCGGGTCCCCCACACGCCAGGTCAACGCTCTACCGCTGAGCCAATCGGCCAGGGCCCCTAGGCTTAGTTTTAAGACTAAGCTTTTCCCCACACCCTTCTCTGATTGCATGATGTGGGGTGGTACACTCTCATGAGGAATCCCATTATGCCTCAGACAAGTGACTTTGTATTAGAGACTTCCTTGTTTGTATATTGGATTAAAGGTTTTGATTTCTACACTATAAAGTGGGGCAGACCGGAGCTTGCTCTCTTGGTTCCTGAGATTAGCATTAGAGGAGAGAGCAGAGAAAGGCCACGTGGAGGAGAGGAGAAGCAGCCAAGATGGCGGAGTGCTGAAGAAGAAGCCAGTTTGTGCAGAGAGAAGGCGATAGGGAACAGAAGTGAATATGGCTGGTGAGGTAGAAACCTTTGATTCTAGGAAACTCGGATGAGTCAGTGGCTTTGGGAGCCCTGAATGGAAAGGGAAGTGTTTTCCCACTGTGTGTATTTCTTGCCTGCTGGGTACAAGCTAGGATAAAGATGATGGCCCACCAGTTCTTGGCTTCGTTGTTTCATTGCCATCTGTCCGAATCCAGTGCGAACCTGCACAGGCCAGGCGGCTGTGTTGGTGGCCGTAGATACTGGCCATACACATAGCAAAGATTGCACTCTGTCCCTAAGTAGATGGGAAAAATTGGAGATTCTAGGGCCTTATGATTAGAAACTCTTCTGCCAAAAATGTCTGTCGTTAGAAGTGTCAGCCTACAGGTGTGTCACTGCCTGCTGCCCAGACTTGTAGCAAACAAGCCAAGAGTTCCCTATTTTCCTGTTCTAGTAAGTTGGTCCCCATCTGAGAGTGTGGTGCTTCAGAACAAGCTAGGACATGAGGAAGACAACTGGGCTTATTCTTAGCCCAAAGCAGACAGCTTAACAGACACGTAGCCATGACTGTAAAGTAAGAAGACTGATTTACCCAGCCAAGTGGAAAACAAACAGTTAAATCCTGCTTCAATGTAGTTAGTGTCTTTTCCATTTATAGAAAAGGAAACTGAGGTTTGCAGAAGTTAAGTAACCAGCTTAAGGTTATACAGCTTATAAGAAGATACAGGCACACAGGAGAAGCACCCATTTGCTTCTCCCCCCCTCCCCCCCTCCTTCCTCTCTGTCTCTCTCTTCCCCTCCCGCAGCGAGGCTCCATTGGAGCAAAGATGGCCCGGGCGCTGGGGATGGCTCCTTGGCCTCTGCCTCAGGCGCTAGAGGGGCTCTGGTCACAACAGAGCGACCCCCCGGAGGGGCAGAGCATCGCCCCCTGGTGGGCAGAGCATCGCCCCTGGTGGGCGTGCCGGGTGGATCCCGGTCGGGCACATGCGGGAGTCTGTCTGACTGTCTCTCCCTGTTTCCAGCTTCAGGAAAAAAAAAAAAAAAAAGAAGATACAAACCCAAGAATACCTGACTCCTTAGGCTCAGCTTTTAATGTCCTCGATGTTGCTTATGTTACCTCCCTCAGGTACATATGAAGGTACTAAAGTTTGCCAGATATATGCTCTAAAGCAGGGGTCCCCAAACTTTTTACACAGGGGGCCAGTTCACTGTCCCTCAGACCGTTGGAGGGCTGGACTGTAAAAAAAACTATGAACAAATCCCCATGCACACTGCACATATCTTATTTTAAAGTAAAAAACAAAACGGGAACAAATACAATATTTAAAATAAAGAACAAGTAAATTTAAATCAACAAACTGACCAGTATTTCAATGGGAACTATGCTCCTCTCACTGACCACCAATGAAAGAGATGCCCCTTCCAGAAGTGCTACGAGGGCCGGATAAATGGCCTCAGGGGGCCGCATGTGGCCCGAGGGCCGTAGTTTGGGGACCCCTGCTCTAAAGAATTCAGTTTGAGAGACTGTAAGGCCAGTGGCCACCACCATGGCCATGCAGGTTCCCATTTGATTCAGGCAGATGGTAAAGGAACTGTGGAACCAGAAAGTGGTGGACCATTCTATTATATTTATTAAAGTCTCATAACAGTGTATGAGCAAACAGTTTGGGAAGACCGCTTCCCTCTTTCTCTCCAGACTCACCCAGACTCACAGGCCCCCACAAGTAAAACAGCACTCCTCAGCCAAACAGGCTGGCCAAAATCAGAGCTCCCAAACCCCTCAGCACTCTCCAGCAAAAGCAGCCGGGTGGAAATCTCAGGGCTTTCAAACCCTGGCTCCTGCTCTCTCAGCACCAACGGACCTGAGCAGTCTCTCTTTTTCTCTGGACTCTTCAAAACAGGAAACAAATAGCAAACAATCGCCCCGCCCCACGGGTAGTGGCAGGCAGTCCACATTTTGCAATCTGCCGCTATACACACACGTAGTAGTGCTGCTCCAATACAAGCAAACAAACCTAAAAGCACTTGTTACAAACTTATTTGCCCAACAGAGACCAAACAGTTGAACAGTAATTAATCCTGTTTATTTTTAAGTTCAGGTTGAAAAAAGTCAGTGAGAGAGTATCTGGTTAAGAACCCAGATATGGGTTTACTAATACTTGGTTTATAAAAATATCATTTTCCATATTAGTAAACTCTTGGCATTGTTTTTAGAAACATTAATTTTGACTTTTTATTCTACTGTATATTGTACCAAAGCTGCACTTGATCATCTTCAAAATGTATCTTCATGGATAGAATAAAACAAGGGCCAATGTTAGCTAAAAGGACTCTGGATGTGGAGTCAAAGGTTAGTTAGCATCAGGTGTACTGAGCTTACTGGTTGACCTTAGGCAAGTCAGCCTCCCTAAGCTTTAAGTTGGCTAACAAATAAAAGGGGACAGTAATTTCAAGAATTCTTATAAGGGTCAATGCTAAGAGAGAATTGTGAATTTAGGGATTTGCTATTTCAAATCAGTTGTAAAAGTATGGTCCCAAACATTTGTATTAATGCATACCCTTTTTGTAAGCATAAGAGTATGTAAGACCTTGGTTAATCAGCGTGATCTGCCTCTCAGAATTTCCCCTGCATTTGGGGACCCATTCCATCCATTCCATTTTAATACAGTCTCAGTTCTTCATTAGCATTGGCCCAGCCAGTCCAACTGCCACTGCAAGCATGGGTTGTGTGTCAGTGGTAAACGAGGTGGTTAATGTATGCAGCAACTTAAAGCCTAACAGTAATAAAGGGACAGAAGATTGTGCTTGTTTTTTTGATATGTTATGAAATGAATTGTGAAACATTTGCTCCAGAACATGCTTTCTTATTTCCCTTCTTGGTTATAGCATATCACAGGTAAGTAATTTATAAATCTGAATAGTAAAGTCTACTTCAGAGTTTGCTGGTTCTGGACTGTGTTACATCTGGTTTCTGGTACCCAGATCACCAGTTGTGTTACTCTCTGTGAGTTCTTTCTTTTGATGTGTTGTTTGTATGGTGCGATATACATTGAATGGTTGTATTAACCAATAATGAAATTTCCCATGCTTTGAGCTTTTCTCCTGTAGTGGTTAGTCCCACGTACTGGTTCCTTCCCTTCCATAACCTCTGCAGCCTTTCTAGTGGTCCCTACTGGTCTACTGAATTTAGAATCTGCAAGAATGTGCTTGCATTGCACCCGAGCTCTGAACTTCTCTGCCCACAACCAGGGAAGCATCTTTGGGATCTGTACAAGTAAATGAAAAACCTTATTTGTACAGTTTTGCAGTTTTGGCTGACTTGTCCAGTGACCCATGTAAGGTTAGTACTTTGAACTTTTGTAAATGTTTCCTCAAAAGGACAGTACTCCCAAAGTTTAGTTTTGTTTGTGTATTTAACTGTTTAATTCCATTAACTTTTACATTATAAAAATAGTTTCCTTTTTTTTTTCCTCAAAAAACTTGTATGTCATTAACTAAAATTTTTTTAATTGTAAAATCTGGTTGACATTGCTTTCTGCTACTTAAATTCATTGTTATTGAATTAGCACCTGAAAAACAACTTGAAACTTGACACTGGAATGTTTAGAGTAAAGAACTTACTGATTGGGTTCAATAAATTATTTCTTATAGCTGATTCTTTTACTTTTTATTTTTTTTGACAGAGACAGAGAATCAGAGAGAGGAACAGATACGGACAGACAGACAGACAGGAAGGGAGAGAGATGAGAAGCATCAATTCTTCATTGCAGCACCTTAGTTGTTCATCGATTGCTTTCTCATATGTACCTTGATGGGGGGCTGGGCTACAGCAGACCAAGTAACCCCTTTCTTAAGCCAGCGACCTTTGGCTTCAAGCCAGAGACAGTGGGGTCATGTCTATGATCCCACTCTCAAGCCAGCAACCCTGCGCTCAAGCTGTCTGAGCCCACGCTCAAGCCAGTGACCTCGGGTTTTCGAACCTGGGTCCTCCATGTCCCAGTTTGATGCTCTATCCACTGTGCCACCACCTGGTCAGACTATAGTTGATTCTTTTTTTTTTTTTTTTTTTTCTGAAGCTGGAAACGGGGAGAGACGGACAGACTCCCGCATGCTCCCGACCGGGATCCACTCGGCACGCCCACCAGGGGGCGACGCTCTGCCCACCAGGGGGCGATGCTCTGCCCCTCTGGGGCATCGCTCTGTTGTGACCAGAGCCACTCTAGCGCCTGGGGTAGAGGCCAAGGAGCCATCCCCAGCGCCCGGGCCATCTTTGCTTCAATGGAGCCTCAGCTGCAGGAGGGGAAGAGAGAGACAGAGAGGAAGGAGAGGGGGAGGGGTGGAGAAGCAGATGGGCGCTTCTCCTTTGTGCCCTGGCCAGGAATCGAACCCGGGACTTCTGCACGCCAGGCCGACGCTCTACCACTGAGCCAACCGACCAGGGCCGACTATAGTTGATTCTTATACTTAATTACTGATGTAGGAAATACTGTCTGGATGTAGATATACTATTTTACCAGAAACTCTACTTGCCAGTTTTGTAGAGGAAACTATCTCTCAAAGTACTCTTTAATATCTAGAGTGCGAAAGACAGAAAACACCTGGTGGTCTAGATGGGCCCAGGGCTGGCTCTCCATCTCTTGCTTCCTGAGGGCAGACTCTGCCTTGGCACCAAGAAGCCCCAGGCTAGTCATTGAAGCTGTGCTGGTCACTATGTAATTAATGCTCTCCCTTCTGCCCATCTCATTGCGTATTGCTGGACTCCTGAAAATTAGAAGTATCAATATGTTTTCTTCATGAGTTAAAAATGCTTAATTCAGTTAATGACAGGTAAATTACTTATCTTAAAATAGTACTTTAAAGAGACTAGTTTCCATTTGTGTTTTAAAATGAAAACTTTTGGGGGGGAGAGAGAGACTGGCAGGGAGATAGATGAGAAGCATCAATTCATCATTATGGCACTTTAGTTGTTCATTGAGTGCTTTTCACGTGTGCCTTGACCAGGGTAGGGTGCTCTAGCCGAGCCCATGACCCTGTGCTCAAGCTGGTGACCTCGGGGTTTTGAACCTGGGACCTGATCATCCCAGGTTGATGCTCTATCCACTGCGCCACCACCAGTCAAGCTAAAATGAAAACTTTTTAAAAAGTTTGAATTGATTAGGAAGTCCTACACATTCTGGAACTTTTTATCTTCATTTTTTTCATTTATTGACTCTATCCTCATTTTTTCATTGACTCTTCGTCTAAGTATGTTTTATAATCATTTGGTGAATTAGGCACAGATCTACAAGAAGTGGACAGCTTGTCTTTTAGCAGAGTTCTGTAGCCTTGACTCAACTGAAGAAATAGCTTTAGCAGGCTGACCAGACTTTTGCTGAATAGTAGGCCATTCTTGGGCCTGAGATCCGAGGACTCTAAAGCATTGTTTAGGGCAGTCTGCAGGGAATTGCAGATCATTTATATGAAATAAACCTCTTTAGGATTAAGAGAGTGATTTACATACCATGCTTTCCATGAGATGGTTTTTCTGGTATGTGGTGTGTTTATCAAAAGACAATGTGGCAAACTTCAACCCTCATTAAAGAAAGTTATAGATGCAAACTTTAGTATTGTAGTTTCCCTTTATATAATTATGGGTCTTTTTTTCCTTTTTGCATAGTTGTTTGGTGAGAGTTTGAATTTTATTTTATATTTCTGTCATATTTTCCAATCCTTTACTGAATTCAAGTAGCTGCCATGTTAGCTTTGCTCTAATATTGGTTCCCTTTCATACCCATCTTTTTAGACTTTTAAACCCCCTTTTTTTTGCAGTTTTCTTTTCATCAATTTTGTTCTTCAAAATATCTGTTCTTTTAAGGACATCACAAAATGCTTCCATTGAGTAAAAAGTTTAATAATTATTTTGACTATATTTTTGAGATTTCTCCCAATGAATATTTCGGTATATATTTATTTGTTATATTTATTAAATATACATATATTTAAATTTAGCAATTGACCTAGCAAACAGATATACTGTTCCTGGCATGGTGTGTGATTCATGGGCTTTTCTGTTCAGAGTTTACTATTTTAAAGTTAATTCTTTACCATGCTCATTTTACCTCTACAACGTTGTTTTAGTATAGTAAGAGATGCTTTTGTTCACAACATAAAATTTACCATGGCATCCATAATGAGGTCTAATAATATGAACTGAAATGAACCATTATATTTTCTGTGTGGCTCCTTATTCAAGATTTAAGCATAAATGTAAAAATACTTTGAACATGAGACTATTTCATTATGATGCCTTTCCTACCATGACATGTCTCGTGAACTGAGAAATAAGGTTTTCCTTTAAGAGCTAAAGTAGTAAGAATCAGCCCATATATTAACTACTAACTGAAGAGCTCATCTTTCTGTAGGAAGAGCCCACCTTCACAGGTCTCCTAGAAAAGGGTAGCTATGAACATTTGAGAATGTCAAAGTCTAGGTGAAGGGTCGATAGCGTTATCATCATTGTAGTCGAAGGGGTAACTAAGATCCTTGGCCCTCCCTGGGTTCACATCACAGCCCTATCACTTACTGGCTGTTGTTGCCTTGGTAAGTTCCTTAACTTTCCCATATTTTCTTCTTATCTCTTTATGAAATAATACATAGAGGATTTGTGAGAATAAGTGAAGAAACATGGTACATGCACTGTTGCCATTCTTATTTTTCATCATATCCCTAGTGGTGCATATTGATATTCAAAGGAGAATTTCCTTGAACCTGGGCAAAAAAGCCAGCCCGCATATATATAAAAACGAATGAATTTATCTGTCACTGGGGATCTGACACTCAGTGCAATTCATAACCCAGGAGACACCCTCCTTGTGTTCTGCAGTCTTGAATGAAAGGAAACTTGAATATGTAGGGATTGATGGGTTGTACCACTGTTACTTTGGAGTGCATACTGTTTTAGAGTACAAGAAGAATTTGAGTTGCAGTAGTGTTTAGAAAAGACACATTAACTTGTCAAAACCATCTTGGCATGAATGCAATAGATTGTAGCATAAGAAGATGCTATTTCCACCTGACCTGAGTTGGCGCACTGGATAAAATGTTGACCTGGAATGCTGAAGTCGCTGGTTCAAAACTCTGGGCTTACCTGGTCAAGGCACATATGGGAGTTGATGGTTCCTGTTCTTCCCCCTTCTCTCTCTCTCTTCTCTCTAAAATGAATAAATAAAGCCATTTTAAAATTAAAAAAAAAAGAAAATACTATTTTCTGGTAGTGCTGAGCTTCCATTTTCTTGTCTTGAGATTTCAGTTCATGGTTCTAGAGGTTCTCATGACTTAGTACAGTATTAGGAAGAGTTATATTTGAAGGCTAACATTTGCAATGTTAAGTCATATTACTCATCTGTGTGTATATGTGTAGGTTTATATAGAACCAACAAGAAGTTTGATACTGATTCATTAATCATCTTATTGTTTTGCAGGGAAATTCTAGATTTTCAATTTTTTATATTTTAGGTAATTTATATTTTGACAAATACATTCAAATTTTGTCTACATTAAATATAATTACATTTTCTTTTTTAATAGTTTAGTTTAATTATAATTTATAGAACATAATTTATTTTAAAAATCTTGGTTATAACATTATTGGTGATTAGCTGAAATCAAGAAAATACATTTTGTAGAATATATAATATATGAATTATGTGTCTTTTTTGACCATTTTTAATCTATTTTTTAATTTTTCCCCTCTGGCAGTTACCTCTTTCCAGTCTGAATTATGTGTTTTTATTTCTGTATTCATATCCAAATATTACCAACTAATTAATGAAATAATCAGTGTGTGCAATTAATTTTGTCATCTTTGATACTTTGCTGACTTTCAATCATTTAAAAAATCATAGCTTTACACATGTTTTTGCTGTATATTTGTCATGGTAGGAGTATATTTTATTTAATTCTTTTTAGTTTATTTTATAACTTTTTTTTTTTTTTTTTTTTTTACAGAGACAGAGAGAGAGTCAGAGAGAGGGATAGACAGACAGGAACAGAGAGAGATGAGAAGCATCGATCATCAGTTTTTTGTTGCAACACCTTAAGTTGTTCATTGATTGCCCTCTCATATGTGCCCTGACCGTGGGGCTACCCCAGACCTAGTAACCCCTTGCTCAAGCCAGCGACCTTGTGTCCCAACTGGTGAGCTTTGCTCAAACCAGATGAGCCTGTGCTCAAGCTGGCGACCTCGGGGTCTCGAACCTAGGTCTCCGCGTTTCAGTCTGACGCTCTATCCACTGCGCCACCGCCCAGTCAGGCATAACTTTTAAATAGTTAAAACTATGGTGTGGGACTTGATTTGCCTGAAAGAAAGGAGCAATTACATCCACGGATGTGACACACACGGGGAAATCAGTCAGGCTCACAGAGCAGGGAAGGGCAGATCCCTGTCTAGTGAGAGGGTGTGGCTGCTTGCAGAACTGCTCGACAGAGGGACAGAGAGTGCAGCCTACACAGAGTTCTGCCATGTGTGCTGGGGGGCTTCAGTCAGGCTGGTTGTCTCAACCAACTGGGCTTCTGGACTAGCCAAGCTAGGGCCAAAATGTGGTCATCCCACAGGGCATACAAGGTCTGTCTGAGGCCTTGCAGAGACGGGCCAGCAGTCCCCACTCTGACATCTTCAGGTCTCTGGATTAGCATACGTGGCACTTGCATTTCAAAGCACAATCAGTATCTTCACTAGGAGATGGAGTTTAGAGAATGTTAACATGTGAATGAAGTGGGCTTTTCATTTGCATAATGAAGCTAAACGAAGGCCATTCATCTCTGATTGGTAGCGCACTAAGGGAAAAGTATTTTCTAGAGATGAAATCTTCCTGAGATTTTCTTTTCCTTTTTTTTTTTTTTTTAACAGGGACAGTGAGAGAGTCAGAGAGAAGGATAGAGAGGGACAGACAGACAGGAACAGAGAGATGAGAAGCATCAATCATCAGCTTTTTGTTGCGAGACCTTAGTTGTTCATTGATTGCTTTCTCATATGTGCCTTGACCGTGGGCCTTCAGCAGACCATGTAACCCCTTGCTCGAGCCAGCAACCTTGGGTCCAAGCTGGTGAGCTTTTGCTCAAACCAGATGAGCCCGCACTCAAGCTGGCGATCTCGGGGTCTCGAACCTGAGTCCTCCGCATCCCAGTTCGATGCTCTATCCATTGCGCCACTGCCTGGTCGGGGATTAAAGACTGATCCTGACAGGAGAAATTTCAGCCTGCCTCATTTTGACAGCTGTTTCTGTGTCTTTAATCAGTGTTGGCTATGTCCCACTATGATGTAATATTTGATGCTTCTGAGGCCTTGTGGGATTGTTGTGCTCCTGTTCAAATTTGGCCACTGCTGGAGATCACACAAGGAGCCTGTGGCTACCAATTCCTTCATTCCATTTCTTTGCTCAGTTATGTGTGCTTAACATTTTCTCTCCTGTCTTCACTTTCCTTGTCTCGCCTCTTCCATCTCTCCTGTCATCTCCTCTTCTGGATACAGATACAGTATTTTTAAATCTGTTCGGTTTTGACATGCCCCACTCACACCCAGAACCTGTTCATTTCTCAGATCTTTGTTTAGTGCCTACTGTGTGACAGGCATAGGGAGAACTAAGATGAAAAAAAAACTAGTTCCCTGACTGGTAGGAGTTTAGTTAAGTGAAAAATACCTATCATATTTCTTGTGCTGCTGCTAAGATTCAGAACACTTGGATCTAAGTAAATACCTTATTTTATCCTCCTTACAATCATGTGAGGTTATTATCATAGTACAAAGCAAGCCACAAGCTCTGGCTGGGTAGCTCAGTTGGTTAGAGCATTGTCCCAATATGCCAAGGTGTAGGTTCAATCCCTGCTGAAGGCACACACAAGAATCAACCAATGGATACATAAATAAGTGGAACAACAAATTAATGTTTCTCTTTCTACCTTCCTTTCTCTCTAAAATCAGTGAATTTTTTAAAAATTAAAAAAAAACCAAATTATATCTTTGATTTTTCTAGCCTTGCTTAAAATATCACTTTCTCCCCCCCCCCTTTTTTTTGGTCCATGTTTGCATGAAATCAAAAAGTCTTGTTAATCCTCCACTTAAACTCATGATTCTCCATCATCCTTCAGTGTTTTATTGTCATAAATTGTCTTAAAAAAATTTAAGCAAGTTTGCTCACACTTCTCCTTACTTGTTATATAATAAATAAATATTGGGATTCCCCACATTCCTTAGGTAATCCAATATTTGTTTCTAAAGCACATATCTGAGTATTTATTTTACATATATGGTCATCGATAATAAACCTCTTCAGGGAAGGCCCTCACTCACACCATAAATCATTGTGCCTTACAGAGCTTGATAGAGGTTGGCTAAATTTAACATAATTTTCAGAACTAACTTCTGTAGCTCCATTTTTTTTTTTCTTTTACTTTTTTTTTTTTTTTTTTTATATAATTTTATTTTTTTAATGGGGTGACATCAATAAATCAGGATACATATATTCAAAGATAACAAGTCCAGGTTATCTTGTTGTTCAATTATGTTGCATACCCACCACCCAAAGTCAGATTGTCCTCTGTCACCTTCTATCTTGTTTTCTTTGTGCCCCTCCCCACCCCCTATCCCTCTCCCATTCCCCCCTTCCCCCCGTAACCACCACACTCTTATAAATGTCTCTTAGTTTCACTATTATGACCCACCTACGTATGGAATAATACAGTTCCTGTTTTTTTCTGATTTACTTATTTCGCTTCGTATCATGTTATCAAGATCCCACCATTTTGCTGTAAATGTTCCGATGTCATCATTTCTTATGGCTGAGTAGTATTCCATAGTGTATATGTGCCACATCTTTATCCAGTCATCTATTGATGGGCTTTTTGGTTGTTTCCATGTCCTGGCCACTGTGAACAATGCTGCAATAAACATGGGGCTGCATGTGTCTTTACGTATCAATGTTTCTGAGTTTTTGGGATATATACCCAGTAGAGGGATTGCTGGGTCATAAGGTAGTTCTATTTTCAGTTTTTTGAGGAACCACCATACTTCTTCCATAATGGTTGTACTACTTTACATTCCCACCAACAGTGTATGAGGGTTCCTTTTTCTCCACAGCCTCTCCAACATTTGCTGTTACCTGACTTGCTAATAACAGCTAATCGAACAGGTGTGAGGTGGTATCTCATTGCCGTTTTGATTTGCATTTCTCTAATAGCTAAAGAAGATGAGCATCTTTTCATATATCTGTTGGCCATTTGTATTTCTTCCTGGGAGAAGTGTCTATTCATATCCTCTTCCCATTTTTTTATTGGATTGTTTGTTTGTTTGTTGTTGAGTTTTATGAGTTCTTTGTATATTTTGGATATTAGACCCTTATCTGAGCTGTCGTTTGAAAATATCATTTCCCATTTAGTTGGCTTTCTGTTTATTTTGTTATCAGTTTCTCTTGCTGAGCAAAAACTTCTTAGTCTGATGTAGTCCCATTCATTAATTTTTGCCTTCACTTCTCTTGCCATTGGAGTCAAATTCATAAAATGCTCTTTAAAACCCAGGTCCCTGAGTTGAGTACCTATGTCTTCTTCTATGTACTTAATTGTTTCAGGTCTTATGTTTAGATCTTTGATCCATTTTGAGTTAATTTTTGTACAGGGGGAGAGACTGTAGTCCAGTTTCATTCTTTTGCATGTGGCTTTCCAGTTTTCCCAGCACCATTTATTGAAGAGGCTTTCTTTTCTCCATTGTGTGTTGTTGGCCCCTTTATCAAAAATTATTTGACTATATATATGTGGTTTTATTTCTGGACTTTCTATTCTGTTCCATTGGTCTGAGTGTCTATTTTTCTGCCAATACCATGCTGTTTTGATTGTCGTGGCCCTATAATATAGTTTGAAGTCAGGTATTGAAATGCCCCCAGCTTCATTCTTTTTCTTTAGGATTGCTTTGGCTATTCGGGGTTTTTTATAGTTCCATATAAATCTGATGATTTTTTGCTCTATTTCTTTAAAAAACGTCATTTGAAGTTTGATGGGAATTGCATTAAATTTGTATATTGCTTTGGGTAATATAGCCATCTTGATTATATTTATTCTTCCTAGCCAAGAACAAGGTATATTCTTCCATCTCATTATATCTTTTTCGATTTCCCTTAACAATGGTTTATAGTTTTCATTATATAAGTCCTTTACATTCTTTGTTATGTTTATTCCTAAGTATTTTATTTTTTTTGTTGCAATCGTGAAGGGGATTATTCTTTTGAGTTCCTTCTCAGTTGTTTCATTGTTGGCATATAGAAAGGCTATTGACTTCTGTATGTTAATTTTGTATCCTGCGACCTTACTGTATTGGCTTATTGTTTCTAGTAGTCTTTTTGTGGATTCTTTGGGGTTTTCGATGTATAGGATCATATCATCTGCAAAAAGTGATACCTTTACTTCTTCTTTTCCGATATGGATGCCTTTTATTTCTTTGTCTTGTCTGATTGCTCTGGCTAGAACCTCTAGTACCACATTAAATAAGAGTGGAGAGAGTGGACAACCCTGTCTTGTTCCTGATTTAAGGGGGAAAGCCTTCAGTTTAGTGCCATTTAATATGATGTTAGCTGATGGTTTATCATATATGGCCTTTATCATGTTGAGATATTTTCCTTCTATACCCATTTTGTTGAGAGTCTTAAACATAAAATTGTGTTGTATTTTATCAAAAGCCTTTTCTGCGTCTATTGATAAGATCATGTGGTTTTTGTTCTTTGTTTTGTTGATATGGTGTATTACATTAACCGTTTTACGTATGTTGAACCATCCTTGAGATTCTGGGATGAATCCCACTTGATCATGATGTATTATTTTTTTAATATGTTGTTGTATTCGATTTGCTAGTATTTTGTTTAGTATTTTAGCATCTGTATTCATTAGAGATATTGGTCTGTAGTTTTCTTTTTTTTGTGCCATCCTTGCCTGGTTTTGGTATGAGGGTTATGTTGGCTTCGTAAAATGTGTTTGGAAGTATTGCTTCTTCTTCAATTTTTTGGAAGACTTTGAGTAGAATAGGAACCAAGTCTTCTTTGAATGTTTGATAAAATTCGCTGGTATAGCCGTCAGGACCTGGACTTTTATTTTTGGGGAGGTTTTTAATGGTTTTTTCTATTTCTTCTCTACTGATAGGTCTGTTTAGGCTTTCTGCTTCTTCTTGACTCAGTCTAGGAAGGTTGTATTTTTCTAGGAATTTATCCATTTCTTCTAGGTTGTTGAATTTAGTGGCATAAAGTTTTTCATAGTATTCTACAATAATTCTTTGTATATCTACGGTGTCCGTGGTGATTTCTCCTCTTTCATTTTGGATTTTGTTTATATGAGTTCTTTCTCTTTTTTCCTTGGTAAGTCTTGCCAAGGGTTTGTCAATTTTGTTGATCTTTTCAAAGAACCAGCTCCTTGTTCTATTAATTTTTTCTATAGTTTTTCTGTTCTCTAATTCATTTATTTCTGCTCTGATTTTTATTATCTCCTTTCTTCAGCTGGTTTTGGGTTGTCTTTGTTCTTCTTTTTCTAGTTCCTTAAGGTGGGAAGTTAAGTGGTTCACTTGGGCTCTCTCTTGTTTGTTCATATATGCCTGAAGTGATATGAACTTCCCTCTTATCACTGCTTTTGCTGCATCCCATAGATTCTGATATGTCGTATTGTCATTTTCATTAGTCTGTATATATCTTTTGATCTCTGCACTTATTTCTTCTTTGACCCATTCATTTTTTAAAAGTATGTTGTTTAGTTTCCACATTTTTGTGGGATTTTTTTCCTCTTTTTTGCAGTTGAATTCTAGTTTCAAGGCTTTATGATCAGAAAATATGCTTGGTACAACTTCAATTTTTCTGAATTTGCTGATGTTTTTGTGGCCCAACATATGGTCAATTCTTGAGAATGATCCATGTACACTGGAGAAAAATGTATACTCAGTCATTTTGGGATGAAATGTCCTGTAGATGTCTATCATATCCAGGTGCTCTAGTGTTTTGTTTAAGGCCACTATGTCTTTGTTGATTCTCTGTTTGGATGACCGATCTAGAGCCGTCAGCAGTGTATTGAGGTCTCCAAGTATGATTGTATTTTTGTCAGTTTTTGTTTTAAGATCAATAAGTAGCTGTCTTATATATTTTGGTGCTCCTTGGTTTGGTGCATATATATCAAGAATTGTTATGTCTTCTTGATTCAGTGTCCCCTTAGCCATTATGAAATGGCCATTTTTGTCTCTGAGTACTTTTCCTGTCTTGTAGTCAGCATTATCCGGTATGAGTATTGCTACACCTGCTTTTTTTTTGGATGTTATTTGCTTGGAGTATTGTTTTCCAGCCTTTCACTTTGAATTTGTTTTTATCCTTGTTACTTAGATGAGTTTCCTGTAGGCAGCATACAGTTGGATTTTCTTTTTTAATCCATTCTGCTACTCTGTGCCTTTTTATTGGTGAGTTTAATCCGTTTACATTTAGTGTAATTATTGATACTTGTGAGTTCCCTATTGCCATTTTATATCTTGCTTTCTGTTAGTTTTGTGTCTTGTTTGATCCTTCTCTTTTGTTTTTCTATCTTTTGTTTTTATTTGGTTGTATTCCATACATCTTTCCACTGTTGCTATCTTTTTTATCTCATGTGCTTCTGTGGTGGTTTTTTCAATGGTGGTTACCTTTGAGTAATGAAAAGGGTCCCTACCCTGTTCATTGTAGTGAACTATTTTGTGAGTACTTTTGCACTCCATCGTCCTTTGCTACTGTTAATCTCCATCTTCTCCCCCTCTTTCTTTTTGTTGTTGTCACAGTTTAAATTTGGTTTTATTGTGTTCTTCTTGGAGCTTTTACTTGTGGCTCTGTTTTTTTTTTTGTTCTTTGTATCTGATTGGAGAACCCCCTTTAGTAATTCCTGGAGTGGGGGTTTTCTGATGATAAATTCCCTCATCTTTTCTGTATCTGTGAATGTTTTTATTTCTCCTTCATATTTGAAGGATAGCTTTGATGGGTATAGTATTCGTGGCTGAAAGTTCCTCTCTTTCAGGACTTTAAATATTGGGGTCCACTCTCTTCTAGCTTGTAGAGTTTCTGCTGAAAAATCTGATGATAATCTAATGGGCCTTCCTTTATATGTTGTATTCTTCTTTTCCCTGGCTGCCTTGAGAATTTTTTCTTTGCTGTTGGTTTGTGTCAATTTCATTATGATATGGCTTGGAGTAGGTTTGTTGGGGTTAAGAAAACTTGGAGTTCTGTTTGCTTCTTGAACTTGAGGCTTTAGTTCTTTCCACAGGCTTGGGAAGTTCTCATCTATTATTTGTTTGAGTATGTTCTCCATTCCATTTTCTCTCTCTTCTCCCTCTGATATACCTATTATTCTTATGTTATTCTTTTTGATGGAGTCAGATAATTCTTGTAGGGCTATCTCATTTTTTTTAATTTTTGAGTCTCTTTCTTCTTCTCTCTGTTGTGCCTCAAGTTGCTTGTCTTCTATTTCACTAATCCTCTCTTCTATCTGACCTGTTCTATTAGCTAAGCTTGTTACTTCGTTTTTCAGCTCGTGAATTGAGTTTTTCATCTCTGTTTGATTTGTTTTTATAGTTTCAATTTCCTTGGACATATATTCTTTGTGTTCATTGAGTTGTTTTCTGAGCTCCCTAAATTGCCTTTCTGTGTTTTCTTGTATATCTCGGAGGATTTTTAGGATTTCTATCTTGAATTCTCTGTCATTTAGCTCCAAGGTTTCCAATATATTAAATTTTTTCTCCATAGATTTTTCCTCATCTAGCTATGTTACCTCTCTTTCTTTTTTATCCATGATATTCGATTTTCTCTTCCTTAATGGCATCTGAGGGTGGTTTTGTTGATAGTATTAATGAGATTTAATAAAGAATAAAAAGTTTAAAAAAATAATAAAAAAAATCGAAAAGAGTTGTTTTTTTAAAAAAAAATTAATAATGAAATAAAGAAAAATAAAATAAAATAAAAATTTAAAAAAAAAAAAAAGGAAATTATTCCCCCCCTCCTTTTTTCCTCTCCTCTCCTCTCCCCTCTTTCTTGATAAAATCTTGTGGTGGACTGTGAATTATAACAAACAATGCCTGTGATGGAGGGCCTGAATTGGGGAAAAGTAATAAAGGGGCAAAAAAAAAAAAAAAAGAAAGAAAGAAAAAAGAAAAAAAAAAAGAGCGTATGGACCCACAAAAAGCAAATAAGGAAAAAATTTGGGTCAAGAATAAAATGATTTGCTTTTAGGTGTTGGTTGTCTAAGAGTTATGATGAGAGGATTAAGAGGAAAACGGAAAAATGGGGGGACAAATTAAAAAATTACTATTGTATTTAGTGGAACAAGAACTAGATAATATGGAGAGCCAGGGATGGGAGCACTGCTAGTGAGTTAAAAAGGTGAAGTAAAAACCCCCCAAAATGCCACAAACATGAGTTTGAGTCCCAGATAAGATAATTTGTTTGTTATTGAGGTTTGAATGAGAGGAGATGTAAAGGAGAAAGGAAGAAACTAATATAGAGGGAGAAAAGAAAGAGAGAGAGAGAAAAAAAAAGAGGGAACCACTAAAAGAAGAAAAAAGAAAGGAGAGAGAGAGAGAGAGAGTTAAGGGTTTTGGAGTGCAACCCTCATAGAGAGAAAGGAAGAGAAGAGAAAAGATAATGGGAGATGTAACACTTATGGGTAGTGTAGTTCAAGGAGAGGAGAGAGTAAGACCAGCAGAGAGTTAATCGGCCAAATTGGAGGAGGAAAAAAAAAGTATCAAGAATGAAGATAAGAGAAACAAACGAACAAATATAATAAAATGGGATAGGTTATAAAGTCTGCAGATTATTCTTGATTTTGAGAGGTTATCTTCTTGCTTTTTCTTTTCTCTCCCTCTTCCTGGTCGGTGACTCTGTACCCCGGGTTTTGCCCCTTTGCCACGCTCAGGTGGAGGTTTGCAGTTGATAAGTCTCTATGGCAATGTCATGTATTGTGCTTTAGTCTCGTTGGCAGTCGAGGCTATTAGCATTTATAGGCTCCGACAGTGAGAGAGTCCGTGTTCCTGGAGCCTTTCTCCTAGTCTTTCCTTCCTCAATTAGTAGCCTGATAATCCAGCTATGGGGTTGCTGCTGCCTCTGCCTGGATAGTAAGAGGCTCAAAGAGCTGGCAACTCCCCACTCTATTTCCACTCAGCACAGGGCTCTGGGTAAGGCTCAGTCAGTCAGAGCTGCTAGCATAATCAGGCGGGCTTTCCGGCCATTCAAAGACCTCTGGCTCTGCCACTCTGTCCGGTAACACAAGCGGGCGCCCACTTCCGGGGCGCTTGGAGGAAACTCTCACTCACTGGCTGCGCGCGCAGACCAGGATATCCGGCCAGCAGTCTCACGCTCTGAGTGAAACCCCCAACCGCAGGGAAAAGTTGCAGCGTTGGAATTGAGTCTCGCTCCGTCCCCGTGCGCGGCTTTTGCAAGGCGCTGGGGCGGCCCGAGATTCCGCTTTGGCCCACACAAAGGCCCCTGACTCTGCCCCTCTGTGAGATAACACGGGCGCGCACTGCCGAGGCACTCGGAGGAATCGCTCACTCCTTATCTGCGCGCGCAAACCAGGATATGAGGCCGGCCGCGTTTCCCTCTGAGTGAAACACCCTCCAGTACGGAAAATCTCCACCGTTGGAATTAGTTCTCACTCCCTCCCATGCGTGGCTTTCCCAGGGCGCTGGGGCTGCCCAGAGACTCTGCCCTCGGCCCACAGAAAGGCCTCTGACCCTGCCTCTCCGTGGGGCAACACGGGCACCCACTTCCGGGGCTTAGGAAGAAATCTCTCGCCCACTAACTGCGCACCAACCAGGAGACCGGGTAAAATGTCCGCGCCGCTTGTCTTTCTTTGTTTGGGTTTGGCGCGAGTGTTAGCTTGTATTGCCCGGGTTGCCAAAGGATCAGATTTTCCTTGGCTTGGATCTCCGTGCCACAGCCTGGTTCGGCCGTTTGTGTCACGGCCTGGATGTATTCACCCCCTTTGCCCGCCTCAGTTTCTATATTCACAGTTACCAGAGAAAGCCGCCCTGTTTAGGTTAGTGAGGAAGGCGGAGCATTTCTTACTCCCTATTTCCTTCGGGGTTTGGTTATATATTTAGCCAATTTTTCACTCAATCATACCTTTGGGTGTATTGCAAAGCATCTGGAAGCTCCAAGTATAGGTTTTTCTGTTTCTGGTTGAAGATCTTGTTGAGTTTTGGGGGAGATTTATCGGTATCGCTTCCTACCCCGCCATTACTCTGACGTCATCTTCTGTAGCTCCATTTTTTACCAGTGAATAAATTCTTTTCATTTCCCAAATGACTTCAGTGTCCCTAGCGAGTTTTACCTGTCTTCAAAAACCTTTTCTAGCCCTGGCCGGTTGGCTCAGTGGTAGAGCATTGGCCTGGCGTGCGGGGGACCCGGGTTCGATTCCCGGCCAGGGCACATAGGAGAAGCGCCCATTTGCTTCTCCACCCCCCACCCCTCCTTCCTCTCTGTCTCTCTCTTCCCTTCCAGCAGCCAAGGCTCCATTGGAGCAAAGATGGCCCGGGCACTGGGGATGGCTCCTTGGCCTCTGCCCCAGGCACTAGAGTGGCTCTGGTCGCAGCAGAGCGACGCCCCGGAGGGGCAGAGCATTGCCCCCTGGTGGGCAGAGCGTCACCCCTGGTGGGCGTGCCAGGTGGATCCCGGTCGGGCGCATGCGGGAGTCTGTCTGACTGTCTCTCCCCGTTTCCAGCTTCAGAAAAATACAAAAAAACACAAACCTTTTCTACAATTTGAATTTTCTTACCTTTCTTTACAGGTGACAGGTGACCCAGACAGTTTGATATTTCCTGAAATTAAATAAGTATGGCCTGAATTTCTTCATCTATATCTATTGCCTGAATTACTAAGTAATACAGCACCCAGACTTTGTCCTGTGGGTTCTGCTGATCTGTATGATCATGACCACTAATACTGCTGGCTGGTCAGAAGCCTGTAGGCAGCTGTTTGCAGATAGCATGGATCCAAACCATCTGTCCATATATTTTCATCAGGATGTTCTGTGGTCTGACAGAAAATCCTTGCTGAAAGATCAAGTAAATTTTTCAATTTTTCTCTCCAAACCTCAGCACTTCATTATGGGAGGAAATTTAGATTGCTGAGGGGAAGTTTCTTTTAAATTCTGCCCAGTGCGCCCTGGCCAGTTGGCTCAGCGGTAGAGCGTCGGCCTAGCGTGCGGAGGACCCGGGTTCGATTCCCGGCCAGGGCACACAGGAGAAGCGCCCATTTGCTTCTCCACCCCTCCGCCGCGCTTTCCTCCCTGTCTCTCTCTTCCCCTCCCGCAGCCGAGGCTCCATTGGAGCAAAGATGGCCCGTGCGCTGGGGATGGCTCTGTGGCCTCTGCCTCAGGTGCTGGAGTGGCTCTGGTCGCAACATGGCGACGCCCAGGATGGGCAGAGCATCGCCCCCTGGTGGGCAGAGTGTTGCCCCTGGTGGGCGTGCCGGGTGGATCCCGGTCGGGCGCATGCGGGAGTCTGTCTGACTGTCTCTCCCTGTTTCCAGCTTCAGAAAAATGAAAAAAAAAAATAAATAAAAAATTCTGCCCAGTGCTTTGATGGGTAGTGCATGTGGGCGACGTGGGTATAAGCGGTTACATTCAGCCCTGGTGGTGTGCTAGGCCGGGCAGATGCTCCCGTCTCCAGTAGCCAGATCTGATTTTCTGTGTGTGCTTGTCACTGATTCTTGTTTATTTGAACACATCAAGACCATCAGAGTATTCTTAGACAACTTAGTGCCTTATTTGGACCTCTTTTTCCATCATCATGAGAGATATTAGAGTTCGCGATTGATCAAAGGTGACTTTTAAAGACTAATAAGGAAGTCACAAAATATGGCAAGCATCTAATATTCAGTCTTATGTTCCCAACTCTCTATCTTAGTCTCTCCAGGCTGCTAGAACAGATACCACAGATTGGGTGGTTTAAACCACAGATATTTATCCCTGACAGTTTTGGAGGCTACTAGGTGTTGGCAGATTCAGTGTGTGGTAACAGCCTGTTTTCTGGGTCTCATAAGAACACAGTCTCAATCATGAGGGCCCAACCCTCATGACCTAACAATCTCCCAAAGGCCCTAATACTATCACATTGGGGTTAGAATTAAAAAATACATAAATTTGGGGGGTGATACAGACATTCGGTCCAAAACGTTTTCCTTCATTTCTCAATAAAGTATATGTAGATCCATCTCACTATCTCTTTGAGCAATTATTTGATATTTAGCTTCTCTGATTTTACTTCTTTAAAAATCTCTTGTTCGTTACTATATTTGCCTTTCAATTTCTGCTGTCACTTTCATTGCCTTAAATTTCTTGTTACCCTTTCTATATGCCGATATAGTTAACTTTCAGTTGATTTATGTGAATAAAAAGAAACACACCCAGATAACTCAAAACAAATTTGTTCGACTTTGGGCTTTGAGATGATTTTGCATCAGATTTGCATTCCCACTTGGGTTTTATTTAAGCTGCTATTATCATTAGTTGACATTCCTTAAGCATGTACCAGCTGGCTAATGGACCAAGCAGGCAGGCCTAAGGAAGCTAGGTTAGGGTGGATCAGTGGAAATTGGTTGTACTTTGTTCCTGTGCCCAGAAAACTGTCTGCTTAACGACCTAGCTTTCTTAGACTTCTTGTTTGTATTGAACTTGATTTATATTTTTAAGATTTTATTTTTTCATTTTTTTAGAGATGGGAGAGAGAGAGAAGTGGGGGAGGAGCAAGAAGCATCAACTCCCATATGTGCCTTGACCAGGCAAGCCTGAGGTTTTAAACCTGCGATCTCAGCGTTCCTGGTAGACTGACACTTTATCCACTGTGCCACCGCAGATCAGCCTGTCCAGAACTTTATACTCTAATAAAATGAATCTGTTTTACAAAGAAACCTTTAAGATGCTTAAAGGATATAAGTACAAAAATGACCGCACCTAAAACCAAATTTGTATTATATTTTCATTGTTTATGTTCTCTATTGTTGTAAGGTATCAAAAGTTACAGAATTAATATTAATATTTTAGGAAGCTTAAAGAACATTTTATTAATTTGGGCTAGGTGTGCAGAGAGATTTTGTAAATGATCTTTGTACTTGTGTGATTAGCATAAAACCAAGATGGCCAATAGCATTGTATTGTAAATGCAGAGGCAAAGGATTTGGATTCCCCCCCCCCCTCCCCTCCACACCTATAAGGAAGCGAGTGAATAGCTAGCCAGGTGCAGAGAGAGAAAGAGTAAATTAAATCTTTTCTTATATTAATGGTCCATTTACAGGCATTTGTCCCCATGGAAACTATCCCTCCCCTCCTGAAAGCGTGTAGTTAATGTATGTATCTCTGAACAAAGGTTATAAGCTTATGCCGTGATGTCAGGCTCCCTGCCCCCCCCCATGTATAATTACTGTTATATAACCAGCCTCTAGAATATTATTAATACACACAATTTGGGACTGCCCCGTGTAAACTATATGCGGCCGGCATATTTAATAAATTTCCTCCTTTAATAAAACTTTTCAAAATTCATCTGGACTTGGTGTCTCTGAAAATCGGCGGAATTATGGATTGGATACTTTACACTATATATTTAGTTCTTATATATTCTAGTTTGCCTTTCCTGTATTTTCATCTTAGTTTATACTGTCATCACCTCACTACAAACCATCATTTCATGATGTTTATATTTCATAATCTTTGATAACTTAAGTATGTAGCCCCTGTAAAATGTGTGGTAGAGATTGGACTTGCTCTCTCCTTACCCAGGAATTCATTAGCGAAAGTTCCAGGCTACAGTAGTGAGGAAAACTACCTGACTCTCTTTCTCCTCCTTAATTTTGAAGGTGGTTTTATATTCAAGGAGTGAATGAATACATGATTGCTAGAAACTGTTGTTTTCCTTCTTGGAAGTAAAGCTTGTACAGTAGAAGTTGGGGTGGGAGGTAGCAAATGCTCAACATTCTTAGGACAAAGCAGTGAGAATCCTTCATTCCTTCCGCTCCTCCAGGATCAGCATGTGGCCCAGTTCTCCTGGAATGAGTGCAGAAGCAGTGAAAACTGTTAGTTCTTTTTTTTTCTCCATGTATTTTATTTTTTTGCCTCTTCCCCAGGACTTTCTGTGCAAAAGTTTGTGGAAGAGATGGGAAGTATAATAGATCAGGAAGTTTGTAGGCATAAACACATAGGTCTGTCTGTTTTGTTCCTCTTCTCTGATCATTAGCAATATTACCTCAGGCAAGTTAGTCAAACCAGTTACATATAAATCCGTAACTTAGATGCACCCCAACCATGAGTATGTGGTATTGCCCACCTTTGCTGCGGGCTTTACCCATGAGAGGACAGACTGACTGACTGCCATACTCATGCACTCTGAGCCCCACCTGCTCCATCTTTCAGCACAAGTGAATTCGTTTCACCTCAGGCAGTCTTTCTCATTCATATACCTTTTTTTCCTTTTGATTATAGTTGTAAATCAGGTTTCCTTAATTGCTGCAGATAAAGTTAATAGCAGTGCTGGAGATGGTTTTAAATAAATCAAAATTACAGAAGAATCAGTGTCAAACTTCATAGCCTGTTGACTGCCTAGAATATGTTTTCAGGATCCCTTCAAGGTTCCTGACAGTGTTTGTTGTTTCCTTTAGGCGGACAGCATTTCTGCTGTATGGTGACACGAATTGGCTTTTGTAGGCTGGTCCAGAAAGTTAGCCAAATATTTTAACAGTTTTTATGGGAAAATGCATTCTAGTTTATTTGTAATGTACATTGTGTCCGTAAAGTCATGGTGCACTTTTGACCGGTCACAGGAAAGCAACAAAAGACAATAGAAATGTGAAATCTGCACCAAATAAAAGGAAAACCCTCCCAGTTTCTGTAGGATGATGTGGCAGCATGTGCTCATGCGCAGATGATGATGTAACACTGTGTATACAGCGGAGTAGCCCACGGCCATGCCAGTCGAGATGTGGACAGTACAGAGGAAAGTTCAGTGTGTTCTGTGGCTCGCTAAATTCAAATCCATGACCAAAGTGCAACGTGAATATCGGCGCATTTATAATGAAGCGCCACCACATAGGAATAACATTACTCGGTGGGATAAGCAGTTGAAGGAAACTGGCAGTTTGGTGGAGAAACCCTGTTCTGGTAGGCCATCAGTCAGTGACGAGTCTGTAGAGGCTATATGTGATAGCTACCTAAGGAGCCCTAAAAAATCTGTGCGTGAGCCCACATCGAACTGCACTGAATAGGTATGAAACTGGGAGAGTTTTCCTTTTATTTGGTGCAGATTTCACATTTCTATCGTCTTTTGTGCTTTCCTGTGACTGGTCAAAAGTGCACCATGACTTTACGGACACACTGTATACATGGATTGTTCATACCGGGGAACTGTCTAAACAAGTATTTCCCTAATGATTTTTTAACAGCTTTTGTTGTCAGGAGCAGAGAAAACACATTTGTTGAATCCAAGTATGATTGATTACCTGTTTTTATTTGAAAACTACCACACTAATTAATGGGAATAGGGGAGTGTATTTGGAATACTTTTCCTCTATGATATTTTGTACTTACATCTATAAGGGTGAAAAAGGGTCTTTGTTTTTGAGCTGAATAGAATATATTTTTTATGAAATACTCTATAAGACGAAGCACTCAGATCCACGTCAATGGTAAGTATTATTATTTTTTCAGGGACAGAGAGAGGGATAGACAGGGATAGATAGACAGGAACGGAGAGAGATGAGAAGCACCAATCATCAGTTTTTCATTGCGACACCTTAGTTGTTCATTGATTGCTTTCTCATATGTGCCTTGACCGCGGGCCTTCAGCAGACCGAGTAACCCCTTGCTCGAGCCAGCAACCTTGGGCCCAAGTTGGTGAGCTTTTGCTCAAACCAGATGAGCCCGCACTCAAGCTGGCAACCTCGGGGTCTTGAACCTGGGTCCTCTGTATCCCAGTCCGACGCTCTACCGCTGCTCCACCGCCTGGTCAAGCATAAGCATTATTATTATTATTATTATTTTTAAAAGGTGAAAGGAGAAGTGTGTGGGGTAATCAGATGCTCTTGCCTGCTCATGATACCAGCTAGCTCGGCTGTGAGACAGCCTAAGTGTGTGGGTCCAGGGGTCAGAAGGCACACAGTTGCAGTTTCAGGTTGTCATTGACCCTGTCAGCAGGCCCTCCCAGGATGGATTAGAAAGTGTCACGCTGCTGCGTTAGCTGAAAAGACATTTTTAAAAGATTGCATTATTCCCTGGCTGGATGGCTCAGTGGTAGGGCATTAGCCCGGCATATGGAAGTCCCGGGTTTGATTCCAAGTCAGGCACACAGAAAAAGCACCCATCTGCTTCTCCACCCTTCCGCCTCTCCTTTCTCTCTATTTCTCTCATCCCCTCCTGCAGCCAAGGCTCCACTGGAGCAAAGTTGGCCGGGGCGCTAAGGATGGCTCTATGGCCTCTGCCTCAGCTGCTAGAATGGCTCTGGTTGCAGCAGAGCAACTACCCAGATGGGCAGAGCATCGCCCCCTAGTTGGTGTGCCAGGTGGATCCTGGTCGGGTGCATAAGGGAGTGTCTCTCTGCCTCCCCACATATCACTTCAGAAAAATACCAAAAAAAAAAAAAAAAGATCTCATTATTAATAAGAGTTTATTTTTTAAAAATGTACAAATTACAGGAAAATAGCCAGAAATATCTGTTGAAGATTAAGAAGGTGGTGAAATTGTTTGAAAGCATATGATTAGAAATATGGAAGTAAAGAAACCAAGAGAAACAGATAAAAAATAGCTGAAATTGGTTTTTGGAGGTTATTTATTTATTTATTTATTTATTTTTGGTCGATGGGGAAGGGTGATGTAGAAGACTGCTGGCATTTTATTACAAGTCTTTAAATAATCTTTGTCTTTTTAAACTATGCATGCTTTGATAAAAATAATATAAAATAACATTTTTATAAACATAATGTTAATACCATTTGAGACATTTAAAGTATCTATAACAGTGTAATTAAATGTTTTTATATAGAATCAATATATAGTTATTCAGTTTCAGAACATTCTGATTAGATTTATACTTCCACCTTAGTCTGTATTTGTTTTATATATATTTATTATACAATATATGTAAATCATATATATTTTTTACATATATATTGCACCCTTAAGCCTCTTTTTCTTTTTTTTAATTTTTTTCATTTTATTTTTATTTTATTTATTCATTTTAGAAAGGAGAGAGAGAAGGAGAGAGAGAGAGAGGAGAGAGACAGAGAAGTGGGGGGAGGAGCAGGAAGCATCAACTCCCATATGTGCCTTGATAAGGCAAGCCCAGGGTTTCGAACTGGTGACCTCAATATTTCCAGGTCAACGCTTTGTCCACTGGGCCACCACAGGTCAGGCACTAAGCCTCTTTTTCTTAACCTTCTTATTTTTATGTCAGAAGTAATAGTCAGGGGTGATTGTCTTTCTATTTTATTACCCATAACACCTTGCACAGTATCTTAGACATAGTAGAGTCCCAGAATATGGTTGATAGAAAAGTTTGAAGGTTTTTAAAAATATATCTTTATGAAAATTACACAGAAAATACAGGTTCACTCTAGGAAAAAATAGGAATTCAGAGAAGCAAACAAAAAAAATAGAAATCACCCCATGACTCACCATACCATATTGATAATATCTCTTAAAATGTTTTCCTATGCAATATATATATATATACTATATCTATAAATTTAAAATTAAATCATCTTATTTATAGGTATGGGCAAAAGTATATTTACAGTTTGTAATAAATAACAATGATTAATAAATATTAATACAAGAATAAACTGTTTCATGTGCTCACAACTGTAAATCTACCTTGGCCCACCCTAGTTCATTTTTTTAAACTTAGCTTTACATACTAAATATGTTATGAATGTCTTTTTGTGCCAAGTATTCATCTTCATTTTTAATGACTGCCTAGTTTTCTGCTATGTGGATATGCCATGATTTATTTATCTAAGCCTTTTTAAGTAAACATTTAAGTTTCTATTTTTGTTCAGTTAACAAGTTCTCTAATGATATCCTTGTACATATGGTTTTTCATACTTATTTGAATATTTCATAAGACAAGATAAAGTGGAATTTTAGGTCAATAGGTATATGTTATTTCTAAGGCTCTTATCCTGTTATCACATTGTCCTCTAGAAATGTTATGCCAGCTTCAGTCCCCATTTGTAGAGAAAAGAATATCCATTTCTCTACTGTCTCACTAACAGAAGAAGCGAAACAGATTCATCATTGTTGGGTTAATTCGTATTTCTTGGAATAACAATGCGTTTGAACATTTTAAATATGGATATAGTTTATCATTTTGTCTTTAGTGGTTTTTATTCCAGTGTTTTTACCCATCATTTAAAAAGTTTATTTTTAATTTTATGTGTTCAAAACTATCAACCATTTTTAAAAATTTCTCTCCCAATTTTGAAATTTTATGTTTCAGAGCTGTTCCTTTCCTAATGGCATAAACATGGAATAAATTGATTTTCAGAATTGAGTAGGGTAACCACATCTCAAATGTCTTTTTTTTCCCCATCAGGAAAGCAATAGAAGAACTGCTTAAAGAGGCAAAACGTGGGAAAACAAGAGCAGAAACAATGGGACCTATGGGTTGGTAAGTACTTGAGTAATCTTAAAACTGAAAAGAAATATTAAAGAGCAAAGTCTTCTTTAGCAAATATAGGGAATATAAAACTATGGATATAGAGGAAATCAACTGAGGCAAGAAGAAGAGAAGAATACCACTGAGGGCTGAAGCTGAGGAACTCGAATAACATGAAGAAATGGGCTGAGGGATGTATATGGAGACTGTCTGTCATGGTTTTTATCATCACTTTGGTTCCCAAATCCCCAAGAGATACATAGTCATTACTGTACCTAAAGGCATCTGTGTGAAAGTGTTACATCAGTGCTCATTGTTTAACAATTCTGTTTTAAGTGTAGTCATTAGTAAATTAAATTTTACTTTAAAAAATCCTGATTGTAAGTTTTTGTTTTTGTGACAATTCAGCTATATAGAACTAAAGTTTACCTTTACAGTTTCTATACAAAATAGAGCTGGTTAAAATTTAGTATTATAAACAAAGGAAAAATTTAGCCCTAAGAATCAAGTCTGCTTTTTTAAGCATGACTTTAGCAATAGCATTCACATTCAATAAATATGCTGATTTTAGATTTTTTATCTACCATTTTAAATTTACTGTGATGTTGTACTGTGAGCCATTCAAAAGTTGAATATAAAATAGAATTTCTGTCAAGATAACAAAGTAGGTAAAAGCTGAACTCACCTTATCCCACAACCTAATCAAAATTACAGCTAAACTACAGAACAATCATCATTGAAAGCTGCCTGAATACTAACTGAACAGAAGCCTTAAAACTAAATATATGCAAAAGAAGCCACATGGAGACTGGTAGGACAGGTAGACAAACAGAATGGGCTGACCCCACAGCCATGGTGTGGCCATTAAGAAACTGGGGGTATATTTTTGCTGTGGAGGTCCCTCCAAGAGGAAGTAGGGGTCTTAGCCTTACAACAGGCTTCCCAGCCCAGAGTTCTACATTGGGGAAGTGATGTCCCAAACTTTAACTTCTGGTAAAAACTAGCAGGAACTGTGGTTGAGTGAGACAGATGGCTACTGGAATCCAAGATGTTCCTCTAAAGGGCCTGTGCTTGGACTTACTTGCTGACGGACTCACTTACTCTAAGCTCCAGTACTGGGGTAGGAGCTTAAAAAGTTCCAAGAACATAAATGAGGAATTGAATTGTCTACCTTCAGGTCAAAGGCTTGAGGGGCAGCTTTCTCCTAGACAGAAGTGCAGGCAAACACATTTTCCTTTATTGAGACCAACCCCCGAAGAACCTGTGGTCACAGGCAGCCTCCAAGTCTGAATCTCCATCAGCTTGGCTAACACACTCACCCTGCCCTGGTGATTCCCTGGGACCCCAGCTCTACCCAAGTTGCAGGCTCCCCCAAGCCACTTCTAGTGGCTTCTCCATAAAAATGATTAGTCTTGGATTGTTCTGGGGACTTCCCTAAAATGTCTCAAAGGTTCACAAACCCCAAACAAGCAGCAGCTGGCCTAGCCATTAGCAGCCCCCAAATCAGCAGTAGTGGCAGCCAGCCTTGGTTCCCAGCTTAGCCTCTCCCGTGTGCCTCCAAGCCCAGCACAAGTAAACAACCTTCTGCAAATCACTTTGTAGCTTATACCAGATGTCCCTGGGCCAGGCACAGGCTGATGTTGGCCTGTACCAGCCCCTCCCAAAAGGTAATACACCTGGTGGTCAGCTTCAGACCACACCAGAGCACCACCCAACCACCTCCACAAATGCCACAACCAGAGGGCAGACTCAGCAAGCACCAGAGCCCCACTAAAGTGACTTCTGCTTCATGGGGTCAGCCCCTGCACAATAGTACCTCTGCTGTAATCATGGTCATTTCTCACAGCTAATCAGCTTGAGGGTCAGTTTTTGTCATTGATGTGCCAATAACAATCAAGTCTCGAATATAGCAGGACGGGACAACTAAGGTGTCGGACTGGGATGCAGAAGACCCAGGTTCGAGACCCCAAGGTCGCCAGCTTGAGCACGGGCTCATCTGTTTTGAGCAAAGCTCACCAGCTTGGACCCAAGGTCGCTGGCTCGAGCAAGGGGTTACTTGGTCTGCTGAAGGGCCACGGTCAGGGCACATATGAGAAAGCAATCAATGAACAACTAAGGTGTCACAACAAAAAACACAATCCTACAAAGGATAAACCTGGAGCACCCAACTCAGGTGACCAGGGAGATTGCATCATTGGACCCTTTACGAAGACTAGGAGACATAGCAGATCTACTTAATACATAGAAACAAACACAGGGAGATAGCCAAAATGAAAAGACAAAGAAACATACCCCAAATGAAAGAATAGGAGAAAACTCTAGAAAAAGAGATAAACAATCTACCAGATACAGAGTTAACACTGGTTCTAAGGATGCTCAATGAACATAGGGAAAGAGTAGATGAGCTCAGTGAGAACTTTCATAAAGACATAAGAAACATAAAAATGGAGATAGAAAACAAAACCAAAAAAACCCGAACCAGTCATTTGAAGAATACACTAAAATGAAGACTACATTATAGGGAATAAATAGTAGCATATATGAAGCAGAGAATCAAATCAGTGATTTGGATGATAAGGAAGCAGAAAACACCAAACACCAACCAGAACAGCCAAAAGAAAAAAGAATTTTAAAAAATGAGGATAGTTTAAGGGGCCTCTGGCACAACACCAAGCATACCAACATCCAGAAGGAGAAGAGAGAGAGAGCAAGGGATTGAAAACCTCTTTGAAGAAATAATGACAGAGGATGCATTCGGGGCAGCACTAGAATCTATGTAAACACAATAAATTAACATTAATTAAAAAAAATAAAGGGTTATGTTTGATTAAAAAAAAAAAAAGGCCTGACCAGGCAGTAGCGCAGTGGATAGAGCATCAGACTGGGATGTGGAGGACCCAAGTTCAAGACCCCGAGGTCGCCAGCTTGAGCATGGGCTCATTTGTTTTGAGCAAAGCTCACCAGCTTGGACCCAAGGTCGCTGGCTCCAGCAAGAGGTTACTCGGTCTGCTGAAGGCCCATGGTCAAGGCACATATGAGAAAGCAATCAATGAACAACTAAGGTGTAGCAACAAAAAACTAATGATTGATACTTCTCATCTCTCTTCGTTTCTGTCTGTCTGTCCCTATCTATCCCTCTCTCTGACTCTCTATCTCTGTAAAAAAAAAAAAAAGTGACATAAAACTTCCCTAACCTGGTGAAGGAAATAGACATACAAGTCCAGGAAGCACAGAATATCTCAAACAAGATGAACCCAAGGAGGCTCATACCAAGATACATCATAATTAAAATGTCAAAGGTTAAAGACAGAGAGAATCTTAACCTGATCCATGTTGGCACAGTGGATAAAGCATCGACCTAGAATATTGAGGTCACTGGTTTGAAAACCAAGTCTTCCCTGGGCAAGGCACATACAAGAAGCCAACTATGAGTTGATGCTTCCTGCTTCCCTCCCCTCACCTTTCTGCCTCTTTCTAAAATCAATAAATAAAATCTTTAAAAAAAAAGAACCTTAAAAGTAGCAAGAGATAAGCAGTTAGTACAAGAGAGCTCCCATAAGACTGTCACCTACCTAACTTCTACCTTTTTAACAGAAACTTTGCAGGCCAGAAGGGACTAGCATGAAAAGCAATAAGAAAGGACCTACAACCAAGATTATTTTACCCAGCAAAGGCTATCATTCAGAGTCAAAAGAGAGATGAAATGCTTCCCAATAAGAAAAGCAAAAGTATTCATCACCACAAAACCAGGGTGCCAAGAAATGTTAAAGAATCAAACCAGGCAGTGGCTCAGTGGATAGAGTGTCAGACTCGTACACGGAGGACCCAGATTCAAAACCCTGAAGTCGCCAGCTTGAGCGCGGGCTCATCTGGTTTGAGCAAGGCTCACCAGCTTGAGCCCAAGGTCGCTGGATTGAGCAAGGGGTCACTCGGTCTGCTGTAGCCCCTCAGTCAAGGCACATATGAGAAAGCAATCATTGAACAACTAAAGTGCTGCAACAAAGAACGGATGCTTCTCATCTCTCTCCCTTCCTGTCTCTCTGTCCCTCTGTCTGTCTCTGTCTCTGTCACAGAAAAAAGAAACGAAATGTTAAAGAGACTTAGGAAGAAAGAGTAAGATAAAAAGTATGAATAATAAAATGGTAGTAAAAGTATAGTGTAATTCTTAAGTCAGTAGGAGACAATGTAATTTAAAATGGACAAAACATTTGAGTAAATACTTCATCAAAAATGATTTAAGATTGGCCAATAAGCATAAGAAAAGATAACTTAAATCATTAGTTACAGCTACCACAACACGGACATTAAAATGACTAAATAAAAAATAAGAAAGCTTCTAGTACCAGATAAAGGAAAGAATGTGGAAAAAGTATTTGATGGAAAAGTGAAATTGTATAACCACTTTGGAAAACAGTTGACAGCTTCTTATGTACATACAGAATTCTTCCAACCATTTACCAGAGAATTGAAAACTTACGTCCACGTAAAAAGCTGTACAGCAATGTTTATAGCAACTTTATTCATGATAGCTCAAAAGTGTAAATAAACCAAATGTTCATTGGTTGATAATTAGATAAACAAATTGTGGTTATAGCCATTCACTCAGTATTATTCAGTAATAGAAAGGAAAAGAACTATTGATACTCACTGCATGGACAGATCTCAGAAGCATTGAGCTAAGGGAGCCAGACACAGAACATCACACAGACTCCATTTATGTGACACTTTAGAAAAACCTGAGCAGGTCATATTTGCCAGGAGTTGGGCGTAGAAGGAGGGACTTCACTGCAGAACTTTATGGATGATCAAAACGTTTATTGCTTACTAGTGTGGGTCTGTTTTACTAAGCATCTAGAAGACTTATATTTGCTTTAAAATTTAAACTAGAACTGGAGTGAGTGTGGCATTGCTTTTCCTTTTAGATATTTCATTAAATGATCTTAGTGAGGTAGTTGAGTTGTTACCAGAAAGAAATTGCTGAACTAAAGAAAAATTTTGCAAGCATGATGCCATTTTTATAAGAAAAAGACCATTTGGTGCTCTATACTTGAATGTATTTCATCAAAAGAATCTCTTCAGAAGTATTCTTGACAGAGGCCTTGGAGAAGCTGAAATATTGGCCCCTCTGACTTCTTTTGAGTGGACATAAAGGAATTTATAAGCACAAATTTCAGAAATGTGCTCAGCTTCATTGTCTACAAAGCTGTTTTTATTCTGGGCACATTCACTTCAGCTTGTCTGTGATCCAGTATAATTTTTGAGTCTCGTACCTATGGAACTTCAGTCCTTATATGCTTGGAAAAGCTTATCTTTTGGTACAAAAAGTTCCAAAGATCTAATCTGACAGAAAATGATTCTTCAGTTTTCTTTGCCTAGTTGTTTTAAGGGAAATGACATTTAGGGGTGCTTTTCTGTTTTGTCATGGGGTCAATCTGGTGATAAAGGGGACCATTACATTGTTCTATTTTATGTCATCAGCTTTTGATTATTGGAAAGCACATAGTTTCCCAGGTCCTTCTCCAGGCTTGTGCTTTTTTACACAATTGAATGTTCATGGAGCAGCAGTAGGTGTGTGAAGAGGGCAAGCGCAGGCAACAGTAAAGAAGGCACTCTGCTGGCCTTCAGGTTGTTCATCTACTTGTGGAAAGGAACAAGGGAGCCAGTGAGCCCAGTGCAGCAGCTAGAAGGAGAAAGGGCTTGAACTTCAGAGTAACGCATAGAGGAGGCTCCTGGCAGTTATTTCAGGGCCACAGAGATCCAAAGGTTTTACTTTATAGTTTAAGAACATGGGGCCCAGAGAGGTTTCCTAGAACCCAGCCAGCCGACTGCTGATGGGACTAGAACTTCACTTCCTTGTCTCAAGCTTATTATTGTGTTAACATCAAAACACTACCAGTGCTTCCTGCCCCTGCTTCCCATATTCCTTTCAGATCCAGTCCTGAAGTTGCATCAGAGGGCCCAGATGTGCGTCCACTGGATCAGATAGCTGTGTAAATGCTTTGTGCTGCTAAGGGAGAAGAGGCCATGAATGTAGCCTGTCATCTGTCCCAGCACACCACTGTTTACAGATCTGCTTCTGAACTTCGTCTTCCCATAGTTTCTTTCTTCTTGACAGTCCCCTAACAAGCAGAAAAACAGGGACAGGATGGTATTTATCTTTGCTTCAGGACCTAGCACAATGCCTTAAATATGAAAGATTTTCAGATTTATAAAATAAATATTGTAGCTATGTGCATCTATGTCAACTAGTTTTTATTACTGTTAGGTGTAGTGTTATACACAGAGTGCATTGAAAAACTTATCCGTGGGCCTCAGGACTGTTTGTTGTATGCACAGAAATTAAGAACTAAAGTTTAATAATGAGGGATCATAACAGTATAAAAGAATTTCTCATGTGGCCACACAGAGGCATTCAACTGCCAGATTGTAAACTGGAGCCCCGAGGGTGGTTATGGCAGCATTAAACAACAGTCAGTTGCGATCAACCACAGCCTTCTGGTGTGTTGAAAGCATAGTTGTAATTGTTTCTTTGGGGGTTGTTTTAAACTTACATCCATGAGAGTGCCCAGATATGTGTACAGAATGGAAGATAAAATGCTGTATGCTGGTGTAGGGGTGGGTTTGGCTCTAAAATAAAGTGATGAATTGAGGTGCATTGCCTGGAATCTAGCTTCATGATCCCAGGGCCTCTATTTCCCTGACCATAAAAATAACCATAATTTCCCACTGCCTGTTGTAATACCCAAATATCAAAGTCAATTCAAGTGTGTTTGAGGAGCTCACTCACTGCCTTTGTTGTTGTGGCGCTTGTGAGTAGTCAGCTGTCATTAGCCGACTTGACACTGTACCGATCTGCTTCTTGGTACCTGTGTGGACAGAAAAGCCTCGGCCGCATGTGTACTGATAGGCCTTTTACCTACAGTTTCTTTTTTTTTTTTTCTTGTGGGGAGACAGAGAGTCAGAGAGAGAGACAGATAGGGACAGACAGGAAGGGAGAGAGATGAGAAACATCAATTCTTCGTTGCGGCTCCTTAGTTGTTCATTGACTGATTTCTCATATGTGCCTTGACCTGGGGGCTACAGCAGACCGAGTGACCCCTTGCTTGAGCCAGCGACCTTGGGCTCAAGCTGGTGAGCCTTGCTCAAACCAGAGGAGCTTGCGCTCAAGCTGGCGACCTCAGGGCCTTGAACCTGGGTCCTCTACATCCAATTCTGATGCTCTATCCACTGCACCACCACCCGGACAGGCTCACCTACAGTTTCTTTCCCTGACCACTCTGTAATCGGCCATCTGATTAGACTGCAGCGTGTCTTTCCTCCACTCCTCTGTTCTCTTCTAGGGTAGTGCTGGGAGGCTGAGCTCCAGAATCAGACTCCCTGCAGTTGGAGAGATGAAATGAGGTGACATTGGTAAAGTAGTAGCACAGGGTGATTTCTTTATAAGTGTCAGTTAGCATCCCCATTGTTATTTTTATTGGCTGGTGATCATGAGTCTCTACTGGATGGGTCATATCCATGGGACTATTTTAGAAACCCAAAGTGGCAATTCCATCCTTCAGCAATAGAGAGACAAAAGTATTAAAATCTGAAAAAAATTACATTTGTTTACTGGTTTTCACGAGTCGAGTATGATAACTGCAGGAAAAAAATGCCTTATTTTTGCAAATTATATTTCACAGTGTTCCTAATCCAAAAACAAATAAATAAATATTGTATTTCCCCAAGTATAAGATGCACCCTTTTTTGGAAAATTTGGGGTCTAAAAAACTGGGTTCATCTTATACAGTAGTTTTAGATTTTTTTTTTTACTTGAATTTTCTGCTTTTTCGTACTTGTTGTCTTTGCACTCACTGTTTCGCACTGGTTACCTGTATATTACGATAGGTTACGTTTTGCCATGTTCTACCCAGAAATGGCTCAGAAAAGATTTTCATACAGTGCTGAATTCAAGTTAAAAGTCATCCACTTTGCAAAATTGAATGGAAATCATGCTGCTGAATGTAAGTTCGGTCCTCCTCCAACTGAGAAATCAATAAAAACTATGAAAGAAGAAACTCTACTTGAAAACGCCGTGGCAGAATGAGGCCATGAGAGGTAAGTCAGCAAAATGGCCTGATTTAAAGAGGGAATTGAAGATATGGATTGAAGAGCAAAGGGCATTTGGAATTCCTGTGTCCACAAAGATTGGTTCAGCATGAGGCAAGAAGAATTGTTGATGAAAAAAAGTTACTGGCCCTGGCCGGTTGGCTCAGCGGTAGAGCGTCGGCCTGGCATGCGGGGGGACCCGGGTTCGATTCCCAGCCAGGGCACATAGGAGAAGTGCCCATTTGCTTCTCCACCTCCCCCCCCTTCCTCTCTGTCTCTCTTTTCCGCTCACGCAGCCAAGGCTCCATTGGAGCAAAGATGGCCCGGGCGCTGGGGATGGCTCCTTGGCCTCTGCCCCAGGCGCTAGAGTGGCTCTGGTCGCGGCAGAGTAACGCCTCGGAGGGGCAGAGCATTGCCCCCTGGTGGGCAGAGCATCGCCCCTGGTGGGCGTGCCGGGTGGATCCCGGTCGGGTGCATGCGGGAGTCTGTCTGACTGTCTCTCCCCGTTTCCAGCTTCAGAAAAATACAAAAAAAAATAATAAAAGTACAAAAAAAGAAGTTACTGATTTCAAAGGAGGACACAATCGGTGCTTCAGGTTCATGAAACAGAATGGACTAGGCACGTGTACACACACCAGACTTGTTCAAAAGGTGCCTGAAAGCTATGAGCTGAAGGTCCTTGAATTTCATTGTTTTGTCATTCAATGTCGGAAGACACATCAGTTTGAGTTGGGACAGATTGCAAATATGGACAAATTCCCTCTTCAGTGTGATGTCCCAAGTGACAGAACTGTTGATAAGAAAGGAATGAAAACTGTAACTGTGAAGACAAGTGGACATAAAAAAGTCATTATACAGTTGTTCTAGTTTGTTGTGCTGATGGAAGCGAGCTGCCTCCTATGCTGATTATCAAATGCAAAGCAATGCCAAAAGAAGACATTCCTTGAGGAGTGATTGTCCACATTCCTGACAAGGGTTGGTTGGAACAGGATGGGATGAAGATCTGGTTTGAGAAAGTTTGAAGAAGGAGACCGGGTGGGCTCTTACACCAACCTGTCCTATTGGTGCTTGATTAGTTCAGAGCACACATAACAAAAAACACAAATAAGATTGCTGCAGAGCATAAAACAAAACTTGCTGTCATACCTGAAGGCTTGACATCCCAGCTCCAACCATTTGATGTCAGCATTAACAAACCCTTCAAAGCTGCCATGAGAGACGAATAGAATCAATGGATGAAGTCTTCTGAGGATAATTTGACATCAGCAGAAAGAGTGAAGAAACCAACTATAGGAGAAGTTTGTGCCTGGGTGAAAAGACCCTGGAATAATACTAAGATTGAGATCATTGTCAAGTCATTTAAGAAGTGTGGCATTTCAAATGCCATAGATGGAACTGAGGACGAGGCAATATATGAAGACAGTGATTCATCATGAGACACAGATGAGGACAAGCTAATGGATGTGTTTTGACAGTGATGAGGAGTTGTATGAATTTTATGATGAATAAAACTTAATTTATGTAATGCTTTTTTTTTCAAATTTCAGGCACCAATATTAAGGTACGTCTTATACTTGGGGGAAATACATTAAAAAGCCTACAGTCCTGCCTAACCTCAATTAATCTTAGTCTGCTTAATGCAGTCTCTGGAATGCCACCTCTGCCAGGACATACAGAGCCCTTTGGTACAGCTTCTCGACTGACAGCTCTGAAGTGATGGGATGGGGTGAGCACACAGTACAGTGTTCAGATGGTGTGCTATAGAATTGTGCACCTGTACTTTTACTAACCAGTGTCACTCTAATATATAAATTTAAGAAAAGAAAGTGAAAGGATGGCTTTACATTTAAAGTTTAACGTAGATAGACTGCTGGGTCTTCAGTTTGACGGTGTTGTCAGGAGTACTTTCTAGAGCAGTTTTAGCCTCTTATTATATTTTTTTACATGAATTTATATTGTTAGCACCTGTTTCCACACAAGCTAGTATAACTTTCTAAAACCAAAAATAAAAATAATTAGCAGGGTGAGAAAGTTGACGTTGTGCAAGTCAGAGCTACAGAGAGGAAAGTGGCCATCCTGTCCTGTGGCCTCTCTGAGTCCCCCACACCAGCACACCTTTGGGCACAGCCAGTGACATAGACAGAGCAGACACATTGAGTGGCCATGACCTGTGTGCCCTTACTGCAGGGCTCAGGGTTTCACCGTAGTGCTGGTATGAAAAAGGCTGTGAAACAGTTGAGTTAGATACTCATTGATGCCAGATGCTCTTCTAATGTTGGCTTGCCACAGCATCTCAAGTTGCCACAGCAAATTAAGTTGCGTCTTATACATGTGGAAATATGGTAATTTTCTGAAGGATAAACATAAAGAACACAAGCAGAGGATTTTTAATTGGGAAGAGATCATGGAGACCACCTGCTTATGTCAACCTTTAGTTTTATATCTGAGGACCATCTGTGAACATTTTACAGAATATTAGGAAATGCAAATTTTAATCACCTATTTCCTATGGACCCTGATCTCTATGGAGAATTGAGATAGCTTAGAAGGGAAACTGCAGATATCGAAGTCTAATCCTTCTAAATACTGAAACTTTAAAATTTTAACTATTTTTATGAAAATTTCTGTAAAATATCTAACTTTTTCTTGATAGCTCAGATGTTTTTTGGTTTTGGTATTTATTGGGAAACATCAGATATAATACTTTTTTTGATTAGTTTATTATCCCAAGTGATACTATTTTTATTTTTTTTTAATTTTTCTTAAGTGAGAAGCGGGGAGTCAGAGAGACAGACTCCTGCATGCGCCCCAACTGGGATCCACCTAGCAAGCCCCTATGGGGTGATGCTCTGCCCATCTGGGGCGTTGCTCCATTGCTAGGCAACTGAGCTATTTTAGCACCCAAGGAGAGGCCATGGAGCCGTCCTCAGCACCTGGGACCAACTTGCTCCAACTGAGCCATGGCTGCGGGAGGAGAAGAGAGAGAGAAAAGAGCGAGAGGGAGAGGTGGAGAAGATAGTTGCTTCTCCTGTGTGCCTTGACTGGGAATCAAACCTGGGACATCCACATGTCAGGCTGATACTCTACCACTGAGCCAACTGGCCAGGGCTATCCCAGGTGATTGGAAACTGGGATGTTCTCTTGAGTTGCCATCGTGGGAAAATTCCTAGTATATTAACTTATTTGATAATGATATGTATATTCTTTTTCAGGAATAGAAAGTGAATAATAATAATATAAGACTGTAGTTCCTTGTTTAAAACCCTTGGGTCCAGATTACCTTCTAAATTTAGGTATAAATTTCCCACTTTGGAAAGGCGCATGTGGGATGTACCACAGGTGTCCCTGGTGGCACTTGCTCAACACATTGTCATTTCTTCAGCAAAACATATGAGTACCTGTCCTAAATGGGACAAAGACTAGATATATAAATACCTTGGTGTGAATTTAAGTCAGATTATGCTGCCAAATGAGTTGTGATGTCATAAAAAGGACTTGATTTCCAGAGGTTTTTAAATTTTGGAATTGTGGTTAAGAAGTTATGGATCCGTTGGTAACATGTATTGAAAGTTTGCTGTATGCCAGGCACTGTGCTAAGTGCTTTGTGCATTATCGCATTGAATCCTCACAATAGCTTTACAAGGGAAATGTTTCTGACTCCCATTTACAAATAGGGAAAACTGATTTACAGAGGAGCGAAGTAACTTGCCAATGGTCAGACAGCTAATTAAGTAGAAAAGGTGGGCTATGCACCAAAGCTAGCATTTACTAAGTGCTAGTTAATAACAGGGATTATTCCAAGCACTTGACATGTTCTCATTTGATCTACTATTATCCCCAACAGGAAGATAATATAAGGTGTCCCACATTCAGTCTGATAGTATGATTCCAGGAAAGGTGTGCTCGGCCAATATTCCGTGTTGTATGAGTCTATAGCAATAAAATAGCTAGCTGTGAGATTCAGCAGAATTAATTGCCACATTAAGTCCAAAGCAGCTCTCTCCCAGTGGATTTCCTGAAACATCAGTATTGGTGTTACTCTCTTTATATTTTAATATATTTAGTGCCGATTTTATGATTATACCGAATTATTTACTACATGTACCTTCACATTTGCTTGCAACTACCCCCTTATCTGATTGCCTTGCCTTATTTGTTAACAGAGTTAAAATGAGCACTTGACATCATTTCTAAAATGTGCCCTGGCATGTTTGAGAGAAGTCACTCGAAGCCTTCCCACTCCTGCCTTCAAGCAATTCAGTTCTAAGTCATCCTTGAGTTTTCACCTTGGATGGTGTGCTAGGCATAACCAACATTAAAAATGCCACCTTTGGTATTAAAAAGAGATGCAAATGCCAGTTTGCTTGTGGATATTCTGGAAAATGCATTCCCTGAGTAGCTAGCTCTTTTGGTCACTTTGTTGAGAGAAGGAAGCGTGTTCTCTGAGAGCCCTCGCTCTCTCCATTAACTCTGCTGTTCTCTAATGGAACAAGAGCTTTGTTCATCTCGGCTAATCAAGGGGTGTTAAAGGTGACCTCACACTGAAGATAGCAAAATATAGTAGAATTCACCAGGAGTTACAAAGGCTTTGCTTTAAAATCCTGGATTATTGTCCCATTGGCTATAATTATTTTTCCTCATTTGTTTAATCCAGAGAAGAAATGACTAGTTTTACTAGCACTGAGATGGCCCAGTCCAATGAAAACACCCCAGGATTCTTCTGTAGGTGGGCATTTTCTCCACTGTTCCTAGCCTTTGATATCCAAAATATGTATGTGGCCCATTTGTTCATAAAAATGAGCCACAGTTGACAAGGAGGGGCTCTTATGTTTTGTGTTTCACATGAAAGGATAGTGTTTCCTGTAGGCTAGCAGTGCTGCGCTGCTTTTTGACACTGGTGTGTCATGTTCTTCTGAATCTTTTGCTCAGAGTTGGCAGTGGTTTAAGTTTCTTCACCAAAGCAGTACCTGGACTCAGTGATGCCCTATGAAGCCACTGCAGTAAGAGCTTGGCCTGCCTTCTCATCACACTCTTGTTGCACAGGGCACCTGACACTGAGGTGGAATAAATCACTTATTCCGACCTCCAGGAGGAATAAATCACTTTGCCTTGTTATGACTCAGGTAGCATGGTGGAGTGCGTTTCCTGGAGGCTCAGTGAAGCCCTACAGGGCCACAAGGAGCTGGTAGTTTTCTCCCCCCAGCACTTGCAGACTTTGTTACCACCTTTCCTCTTTGCTCCTCATCTCATTCACTGTGACTTCTAAACTCCAGTGCTAACCCTCCCCCAAAAAACTGTAGTGCCATCACTACCTCTAAATGTTCCCACTGCTTCTACTGTACTCCACTGTCCTCTCTCTACATTCCTTTCTGGCTCATTCTGCCCTAGTTCATTCCCCTGCCACCTTTCCTGGCCTGAGTATGAGCCGCGCCCAGCAAGCTCGGTGTATGCACCATCGCTGGCTCTTAGGTGTTTTCTCTGTCTGCGCACACTCAGAGCTGCTTATTTGCAGCAGGAGACTTTTCTTTTTCTTCTGCCTTTACTTCTAGACTCAATGCCATTCTGGTTGCCTAAGGTGGTCTCCTCCACATAGGTGACACTCAAGCTGAAGACTGCTTGTATTTCACTTACACGGTAACAGATACAAAATTATTACAGTGGGGTGTTGGTGGGCTGATTTGGAAGTATTATGTGGGATTTTCTTGGAATCAAAGTTTGATATAGAGATGGAGATTATAGAGTCCTACATGCATCTTGTTCAATACCAGCCAGCCTAATGTTGGGGATCAGCCCCCACCTAAAATTAGCTCATCATATGGCAGATGGCTCAAGCAGGAGAAATGTACAAGTTTTCATATCTGTGGGGTTTTCATTTCCAAAATGATAGGCTTGCTACACCTGAAAAATAAATATCATGGTATATAAGTGTAACTCAACATGTTAATTAACAGTTTAATTAGTTATATCCTCCCTCCTGGATAACCTTGAATCCTGAAGCTACTCAAATAAACACAGCCCAGAAATGCACCCAGAGGGTGGGCAAGTGTACAGTGCTCCCCAACAGAGCACAGACTGCAGTCCCAAAATAGGAAGTAGAAGAGGTATTTAAAAAGTAAAAGGTGATTAGCCTGATGAGGTGGTGGTGCAGTGGATAGAGCATCGGACTGGGATGCAGAGGACCCAAGTTTGAAACCCTGAGGTTGCCAGCTTGAGCGCAGGCTCATCTGGTTTAAGCAAGACTCACCAGCTTGAACCCAAGGTCGCTGGCTCAAGCAAGGGGTCACTCAGTCTGCTGTAGCCCCACAGTCAAGGCACATATGACAAAGCAATCAATGAACAACTAAGGTGCCGCAACGAAGAATGATGCTTCTCATCTCTCTCTCCTTTCCTTTCTGTCTGTCCCTACCTGTCCCTCTGTCTCTCTGACTCTGTCACAAAAAAATAAAAATAAAAGGTAAAAGGTGATTACTGTGTTTTCATAGATTCTTTAGACAATTTTTATTTCTAGAGTAGATCGTTTAGCTCCAATAAATAGTAGGTTATACTTTTTTATTTCTTAGAAATGAACTCATTTTTACCAATTGGTAATTAAAAGCAAGCCAAAACATATTTCATTCAAAATGCAGGTTGTAGTCAAATCAGTTGTTTATTGTTTAAGGAGAAAATATTAAATGATTTTCTTATTTTGCATTGCAGTCAATACGGTACATGCAAAGCAGTAGAGAAGTTAGTCCCAATGAGGAAGAAAGAGCGGAAGTGTTGAGATGAGGACCTGCTAGTAGGCCGCAGGAAGCCTCAGATCTTGCTTTCCCCCTTGTACTCAGAGTTTACACTAGGTGGCATGCAAGGAAAGCTGACTGGGTTCAGCAACTTGCTTCTGTGGATGGAGAGGCTTTGGTGGCAGCCATCCATGCTTGTGGACTCAGCTGTGCAGTCACTCTCTGATCTGTGATTGTTTTCTTTCCCCTCATCACCAGGATGAAGTGTCCTCTTGCTGGCACCAATAAAAGATTTCTTATTAACACAATTAAGAACACACTCCCCTCCCATAAAGAGCAAGACCATGAACAAAAAGAGGGCGATAAGGAACCTGCGAAGAGCCAGAACCAGAAAGAAGAAAGCCGGAGGAAGCAAAGAGCCCACCCTTACGAGCACAGCTTCCCAGCCCAAGGAACAGCGGCTTGCTCCCCGCCGAGAAAGCAGAGCAGACGGGACAAATATGAGAAGCGGTCAGACAAGCGATGAGGCAGGCACGAGAATAAGCCAGACTGTCCCCCAGCCATGAATACCATTACGCATGGGAGACGGGTGTGCAGAGAGGGTTATTGAGGATGTGCCTTGAGCCGGCAGAGCAGACACCTAAGAGCAGTTTTTACAGTAGGTCCTTTGTTGTTGCCACAAGCAGGAAATGGCCTAGATGCTCTTCAAGGCATTTAGTACAAAGGGTCTTGCTTTGAAGATGCCTTGGCAAGTGTAAGCTACTTCAGCAGTGTAGTATACATATGTATTGTTTCTGTTTTATCTCGTTTAGAAGTTGGCTTCAAAATAAATCTAGAACATAAAGGTTTTCAGATTGTTAAAACTAGTTTCAGCTTTTTGGGTGTGCTGCAATTTTGATCATTTCTTAGAATTTCTCAAAAAATGAGAAATCCTATACTTTACCTTTTGGGGTGACAAATTTAAAATTTAGAAATCATATTTAAGAAAAGCTATAGCCTTCCAAGGGCTAGATATTTAGCAAGGAACAATGTAAGAAACTCAGAATGGCTTTGAAATTAGTGCCCCATGTCAGTAAGCAAAGCGCATTCTTACACTCATTCCCGAGAAAGAAGTTTTTCTATGTTTAATTTTTTTGAATATGTAAGTTTTAAGTGGTGCTTTAAAAAGAACTCTTAAAAGTTAAAATGGATATAATTATTTTAATGCTATGTCTTATTTAGCTAAAGACCTGTGATAACCACTCTTAGCATATAGTTGTTTCAAAATTGTTAATTTTAAATAAAAATCTGTTTACAATGCCTTTTGTTGTTTTCAATATCAGTGTGACTGTTTTAACATACAAACCTTCAAATCTGTATTATTCCTTTTATACTCAGGAAAATGTCAGCAAGCACCATCCTTCCTTGTCTACAAAAGGAAGAAGAATTTGTCTCCCTGTGAGTCCCCTCCCCCCCAGCTTTCCAAAGTGGTTGAGCTTATGCCTGGCAGTTCCCAGATAATCGCTCTGCCACAGCCCTGCTCCCTGCTTACTGGCAGACAAGAAAGCCCTTTCTAAAAGCTAGAGAGGAGCACCTTAGAAAAGTTCACTTTGTGATGTTTATAGAGAAACCAGAATAGACTGTCTTGCTCCCCTCCCCCCCCCCCCCCCCCCCCCACCAAACTGCTCTGCCTCACCCTCATTCTGCTCTGAGCTAAAAGCCCAGGAGTGACAAACATGTGCGTTCTCACTCATCCACCCTTTTTCTCATCCAAGACCGAGTCTCATCTGTCACTCTCGAACACACAAAAGGAAATACTTAGTTCATTTGACTTTATCTAAATCTAGTTGTGCATTAGCCTATATTATTTACACTAAGTTTGAAATGTTTTGTATTTAAATATTTTTCAGAAGTAGAGTCGTGACGGGTTTTTTTAAATTCTTATTATAATTAAGTAAAATAAAATTGAATAATTTGTTAAAGGATGAGTGCTCTACAAATAATTTTTACTTTAAAATTTTTATTTAATTTTTTTTTTTTTCAAAGTGAGAAGCAGCAGGGATGCAGACAGACAGACCACATGCGCCTGACCGGGATCCACCCAGCATGCCCTCCAGGGATCAATGCTCGGCCCATCTGGGAAATTGCTCTGCTGCAGCCGGGGCCATTCTAGCGCCTGAGGTGGAGGCCATGGAGCCATCCTCAGCATCCTGACCAACTTTGCTCTAATGGAGCCTTGGCTGTGGGAAGGGAAGAGAGAGACAGAGAGAGAGAGAGAAAGGAGAGGCGGAAGGGTGGAGAAGCAGATGGGCGCTTCTGTGTGCCCTGACCGGAAATCGAACCCAGGACTTCCACACACCGGGCCAATGCTCTACTGCTGAGCCAACCAGCCAGGGCTAAAAATTTTATTTAAATTTTTTAAACATACTTCTGAAAATTTTATTAGACTCTTCAAAATCTTCATCAAGGGTTTCCATGGTTTCCTGCATATAAATGTTAAGAGCAGAATATCTGTTCTAATTCCAGATCTATACAGTAAATGTTAGGGAAGGACCGGTCCTAAGAAACACAGTGGCTACTTCCTACTTCTGTGGTTAACATACTAGCCTGCCTGGCTGAGAACTCCTATTCAATATTACTTATTACTGTCCACAGTGCTGGCAGTATTTAGAGACCGCACAACCCAGAATAGAAGTTAGAGAAGTTAAACCTTAGACCTGCCTCTGCTATCAGCTACCTGTGGGACCTTGGTCACTTTTCTGGTCATCTTCATTCATAACTAAGATGTTTGGACCGAGTCTCTAGAGACAGAAATGCAAAATGGCTAGCCCTAAGTTTTAGAAATTGCTTTTCATGCTTCCACTAGAAAGCTAACAAGACTTAGACACAAATGTGACTTAGCAAATCTTATTTTCTGTTTTATCTAATTTTCGAAAACATACTCTCTAAGAAATATGAACAGAAAGCTGTGGTCTCTGCCATAGCCAGTCACCTGTGAGTGGCTGGTCTTTATGAACAGCCGGTGCATGATGGGAGAGGACCTGCTGGGTCGTTTAATCAGAGTCGGCTGAGTCCTACAGGACATTTCCTCAGTCTGATTCTGGAAGATGGCCATGGAGTTTTGAGTTTCATTGTGTTTGGGAGGGGAGAGGACGTGGCAAGGAGCAGAAGACTTGCCTCAAATCTACTAAGTAGAATTTGTCATTCATTGATTATTGATGTAACTTAGCAGAGCACTTCTATTTTTATAATAATCCCTGTCACTCCTAGAGGTAATGCCATTGTCTTTTGATCGTAAGGAGTATCTGGTGAGTAATCAGTACTTGCTTAGTAGACATAACATGAGATGGATTCCTGATACAGAGATGCCTGACCACTTTCCTAAGGATTATTAAACCCACAAAGTCTTACCACAAGGTCAGCTATACTGAGCCTTATGAACAATAACATTTGTTGTCTACCACCTCTGAGCCAAATATTTTAGGCTCTTTTTTCCCCAGCTTTATTGGGATATATAATATTTGTCATATAATGTGTTAAGTTTGATGAATACAGTGTGATGATTTGATATGTTATGTAACAAAGTTATTACTGCAGTAAGGTAAGTTAACACATCTATTACCTCACATTTATCATTGGAGTGTGTGTGATGAGAACATTTACAATAAGCCTTTTATTTGTGTCCACATGGTCACCTCACAGTCCCATGAAGAAGGTGCTATTGCTTGCATTTTATAAATAAGAAAACTAAGGATACGTTTAAAAGTTTGCCCAACGTCACAGAGCTTGGAAGTGGCAGAAATGCTATCAGAAGCCAGGACTATCTGAATCAAAACCCTATTTTCTTCCCTGTACCTTTGGCCAAATTTGGTCCAAACTCAGCTTCCCATAATACAGACTGACAAACCTCAATGGCCCAAGGAGTCTCAGTTTAAGAGCCTAAAGAATGTTTATAACCAATGCATTTTATATGATTGAAATTTACTCCTGAAGGCCTGAATGCAGAAGCCCCATCTAAGGAACATTTGCACTGGGAAAGTGTTTCCCTTTGGTTCGGTTTAGACAACCATCTAAATCCAAGAGAAAAACTTGACCATTCTGTTGTTTAATGGTGAAATGAAAGCTGATGGAATATATCTAGGAGAAACTAAAGTCTCATGTGAAGTAAATGTTTTAGGTTATTTCACATTTAACCTGTCCTTTTTCCATTCACAAGAATAGCAAGATTTTGGAGTTAAGGAGTCTGAGAGTTAAGGCCTCTTTGGCTTGATAAATGACAACATCCTATGTGATCCAAGGAAAGTCTATTCCCTCTCTCCCTTCCCTGCCTGGGAAAGGTGTGTCAATTCATCATAGATTGAGCCATGCCCTATGGCTCATCTGAGCCTAGACGATGAAAAGGCTAGTTTGCCAAATGGAAACTCTCAATTTGGAAAAGACCACCAGGAAGCATGTACTCAGAAACATGGGAACGCATAAAGAAGTAAGTAAATATACATTAAACTTGCAGAAAACCTCATAAGCATAATTTAAAAGAATTTTTTAAATAAATAATTTTGATTTGGATAACCATGCTATAAATCTCAGTAGAAAGCCCTGGCATTATAGTTACAAGGCCAACAATAAACATAGATTTGGGTGTATCATTAATAGTTGATTCAGTGAGTGATTTCTCTCATCTATCTAGCCTTTTAACTTTCACCTTTGATTTTAATAACTTATAAAAATTTTCTACATGAGACAAACTCCAGATATAACAAAAATTTTCTACCTGAGTCAAACTCCACATATAACATATCTAGGAGGGAGATATTTCTGTACCAGACACGGGTGGCCTGCCCTCAGTGGTTGTCCTCTGTCCTTCCTGAATTGTTTTTCTCATTAATTCCTCCAGTGTTCAGGATGAACTAGTATGTATTATCCAATTACAAGCCTTTATTTGCTCCAAATTACAGACCCATCAGCATAATGGATAGTCTTTCAAAACTCAGTGCTAATTGACAAAGGGAAAACTGCAAGTCTGGTTGTTAATCCTGTGCCCTCCATGAAGAACAGACCATTCATTCTTCCCCTCACTCACTCATTCAGCAAACAGAACCAAGTGTGTATGTCAAGCACATGTAGAGCCCAGACTTGAACAACCTCACTTGTCCTCAGAATCTCCTAGGCCACGTTTGTATTCTTTCAGATTTGTGCAGCATATTTGCTTCTCAAAATGTTGTTGGCCCTCCCTGTGGGAGTCCAATCTTCCATAGTTGGGAAGCAATTGGTTGCTGGTCATCAGTACAAAAACTGCACAGATGCTTTGGGCTTTTATCTTCATTTTTTTTTAAGTCAAAATTTTTATTTTCATGAATTCTAAAAATACATATGTATCTAATGAATCTTAAAAATATGTATGTGAATTTTAAAAATAACCAATACAGAAGGCAACATATACTATAACCAGCTCATGTAAAACTATTAGAAATAAACTAAGCACAATAAAAAACTAGCAAAAGATGAAATAGTCACAGAAAACACTGACATTCAATAGACACATGAAGAAATATTTATCTCACCAGTAAACAAAAAATGTAAATTAAAATGATTTTTACCTTTCAAATTAGAGGGTTTTTTGTAATTTGGCTGACAAAAGTATAGTGATACAAATATTCTTGAAAAACTTCATAACATGGTAAAATGGCTTAATATTTCTAGGAATCTTTAAAATGTTCTCTTTTTTAAATTGAATTTATTGCCTGACCTGTGGTGACACAGTGGATAAAGTGTCAATCTGGAATGCTGAGGTTGCAGGTTCGAAACCCTGGGCTGCCTGGTCAAGGCACATATGGGAGTTGATGCTTCCTGCTCCTCTCCCTTCTCTCTCTTCTCTCTCTTTAAAAATTAATAAATAAAATCTAAAAAATAAATAAATAAATTGAATTTATTGGAGTGACACTAGTTAATGTAACTATATAGGTTTCAGGTACCCAACTGCACGACACATCTCTGTATCGTGCACACTGTATTGTGTCTTCACCCCGCCCAGTCAAGTCTTCGTCCATCATCACTTATCTTCCTCTACCCTCTTCCACCTCCCCTGCCAACAGCAATCACCACACTGTTGTCCGTATCTGAAAGTTCTTTCCTTTAATATTTGTCCTCTTTTGCTCAATCCTTCCACCCCCACCCCCGTGACAGCTCTCAGCCTGCTCTCTATATATGAGTCTGTCACTATTTTGCTTGTTAGTTCATTCTGTTCATTAGATTTCATATATAAGTGAGATTGTATGGTACTTGTCTTTCTCTACCTGGCTTATTTCACGTAGCATGATAATCTCCAGGTCCATCCATGCTGTCACAAAAGGTAAGATTTTCTTTTTTTTTTTTTTGTATTTTCTGAAGCTGGAAACAGGGAGAGACAGTCAGACAGACTCCCGCATGCGCCCGACCGGGATCCACCCGGCACACCCACCAGGGGGCGATGCTCTGCCCCTCTGGGGCGTCGCTCTGTTGCGACCAGAGCCACTCCAGCGCCCAGGGCAGAGGCCAAGGAGCCATCCCCAGCGCTCGGGCCATCCTTGCTCCAATGGAGCCTCACTGCGGGAGGGAAAGAGAGAGACAGAGAGGAAGGAGAGGGGGAGGGGTGGAGAAGCAGATGGGCGTTTCTCCTGTGTGCCCTGGCCTGGAATCAAACCCGGGACTTCTGCACGCCAGGCCGACGCTTTACCACTGAGCCAACAGGCCAGGGCCAAGATTTTCTTTTTTAATGCCTGAGTAGCATTCCATTGTGTATATGTACCACCACTTTTTTTATTTACTCATCTACTGATGGGCACTTAGGATGTTTTCAGAGCTTGGCTATTGTAAACAATGCTGCAATGAATGTAGGAGTGCATATATTCTTTTGAGTTAGTGTTTCAGGATTCTTAAGATATATTCCCAGAAGTGGAATCACTGGGTCAAAAGGTAGTTTCATTTTTAATTTTTTGAAGTAACTCCATCCTGTTCTCCACAGTGGCTGCACCAAGAAGCATGCCCACCAGTAGTACATAAAGGTTTCCTTTTCTCCACACCCTTACCAACACTTGTTTGTTGATTTATTAGTGAGTGCCATCCTGACAGGTGTGAGGTGATATCCCATTGTAGTTTTAATTTGCATTTCTCTGATAGAACTAGAAATCAACACAAGAAATAAAAATGAAAAACACACACACAAAAATGGAGGTTAAATAACATTTTACTAAACAATGAATGGGTTAACAGTGAGATCAGGGAACAAATAAAAAAAAATATTTTAAAGCAAATAAAAATGAGAACACAATTGCCCAAAATCTATGGAACATAGCAAAAGCAGTCTTAAGAGTCATAGCATTATAGTCCTACCTCAAGAAACAAGAACATTCTCAAATTAACAATCTAACTTTACATGTAAAAGAATTTGAAAAAGAACAAAGGCAAAAGTGAGTAGAAAGAAGGAAATAATAAAGATCAGAGCAGAAATAAACAAAAAATAGTCTAAAAACAATATAAAAGTTCAATCAAACTAACGGTTTGCTTTATTGAAAAGATACAAGATTGACAAAACTTTAACTAGACTCATCAAGAAAAACAAAGAGAGGACCCAAATAAATAAAATCCAAGATGAAAGAGGAGAAGTAACAACTAACATCAAAGAAATACAAAGGGTTATAAGAAAATATTATAGCCTGATTAGGCAGTGGTGCAGTAGATAGAGCATCAGACTGGGATGCTGAGGATCCAGGTTCGAAACTCTGAGGTCGCCAGCTTGAGCACAGGCTCATCTGGTTTGAGTAAGGCTTACCAGCTTGAGCCCAAGGTCACTGGCTTGAGCAAGGGATCACTCGGTCTGCTGTAGCCCCCTAGTCAAGGCACATATGAGAAAGCAATCAATGAATAAATAAGGGGCCACAACAAAGAATTGATGCTTCTCATCTCTCTCCCTTCTTGTCTGTCTGTCCCTATCTGTCCCTCTCTCTGTCTCTATCTCTGTCATAAAAAAAAAGAAAGAAAACAAAAAAAATGAAAGAAAATATTACGAACAACTATATGCCAATAAACTGGACAGTCTGGATGAAATAGATATATTCCTAGAAACATATAATTTTCCAAAATTGAATCAGGAAGAATCAGAGAATCTGAATAGACAGATTACAGGTAGTGAAATTGAGCGGTAATAAAAAAAAACAACAAAAATCCTGGACAAGATGGCTTCATAGAAGAATTTTTACCAAACATTCAAAGAAGAATTGACATCTATTTTTCTCAAACTATTACAAAAAATTCAAAAGGAAGGAAGACTCCCAAGCTTATTTTATGAGACCAGCATTATCTTAATTCCAAAACCAGATAAAGACACTACAAAGAAAGAAAATTATAGGCCAATATCCCTGATGTACATAGATGCTAAAATCTTTAACAAAATGTTAGCAAGCCAGATCCAGCAATACATTAAAAAGATCATACATCATGATCAAGTGAGATTCTTTCTGGGAAGGCAAAGTTGGTACAACATCTGCAAATCAACGTGATGTGCCATATAAACAGAATAAAAGATGAAAATCACATATCATATCAATAAATGCAGATAAAGCATTTGATAAAATCCAGCACCCATATACATTAAAAATTCAGCAAAGTGGGGATAGCAGGCACATAATTTGACTTAATAAAGGCCACATATGACAAACCACAGCCAACATCATAGTAAATGGGCAAAAACTACTAACATTTCTCTTAAGATCAGGAACAGGACAGGAATGTCCACGATCACCACTCTTATTCAACATGGCACTGGAGGTCCTAGCCACAGCAATCAGACAGTAAGAAGAAATAAAAGGCATCCAAATTGGAAAGGAAAAAGTGAAACTGTCATTATTGCAGATGACCTGATACTGTATAAAAAAATGTTCTTTTGTTAACAAAGAAATCCTGCTTGTAAGAGTTTCACAGGTTTTGTGTTAAATTTAGTATATGCCCTTATCTACATATTTGTTAAGGCTAACCTCTTCTCAATTATACTGCTCACAAAAATTAGGGGATATTTTATTGCTTCATATTCATTTTGAACTATCCCCTAATTTTTGTGAGCAGTATATTTTACTTTTTGTTCTTGCCTTTATTTTAACGATTCTGTATCAACCAATTTAAAAATACAAATGTAAAAATGCAAATAAATCACAGAACTCTTTTCTTACATGTTAATTAGTTTTATTTTCCCTGTTCCTTTGTAGTTCTGTTCACACATTACCACGGATGTGGTATCTGCTCCAAATTAGTGACCAGTAAATAGTTCTAGTTCCCCTAAAGCCAGCACATACCACATCTGGAAATCAAGAAGAGGATGTGGTAAATCTCAAAGTTTAAATTAATGATTCACTCTCAAAACCCCATGCTCCCTATCCCTAAATCTCTGAACCCCACAGATCTGTTACGCCAGTAGAAGGGGCACTACCTGGGGTACTGGTACCGTGGAAGTTCCCCTGGCTGTTTCGGTCACATCTTATATCAGACTGCTAAACTGGGAGTTTGACCATAAATATTAAAAGAAAACTGACACTACATTTTTGGATCTGGAGGAAGCTTACGAGGAATTCTGGCACACCTCTGTGAGTAATCATGCTCAGAGCTAAAGGTTAGTGGAAGACTACTAAAGCTTCAAACAGCCATGGCCACACAGGCCAGTCATGCCTAGTTCACATAACACCTTTGCGTGAATGAGAACAAGGTGTTCACTTTCAATTGCTGAAATCTGTGCTTTATATGTTGGCCACCTGTGTGCAAGCTGGATTTTGCTTTCATTTGTACTCTGTATTGGCTATTCTATAAAGCAAATACCCCATCTCCAGCCAGTATCATATTTGAATCTTCAATAGGCCATTCCCTCATTCTATAGGACCAGCTGATTTTAGCTGATGGGGTTTGTGGTAATAACAATGAATCCCTTGGACATATTGTCACATTTGTTTGTCAGAAGCAAATTTGTAAGGAATAACATGAAGGTACATAAAACACTCAGTAAGTCTAGGGATGAAGATACTTAGAAGTATGGTGGACAGGGAAAGGAAATTTATATCCAGAATAAGTGTCTACTCTAATAAGAATGAACTATTATCATTTTTAAAGGAGTCACATGCAATTGATCAGCCACAGGAGGTTGGCTATTCCCTTCAGGGCATGGTGTTTTATGAGGGTCCATATTGATCTCTATGGTTAGCAGGTTGGACATACAGCAATGGTGGTAGCCAGTCAGCTTTGTTGACAAAATCCATGTTGTGGAGCTCGTGTCTAATCTGCCCTGCTACCACGTTTACTTTGTACACCAGCCCACTGGGAGGCAGAAAAGAAATGCTTACTAAGATCTACACAGTGGATAACCTTTGCCTGATTATTGAAAGCCTCTTCTGCTATGAATTTCCTCTGGTGAACATTTACATGGGACACTAATTTCTTACACTGTGTGCATTCTAAGACAGTTATCCAGATACCTCTTGCCCAAATCTCTCTGATCTTGTTCCTGCCATATCTCTGACCATCTGAGCAAACCTTTAGCCATTGCCTATTATTAGTGTAGATATGCACCTCTGACTTTCTCTTCTCCCATTTAAGTTAGATAACCAAATGCCAAACTAGAAGTTCTACCCACTGGGAAGATTCCTTTTCCTGGTGTCCTTCAGAGCTACCCATGACCTAATAGTGCTATAATCATCCCTGTGATTAACACAAAGAACTTGTAAGGAGGCCAGAGGTGGATCTTGCAGGAGATGGGCAAGGCACCGGAGTAAGTGCACGGGAAGTCTAAGCCACATTCTTATGAATCTTACCTATGCTTTCAGAACCTGCTTGAGCCTAATCTCAAATCAACATTTCATTTGAAATTGAAACGCTGCTTCACATGTATGACTTTTGGATGACATCCGGTTTATAATGGGCAGTTCAAACACATAGCCACTTGGTGTCCTATTATCAGGTGTTTAGTCTCTATCCAGACTTAGTAACAACACTGAAGCCTTTTCTCAATAGGAGATTAGCTATTTGCCCAGGAGAGTATGGCTCTTCTCCTAAATGCCACAACCTAACCTGTGATTCTCCCATATGAGTTTGTCCCAAGCTCTGCAGAGTGTCTCCATCTGCTGCAGACACACTGAGGATCATTGGATCTACTAGATCACAAGGCCTAGAGATGACAGCCACATTACAGCCTGAACTAGTTAGACAGCATTCTCCTGTTCTTGGTACCACTCAGATCTGCTAGCTTCACAGATTTCTCAGTAAATGGGTAGAGAAGCACACTCAAATATACTACATCAGGGTGCTACATGATTTATTTTTCAAGCCTAAGCACTTTTAAATGAATAGGATGTTATTTAAAATTACATCAAGAGAACATATATAAAAGAAACCCACCAAGCATTTTGATGTTTTCTTAGCAGTAGGGAGTACAAACTGTTGTGTTATATAGTCAGGAGGTTATGTCCAGGCTTTGGTTGTAGTCTTCCAATTCTCTTTGGCTCAGGTTTTCTCCTGTAGGAAGGCAAATGCAGATTTAGTGTACAAAGAGTAAAGGGGGATACACCCTTAAAGGCTCCAACGCCCCAAAGGGGTCTCATAGGATGCCATCTGGGTCCTGCTTCAATAGTGGAAAGGAAGGTCATTGAGCTAAAGCCTGCCAGGCTTACATGCTTCTGCTGTGAGGAAACAGGGACACTGGAAGGTAGGCTTCCCCCTCACTCCTCTAAGGGAGGGTTCAGTCTCTTCCAGCCCTGCTCCAGCCACCTATGACCTAACCTTGCCCAGAATGCTGGGGTTTGCCACTGAAGGCTGAAGGTGCCCAGGGCCGTCGGCCCCATCTACGACACTGTGGACGAGCCTAGGGTATTTCTTCCAAGAAACAGGTAAACTGATCTCATTTGCACAAGGGCCACTTAACTATGTTTTGCCTGAATAGTCAGGTTTTTTATTCTTCCCTCAAAGATCTCTGTTGTGGGTGTTGATAGTCCTATTTTCTTCTGTTTTGCTTAATATATAGTGTTTCCTTTATCCCTCCTACCTCAATGCCCCACTCATATTTCAGGCTGGGACCTACTCCTAATTTAGAGCTCTCTTTCCCCCTTTTGCCAACTTCTATTATGAATCTACCTTTGCCACCCAGCTTAGTGTATCCCAAGGTTCTCTTTACCATGCCACAGTCGCAGAGCTCCAGGGAAAAGCAACCTGCTCTCATCTCTCCAGGCAGAGGAGAACAGAAGCTCCATATCCATGCATGCTGCAAATGGCTTTTCCAGTCTACCTGAATCATTACCAGCTAGAAGCAGCAGTCATTGGGACTTGGACATGAGCTGCAAAGTATAGAATGGTGACAACAATTCCAGTGCCATGAGGACTTTTCCTGGATGTGGACTCTTCCTGGACTCCTGCTCCCTGTGACAGCTCCTAACAGACTGAACTGTGGTTGGGTTGCATTTTTCAGGAATTTGGCATGGTGATGGGGCCAACTTGGACTTGGTGAACATGTTAAGGACACTACTCTTTTATGGATTCTTGCTGTATTGGCTAAGAGTTTGTTTAAAAGCTTTTAATCACTGTAAAAAAAATAGAAGACTGGATAAAGAAGATGGGGCACATATACACCATGGTATACTATTCAGCTAGAAGAAATGATGACATCGGATCACTTACAGCAGAATGGTGGAATCTTGATAACATTATGCGGAGTAAAATAAGTGAATCAGAAAAAAACAAGAACTTCAGGATTCCATACATTGGTGGGACATAAAAACGAGACTAAGAGACATGGACAGGAGTGGGGTGGTTATGGGGGGTGAGGGGAGGGGAGGAGGGAGAGGGAGAGGGGGAGGGGTACAAAGAAAACTGGATAGAGGGTGACGGAGGACGATCTCTCTTTGGGTGATGGGTATGCAACAGAACTAAATGACAAGATAACATGGAAATGTTTTCTTTGAATATATGTACTCTGATTTATTGATGTCACCCCATTAAAATAAAAATTTATTTATAAAAAAAAGAGTAAAGGGGGCTAGTTAGTGGCATCTAAGACTCCATTAAGTATTGAAAAACTGCATGGAAAATCAAAACTGCAATGAGATACCACCTCACACCTGTTAGATTAGCTATTATTAACAAGACAGGTAATAGCAAATGTTGGAGAGGCTGTGGAGAAAAAGGAACCTTCATACACTGTTGGTAGGAATGTAAAGTAGTACAACCATTATGGAAGAAAGTATGGTGGTTCCTCAAAAAACTGAAACTAGAACTACCTTATGACCCAGCAATCCCTCTACTGGGTATATACCCCCAAAACTCAGAAACATTGATATGTAAAGACACATGCAGCCCCATGTTTATTGCAGCATTGTTCACAGTGGCCAGGACATGGAAACAACCAAAAAGCCCATCAATAGATGACTGGAGGCCCTGGCCGGTTGGCTCAGCAGTAGAGTGTCGGCCTGGCGTGCGGGGGACCCAGGTTCGATTCCCGGCCAGGGCACATAGGAGAAGCGCCCATTTGCTTCTCCACCCCCCCCCCTCCTTCCTCTCTGTCTCTCTCTTCCCCTCCCGCAGCCAAGGCTCCATTGGAGCAAAGATGGCCCGGGCGCTGAGGATGGCTCCTTGGCCTCTGCTCCAGGCGCTAGAGTGGCTCTGGTCACAGCAGAGCGACGCCCCGGAGGGGCAGAGCATCGCCCCCTGGTGGGCAGAGCGTCGCCCCTGGTGGGCGTGCCGGGTGGATCCTGGTTGGGTGCATGCGGTAGTCTGTCTGACTGTCTCTCCCCATTTCCAGCTTCAGAAAAATACAAAAAAAAATAGATGACTGGATAAAGAAGATGTGGCACATATACACTATGGAATACTACTCAGCCATAAGAAATGATGACATTGGATCATTTACAGCAAAATGGTGGGATCTTGATAACATTATACAAAGTGAAATAAGTAAATCAGAAAAAAACAGGAACTGCATTATTCCATATGTAGGTGGGACATAAAAGTGAGACTAAGAGGCCCTGGCCGATTGGCTCAGCGGTAGAGCATCGGCCTGGCATGTGGGGAACCAGGTTCGATTCCCGGCCAGGGCACATAGGAGAAGCACCCATTTGCTTCTCCACCACCCCCCCTCCTTCCTCTCTGTCTCTCTCTTCCCCTCTGGCAACCAAGGTTCCATTGGAGCAAGGATGGCCCGGGCGCTGGGGATGGCTCCTTGGCTTCTGCCCCAGGCGCTAGAGTGGCTCTGGTCGCAGCAGAGTGACACCCGGAGGGGCAGAGCATTGCCCCCTGGTGGGCAGAGCGTTGCCCCTGGTGGGCGTGCCGGGTGGATCCCGGTCGGGCGCATGCGAGAGTCTGTCTGACTGTCTCTCCCCGTTTCCAGCTTCAGAAAAAAAAAAAAATAAATAATAATAAAAAAAAAGTGAGACTAAGAGACATTGATAATTGATAAGAGTATGGTGGTTATGGGGGGAGAGGGGAGAGGGAGAGGGAAAGGGGGAGGAGGAGGGACACAAAGAAAACTAGATAGAAGGTGACAGAGGACAATCTTACTTTGGGTGATGGGTATGCAACATAATTGAACGACAAGATAACCTGGACATGTTATCTTTGAATATATGTATCCTGATTTATTGATGTCGCCCCATTAAAAAAATAAAATTATTAAAAAAAAAAAAAAGAAAAAGAAAAACTGCATGGAGACTCAGGACCAAAAACATCAGGACTACTTGTATTAATTGAAAATCACTTGGATAATGGTAACTATATGATGCATGTCTTTTTCTTACAGTTCGAGTGTATCGCTGTCTTGTAAGAAGATTTTCCTTTCATTTCACTTATGCTCGTTACCTCTTAAAGGTTTTTCTTACACTGAGGATGAGGAATGGAAATTCTTGGAAAAGTATAATTATAATCAATGGAAATATATGTATAATGGTGTGGATTTATATATTTGTGGAAGGGGAAGAATGATGAGAAAAACTTTTATGTCAGATATTCTAAAAAACTAAAGAATGTTGCCATTTCTTTTCTTGGTAAGTGTACATTTTATCTGGTTTACTATCACTCCCCCTGTTTTCAAAAATACACTCTTGAATTGCTTTCACATTTTAACTATAAGTTTATTTACATGTGAATTGCTTTACCTATAGAAAGCTGGGGTGGAAATCTTGGGTTGTACTAGTATGGAAAAGGACTTGTGGAATGAATGTATCAAGAATAGAGATAAATGTCTGCTTCTGGCCAAGATGGAGTAACAGGGACCAGATTTATCCTCTGATGTGAAACAACTAAATCAAACATGTGAAAGAACAGTTCTCAATATATTGGACAGCAGGCAACAAATGGCAATGATTTAGAGAAAAAAAAAACAAGTAAGGCGAACGTTATAATTGCCCCTGTATGGTTAAAGTTTTTAGGCTGCTGAGCAGGGAGGGGGAATCCAGACCGAACCATGAAATTCTATATTTCTAGACAATAGAAGTACAATTGATTTCTATGTATGGATCTTGTATCTTATTACCTTACTAAAATAAACTCAGATGTTCTTGTAGATTTGTTGTTATTGTTGTTTCTATATTCTACGTGATTTTCTATATAGATGTTCACATGATCTGCAAAAATATAGGGTTTTTTTCCAATATAAATGTCTTAATAATTTCTTATTCTTGCCCTATTGCATTGGCTAGAACCTCTAGTGTTTGTAATGTTGTATAGAAGGATGAAAACTGACATACTTTTCTTGTTCCTAAACTTAGAAAAGCTATACATTTTTTTTGGTAGATGCCTTTTATCAGTTTAAAGAAGTTCCCTTTTATTTATAGTTTGCTGAGAGTTTTAAAATCTGAAATGGATATTAGATTTTGTCAAATGCTTTTTATGCATTTATTGAAATGATTATATGGCTTTTGTTTTCTATTTGTTAATATGATGAATAAAATAAATTGTTCCATGTTAAACCAACCATGTACAATCTAGGATAAGCCTCACTTGGTCTTGATACTTTATTCTTGTTAATACGTGGTTGGATTTGATTTGCTAGAATTTTGTTTAGCTATCTTTGTTTGTGGAGGATATTGTTCTGTAGTTTTCTTATAATGGGTTTTGTCTGTGTTTGGGAATAGGGTAATGTTATAATCATAGAATGTATAAAAAAATAATCCCTATTTTTAAATTTCCTGGAAGAATTTGTATAGAACTTGGTATTACTCCTTCTTTAAGGACTTCATTAATGAAGCCATTTCAACCTGGAGTTTTCCTTGTGGGATTTCTTGAAATTGATTTATTTAATAGATATGAAGCCATTCAGGTTATCTAATTCATCTTGAGTGAGATTTGCTGATTTGTTGAATTTATTAGTATAAAATTGTTTATAATATTCCCTGATTATACTATTAATTGCTGTAATTATGTCACTTCTCTCATTTTTGATATTAGCAATTTATGTCTCTACTTTCCTGAACAGTTTGGGCTAAAACCTTATCAATTTTTTTGATATTTTAAAAGAAGCACATCACTTCAATGCCTGCTTCTATCATTACATTACCTCTCCCTATTCTACAGTAAATTCTTCTCCTGCCTTCCTCTTATAAAGACTCTTGTGATTCTATTTAGGGCCCATCTGGATAATCCAAGAAGTTATCAGGATAAGTTACTCCTCTCAAGATACTTAATCAGTTCTGCAAAGTTTCTTTTACAGGCAATATTCACAAATTCCAAAGATTATGACCTGGGTATCCTTAAAGGCCATTGTTTACATGACCACAGCTCCTTTAAAAGTTACAGTGGCATTTTATATAAAATTGTGTATCTTCATTTTTTTCCATTTACCACAATTTATTAGCAAAAAATTGTTCATCATGAATGATAAAAATGTTTATTATCTTAAAAAAAAGAATTCTCGTTTCAAGGTAAAAGTAGGAATTGTTGGGGCGATCTGTGCAAACATAGGCATCGTATGAAAGGAAACCACACACTCACAATGGAGATATTCTTTGTCTGGCCTACTAGGCTCCACCATGAAAGTAAAGTATAAAACAAGAAAAGTAAGTTACAACAATTAATCAGTGTGCTAAGCAAACATTTGTTGAGCATCTACTATGTGCAGAGCATATATCGAGTCTAGAGGTAGGAGTGAGAAGTGGGAAAGGGAGAGGGAACTAACATGACTAAGACAAAGTCCTGCTCTCAGAGACCTCTATTTGGGGAGACAAGTTCAGAAATGATGCTGCAGAAGGCAGAATAAGCTAAGCGCTAAGAAAGACGTTTCCATGTATAGAAGAGGAAGGGACATGGTCTGTGGTGGGGACAGGAAAAGTTTCATGAAAGGAAACAATATTTGGTCAGGGCTTGAATTTAAGCTTTTTCAAACATGTCCAATGGGAGCACAAACTTAAGGTTAACCATGTATCCTACCAACTGCGAAGTACTAAAACTTTGGGGACCGTCCTGATAATGTTATCATAAAAAGAACGTCCAAATTATTTCCTTAGTTGTAAAAACTTTGAGTTCCTTCTGACATCCCAACAAAGAAGCAACATCAGGGAGTTCTCAGAGAAAAAGGAGAAGAAGGCTGATAGAGGATTGGCAAGATTGGAGGGAAATGGCAGGGGTGGTTTCCCCACCGGATCAACTTAGCAAAGCTAGAGTGTTTCCCAGAATAGCCTTCTTGACTGATTCTAGGTTAGGGTTGGGCACAGGGACTTGAAAGGTGAAGGTGAAACAGCATCCTTTAAGTTTCAAACTGTCACCAGGTATGGGTACCACTGCAGCTCGTGCACATGGCTGCTGGTGTGTGGACTGCCTTATTGTGTGGGGCAGCAGCTGAGCCAGCAGCTCCTCCCACTCCCACCAGATCTCTTTCACCTACTTTTGAGTTTCCGACCAGGTGCAGGTGCAGCTCCATTAGGAGAGTGCCAACTTCTTCTGTAGGTCAGCCATGCTGTCCAAGTTAGATATGGTGGGAGACAGACACAGGCTCCAGTTTGTCCTATGGTTCTGATTCGTCTTGCTCTATTTTGTTTCACATCTGGGATTTTTCCTTACTGCCAGCAACTTTTCTGCAGTAACTATATGCCCACCACCAGATGACAGAGACAGGACTTTCTATAGACATCTTCATCAGCTCACAACTGGGCAGAGTCGAGTGCCTGCAGAGTCCCTTAAGGCACATCATTTGTAGTGGTTCTGCTTCCCAGACTGAAAACTCTGAGTGATGGAATATGGCCTATTGCAATGACACTGTCTGAGTAAAAGGTATGTGTACAGGCAGGAGGAATGCCTCTTTTTTTTTCATTTCTTTGGGGAAAAAAATCCAAGAGATTGCTTACTTTAAAAATTTAAAGAACTATCAGCAAACAAATGGCTCTTTTTTATTGTTGGGACTTTCTTTCCACAAAGTCAGTATTACTTCAAACCACTGTGAAAACTAACACATATCTCTTGATAAACATAGCTACTGAGTTTGCCTTTAATGTTTTGCAAAAATTCTAGACTTTTAATAAAATGAAAGAAGTCATCCCACAATCAAAGTATAACATTGGTGTTAATTTCAAAATATTTTTATTTAGTTAAATCCTTCCCCCTACACCTTCAGAAAGCCTCTTGAGAAATCCCATTTGACAAGGGATATTATTACAGTTTGTAATGGCCAACATCAGGGCAAGACACTTTTTTTCTCTTTTGTAAAATCAAGTTGAGTTATTTACAATGAACTTAAAAACCATGAACTTTAATGAAAAAGCTTGACAGGTTTGATGTATGATAGACTAATGTTTTTAAAAAAAGAAAAGCCAGAAAAAGATTTTTTTCTTTTTGACTGTGGAATAAAAAACATGGGTCTAGCCTCTCAGAGTTGCTTCTGAAAGAGCAGTGAAATGGAGTTGCCCAGTGATTATAAAATATCTACAGAAAACTAGTTAACAAAAGAGATGTAAATGTTTTTCCATCAATGGAATAATGTAGCAGGAGGGGGTTGTGGTTCTCCCAACAAACAGAATTGATTTTGTGTTTTTGTGTGTGTCTACAAGCTAGTTACTGATTATATTTCTTATTTTACTCAACTACAGTATCTTATAACAATGATTTTTCAGGAGAACCATAAAATAGTTAAGATTGGGAAATCCTTGCGGAAGAGTCTGGATTCTGGTCATTGACAGTGTGACGTACAGGAGGGACGTTTTCAACACATTTCTTTCATGCCTTCCACTGCCTTTGCACCCAGCTCCTTGCTTTGTTAATGCCTCTGGAATAGTTGTAAGCAGTTTCTCAAACATAATCTTCAGCTGGGTGTTTACTTTGACCACTGACTGTTGATTAAAAGGAGCTCCTTTTCCAAAGGAAATCCCTCTACTTTTCCTGTGTCTACAGGCAAGACAGAATAATTGTGTCATGGCACCCAGCCCCATGTGCTTACAGCTTTGAAATGATCACAAAAACACTTTTCCCCTTTCACTTATTTTCTTCTTAAATCCTGTTTTACAGTAATCATTCAAATGACTTCACTATGTGGTCTGCTAAATAATGGCTTTAGGAGGCTGGCTATTTTAAATAGTGGAGACTAAATGGCCACTTCTCAGTACAAATCTTTAAAGAAGTGTTTGTTTAATGAACAAGAAAAGCCTGGAATATGAATGAAAATGTGTCAGAATTACAATTGCATTTTTTCTAAAAAAAAACTTTTGGAAAATGTAGATTTTATTCCTTGTTTGCAACTTTTTTCAAGATCATATTTGCAATTATTTCTGCATGAAATAAAGAGAAAAAGACAGGACAAAAATTAGAAAAGAAAACAGCTTTTAAAATTATTAATGACATTTATTTAATGACTTACCAATTAATATTAAAACAATGACTTTGCAATATAAATATCAAGTTATTTAGCTTGGAGAGACTCTACAATCAAGTTCTATCCTTCATCAATTCTTTGACTTTATTAAGTTTATTCTTTGTGATGAGTTCATTATTTGCTAAATATAATACTTAAGCTACAGAAAGACTGAAACTTGGCTTACTCTAAATTAGGTTTGACTTTTCCTTTAATTTGGTAATTCCTATTCAACTCCAACAACTTCCCGCCCCAAACAATGACAATAGTATCGAACAGCACTGGGGATACTGGTTGAGAAGGTGCTTCCTAGTTGGGCTCTGGAAGAGATGAGCTCAGGGAACCATTAACTGCTGAATTGATTCATAAATACTATGGTGTCTAAGGGGCTGATTGAGTTGAATATTCTCGGGTATATTCAGGAGGAATTAAAACAATTGTTGAACTTTGTCCTTTCAAAATTGAATTAAAATCTTTTCTTGATGCTGCTTTGGAAAATGTCAGGCTACAGAAAGAAGGGAGGAATTTAAAAATGGCCATTTGGCAGTAATTGTTTCAGTTCAGAATCATCAATCAATGCTGAAATTCATGGGAGGATATTTGCATGGTTTCAAAATATCTTCCCATAAGACACTTGTTAATTATAAAGGAGGAAATAGTTCAGTTTATAATGGAGAAACCTGGCTTCTGCCTTCACCAAAGGTCAGAACAAATGTGACCAGCCAGGGAACAAAGCAGTACAGCATGCCTCCAAGGACGCACGGAGAACGTCACAGAACTTGTGTCTTATTATAGAATGTAACCTGAATCTGGTCATGAAGAAACCAGAAAACCCCAAACCAGGGAACATTAGACAAAATAGCTGGCCTCTACTCTTCAAAAGTGTCATGAAGGACAAAGATCAGCTAAAACAGTTCCTAATTAAAGGAGACCAAATTGACATGACCACTGAATACAACTCAGTATGGAAATTATCATCTGCATTTTATAGAGGGGAAACAAATCAGTGTTTCAGAGCCTTGCCTACAACATCAGTTTATGATGATACAAGGACCCAGTTCATGGAATTTAAACAATGGGGTACAGATTGAAAGGGGCAGAACAAAAACAATTTTATCAGAGGTAATTCTGTGTAGTGAAAACCTATGAATTTCATAAAACAAAAGTCATAAACTATTGAACAAGAGATTCTCCAATGCACAGGCTGAGCAAGGGAGTGAAAAGAAAAGATACAAGGGTTGGGGGGGGGGGGGGGACGACACCAGAGGATTTTCCAAAGAGCCACCCTATCACCCCTTCCACCTGCCCTGTGGATGCTGGGACAGTCAATCCTGCAGTGGATGGAGTAAGGTTACCACAACAAACATTGTTCCATAAAGCAATGACATTTTATTTCTAGGGTTTGGTTTTGTTTTGTTTTCTTAAGGCATCAAACTCTTTCGGTGGAAATGAGTATGCCTTGCAAATTCAGGATTTTTTGTATTTTGGAAAATGGATATATAAAATGTATTGCTGACTTTTACGGCACTAAAAATATGAAGTTTGCATAAATATTTTTCATTTTAACATATCCCCAAATGTGTTTGAATGATGCAAAACAGCTAATACTTCTTCAAATAATTTATTAACATAAAAGATTTCAAAAATATATATAAAAGGTTTCTAAGATGCATGCACTTTTAAAGCTCATTGATTTCTTGCAATTTATATGCAATATTACATATCACAGCTTATAAAAGAATGCTATTTAAAATCTTCCTTCTTTGTTGGAGTTAAGGTGTCTAAATCTCAGCAGCAGGGATGCTGACATGGAACAGGTTGGGTCTCAGCCACCGTGGGTCCCTTGTCCTCTGTGTACTAACGTCCTTCCACAGGGCAGTGTGCTCACATAGGCATGTGCTTCTAAGCTAGACAAGCATACATCTGAATTCCTCCTTTAGTATTTCCTGTGAAAACTCAGATCTTTCTGAGCCACTTTTTTCATCTGGAAAAAGAGGATAATAATGCTTATTTCTCAGATTAAGTGAGGATTAAATAATGCAGATAAACTATCTAGCATGGACTTTAATACAAAGTACAAAAGCAATGTTCCTTCTTTTTTTCCTCTTATAATCCACAACTGGAACAATTCTATGTGAAATTAACATGTGATAACCTTCATGATGGGTAGTGGGTTCACGAATAATGGCTACATTATTAAAACCTGATTGATAAATTAGAGTGAGCCATGCATGGATAACAATGAAAATATCTTGAACTATGAATTATGAATAGTCCAATTTTGTGTATCTGAGGTCCAATATAAAAATTACACATGAATATATATGTTCAATCAGTACTCTTTTATCCTAAACATTTAGCATTTAAGTTAAAAAGAAAGTATTCTAAAATTTTTTCAAGGTGAGGAATTAGAGCTCTAAGAATTTATATGTACAAAGCTGACATAGATGAAATATACACAAAACTTTACAGAAAGTGAGTAAGTGGATGAAAATTCATTAGCCTGGTATGAAAATTGAATTTCATTTATTTCTATAATCCCCAATGTATTAAAAAATAGGAATTATATTCATTCATTCTTTCAACAACTATTTGCCTACTATATGACAAACCTGTTCTCTAGAAGATAGAGAATAGACTGTTGATTTGGCCAAGGTAGAGGTCATTAGTTACCTTGATGAGAGCAGAATCAGGGGAAAGATAAAGATGAGCCCTTATCAGAGTGGTTTAAAGAGAAAATAAGATATAAAGTAAGGGCAGTGAGTCTAGGACACTTGAGATCTTCTGTGAAGGAAAATCAAATATTGGATTATATATAGTTGGAAGAAGCATGGAGTCAAGTACATTTTTTTTTTTTACTTTGAAGATATTACAGCATATTTGTAGGTTAAAGAGAATGGCCAAGAAGAGAAAGAGGAAGTGGTGATGCAGAGAGAAAGAGGGACATTTCAGAGCCAAGTCCCTAAAAAGGTGAGAGAGCGTGGAATTCTGGTACAAGCGAAGGTGTTGGTTTTAGGAGTAGAGGAAAGGCAGCCTATTTAGGGTACAGACAGGTATCTGCTGAACAGTTTGGTCATGGGAAGATGAGGCATTTTTTATCTGCTACTCTTTTTAATAGAAATATGGAGTTAGGTCAATATCTGGGTTGGTATTTGTGTAGGATTGGAAGTCTGAGACAAAAGAGGAGAATGCGTGAAATAGCAGAAATCTAATTTGATAAAGGCCTGGAGTGGGAGGGCTGGGCAGTGCTGTCTGTGTTAGTAAATTTAAGGAGAAAACTGTCTGTGTGGTGTGCACTTTCTTAAAGTCACATCCAGCTGCTAACACGACAGCGTAAAGAAGGCAGAAATCCAGGGCAAACCATAGTTTGTTTCCAAAGCCTCTGCCCCAATTAGATAGGCAATTATAATGGAGGAGAAAGAAGTCAGGGGTCTGTACCACAGAATCTGCCCTGGAGTAGGACATGCAGGAGTGACTGACAGAGAAGTGTTAAAGAGTTAAGGTCTTACTGGGGTTGAAGGGTACTAGAGTAAATGACCAGCTGCAGGGGAGTAGAGCAGTGAGTAGGAGGACAGGAGAGATCACGGGACCTGCAGACATCAAGGAACTGAGAAATCAAAGTGTGAGTGGATCATTGACTTGGATGTCGAAATGACTCAGAATGATGTAAGAGTACTTCTGAAGAGGAAAACAGTGTCTTGGGAGCCAAATCTTTAATAAATGAGGGGAAGACATAGGGAGCTTGGTAGATGACAGTAACAAGGAGGGATCAGGGGCTCCAGCAGCACAATTGGTCAGCGCTTGGTACTTATACAAGGAGGAATGGCTGACAACAAAGGCTGTTGGAAGGCAAGTCAAAGGAGCTGAGAGATCAGAAGGAAGATGGAAGAAAGAGCTTGGCGGGGTCAAAAAGAGTGTATGACACATGAAGAGTGGCAGGGAAAGCCTCCAGGGGAAAGAGAGTGGAAAGCGTGTCCTTAGGAAAAAGACCGGTTTCAGCTACAGCAGGACGAGAACTTATCATGTTATGACTCAGTTTAGTGCAACATGATTGAGCTTTAAAATTTTGATAGAGAGTATATATGACAGAATAGAAAATGTGAAGACATATCTGAAACTTTGGATAAACATTGTTTTATAATTTTGTGTGTGTATATATGAGTATGTGTGTGTGTGTATTAGATATAGACATAAAATTTATTCCTTACTGTGAGTTGGAGTGGAAAAGGTTTGAAAGCCATGGCATTAGGTGACTATAGGACCCTCTGGGGAAAAAAATCTTTATGATGATAGATGACCTGGATGGCTTGGAGATCAGAAGAGAACTGAGGCAAGATGAGATTAATGCCATTGACCTGTAAGCAAAACTGAGTCCTAAAGTACCAGGCTCCAGTGGCCCGGCCAGGACCTGTCTTTCACCTGGGCCCAAGTTCCTGCGACATCTTCAGCATCCAATTGAGCAGCACCAGGGAGAGGTGATATAAATGCTCCTGGCACCTAATTTCTCATACAGAGTAGATGGTGCATCTTTGCAGCTGTGCTGGGAGCGTGAGGCACGCGTAGCCCCTGGAGGTTTTATGATCAGGTGGGCTGAGGCTGGTGTAGATTTGCTTAGTCCAAGAACTCTTCACGGAGGGGAGACTTCAAGAACTGCAAGTGAAATTATCTATGGCTTTGGCAGTACAGAATCCTCAAGAAACACTTAGTTCAATTTCATAGTGATTCATCAAAGAGATAAATATACAGGAATACCAACAAAATAGATGTGCTCATTTGTTTTCCCAATTATTAAAGTTAATTTTTAGTTTATGTTAACTTTTATGATCTTTTTTTTTTATTTTTACAGAGACAGAGTCAGAGAGAGGGATAGATAGGGACAGACAGATAGGAACAAAGAGAGACAAGAAGCATCTATCATCAGTTTTTCATTGCAACACCTTAGTTGTTCATTGATTGCTTTCTCATATGTGCCTTGACCATGGGCCTTCAGCAGACCGAGTAACCCCTTGCTCGAGCCAGTGACCTTGGGTCCAAGCTGATGAGCTTTTTGCTCAAACCAGATGAGCCCGTGCTCAAGCTGGCGAGCTCAGGGTCTCGAACCTGGGTCCTCCAACATCCCAGTCTGACGCTCTATCCACTATGCCACCGCCTGGTCAGTCTTATGTTAACTTTTGCATGGACTAGTTGGGTATTTCAGCTCTACTAGTCAGAACTCAATGAAAGATCAAAACAGTTAATTCAATATCCATGAATATGAGATTTTTTTTAAGTGACACAACTGCATGGCTTGACCTGAAACTCTTCTTTTAGCCACAATTATCTCAGCTCATCCTTGGGTCACGGTCACAAAGAGACCCACCAGTACTTGTAAATCAATCAGGGCAAATCCATTCCCAATAATGAAATTAAAAAAAAAAAGATTAGCATTAACTCTGTATATGAAAGTCAGACATTATGGAATTTCCTCTTTTTTTTTTAAGGGAAGATAATAATCTCACTAGTGATGCTTAAAGTTTACTCATAAAAATTCTGTAAAAGGCAGAAAGTCTAATTACAGGACTAGCTTCTTTCTGTTCTACTGGAGGCCTTCATCACCATAAATAATAATTCACCTTTATGCTCTGTATGGGGTGTTCACAGATATCATTTCCTTAGGTTTTCATGACAGCACTCAGAGACAGTCTTCACCAATGACTAAAGTAAGGCTCAGATAAGTTCTTCCATTCATCATTCAGCGTATGTGACTGCCATGTGTCATGTGTCATTCTGCCTGGTAGGGGGACTACAGCTAACAGAGAGAAGTTCCCGCTGACTTCTCAGGACTTGCACTCAGCAGAGTGAGGACTTGCCGTAAGCGCCCCACGAGAACTCACTGGCTCTGGTTCCAGTGCACCTTCTCTTGTTACAGAACAGAAAGAGGCTATCCACCTGGTGCTGGCAAAGCAAAACAGTAAACACTGAGAATTACGATGGAGAAAGATTGACTATTTTATTTATGAATGATGCCATCCAGGAACACAGTAAGCTAATGCTCAAAAGCCAAAACTCTGCCATGGCATGTAGGTTTAGATTATAGAGGTCAAGCCCTGGCCACATGGCTCAATTGGTTAGAGCATCCTTCTGATACACCAAAGTTATGGATTTAATCCTGGGTCAGGGCACATACAAAAATCAACCAATGAATGCATAAATATGTGGAACAACAGATCAGTGTTTCTCTCTCTAAAATCAATAAATTTTTAAAAAAGGATTATAAAGGATAAAGTCAGAAGCACCACGTGTTAGGGCCTTGTGGTTGTGCTGGCAGTTGTTGATTGGAGGTGAGGTAAAGGAAATGAGTCATTTCTTTAGGTCTTCAGGACAGCTCTGAGGTCTGTTCCAGCGTCCCGTTGTCCACTGTCATATAAAAGTAGCTACATCCCTCCACCTTACGGCTCAGGAACTAAAACATAACTTAAGTCAAGATGTTATCTTTACTAATTCATGAAAATGGAAACAAATGAACAAAATGCTGAAGTAGTGATACTTACACCAGACAAAACAGACTTTATAACAAAGGCTATAACAAGAGACAAAGAAAGACCCAGAAATTCCACTTCTGAGTATTTATTCAAAGAAACTTAAGTAGAACAAACATATGCATCCATATATTCATTGCAGAATTATTTACAATAGCCAAGATATGGAAGCAACCTAAGTGTCCATCAATAGATGAATGACTAAAGAAATGGTGCATATATACAATAAAATATGGCTCAGCCATAAAAAAGATAAAATCTTGCATCTGCAACAACATGATTTCTAGAGGGTATTGTTCTGAGTGAAGTAAGTCATACAGAGAAAAACAAATGCAATATGATTTCACTTATATGTGGAATCTAAAAAACAAAATAAATGAACAAGCAGAACAGAAATAGACTCATAGGTACAGAGAACATTTGACAGTTGCCAGATGGAAGGAAAGTTGGGGGAATAGGTGGAAAAGGTGAAGGGATTAAGAAGTACAAATTGATAGTTACAGAATAGTCATGGGATATAAAGTACAGCCTAGAAAACATAGTCAATAATATACTTCTCACAAAAATTAGGGGATATTTCAAAATGCACTTTCAAGATCAGGGAACGTGCAGATACTCCAGTACTTTCAGCCTTTTGAATAGTGCATTTTCACCAATGAGATAAAAGTTGATTTTGTATCTCATTTGCATAATCAAACAACTTTCTTTGACTTGTCGTTTGCTTTTCTGATGTTCTTGTTTAATAAAAAAATCAAATGCTTCTTTTTTTATCACTTTGTATTCATTTTGAAATATCCTCTAATTTTTGTGAGTAGTGTGTCACTACTCACCAACACCACTATGTATAGTATCAGATGGGTACTAGATTTATCAGGGTGATCACTTTGTAAGTTATATAAATGTCTCTCTGGGTTGTACACTTAAATCTAATATAATATATACCAACTATATATAATTGAAAATAAACATTTTTTTTACTTTTTTAGAGAGAGAGGAAAGGAGAAAGACAGAGACAAAGAGAGACAAAAAAGTATTTCTTGACTTTTTTAAAGAGAGAGGAAGAGAGAGACAGAGACAAAATTGATTTTGTTGTTCTAATTATTCATGGCGTCATTGGTTGATTCTTGTATGTGCCTGGACTGGGGATCAAACCCCCAGCCTCGGCGTGTCTGGATGACATTCCAACCAACTGAGCTACCTGGCCAGGACCCAAAAAATTATTTAAAAAAAAAATGTTATCTTTGGCTTGCCAGAAGTCTGGACCATGTGACCATTAATCAGGTCCTGGATACTGTTTTCTGATGACTTGGGAGTTGTTGATTATTGGGAGGAAAACTAGATCTCTGAGGTGAAGAGAGAAAGAGAGAGAGAAAGAGAATTTCTAGAGCTAAGACTGAAAACTAAATTTTATCAAATTCATAAGAACCCTCAGTTTCACTCTGTCTCCACATCTTTCTTGGGAAAACCAGACAACAAACCTATGATTTTCCTTCGACTTGCATAGTGTTTTTTCTTCTACAAAGATGTAAGAGAAAAATGCCTTTTTCTTTCCTACAAACCCCTAAGATGAGTATTACAGATAAAAATTCTCATTTTGCCAAACTTAGAAGTTGTTTTCCTGTGGCAAGAAAATGGGAAGTTTGAGACTTGAATACTTTTTTTGTTTTGGGTTTGCCGTTTTAATCAATTAAAATTTGACTAAATTGGACTATATTATGATATTTCTGTGCATTTAGAGCACTTTGATTCCTGTTTTTTATGGCTTCCACCCCAGACCACTTTTGAACCATCAGTGGTGTTTCTGATTGACAAAGGCTCACACAGATGTCCAAGTCTGTGCAGAGGCCACTGCAGAGATGCAGGGACATGAGGGACAGAGAAAGACAGAGGCTCCAACCTGTGGTCAGGCTCTGCTGTGATGTCCAAAAGAAAAATTGTTTCAAGTGACAGCATTACATACTGGCTGTTGCACAAGTATTCAGGAGTCCAGATGTCCACCAGGCTGGAGTTTTGCATCTAAGCCGGGCAGAGACCAGAAAAGACTGTTAGGCACGTGCTGATTTGGTTCCATTTTAGCCACTTTCTTCATTTGTGCCTAATTAGTACAAACTTCCCCAAAGGAGCTAAGGCTCACTAAGGCTTTTCACGAGTATGAGGCAAGAAGCTGGTGAAGGGAAGCCTAACAGTGAATTGTTCCAACTATATCTCTGTTTAGCGTGTCAAATACATTCTTGAGGCAGGTGCTTGAATTCACAGGCTCTTTAGAGAGAATTTAGCAGCCCCAGGAATATATTGGTTAAGAAGCAGAAAGGAGGGGTGTGGGGGGGGGGGGATGCACAGCATCAGCTGCTACAAGGGAGAAAGCTAATCGTAGAAACTTCTTTGCCAGACAGAGAGAGGTGCAGCTGTTAAAGCAATAAGGTAAATGAGTCTCAGACTAAAATGGATTTTGTCGGAGAACTGTGTTCTCTGATAAATAGGGGAGATTGAACTCCAGCACCATCCCGCTATTCCTTGGTAATGCCCCATTTGGGCGCTGACTGGGTGGTCTTAAGCCCACTGCCACCCTGGTTTTACCAGCCACACCAATCAAGGCGCCGCAGCTGAGACCCTGGCTGACCTGCCTCAGGAGCCTTTTACAAACTCTGATTCTCTCATTTGTGTGGGATGCTTTTTTAGCTACTTTATTTATGGGATTACATAAATGAGCCATTAAAAATGTAAATCTTCAGAACAGTAGAATAATACAGATTTAAACAATAACCTCAGGCGGTACAGTACAGAAACAGGCCATCACCCCATCGTGGCTATGGCAACAATAGGGGGTTAAGGGAAGGACAGAGGGGAGAGGAATAAAGCACCCGCATTGTGGCAGTCATTGGCATCAGAGAAAGATTAAAGTGTGTTTCTTTTAAAGGAGTATTAGAACAATAATGAAGATGAACCATTATAACCAACAAAGGCGCTGGGGCATCTCTCACACAGTGCAGGTCTGGGGACAGTCAGGCCACCACAGATTTGGAGAAGTTGATCTCACCTCATGGCAAAGTATTTAACCCTTTTGTGGCTTCTTACAGAAGCAAAGGAACAAAAGAAAAGAAAAGAAAAGAGTTGGGAACAGAATCACTGTCATTTCTTTATCTAGTTGTGATGATTTTAGGGTTATTATTTTTTTAACTCTTTCTATATGTGAATTCTATGGAGTTCTCCCATCCAGGTAGTCAGGCCAGAACAAACGCTGCTGTGTCTGCACTGAGCAGAGCATCCCTGAATGGGAGCAGCGGCCCTGAGTGGTGGCTGGTCACCTGGTAACTTGGGAGCAGGGCAGGGGAGGAGGCAGCTCTGAGAATGGCCTGGGAGACGCCAGGGGAGGAGCTTTATCTCAAGGTCCTTTCTCTGTACCCAGGAGACTGGGAGAAGAAGAGCATAGTGTGCCAAGGTCAGGCTGGCAGAAAAGACCCAGCAGGGTGAGGCATGGGGCCACGAGCAGTTGTAGAAATCCACTTAAACAGTGAGCTTATGTGCACCCCTGTTCACACCAGCACTCTTTACAGTCACCAGAGGTGGAAGCAGCCCAAAGCACCCTTCGATGGATGCACAGGTAAACGAGGGTGACCCACCCATACCATGGAATATTATTAAGCCTTGAAAAGGAAGAAAATTGCTACAACATAGATGAACTTTGAAGACATTATGCTAAATGAAATAAGCCAGTCACAAAAGGGCAAATTCTATATGATTCTATTTATACGAGGTTTGTAGAGCGGTCAAATTCACAGAAATTAGAATGTGGGAAGTTGTGTGGTGATGGGAGTTTCTTTGAAAGCCACAACAAGGGTCTGTTTCTTGAGTGGAGTTAAGTGGAGTGGGGTACCTTAGGGTTTCATATTTGTACTGCCCAAGCAAGCCTATGTAAATGTGCGATCCAGTACAGACCTGACAATAAGATCATGAGAGCTGAGATGCTCTGGCTTAGACGCCAGGCCTTTCCCGCTCAGCTCTTCCTTAGCATAGGTACCCCACCTACAGCGGGCCCTGAGGCCCCTCTGCAAAGCTGAAAGTCACTGCCCTTTTCTAAGGTCCCCTCACCCCACCTTTGCCATGACCCCCTGCATCTCTGACACCTGAAGGGTCAGTGTCTTGGTGAGGGCTCCATGGTGGGTACTCAGCATGGTGGGTGAGATACAAGTGTTCCTGACAGCGCCGGGACCCCAGAAATAATACACTTGCCTCTGAGCCCAGGTGAGACTCTCCTACCCTTGATGCCCAGACAGCCCCATCAGCAGGTGGAGGCAGTTAGTGTTTCCCACCATTTTCTGTTACAGTGAGCCCATTAGTACCTACAGCCTTTGGGATCCAGGTAAGATCACTTCAATCATGGCTGCCTCTGGTCAATGAGATCAAACGGGTTCGAGGCTGAGTCCTGGTCTCCGAAGCAGCCTTTCTCTGGGGGCTGCTTATCTTGCTGCCTCCCTGGCTTTCCTGACCCCCAAACTTGCCCTCTGCATCCACCCTCCTCAGTGGCTCTTCCCATACCACATTCTTGGGAACTTCCAACTACTATCGCAAAGAAGAGGTTCAAGCTTAACAAGGTTTCCATCTTCATTTGCTTTGCAAAGCCAATCCAAGTCAGAGAATAGACCCAATGCACGGCTCTTTGGGGAGGCTGTGAGCAGAGAAGGTATACACTGAAAGACCCTTTGCCTCTGAACTCACTGAGAGCTCCTGATCACAGAATTTATAGAACTTCGAACCCAACAGGAAGAGTTTGTAACAACCTTCAGATAAGAGATTGTCAACCTTTGCTACACGTTGGAATCATCTAAAGAACATTTAAAAATACTCAGTTGTGGGTGTGGCCTGCAGAGAATCTGCTTTGACCAGCCCAGAGTGCAGCAGTGCTAACGCTCCCCCCCACCCCGGGCGGCTGCAGGGCTGAGAGCGCTGGTCTAGAGAGACTGCAGATGAATAAGAATTGTCAACATTTATAGAATGCTTTGACCTTAGTCTCATAGCCACTGGTCTGTCACAATTTAAGATAGTTGGGCACAGAATCTGCAAAGTATGCAGAGTGGGGAAAATCAGGCATCCTTCTGATTCAACTAGGAAAAGAAGATGGGTGTTGCCTTTATAGTAGGCACTGTGGGTGGCCCAAGAAAGACCTGGTTGAGTACCTGTCTTGTTCAGAGACAGTCTCAATGGGGACAAGAGGTTGCTACAGGCCACTGGGAGGATCCTAGAGAGTCTGAAACAGCACTGTTGCTGGATGTGATCACTCTCTCTGTCTTATTGTCTAATTTACTGTCTTCTTGGCAACTTTGCTCAGCCCTGGAGATACAGCAGAAAATAAGCCTTCCCAGCCTGACCTGTGGTGGTGCAGTGGATAAAATGTCAACCTAGAAATGCTGAGGTTGCCGGTTCAAAACCTTGGGTTTACCTGGTCAAGGCACATATGGGAGTTGATGCTTCCTGCTCCTCCCCCCCTTCTCTCTCTCTCTCCCTCTCTCTGTCTCTCTCTCCTCTCTCTCTCTCTCCTCTCTATAATGAATAAATAAAATCTAAAAAAAAAAACCCAAAAAAGAAACAAACAAACAAACAAAAAAAACAAGCCTTCCCTCACGGAGCGGGATATAGATGAAACAAGCAATGAACCAACTTATTATTTAAACTGCAGCCTGTAAGTGCCATGCAGGGTGCTGTGGAGTATGTCACAAGGTTGTGTCTGTGCCTCTTTGAGTCCCTATTCAGCCCTCCATCCCATTACCTGGACTTATCCTGAGCACAGAGTAAGATGCATTACTGGACACTGAATTCATGGCTCGTATTCTTGTTAGCTGACATGAATTTACAAATTGAGAATTAGGGTCCCAGAGGTTGATCTCTTATTGTTTCTCTAATTCTCAAATTGGGAAAGCTTTGGTGAGACAATATTGAAAGTGTGAAGAAATATGTTCTGCCAGAGCCCTGCAGAGTAGCTCTGATCTGGCTGGGCTAACCAATAAATGTGAACTAACAAAAATAACTGTAGAACAACACACCAACAAATCTGCTTATCCTAAATACTTGAGAACTAAAGAAATGTTTCAGAAATGAGGTGGTGTGTGTGTGGCTCTGTGGCTGTATTGGGGTGGGGAGCTGGAAGGACAAGACATATGAGGAAGGCAGACAGAGTGAAGCTGGAGAGGGAAGGCTGGAGTGGGCTCCCTAGGCCCCCCATGCATGTCCTGCTCTTCACCTCGAGCTGGGCCCTGCGCTGCCCCCACCCCTGCTCTGTCTCACTGCTGTCCCCAGGTCTCCGCAGACCCACAGAAACACAGTCCTGCCCCAGGCTCCTCCACCAGGTCCCATCCGAAAGACATCCCTATGCTCACAGACGATGCACGTGTCACATAGACCAGAGGGCTCCCAGAGGACATGACACACTTTTAAATTGCAGAGAGTAAAAGACTGGCTGTGGTTAGAAGTGACCATAGTTAATCCTCAAGCTTTTAAATGAGTGCAAGAAACCCAAGCTTACGACAACCCAAATACGGTTTCTCTTTAGTTTAACAATGCAGAATTTTACCTTGTTAAACTTAACATGGTAGATCGAGGGCAGAGACTGTGATAATGATTAAAAAATCATTTATTTAAAAAATAAATTATTTACTTACTTAGAAATTTTTGGGAAAAAACTAAGGAATATGTCAACTATCCTGAGTTCTTTATTTCCAGAAAGCCTCCTACCCTTTCATACCTCCATGCTTCTGTACATTTGCATTCAACCTCCTAGAATTCTTTATCACACCTATCCTCTCTTTCTCCCCAGCGAGCCAAATTACAAAGCACAGTCATTCTCTGGTTTCTGCTGAGTGACGTCCTTCCTTCCTCACAGCCAGGCACTTTCCTTACACCTTGGACATACTCCACTCACCGGATTCACACTGCTGTGAACATTGTTTTATTAGCTGTTTCCACACTCAGTGTTTGTTCAGTGAGTGTTGGGGTACTTTTATCTTTTGGTCTCAGTGCTGTCACTGTACTTAATATACATTAGTATGTATGTAATATATACAAAGAGAAAGATTTAGTCTATAAAGTTTCAGCATAAATGAATGAGAGGATAAAGAAATATCTATTCATTAGTGTGTACATAGTTAAAAATTAATTTAAGACTCCCATTAGTTCTTCAGTAAATAAGTTATTGGAGAGTTTACTTTATACAAGTGTTGCACATCCCATGTTGGCTTCAAGTGAATTTTGAATAAATGAATAAATGCAATTACTAGGATAATAAAAATTACAAACACATTATATTCCAAACTCATTACTAAGCACTTTAGATATAGAATGGTTTCTACTTGAAACTTCACACTTGACTTTAGTGTGGATATATTATGTGCATGCACACACACACACATACCTGCTGGTGAGTGGAATCTTATTTGTTATTGTTGCTTAAATATATTAACATACTTAATCAATTTCTTACAAAAATCAAATACCATATTAGTTTAACTTTTCAGCCTAAATTTATAGCTTGTGCTGATGTAATAATTTTTCTGTAAAATAGATAACTCTGAAAGAGTTGGAAAACATATGCTATAGGTCTCAAAGAAAGACATTTTCATTGAAATTGATCCATGATGCTGCTTTTTATTCTTATTTTTTATTTAAATCATTTTTTATTTTTCAATTACAGTTGACATACAATATTATATTAGTTTCAGGTGTACACCCCAGTGATCAGACATTGTATAACTTACTAAGTGGTCATCCCAATAAATCTCATACCCATCTGACACCACACATAGTTATTAGAATGTTATTGACTACATACTGTGCTTTACAACCCTATGCTGTGCTTTACAACCCTATGACTATTCTGTAACAACTAATTTGTATTTCTTAATCCCTTCACCTTTTTCACCCATTCCCCAAACCCACTCCCATTGGGCAACCATCAAAATGTTCTCTGTATCTGTTCTGCTTGTTTGCTTATTTTGGTTTTTAGATTCATTATTGATAGATATGTATTTATTGACATTTTATTATTCATATTTTTAATCTTTCTTTTTCTTCTTCTTAAAGAATGCCAGAGGCAGATTAATGTCGGTTGAGGCCCCTGGGCGCAGAAGAAAATATTGGGCCCCTTGTCATTATAAAAAAGTGTAAAGTTGGGGTTTTGCGGGGCCCTTCAGAAGTCGGGGCCCAGGGCCCGTGCCCAGTGCACCTGCCATTAAACCCACCTCTGAAGAAGGTCCTTTAATATTAATAGTTCACATAATACTGATCTGGTGGTGATGAACTTCTTGTTTGGGAAGCTCTTTGTATGTCCTTCAATTCTAAATGATAAATAACTTTGCTGGGTAGAGTAATCTTGGCTATAGGTCCTTGCTTTACATCGCTTGAAATTTCATGCCACTCCCTTCTGACCTGCAAAGTTTCTGTTGAGAAATCAACTAACAGTCTTATAGGCACTCCAATGTAGGTAACTAACTGCTTTTCCCTTGTTGCTGTTAAGGTCTTTAACCTTTGGCATTTTGATTATGATGTGTCTTGGTGTAGTCCTCTTTGAATTCATCTTGTTTGGGATCCTCTGCACTACCTGGACTTGTATGTCTATATCCTTCACCAGGTTAGGGAATTTTTCTGTCATTATTGTTTCAAATGTGTTTTTAATTTCTTGCTCTCTCTTTTCTCCTTCTGGCACCCCCATGATGTGAATATTGATACACTTGAAGTTGTCCCAGAAGCTCCTTACACTATCCTCATTTTTTGGATTTTTTTTATTTTGCTGTCTGGGTGGTTTTTGCTCCTTATATTCCAAATTGCTGATTTAATTCTTGGCTTCATGTACTGTACTGTTGATTCCCTGTAAATTATTCTTCATTTCAGTTAGTGTATCCTTCATTTCTGACTCTTTTATAATGGTTTTCATGTTTTTTTTATGTTATTTAAATTCTCACTGAGATCATTGAGCATCCTTATATCCAGTGTTTTGAACTCTGCACCTAGCAGATTGTTTGTCTCCACCTTTGTGCAGTTTTATTTTGTTCTTTCTTTAGGAACGTGTTTCTTTGTCTCTTCATTTTGGCAGCCTCCCTGCATTTGTTTTCATGTGTGAGGTAGAGCTGCCATGTCTCCTGGGTGTGGCAAAGTGGCCTAATATAATAGGTGTTCTTTGGGGTTCAGTGGCACAGCCTCCCAGATCACCTAAGCTGGGTACTCCAGATGCACCTTCCCATGTGAGCTGTATACACCCTCCCGTTGTAGTTAAATCTTGATTGCTATTGGCATATCAATGGGAAGAACTTATGCCTGGCCTAATCAGCTACACAGAGTGCCTGTGATCACTGACCATCAACCCCCATGAAAGATCAGCTGTGCAGGGGCTCAGCCCCTAGGGAAGGTTTTACTTCAGTGGGGCTCTGGTGCCCACTAAGTTTACCCCTTGAGTGTGTTGCTAGGGAGGTGGTTGGGTGGTGCTTTGATGCGATCTGAAGCTGTCCACTGGGTGTGCTGGCTCTGGGGCCTCCTGGAAAGTGCAGGCCAAGGTCAGCCACTGCCTCTGCCCTGTCCAAGGGCCACTTGGAATGAGCTACAAAGTGACCTGCAGATGGTGGCTACTTGTGCTGGGCTTGGAGGTGCTTAGGCAAGGCCATGCTGTGAACCAAGGCCAACTGCTGCTCATTTGAGAGATTTTAGGAAAGTCTGAAGCACAGGACAAAAGGGGTCATTTTTATGAAAAAAAAACAACAAAAAACACTAGAAACAGCTTTGGTGGGCCCACAGGTGGGTGCCAGCACTTTGGTCTGGCAGAAAGCTGCTCCCAGCTCACACCTGATGCCAGACATTTCAGTTCCTCCCCTTTTGTCCCTGGCACCTTTTGAGCTGCTGCCCAGAGCTGGAGCTCAGAGAGAGTGAGTGTGAGCAAGTTCTCTGTGTGCAGACCCTTTAAGAGGAACGCTTGGGACTCCACCAGCCTTCTGTCTCCCTCAGCCTCAATCTCCACTAGTTTTTACAGTCAGAAGTTAGGGGGAGTTCTCTTCCTGACACTGGAATCTTGAGCTGGGAAGCCTGAGACCCCTTGCTCCTCAGATGAGACCTCCACAACCAAACTATTTCTCTGATTTTTATATGCTACATGTGGGTATAGGATCAGCCTGTTCCACGTCTCGGCCTCTCCTCCCAGTCTCGATGTGGCTTCTTCTTTAAATCCCTAGTCATAGGACTTCCATTAAGCTAGGTTGCAGGTGGTTCTGAATGATGGTGGTTCAGTAGTTTAGTTGTAATTGTGATGTGGTTGTGGGAGGATGTGCGTACCACATTCATCTCCACTCCATCTTGATTGGAAGTCTTATTTTCTACAAATTGGGATAAAGGAGGGAGGATGGAATAACTTGTTCAAACTTTATGACAAGAGAAAGATGCTTTAGTTTTCTAAATGATTTTACATGTTGAGAGAAATCCTTCTTTTGGGTTCTTTCAATTTTCAGGTTAGGGGAGCATTGTAAGTGACATTGAATCTATGGAGTCAAATATTTGTTGTTAGCTGAATGATTTACAAATTGGCAGTTAGGCTCAAATAGGTTGATTTCTTATTGCTTCTCCAGTCTCCAGTTGGAATAGAAAACTTTTGGTGACATGTTATGAAAAAGTGGTATCTTCTGCCAGAGTTTAGTAAATCAGAGGAGGAGGAAGATGATGGTGATGATGGTGATGATGATGGTGATAATGGTGATGATAATGGTGATTATGAAGAAGAAGAAGAGGGGGCAGGATAAGGACAAAGATGAAGAGGAGGAAAAGGAGAAGAGCTACTAGTGTAGCTTTTATTCACACATCACCAGCATTTATTGGTTAATATTGTGACAACTTTGATCATTTTTCTTAATATTAACAATATGGCAAAACTGCAGTTTTCTGGAAGGATTGCCATTTGGTCTTTTATGCCAAATCAGGCTTTTTCACCTGCAGGATGCCTTGCCATTTTGTTCATTTTTCTGGGCCCCTGAGCACTTGGCAAGCAGAACAGGAACTTAGAGCTGTAGTTTTTTAATGAGTTTAGCCTGAGATCTCTCAGAATCTTCCCCACTGAGAAATTTGGAGTGGTGTTTTTAGTTGTTTATCCAAAATAACTTGGTGACAACATTGCGTCTTCTTTCATGATGCCTGTTATTTTGAGGCAATCAACATTTTTAAAGTTACCATTATTCATCTTCTATATTTTCCTTTTTAAAAAAAGAACTAAAAACTAAAACCCACTAACTAGTTTAAAAGAGATGATACAAACAAAGCAGGCTTTTTCCTCCTCATGAACTGTGTATATAATTACTTGAATCATGTTGAATTTCACCCATATGCTGTGGAAGGGAAAAAAAAACAGCAAAAATAACTACTGTGAATTCAAACTGCACATGAATGGAACCAGCCTCATTCATAAATGTCATATGAAGCTTTGGTTAAAAAGGCAAGTCTGTCATTCCAGGGACAGCAGCTGTTGTTATGTTGAACAAAATGGATACAAATGGGTATTATTTTAAAGTGAAATGCTTAATTTCAGGCCTAACAAGCACACTGTCCTCTGTGGAGCCCTGTGTCATACAAGCCATGGTCTCCAGTAGAGGGCTTGATTGCACAGGAAATCAAGCTCACAGGCTGCGGCCAGGGGACCAGCAAACACACTGGCAATGTTTGAGTTACTATGGCAATCACAAAATAGGAAGGCCTTTTCTTCTTTTCCCCATCTCTGCATGCAGCCACAGTCTGCTCCTGAATAGGCCACATCTGCAAAAAAAGTTTTAACACGGTACTCAGATAAAGAAAAGGATCCCCAAAATGGGCACTGACCCGTCTCAAAAAATGTTGCAAATTTTACATACAAGAATTGGGGAGCTGGGCTACTTTGCACAGGTTATGTCATAATGCAAACACAAAGGGATAAAAGCGCATGAAGGCTTTGGCTGTCAGATATTGAGAGGAGGGAGCAGCAGAAGTAAATGACAGCTTAAATGCAGATGTAAGGAGAAAAGTCAAAGATGGGTGACAGAAAGTTACCGGTCAATGAATAAGGGAGAAATTTCAAACACACACAAAAAAAACAGACAAAAGGGTAAAATACAATAAAAACCATCTATAGAGATTTACTGAGAAACCCCACCAAAGCATATTTAGCAAATCTTAGAACTATGAGACCCTGTGAAACCAACACATGGCTCTTTGGACGAGGTCTTTGTAGACTTTTTGCATCCTACCAGTTTCCATGCAATTTACCGACAGGCTGAGGATGTTTGCAAACAATGATGGCAGCTCCCAGGAACTGATATTTTAGACACAGCTTCAAAAAACTGAATGTTTGCTGATAAAAAAAGATATATAAAGACAGGTATAGATGATTCGTAGTAACAAACCTTGGAATCAAGGAACTGGCTTACATTGATTCCTAAGGTATTGGTTTAGATTAAGATCTTCCCAACCCTGCATTTCCATAAAATACACACTTTTTAAATATTTGACATTTAGTCAGATTTTATTTTAGTCTCTTCACATCTCCCAGGTTTAAAGGTGATGTGAAGTTTTCTGGAGTGGAACTTTCTGCCTGTGTTTTTGGCGTGAAGGACACCTAGAAGAATGTGGTTCATTATCCTTCATGGCAAATTCAACCCACTGCCCCTCTACTGAGCCAAAGGGTGAGCAAGGATGCATTCCCTCTTGAAAAATCCAACTGTCAAGAAGAAGCAAAAATACTGAAATTAATCTCCACTTCTTTTAGCTTAAAGAGTCATTCATGGTGTGAAAGCAGTTGGAATAGACTTGGGTGGGTAGTAGACTGAAAAATCGCCATTTGCAAGAGTTGAAACTCAGAGGGAAGAATACTTTTAAATAGCATGAACTCACCACAAAAAGTCCACAGTGCTCAAAGGCAGCCAGAGTCCAGTAAAACTGACACTACATTTCACATTCATAGACTCTTGTTCTTTTGGGGGAGTTTTCATATGAAGAGAAAAAGACAATAGAAGGAAGACAATAGTGCTACCTTATCAAAGTTCACTCATGCAGCTATTTCAAATACTTTTAACCGCTTGTCAATAGGTCTTGCAAATCTCTAAGATTCTAAACGTTCTGTCACATTTGTGTACTAACCACTTAAAGTTTTGCTAAAGCTTTGTGACCTGGACTGCCTCCCCTTTATGTGGGTCAAAATGCAAGGCAAAGCCATTGTGTTAAACGGCCTTCATTAAATTCATTGATTTGACCTGCATTTTAAAGACCAAAAGTCAAATGAAATGGGAAGTTAAAATTCTCATACAAAGTCTTCTCCAGGGCACTCTTCGGCTCCCTTGAACTATCTGGTGTGCAGCATGCTAAGGCCATTTTAGGCCTGTTTGAAGTCTGGCTTGCAGCTAGACAAGCTTTTTGGAAAAAAGTTTGTGTTTGTTTTTAATTTTATGTAAGGATGAAACAAATGCTGGGATTGAAGGAAGCTGTTGTTTTGAATTTGACTTTCTTCCCAAAGAGGTAGTTTTGTCCCCTTCTTCATCAGCCTCACAAGGCTGCAGCTGAGGCTGCCCTATTGCTTGGCCAGAGAGTGCCTGCTCCTGCTCAGAGCTCTCTAAGGGTGAATTGTCACCTTTAAGTCAGTATGCACTTTTGGGCTTGAAATGAGTTTGAATTTCCTTTTGGACAGTATTGAGGACTGTCAGCATTTTTTTAAAAGTCCCCTCCTACACTTTTTTTTGAGTGAGGGTTTTTATGGCAAAGAAATGGTCACAAACAGTACTCATTTCTATGGGAGGTGACAAGGAAGAAGAGGAATTGCCAATAAAATGCCAGAAAAGTGCCCTTGAGCTACAAGTCCACCTTCCCCTGCGATTTCTCTCTCCCTTCCACTTTGAGCCTTGATCATTCTCCTATAGTTTACAATTAAAAGTAGAAAAAGCATCCACAAATTTTTATTTTTAGAAAGATAGCACAAATCAAATTGTTGATGGCACTTACTAAATATCACAATTCTGAAGATATTTTTTTTTCCAACTAATTCTGTCAACACAATCATGCCAGGAGAAGAGATAGCAGTGAGCTGTGGTTACGGAGTGAGAACCTCAAGGAGATATAGTGCCCTGAAAAAGGCAGCACTCAGGGAATATCAGGAGGCTCTGTCTAACTGAAAAGGGTGCAAAACACTCAGGGGGTGAAAATACTTGTAGAAATCTCAAAACTTCTGGGACAGAGTTCTTTGTGTCCAGAAAGCTCACTCCTAATTGTTGCTAGGTACTATCACAGCATCATTGTTGAGGGAGCTATTGATATCCTCATTGAATAAATGAAGAAATTGAGAATTAAAGGTCAAGTAACTTTCCAAGGTCACTTAGCAAAAAAGTAGTGAAATAGAACCCAGATCTATGTTATCACAAAGCCCACACCTGAGGGAAGCTCTGTGTAAATTCCTTTCAATCACCAGTTGCTATGAATCTATGAATTTGGCTGAGAGGTATGAAAAAAAGTGTTAAATTAAGATTGGTAAGCAATGATGGGGATTATTGCTGTAAGATAAGAGGAAAATTCCTCTTATCTTATCAAGAGATGTATATACAAATACATCTCTTGGGAAAGATATAAATAGTAGAAGTCAAGAAGGTAGGCCAAGAGAGTGAACTGTTAACTCTATGCTCACCCTCACAGAAATCACACCCATATGTTATGCCCCTTCATGCTGCCCCAGAGAATGCTCCCAAGACTGAGACAGTAATGGAAAGGCGAACTGGAGAGGCATGATCATGAACATCCCACATCCCCTACTCTGCCTACGTAGCTCTGCTTTCCTGAGGACTGAGATATCTTAGCACAAAACTGGTATTGATATTTAACATCTCCGGAAAGTTATTGCCTTTCTTTACATTTTCCCACAGATTATATTTTTTCCTGAAACAGAGTTTTGAGTTCAATACTTATCTCTTAGAGAACACTAGAGCTTAGAGGCCTTTGGGTCTTAGTTTATTGCACTCCGTGGCAGACATATGACCATGAGTTAAAAAGGCAATTTTTTTCCCTTCTGGCAGCTGAACTTTTAAAGTACAGAGAGGATCTTTGAATTTGTGACCATTCTTTTTTTTTTTTTTTTTAATTAATTATTAATTCAAGAAACCCAGGGCTCGGCTGTGTTCTTCTCAGTTCCAGAGGGGTCAGCTGCTGTGCTGGTGAGTTCCAAAGCCAGATCACCCCAGTAGGCCTGCAGGCAAAGCATGGAACATTTGAGAAATAGCTTTCTTCCAAGATGCCTCACCCATTGCACTCCAAGGGGCATTTGCCATTCCCCATCAGAAAAGCAGACTATAGGTTGGTTCTCTGAAGAGGACCTGTGGACCAGAAGACATGAGATCATGCCCTTCAAAGAACAGAAGGATTAGGCAGTCATATGCTTAGTGTGTGCCCCCAGCTGAAACAGCTCCTGCCCCACTCCGTACCCTAGCCTACCGCTCACATTTTCCATCTGGCTCCCAGAACATGAGCGGCCACACTCTTATCCTCCAAGCAAGAGACGGGGAAATATTTCAGTCTAAGAGAAAAAAATAGATACTGACATTGTAGAGTCCTCAACAGTAAACGCACTAAGACCACTGTACAGTGAAACTCAATGTCAACTAGCCACTCATGACATTTAGAGCTTCCAAACAGCTTCATAGACCCAACTCTAAATTATTAGCAGACATCGAGGATTAACAGACACTTGACAACCCCCAAAATAGAAAAGGCATTTGAAATAAAACAAAGACCAAGAGTAAAGAGGAGTCCTACAAATTTATCTGAGGATAAATATTAAACAAAACTGACAAGACTCTTGCCCTCATGGAGCGTACATGTTAAAGGCCTATTGAAATAATCCAGGAAGGATTATTGGCTGATTGGGCAAGATGGAGGCAGGGAACATGGGGAAAGAAGGTCAGATTCTAACTATAATTTTTTTTTGGGGGTGGGGGAGATACTAATAGAATTTTCTGATAAATGAGATGTAGAATATGAAAAAGAGGAATTAACAAGTCATGGATAATTCCATGAGAAGAAAGAAGATTGAAATGTGGTTTGGTACCTGTAGAATTTGACATGCTTATTACACATTAAGGCAGAAATATCATTAAGCAAATGGATGTATGATCTGGAGTAAGGGAAAAGCCCAGGCTAGAGACAACTGAGGAATCCTCATTCTTCCTCCCATGCCTTTCCATACCCTGCTGTCTGGCAGCTGAGGACACTGAGCTACCCTTGTGAGATGGAGGTAGGCCCTAGTGAACTTGGAAGTAGAACATACAGAGCTCCCAATCCCTGGGCCCATTACCTGCTGGACACCCAGCCCGCAGTTCGCACTGGCTAGAGAGCTCTGTCCAGTGCCCTGTGGGAAGCCTGGGCTTCTGTAAACTCACAGGGAGATGACACCACTCTCTTCTTGAGAGCCTTCATCTCACAGTGACACTCTCTTCCTTTCCTTACACAAATAATTTTTTTTTTGCTACTTTGTTCTCAAAACTAAACCAATGTATAATTTGAGACACACACACAGGCGTTAACACATCAGTAAAGCAAGGAAATGAGTCAAGCTATGAGTAACGGCGCCAGGCGGGAGAGAAGCAGGCAGCAGGGAAGGAGCTCAGGCTACAGGTCACCTTCTGTCCCTGAATCTGGCTGAGGCACATCAGCACTCACTTAATACTGTTGTGTTGTCAGTAAACACGTGTACATTTCTGTAAGAGTGATATGTTTCTCAATGGAAAATACTTAGAAATGAAGTCAGGGTAGAGTGTCTTAAAGTGACGAAGGTGAAGAAGGGGCTGACTGAAACGCTCTGGTCAGGAAGGCTCCTCTGAGGAATGACACCTGAACAGAGACTAAAACGATACGAAGGTGCAAGAGGTGCCAAACCACCGGGTAGGAGCAGCATTCCGGGTGGCGGGAGCAGGAGCTACAAATATCCTCGGACCTGCGCCAGCTAGATAGATACCTTTAGGGAACAGCAGGAAGCCCGGTGAGGGAGGCGCCCTGTGTAGCAGAGAGGGGGTGGAGTCAGGTGGTGCTGCCCGCTGGGCAGAGCTTACTAGCTGTTTTTATAAGTACTGTTTTTAATACTGATATCATTCCCCATGAACAGAAAACCTTTGGAAGGTCTTGAGCCAGGGAGGGTTAGGATCTCACTGATGTGTCATAAGAATGACTGGTTACTCAAATATAGAAAAAAAAGGCTCTTAACATAAATAATTTTTGGCAGAATTTACTTTCTTTAAAACAAAGAGACTTTTAGCAGAACTTACTTTTTCTAAAAGACTCCCTATTCTTGGCCTTGAGGCTGATTTCCCAGACTGTGGCCTTGGACTAGCTTTGTGAAGTAGCAGGTGTTCTCAGAATGTTTCTCCCTGAATTAACCCTATAGATAAATGTTGTAAGAAAGCTTGTTTCACTGCTTAATTCTATTGCTATGTTTCCTTTCCTCCCCATTCCTCAATCAGTATGTAATTTTGCCTTTATAAGCTAGTCTCAGACTGTAGTTAGCACCGCATTGATTTGAACGACTTAGGTCTCCATGCAGTTGCGCACTGGCCCTAATGACTTTCTAATTTGGCTAATTGATTGTGTGGCAAGACATCCGTTTCTTGCTGTTCCAATACAACAGTTACTTTGTGGAGGTTAGAGGGATGGTAAGAGTGCAAAATGGAAGTAAGAGGACACTCAGGGAACCTGGTGCAGTCCTCCTAGGGTACAGTCAGGCTCCTTTGGAGTTTGGTTGTCATGAAAGTAACCAATATTTCCAAGCCCCAAATGCAGCAACATAAAATTAGTCATTAATGAACTCTTAATAGTCTACTCAAATCCATGTTTCCCTTAATATAATAGATTTCCATTTTTGTTCAACAATTCTTCCCTTTCCCACATGATTAAATGGAGGTAAACCCCACCCTCAGCTTCAGCATAGACCCCGCCTAGTCTAAGCAAACCAGTGGATAGGACTGGACCTTGAGATATCATTCTGGCCAACAGAATATAGGGGAATATCATCTGGGGCTTCTTTTAAAGTGTTTTACTCTTAGAAAAAAGAAGGTCTTTGACTGACCAGGCGGTGGCACAGTGGATAGTGTGTCATACACTGGGACACAGAGGACCCAGGTTCGAAAGCCTGGGGTTGCCGGCTTGAGCGTGGGCTCATCTGGCTTGAGCGAGGGATCACTGGCTTGAGCGTGGGATCATAGACATGACTCCAAGGTTGCTGGCTTGAGCAAGGGGTCACTAGCTCTGCTGTAGCCCCTGGTCAAGGCACATATGAGAAAGCAATCAATGAACAACTAAGGAGCTGCAACAGAGACTTGATGGTTCTCTTCTCTCTCCCTTCCTGTCTGTTTGACTTTCTCTCTGTCAAAATAATAATAATAATAATAATAATAATAATAATAATAATAAAGAATGTCTTTTTTTCACCTAGAGCATGACAACATCCAGAAAGGGGAGACCCACCTCTCTCTGGGCCAAAGAAGAGATGGCACAGAGAGGAAGGCAGAGCAAGGAGAATGGTGGGAAAGCGAAGCTGAAGCCTGAAGTGCCCCATCAGGAGCTGCCCCACCTCTGCACTTTTCTGAGTGAAATAATAAAAGTTCTTAATGTCCAGCTAGCTGGGGACAGGCTTTTTGTTATTTGCAGCCAGAAGAACTCTAACCAGTAGTGCAACTTCATTCTGAAGGCTCAATAGCCCTCATCAGCTGGTACTTAACCTTGAACCTCTCTTCAAAGTCTTCTTCTGGGAGACTAGGGGGTGATTTGTGCTTGAGGATTTCAGCACCCTCTTTCTCCTTTCATCTTCCAGATGGGTGTCTATTTACTCACAAATCCTTTGAGGGAAGGCCTTCAGTATGACTACTGCTCCTGGTGTTCCCTGTGACAAGCTGATTCCTACCAAGGACATTGTGTCATGGTCCTCTCAATGTGTCTATTGCTGGAGGTGGAAATAGTCCCCTTCAGTCTTCACTATGAGTGACACCAGGGCCATAAATTTCATGCAGAAAAGGAGAGTACGTCTTCCTTCATATTTCCTGTCATTAGCCTCTGACCCAGACACCTAAGCACCCAAACTCTAAAAGTTACTACCCATCGACTTGTGCAAAGCACATGTGGAAGCGTCAGAACACCAGCCTCATCTAGACACTTAGCAAAATGCCAGAGTCTTAACCACAATTTACGATTATTTGAGACAGCCTTTTTTATAAGCTTAAGCTTTACTTGTATCTCTGATTACCAGTTTTATTATGTTTTTTTTTAATGTAACTTTTTAATCCACCTAAAATTTATTTTTATGTTTGGTGTTAGGTGTGAAGGTCCACATAATTTCTTTGTACCAATTATTAAATGTTATCTCCTCCTTATTGATTTTCTATATTTAATTTATCAACATGTTGAATTTATAGGTATACTAAGATCTATATGAGTCATTTTGTTCCATTAACACTTCTATTTTTGTACTAAGAAATACTTGTATTACAGAAATTTTATAATATATAATTTACCATACAGACAGCTCTCCTTAGTCTCTTTTTTCAGACAATTCTTAGTTTTTCCACATTTATTATTTTATCTAAACTTTGATTTTTTTAGTTCCAAAGGAAAGGTAATCTTATAGTAATTTTGATTGGAATAACATCCAACCTATACATTTCAGGTTTAAAAGAATTGCTTATTTACAAAATGATGTTTTTCCTATTCCGTAGCATGGTATGTCTCATATCGTAGTCTGCTTGAACTGCTAAAGTAAAAAATATCATAGATTGGGTGGCTTATAAACAATAGAAATTTATTTCTCACAGTTCTGGAGGCTGGGAAGTCTAAGGTCATGGTGCCGGTAGATTTGGTATCTGGTGAGAGCTTACTTTCCCGTTGATAGACAACTGTCTTCTTAGTGTGTCTTCAAACGGTCGAAGTGGGGAGGGAGCTCTTTGAGTATCTTTTATAAGGGCACTAATTTCATTCATGAAGGCTCAACCTTCTTGACCTAATTACCTCTTAAAAACCCCATCTGCAAATATTATTACATTGGGGAGATAAGTTTCAATACATGAATCTGAATTTGGGGGGCACAGATATTGTCTATAATATCTTGTCATTTGTTCATGTCCTTTATAACTCTCAATAAAGATTTGTAGTTTATTATTTTCCATGTAAATTCTACACATTTATTAAGATTATTCCTAGGTAATGTGTATGCGTGTGTTGGGGAAAAGTTTATTTCTAATATAAAGGGATTTTTCTTCTCGTTATATGCTCTAATTGTTTACTTTTGGTATAAAAACTATTTGGTTTTTGTTTTGTTTTGTTTTGTTTTTTTCTGAAGCCAGAAACGGGGAGGCAGTCAGACAGACTCCCACATGCGCCCAACCCGGATCCACCCAGCACTCCCACCAGGGGGCGATACTCTACCCATCGAGGCATCGCTCTTTTGCTACCAGAGCCATTCTAGTGCCTGAGGCAGAGGCCATGGAGCCATCCCCAGCGCCTCAGCCATCCAATGGAGCCTTGGCTGCGGGAGGGGAAGAGAGAGACAGAGAGGAAGAGAGGGGGAGGGGTGGAGAAGCAGATGGGTGCTTCTCCTGTGTGCCCTGGCTGGGAATTGAACCCCGGAGTCCTGCACGCCAGGCTGACGCTCTACCACTGAGCCAACCGGCCAGGGCAAAACTATTTGTTTTTTAAATTTACCTTATGTCAAGTTACTTAGCTGAATTACTTTGATAGGTTTATTTTTGGTATAAAAACTATTTGTTTTTTTTAATTTATCTTATGTCAAGTTACTTAGCTGAATTATTTTGATAGGTTTATTTTTATTCTGAATTTTCTAAGTGAAAATTACGTTATGTACATATAATGATAAATTTTCTTCTCCCTTCTAATAATTATATTTTTGTTTCTAGGGTTGCCATAAACAGGCACACAAGCATAATTACACAATTCTAAGAGCATCATTTTCATAGACTCATATGAATAATATTCATTGGAGTTGTGCAATGTAATGTTAGCAATCTCCTATTTTGCAGTTGCATTAGCCAGAAATTTTAGAACAGTGTTTTATATTATTATTATTTTATTCCTCTAGTGTTTTACCTTTGAGAATATTTTGATGGGAGTTTGAGAAAGTATGCAATCATTGTTTAACCTTACTCTAGCTCAGTCACTCAGATCATTCTCTCTCCCTTTAGCCAGGGTCATGTCCTAGTTTTCTAGGTCTTCCACTAGTATCTCTATCTAAGATTTTAATTAAAAGCGTTGAATATGTCATGGCATAGTTTGTCACCAGAAACTTTCTTCCATTCTATCCCCGTGGACTTTGTTGTTTTTACCTACCTAGCATTCATTCATTCATTTATTCATTCTTCTTCTTCTTTTTTCTTTTTTTGCTAACAGTGTCCCATTTTCTTTGGTGACTTATTTGTCTTCATTTCATGTGACAAACTTCCCTCTTTTCAGTTTAAATTAGGCTGAGACATTTTTCTGGGAATTTGAATCTTGAGCAATGACAGAATGGAAAGTGGTTAAAGCAGGGTCATTTGCAGGACAGACCCCAGAAGAAACAGCACTTCAGTTACTGCTGCAAGATCCCCACACCCTTTGGGTCCTTTCTTACCTGAGGTCTGATTTTCCAATTCTTTCTTTCTTTCTTATAGCCTTTTTTTTTTTTTTAGAGAGAGAGGGTGAGAGGAAGGGGGATAAAGGAAGGAAGAGAAGGAGGGAAGGAGAGAGAGAAAAACAAAACATCAACTCATTGCTCTCCCTATTTGTACATAGATTACTTCTCATACATGCCTTGACCATGGATTGAACCACTGATCTTAGACTCAAGCCAGCAGCCCTAGGTCAAGCAGGTGACCTTGGGATCATCAATGACCCCATGCTTAAGCTGGCAATGCTGCTTCAAGCCAGCAACCTCAGTTTTCTAAATGGTGACCTCAGCATTCCAGGTCAGTGCTCTATCCACTGCACCACCATAGGTCAGGCTGTAATTCTTTCTTTAATTCTGTGAGTGACCCAGTAGCCATCCAATAAATTCTTATTTTGCTTAATTAGCTATAATAAATTTCTCTACCTTACAAGCACAGAACTCTAATACAACATTCATCCACAAATAATTATCAGTGAATGGATCTATGGGTTAATACTCCTCAGATATGGTTGGTCGTGCAGCTGTGGATTTGTCTAGCAGTACAATTATTATCCAGTCATCTTGTCTTTAAAAACATCATGAGAGCCATTGCTAAAACCTATATATTTTGCATCAGAGACATCTTATTGATCAGCTTACTAGCTCTTAGAGGAAATGCTATTAGTCTCACAGGGTGTGACAGACAGAGCTCTTCTCCTGCTAATTACATCCACCACCCACCCACCACCCAAAAAACAACCTTTTGTTGTAAAAGAATGATAGACATAATGTACATTAGAACATTAAAATAAATTTTGAGTGATTAAAAATATATATGTATAATTCTTTTTTCAAGATATGTGATTAGTTCATCCTGAGCTTCTTGATGATGTATGCTCTTTGTGGAGTTGAGCAGAGGATGGAAATTTCAAGGGCATTACCTTGAGTCTTGTGAATAAAAGGAGCCAGTGAGGCTGCACACCCCAGGAGAAGTGATCCAATGGAGCTGTGTAAGAAATAAAAGGAGAAGATGATCATCACATCAGTGATGACACTGAAGAAGCATGAGAAAAGCTCATGTATTTATTTATATCCCCCTCATCTGCAAATAATCATGTCCTGTGTGATTCTTAAATTTCTTCTAAAACATAAGCTCATTTGTGCAGGAGTAACTTCTCTTTTAACAAAAAGCCACTGCATTGGACACAGAATTCCTATCTTTCTTCTAGTCTGCCAACAGTCAATACAGAGCAGAAAGTCCCGCAGATAATACCACACGAGGTTCACAGCGGGTGTTGGCTCAGCATCTTCTGTCCTGAGCGGGGTACTGCAGTACTAGAGCCATCATGCCCCATGTTGAGAACTTCACAGGCTTCTGGGTAGGAGACAGAATAGAACAAGTTAAGGGGAAAAGGATAGAAGCCAGCAGTGACTTGAAGAGTAAGGAAATAAAGTTAGTAAATGTTATGGAAGCCCAATAAATGTTTATGGAAGAAAGGAAGGGAAAAAGAGGGAGGAAGGAAAGAACATGGACATGGGCAGGTAAAATAAAATGAATGAAGAAAGTTTATCAGGTCTGACTCTGAAACCAGTGTTTTCCACTACAACAACATTCTGCTTTTTTCTCTTTCTTTCTTTCCTTTTATTTATTTAATTTTTGGGGGGGTAAAATGTTTAAAACAACACACCTTTAAGGTCACATAACCTATTTTACACAACAAAAATTAAGGGTTGGTCAAAACCAGTTAAGAGATATATCTAGGATCAGTGCCAGTGGGTACTGGTATGCCTAGACCAGTGCAAAAACCTTCAGCTCATCAATATACATTAAGAGGACTAATGGCTCCCACTGGTGACCTTAATGAGAAACCTGTCTTAGTCCATTTGGGCTGTTATAACAAAAATACCACTGATCAAATAGCTTATAATCAACAAAAATTTATTCTCACAGTTCTGGAGGCTGGAAATCTAGAATCAGGGTGCCTACAGGATAGGGTTCTAATGAGGGCCCTCTTCCTGGTTGCAGACTGCTGACTTTTGTGTTCTTGGGTGACAGAGAACAGAAGGTGGAAGCAAGCTCTCCAGTGACTCCAATTCACGACTCCACCCTCATGACTTCATGCAATCTCAATCACATCCGAAAGGATCCACCTCCTAATACCATCACATTGCGAGTTAGAGCTTCAGTGTATGAATTTGGGAGAGACACAATCATTCAGTCCAAAAGGCCCCAACTAAACAGATTAGTTTTTATTTGTTAATATAACACTCATTGGAATGCTAAAATAAAATTTGAGTAATTAAAAATACATCTATTAGCCCTGGCAGGTGGCTCAGTGGATAGCATGTCAGCCTGGTGTATGGATATCCTGGGTTCAATTCCTGGTCAGGGCACACAAGAGAAGTGACAGTCTGCTTCTTCCCCCTCCCCCTTCTCTCCTTCTTTTCCTCCACAGCCAGTGGCTCAATTGGTTCAAGCTGGCCCTAGGCACTGAGATGCATGAGCCCCAGGTGCTAAAAATATCTCAGTACTCGAGCATCAGCCCCAGATAGGGGTTGCTGCGTGGATCCCAGTCAGGGTGTGTATGGGAGTCTGTCTCACTATCTCCACTCCTTTCACTTAGAAAAGAATAATATATATTTTTTATTTTATTTTTTTAAAGATATGTGATTATTCCCTCCTGATATCCTTGAAGAAGGCCATAGTATAACCTACAACAGCTCCATCCAGGTTTGGCACTTGAACCACATCTGCTGCTCATCCAGTATCTTAGCAAAAGTACACAAGGCCCTGTAGAGCCCCTGGCTTCTAAATATACTTTGAAATGTACCCATCTCCTAGGATAACTGGGGAATTCTTCTTAGCTGATAAAACAGCAAACAAAACTTCACTGTTTTCTTTATCTCTCTCACTCATTGCTACCAGATAAGATGCAGGAGATTTAACACCCTGAAACATTAACCCTTGTAAGTAAGTAACCCAGGATAAGTGGCCCCTATGACACTGTGCCTACTCGATCCAGCTAAATGTGAAATCCATGCACATTTGAATCTTTACAGAGTTTCTTCTCTAAATACAGTAACTAGAGAAGCATAAGGTCCAAGAGACTTAATGATGCCATCGACAAATACTACATCCCACTTGTATAAAGAAAATACAAAACACAAACACTGCTACCATAGCCACTGGCTTCTCCTTCAAACTCTCTTGTGCTTCTTATGTACCAAGAGTCCTGTCAGTAAAAGCAATTAGGGCTCAGGCAGTGGGGTTCCTTAGGGTAAAGCACAGGAAGAGAGAAATAGGTTGGAGTTTGCTTGCCGCTTCCCTCTCTAGACCCAGCCTTCCACCAGCAATACAGGGACAGAATTTGGAAGAAGCTAGGGTCAATCCTTGTGAGGGCCACCACCTCTATCATTTCTGCTTGATCAGAGAACACCTCATCCATCACCCATACAGTCCTCTCAAGAAATTCTACTGGCAACAGCACATGTCCTGCTTATGGCAGAACCATGGGAGACCCTATGCTCTAGGATTGGCCTTTCCAGGTCCTGAATTTACAAGTAGAACAAGTGGTGACTATAGAAAAATTTGATTCCATTTTTTCGACCTGGCTCTTATCTCTTATAACCACAAAGCACATCTTTCCTGGTGTCATTACTCTCCTGTTATGAGAAGAGAAGAGAGTCAGGTTGGCCATTTAAGTGGAGTCAATTCCTTTAAAGATAACGTGGCTCTACTAAATTCCAAGGGTCATTTCCCAGCTTCCCTTATGCAAATTGTTGGGTTTTCAGGACTAGACATGCTTCCTTGGATTCTTAACCCATCCTCCTCTTTTGTTACAGAGCAAAATTCTGGACAAGCGTGTTCTGTTGGACACTGCAGCTTTGGCTGAGAGACACACAGTTTGGAGAATGGGGCTTGGCCACTCCCAATCTTTAAGGCCAGCAGGTGTTGCCTCAGAGTTCTGGCCATCTTCCACCAAAGCCAGATACAGGGATCCGGTTTGCTAACTCATCAGTCTTACATTTTTCTACAAGTTTGTAGAACTATGTTTCCTTCTTGTCCTCCTCCGCCAGAACTGGTTTTATTAATTTTAAGAATTCAAGAGGTCTCCCTGTGTCCCAAGCCCCACACTGCTTTTTGCTGTAAATGCCACCTGCTGTCACTTGCTTCATCTAGGCTTGTTTTACCAAGCTCACTTCTTTTTTCTTTTTCTCTTTATTTTTCTCTTTCTTTCCTTCTTTCTTTTCTTTCTTTCTTCCTTCCTTCCTTCCTTCCTTCCTTCCTTCCTTCCTTCCTTCCTTTCTTCCTTCCTTCCTTCCTTTTCTTTTCTTTTATTTGTGACAGAGAGAGAAAGACAGAGAAAGGGACAGATAGGGACAGACAGACAGGAGGGAGAGAGATAAGAAGCATCAATTCTTCATTGCAGCACCTTAGTTGTTCATTGATTGCTTTCTCATATGTGCCTTGATTGGGGGCTACAACAGAGTGAGTGACCCCATGCTCAAGCCAGTGACCTTGGGCTCAAGCCAACGACTATGGGGTTGTGTCTATGACCCCACGCTCAAGCCAGTGACCCTGCACTCAAGCTGATGAGCCTGTGCTCAAGCCAGATGAGCCCATGCTTAAGCCAGTGACCTCGGGGGTTTCAAACCTGGGTCCTCCGCATCCCAGTCTGATGTTCTATCCACTGCACCACCACTTGCCCAGACTCACTTCTTTTTTTGTTTGTTTTTTGTTTGTTTTTTGTGACAGAGACAGAGGGAGAGTCAGAGAGAGGGACAGATAGGGATAGACATACAGGAAGGGAGAGAGATGAGAAGCATCAAATCTTCATTGCAGCTCCTTTAGTTGTTCATTGATTGCTTTCTCATATATGACTTGACCAGGGGGGTACAGCAGAGCGAGTGACCCTTCGCTCAAGCCAGCAATCTTAGGCTCAAGCCAGCGACCTTTGGGCTCAAGCCAGCAACCATGAGATCATGTCTATGATCCCACACTCAAGCCAGTGACCCCACACTCAAGCTGGTGAGCCTGCACTCAAGCTGGATGAGCCCACACTCAAGCTGGCGACCTTGGGGTATCTCTTTGTGTGGGGTCCTATGCTGAGTACTATAAGACATTTGGCAGCATTCTTGGCCTCTATCCAATGGATCAGTAACATTGCCTATCTCTCAGCCAGGCATTGCCACATGCTCCAGAGAGGAGTGCTATAGGGAGGATGGCAAATCACTTCTGGTTGAGAACCACTGCCCTAGGGTACTCATCCTGTTAGCTTTCTCCCTGCTTGTGAACAAGAGTTCCTGAGAAATTAAGGTTTCTGATGCAAAGCCTGTCCCCACTATGGCACTCTAAAACACTACTCTTGTTGGGACAAGTGCCCAACCAGGCTTCTTCTCCCGTCTCTGTCCTATGTGCTCTATGATGTACAGTCCCCTCTTGGGAAATTCAGATAGCCGCAGAGGAATTGGCTTAACCATTGATCAGGCTCCTTTTCAAGACAGTGTGCACCTGAATCCCCACCCCCACTCCATCCTCCCCCTTCTTCCCTCACTCCAGCCTCCCAGAAGGGAAATTCTTCCTTCCCTTAGTACAACTGACACAGATACAGAGTCTGCGAGCTCACCCTGCCCTGCTGTCTAGAACACTGGGTTACTTATCCTCAAGGGACTATGAAGAACAATTTGAGGTCTTTTCCTGTGTTTTCATTTTTCTCTTGGCATCAGTGGAGAGCACTTCCTGGCACTAAGGCCACTGACTCTCTCGGACAGCTGGCTCCAGGTGTCTAGGGTCTCCTGGACTCAGAGTGCCCTACAATATTAACTCATAAACATTGGCAGCTACTTTGCCCCCCCCCCCCCCCATGATGAGGTAAGTGCCTGCCTCAGATGAGACACTCAAGAGTCCCTTCCCTTGGATTTAGGATTAAAATAAAGAGATTTGGGTTCTTTCTCTGGGCGCCTGGACCTTTAACATATCAACGTGGCAGCCATTGGGGGCCATGTTTTCCATTCTGTTCCCCAAAACAATGGAGGAAGCCAGTGTGCCAAGAACAAGAGAAGAAGGAAGAAAAACATAGAAAAGAGCAGATGAGGGGCAGAGAGGCCTCAAGTTCAGTTCCAGCTCCCAGCACATTCCCAGTCCAGGTGTGTCCTTGTCTCTGGGATCCCTGATCCCTGGCCCACTCCTAGATCTTTCCAAAACTCTCAAGTTTTGCATAATACAGCTTAAGTTGGTATATATTTGGAAGACAATAGGATAATGCTTGTTACTGAAAGCCAATATACAACACTAATGAAGAGAACTATTTATTGACACTCACGTGGTATAGGTAAAATAAATTTGCAAATATGATATTTATATTTGCTCGCTTATAGTTTGCATTGGGTGTGGGGGGACAGGTTGTAAGCAGGCAGGGTCATTATAGCCTAAGGCTTAGTTTTAAGATTAAGCCTTTCCCACCCTTTTAATACTAAGATCTTTTCAACATCTTTCTAATACTAAAATATTCTCAAAACTAAGCTTTTCCCCACATCCTTGACTGTTGCATGATGTGGGGTGGTGCACTCTTATGAGGAATTCCATTTATGCCTCAGATGAGTGGCTTTGTATCAGAAACTTCCTTATTTGTATATTGGCTTAAAGGCTTTAATTTCTACACTATAAAATAAGGCAGACCAGGGGATCTCTCTCTCTCGGTTCCTGAAATTAGCATTGCAGAGGAGAGGCAGCCAAGGTGGCAGAGTGCCGAAGGAGAAGCCAGTTTGTGCAGAGTTTGTGCAGAGAGAAGGAGATGGGGAACAGAGGTGAATAAGGCTGGTGAGGTAGACACCTTTGATTCTAGGAAACTTGGATAAGTCAGTGGCTTTGGGAGCCCTGAATGGAAAGGGAAATGTTTTCCCACTGTGTGTATTTCTTGCCCGCCGGGGGCGAGCTAGGATTAAAGGTAATGGCCCACCAGTTCTTGGTTCTGTTGTTTCATTACTGTCTGTCCGAATCAAATGCGAACCTGCATGGGCCAGGTGGCTGTGATGGTAGCCATGGCTACTGGCTTTATACGTGGAATGAATGTTTCACATCACCACTGCCAAAACACCCTTATAGTTACATGTAAATACCTAGACATAAATCAGGATGCATTTCATGAGCACTGATGCCTGGTGCTCTCACTTCTTCTTTTAAGTGGAAGCAGAGATGAAGTCAGGGGTAAAATTCTGTGGTCAAGCTGGCAAGTAAACCAGGCTTACCTTCTTGCGGGACCTTGCATGGGGCCTCACTCCAGGCCTTGTGGTAAGTGGGAAGTGAGGAAACATGTGACCAGAGAGGTCAGGAAAAGGCAAGACTCAGAAGGAAGAAGGTGACCCCACAGGCAAAAGGCATATGGCTATCAGTGTCCAGGAATCAGCATCTAGGATGGGAAAGGGTCCAAAGGACAGAGTCAACAAACAAGTACCAGCCCCAACCACCAGAAACTCTACTCTGGGACATGTATTCAACATCCTCAAAGAGGTAAAGTGTTTGTTTATTTAGGTATACTTTTCCTACTTGCTTTCAGGTCAGAAAATCAGAGCTGAGCACAGGTAAACCTGAGTTGATCTATTTGAGCCAATGATTGGTAGCAGTAGTTTGGAAAGGAGAACTCCTGAGATTCAAAGGAAATTCTGATACAGGCTGAGTTGAGAAGAAGCCTGAGCTTATAGGTGGACTCTAAGGGTGTGGCTCCATCGAACAAACTCATGGTTCATTCCTCTTTCCTATTGCCCAGTCTAACCATGTGTTTTATTCTTTGATACTTGGTGCTTTATGTATTTATTCATCCAACACTCATTAAATATCTACTATATGCCAGGTATCTGTGGGCATCCAAATAAGATGGGAAGGGCACCAATTATTTTTATATCAAACCATTTTCATTGATCTAGGAGGTATTTTTATTTAAAGACTGGAAAAGCCTGACCAGACAGTGGTACAGTGGATATAGTGTTGGCCTGGGATGCTGAGGATCCAGGTTCGAAATCCCGAGGTCACCAGCTTTAAGCACAGGACCGCCAACTTGAGCATGGGATCATAGACTTGACCCCATTGTCACTGGCTTGAAGTCCAAGGTCACTGGCTTGATCAAGGGGTCACTGGCTCAGCTGGAGCCCCCTGGTCAAGGCACATGTGAGAAAACAATCAATGAACAACTAAGGTGCCGTAACAAAGAACTGATGCTTCTCATCTCCCTTCCTTCTGTCTATCCCTGTCTGTTCCTCTCTCTCTCTTGCTAAAAATAAAAAAATTAAAAATTTTAAAAAGAAATAAAGATTGGAAGAGAATAGCCATTTAACAACAATAGCAATAGCTGCCATTTATTTGGCCCTACTATGTTCCTGGCCCTGTGCTAAACCTTTCTTGTGCCTTACCTCATTTCAGATGCACGAGGACCCTAGAGGGATACTATTATTATCTCCAAGGATACTGAGGTGCAGGTGAAGGCTAACTCACCCAAGATCACACAGCTGGTAATCCACAGAGCCTAGATTTGGATGCAGACAACCTGATTCTGATATGGCTATGATTCCATAATGACAAAGCAATAATGCTTTACCTTAATATAGCTGTTACTGCTTCTTTGTTCTGCTTATACTAACCCTGCCTTTTTAGCTTCTGTAAACCTGCTTCTGCATTCCATATACTCTGTAACCCCGCCCAACCATGTGACCTTAAAACCCCCTAGATCCTGCCGTTTGGGGCTCAGACTTTAAAGAATCAGCTCCTCTGAACCCGCAGGTGTAATAAACTGGTTCTCCACCTCTCTGAGTGTTGTTTGGCTTTCTGCATTCCATTCTGCAGCAAAAACCCCACAGCCTGTGCTCCCCAATCCTACATTACCCAAGGGTCATAATGAGGTGTGAGTGTCACCTGGATGAGAGTGAGCTCTCCATTGAAAGGGACCAGGTGGAGACAAACCCTGGACTCCCCCAAAGGGCCGAACCTTCATGATTCAGGCAAAAACCCATGGAAATGCCATGCAGGGCACTTCAGTGGCCAATTGTCTGGGCACTCTTTAGAGGACATAAATAGCGTGGGCAATCCATCATGGACTGACCGTGGCGCCGCCCCTGGCTCTCCCTGCCTGTGCCTGTCTCCATCAACATCAGCTCGTTTTTTAGATTTTTCCTAATTAAGAAAGGTTCCCACCAGCAACAGCAGAAATCCTCACCACCTCTTTCATTATCTCAGCTTTTCTTCCCCTTAATTACTATTGAACTCCTGGTTGATTAAATTAGTTTGCTGAGGTCCTTTCTGAAATCTTGGGGAAATTATCTAAAAATCATGAAATCAATTCCCTTACGCTGTTTTAATCTTTTATGCCCCAGGCTCAAAGAAGGATGGGCAGACAAGTGCAGGCCCTCCGAGAAGTGTGCAGCCCTATACTGCTTGCCAGCCTTCTAGGGCCTTTGTGGACCATCTGGGTCAATTTCCTTCCAAGTAAATGAAATGCAAATAAAAATTCCAGCAGTTTTTCAGCTGCCGGCTGCCCAGCTGATTAGCATGACAGAGGCTGGGAGATGAGGCCTGACCCGGTGCACTTCCCCTCATCTCATTAAGTTGTAACTCCACGCCGCTGCATTCATGGTGTTTATTGACGCTGAAAGGCGTCTTTATCCAAAACTAGCTAAATTCACATTCAGAGATTTTACTTGGAAGTCTTGCCTACTGCGGCATCCACATGAAAGTGAACCTATTGTGGCAGCTCATGTGTCCTGCTGATTCTGAAACAAGCTGGAGGTTTCCCAAAAATGTTGATTTCACAAGTTCCTCTCCTTCCATCCTCTCCCCCAGCAGCCAAATGCACAAGGCACCCAGTGCAGGAAGAGGAAGGTGAGTGTGGGAGGAATTCCTAACGTTAGGTTCTGTGGGTGTGGGGAAGTGACGTCTGTGAGAGGCTCTGGGTCTGGATGAGCCCCACATCTGCAGGTAGTGGAACCTGCACTGCTACCTTAATGGGCACGAGCTTCACAGAGACCTCTGGTGGGTGCGCAGTTCACCAGATCATGTCTCCTGGATTGCCGTCTTTGACAAAGCATTACAAGGGCAGTGTCCCCCTATGTGTCCCTTAACCATGTAGGACAGCATGTCATGACAGTGATAGATATGTGAATTCCAAACTGCCCTCTTGATGTTCAGCTTATCTGTCAGATCTCACCCTTACTGGACTATCGCCCTGAGACAGAGGAATTCCAAAAGCTGGCAAGCCCCCCAAGGAGGAGCACTCCGGACATACCAGGACTTTTGCCTCAGTATCCCCTCAGGCTCTCCCAAACACTATATAACTCGCCCCTAGTCTGTAACTGGCGCTCTTCTCCCCCAGGAGAAGTGCCCGGCAGGGTTCCTTTCTTCCTTTCAATAAAGCCTGTTACTCTGGTCTTTCGGACTCCCATGGATTCCAACATTTGGTGCCTAAACTCAGGACAGGGTACTAACTGCCTGGACGATCCCTCTTTGCCATCCAAACTTACAACCAGGGAAGCAATGGGCAGCGGCAGCTCATCCCGGGCTTACTCCCTGATTCTGTTTGGATGTGTAATTGTAGGTCGATTGGCCAGCAGTCTAATCCTGTCCTGAACCCCTGCTGGACCAGAGGTAAGGAGTTTCTCCCTCCCCTTCCCCGGTTGGCCTCCAAATTTCTCTCTAAAAACACCCCTTCCTGGTCGGACGGTTTTGACTTCGGACCCCATATGTGGGCTCCTCTCAGTCCAAACCATCCAGCCGGGCTCCCCTCGGAACATGGGCTCCTCCCAATCTCAGACCTCAGAGACTACTACAATTTCTGCCACTGGATGGGGAGGGCATCAGAGATTCCTTATGTGCGGGCTTTTCTTCTCCCTTCTCTCCTGTCCTTAATTTCTGTGCCTTCTGTTCTACACGCAGGCCGTTTTTGGCCAAAGAAACCTCACCTAAAACCTTCGCTTCTAATCTCTCCTTCTCCACAGACTCCCAACTCTCTCTTTCCTGCCTGACTCCTGAGGGCACCCCTCTCTTGGGACCCCTCTTTGGTCCTTCTGCAAATCTCTTCAACTTGAGTCTCTTCCCTCCAAGAGCCCCCTCCCTTTGCAGAAACCTGTTTCTCATTCACCTGCAAATACCACACTCTCTTTCTCTTCCCCTGCTGGCCAGGGGCTTCTCCCTTCTTCACTGTGTTCTTCATCCCCTCCCACCTCCTTAGAGGCTGTGGCTCTGGCTGAGGTGCCTGTCTCTTCTCTGACCCCTCCTCCCTCCTTACAAACTGTGACTGTGCCTCTTTCCTCCTCGCCCCCTTCCCTCTCCTCTGAGCTCTAAATCTTTTTTGACTCCTCTGACCACGTGGTGCTTTAATCTCCTCCTCCTCCTGCAGATTCTGACCCTTCTTCTTTCCATCCAGCTGCTCACACTGTCCATCCATCTGCTTTCTATCTTCCTCCCCTCTATGCTGACAACTCCCTGCCATCTCAAAAAAACTTAAAAAAACAGAATTGTATATTAAGCTATGTGAGTAAGTAATCCGTCTTGTCTCTTTGTCAGAAAATATCTCTAGTATAATTTGAATTGAAACAAGTAAAGCACGCTCATTTAAATTCCTCAATTCATAACTTTTATGTAAAGTCTTTGTTTAATGTGTAACTGTGTCTGTTTCTAAGGCCTTAAACCAATAATTACCCACCTCTTAAACCAGGTTTACTCATCCCCACGGACTCTTCCTGCAATACCCCCACACTTCCTGTTCAAAAACCTTCAGGGGCTTATCGCCTTGTACAAGCCTTACACCTAATCAAAGAGGCAGTAATTCCCCTCCATGCAGTAGTCCCTAATCTCTACAGGTCCTGGACCTCAAGAATGCCTTCTTTACCATTCCTCTACATCCTGACTCTTACTTTCTGTTTACCTTTATCCGGACACTAATGCAGCCCAGCAATTTACGTGGATTGTCTTACCCCAGGGGATCAAAAACAGCCCACACCTGTTTGGGCAGGCACTAGCTCAGGATTTAGCAGCATGCAATCTCAAAACTAGTACTCTCTTACAATATGTAAATAACCTACTCCTCTGCAGCCCCTCCCTGCCTGCCTCAAGGAGACATACCGCCACCCTTCTTAACTTCCTCACTGTGAAGGGATATCGTGTCTTCTCTGCTAAGGCTCAACTTCATTCTCAGTCCATAGTCTATCTAGGCATTGCCTTAACCCCCACCACCTGAAGTCTCACCCTAGATCGAACTCAGACCCTCCACAGTCTCGAACCACCTACCACCACAGATCAAATCTTTTCTTTCCTTGGTCCAATAGGCTTCTTTAAACAGTGAATTCCCAATTTTGCTCTTAGTCAAGCCCCTTAGTGAGATCTTCTGAGCATGGTTTTTAAGGTCTATAATGACCAAGGAAGTAACAGAAAAGGCAAATAAGGCCCAAAAGAAGTCAGGAAATACCAGCTTTTGGCATACACTCTTAAAGGCTCCAGCACCCTAAAGGGCTTCATAGAATTCCATCAGGGCCCTACTTCAAGAGTGGAAAAAAATGTTATTGAACTGAAGCCTGATAGGCTTCCCAGCCCCATCAAGGGACACACCTCTGCTGTGGAAAGAGGGACACGAGAAGGTAAGCTGCCCCCTTGCTCCATGGGGGGAGGGTTCAGTGTCTTCTAGCCCTGCTCCAGCTACCTGTGACCTGACCTTGCCCAGCATGCTGGGAATTGCCACTGAAGGCCCAAGGACATTGTTCATGAGCCTAAGGTATTTCTTCCAAGTAGCAGATAAACTGATCTCATTTCTTGTGAACACAAGGGCCATCCACTATGTCTTGCCTAAATATTTGAGTTTTATTTATCCCTCAAAGATCTCTACTGTGGGTATTGACAGTCTGATTTTGTTACTTTGTTTAATGTATAATATCTCCGTTATTCCTCTTGTCTCAATGCCCCATGCCTATTGTAGGCTGGGACCTGCTGCTAATTCCAGCTAGAAGCAGTGGTCACTAGGACTTAAACTCTAGCTGCAAAGTGTAGAAATGTAACCACCCTTTTCCTAAGCACTTGCAGGATTTACAGGTTACTCAGCAAACTGTTCAAAGACTGTCCAAGAGGCGCTTCCAGCATTACATCACCCAAGGGCTGACTTTCTTGTGGACAGGTCCATACACCGTGATCCTGACAACTCCCACTGCACCTCTCAACCTACCTCACCCAATCAGGGACTTTCTACTCATGTGGGACTAACACCTATATATGTCTCTCTACTAATTGGACAGAAACCTGTACCCTAATCTATCTCACCCCAAATATTAACCTAATCCCACCCCATGAGCCTCTTTCAATTCCTAGTACATTACCCATCAATCTAAGGACCAAAAGAGCTATACAGGTAATTTCTCTTCTTGTTGCTTTAAAATTCTATAAAAGTAGGTCTAGGGACAGGGGGACTGGCCACACTTCCCTGTCTTATTCTCTCTCTCTCTCTCTGAAGCCCAACAAATTTGTAAACATGAAATCAGTGGTTTCACACAAACTGGGCATCTTGACTACTGTCTTTCATTGGTCCACTCACTCTCCTATTTATTTTTCTAACTTTTGGACCCTGCCTCTTACATTTGTTCACTAGTTTCTTACAGAACCTCATGAAGACTTTCGCCAATCAGAAAATTGGAAAAATCTACCTAACCCTACACACCAACCCTGAAACCTGCCCTCACGAAACAGAAAAATCTGAAACCCTATATCAGCAAACCTCCTAAATCCTATCTTTCAACCCCTACAGGTCCCCTAACCCTAAAGCTCTCCCATATCCCTGAAGAACTAGGAGAATAAATAGCATTCACCTCTTAACACTTCTCAGTCTTTTTACCCTTCACATAGTAAGGGGACAAGATCACTGGGTCTTCTTGGCTGAAGAAGAGCCTACAAATGAACATGAAACATTTCTTTTAGCTCAAACTAACTGCTCTCTCCAGGGCTGCCAGGAAGAAATATCTCTAACTTTACCATGGAAGAACTTTCACCCCCCACTATACAACCCGCCTTATCTCTGCATTCCTGATCTCTAAATACTTGCCCCCTTCTTTATCAAGTTCCTACAGGCCCAGATGAAAGAAATCTCTAGGATTACCTACAATCAAATGCTCCTACACTCCTATTCCCCAATACCCCAAGGAGAACTTCACGAGAGAAATAGCAAATAGGTAGGGATGACAGCAGGAAGAAGCCACCCCTCAGCCCGAGAATTTCCCTCCTGAATGTTCTCCAAACCCCCTTCCTTTTAACCACACATATTCAGTCCTTCTAAAAACTTACACCAACAGATTCCCTGTCTCTAAAAATCTCCACATGTCCTCCCATTCGAGAGGAACCAGAGCTGCATGTCTCATGAGGCTCATCCAGGAGACCATGTATCACCATGTCACCCTGTTCAATCAGCACTCGCAGCAAGCAACTAACAATTATTACCTCGCAAAATTATTTTACTTCCTCACTCAGGTTTTCGGAGACATCACCTGGTTCAGACCTCACAGCATGGAAATTGATGACCTCCTTAGCTGGATGAGGGACTTGGCTTGGCAAGGTTCTTTTCTTGAGTTCTCTCCAGAAGAAGCAATAATTTTCCAATTTTTTCTCCTCTTTCTCCTCTTCACTCCTCATCGTATATTATAAAATTAATTACTGCCTTTCTTTTATATGTAACCACACAGTTGAGAAATGATAGATACAGGGATTCCAAACTGCTCTCTTGATTTTCCGCTTATCTGTCAGACCTCACCCTTACTGGACTATTGCCCCTGAGACAGAGGAATTCCAAGAAGCTGGCAAGCCCTCCAAGGAGGAAAACTCCGGACATACCAGAACTTTTGCCTCAGTATCCCCTCAGGTTCTCTCAAACACTATATAATTTGCCCCTAGTCTGTAACCAGCGCTCTTCTCCCCGGGAGAAGTGCCCAGCAGGGTTCCTTTCTTCCTTTCAATAAAGCCTGTTACTCTGGTCTTTCGGACTCCCATGGATTCCAACAGACAGCGGCCTAGAGTTCCTGTGCCATCCTCACAGTGTTGTGACTTGTGACAGTTGCACACCACGAGATGATGATTCGCTTACTATGGGGGCCAGGAGTCCCAGGACCTTACGACCTCCTCACCCATTTTGTCTGACAAAATGCTGGCAAAAGGCATAAGCTGCTTCACGATGACAAGGCATGTTTATTTTTGGAAAATGAGAATGATGTTCAAAAGGGGGAAAGAGTCATTATCATTTGTGATTCTCTAGTGATCCCGTCAAATAAAAAATATGGTCAAGCCCCATTTCTTTGATCCTGATGGGATGGTAGCCAGGGAGAAAGCTTTGAAATTGAGTTAAATGAATGATCTGGGTGACAAGTGACTTTTTTATATGAAAATAAAGCCTGAAGGTTTTTATAGATTCTGAATAGCATTTAGCCAACTGAGTGTGCATGAATTTTGAGGTATGCCAGAGACCATCAGCAGTCCAAAAAAACACATTATTTGAACAAGCAAAGAGCTCTGGACCTGTTGTAATACTTCAACAGTCTAAAAACTATCACTCTTTTGCTCACAGGATCTGTGCTATGTGCTATATAATATTTAACCATTTTCATTAAAATCTTTTTCTATGCTGTTTACTTCTAGGTCCAATTTAATAACTCAGCAGGTTGGTCACTTCATAGATTGGCTTAGATTTCCCTCACTGTTAATGAAAATATTTTGTTTTCTCTTTTATTGGCCAAGAGGAGGGGTGAGTGGAGCAAGGGCTGGGGGTGTGACTCTCTGCAGGGGCTGTGTGGAAGGCCATCAGATTTGCTAAACTTGCTCAGCTACAGGTCCCCCAATCCCATCAGGCTTGTCACTGAACAGGATCAACAGAGTCCCAAGGTGTGACTTCGGTAGGAGAGAAGGAACGGCCAGGTCCAGGCCCCCTTACTGTGGGCTGTAATGCACACAACCTTAGGCATCAAAGTCAAGATAACGTCTACTGAATGAGTGTAGGAACCACATTGAGGGAAGATACCTGAAGTGAAACTGCCTGCCTGATTATCTGAATGGAAGCTGTTGCCTCCCAGGAACTAGGCAGAACTCGTCATGTTAAAGGCGCCATTTCATAAAGGTGAAATGGCCTGTTCATCTGACAACACACTGCGTCCTTCATTCCTCACAGTGACCCTGCAAGTTATGTGTTGGCAGCCCCATTTCACAGATCAGAGAACTGATGCTCGGAGAGCCACGGTGTTGCCTGTAGCCACCCAGGTAATCACTGCCTGAGAGCTGAGGTTGGAAGCAGCTTCTCACTGACCCCAGACTCCCTATTCTTTCCAATGTACACGTGCCTCCTCCACACCATATATGGCACACATTTTTTCATTTCTAGTTCACATGTGGGGCAATCATATCCCTCAGAGAAACACAACCATGAGCCATGGGCACTGCGCAGGATATCAGCAGCCCTGTGAGCATCTTTTTGATGCCGCCTGACCTGTCTGCCCAGCTGTTTCCACTGAGTATTACTGCACGCCAGTGCGGATACAGGGTCAGGCCTGAGGATTCAGGGCTATAGTCGGGCTTTGGCTTTTCCCATCTTCCTTGCAAGCCAGGCTGCTCCAGGACCCAGCCAGCCAGGCCATGGCTCTGTTACCCTCACTCCCCTGATTACCTCTCACTACCAAGCCCGTGGGACTGCAGGCTGATTCTGAAGTGACTGCTCTCCCCACAGTGGTTCCGGGAAAGCCGTCACCTACCATGTCCTTGAAGGCCAGCATTAACTTTGTCTCAATTTTGATTATATAAAGCAGTAGTGTATCAAGAATAAGTTTTCCAGTTTATCCTACACAGATAATAAATCAGCAACAGTGAGAGTCTGACAAGATACCAGGTACCACATTAAATACTATACATCTATCTTTCTGTCTTGTGTATTAGATAAGTCAAGGTTATCATTCCTGAGTCCATCACCAGTGGGTACACGGTCTGCCTTGCTCTTCAAAGTGTGGTCCCCTATCAGTAGCATCCAATCATTTAGAACCTTGTTAGAAAGTGGACTCTGGGGGCCCTTCCAAATCCTATCAAATTTAAATCTTCATTCTAACAAGATTCCCAGAGGTGCATTTTCTCCTGCCCCAACCGTAGCTGGATTGGGCAGTGGCTCTGCACCCCCTTCTTAAAAAAAAAAAGAATAAATACTCAGATTGATTTATCTTAAGGAGTTGGGAAAAGAACATGGTTTTTGGGCTTGATTCAAATTATTTTCCCAGGGAGTTTCTTAGTCCCGTTATATTGGGCCAGTATGGGAATTCTCTTTCAAGCTCAGTAGAAAAGTTGAGGATGAAGTTTTGGTACCAAAATAAGTAACCACCCAAAATAAATGTACTGTAGTCAAATAAGAACTTTCTCCCTAAAGACGTTTTCTTTTAGGGAATTAACGAGACAGCATAGATGTTGCACACAAATCTTGTTAAAAGTATACCTAGCAATTAAGTATACTATTTTCAAACTAACTTATTAAAATATAATTTGATGGGGAGATGAGAATAGGCGGCTTCCTGACATTTGACAGGCCACCTGAGAAAAATTTTCAGAGCAGTGACCGATGTGGACATTGCATCCAAAAGGATGACAACTTATTTTTTTCATAAAACACTCAAAGACCCTGATTTCACTGTTTGCTTAAATTTCAGGGTAGATTCTGACCAGGTGTTGGCGCAGTGGATCGAGCATTGGACTGGGATGTGGAGGACCCAGGTTCGAGACCCTGAGGTTGCCAGCTTGAGTGCGGGCTCATCTGGTTTGAGCAAAAGCCCACCAGCTTGAACTCCCTGGCTCCAGCAAGGAGTTATTCGGTCTGCTGTAGCCCCGCGGTCAAGGCACATATGAGAAAGCAATCAATGAACAACTAAGGTGTCGCAACGAAAAACTAATGATTGATCCTTCTCATCTCTCTCCATTCCTGTCTGTCTGTCCCTATCTGTCCCTCTCTCTGACTCTCTCTCTCTGTCTCTGTAAAAAAAAAAAAAAAAAAAAAGGAAGAAATTCAGGGTAGAACATTTCCCCATCTCTCTCTATGTTCCCTTTGCCCTGTGCTCTACTATTCACCCACCCCCCACCCCCGCCAACCTCCCCTCCAGGGTCTCAATACCACCTGGTGCTCCCTGGTCACTGGAAGATTCTCCAACCCAGAAAACCTCCAGTCCTCCTTCAACTAAGTACCCAGGGAACAAAGTATATTCTCCCTCTTTCTTCTCCTCCCATCCAAACTCCTGTTTGGCAGTAATGTAAATCTCAGTTAAGTGTTGAGGGAAATCAGGCCCTCTAAACTAATTCCCTCGAAGGTGTGAATGATTGATAGTCCCATAAACATCCCATAGCTATTTGCATTTTAAAAGATCTTCTCTGCCCTATGGTATTTCTATTTGCATGCATTTTAAGCTAGGAGAGCATAAAATTTTTTTTTTAAGCTATGTAAGCAACTTGAAACCTTTCTTATAAAAGTTCAGATCTTCTCATTTGTAATCATGTCCTCGGCTTAGTTTAAAAACCATTGTACCTGCATTGTTCTCACTGCCTCGTGTCTAATACGATGCCAGGCCTGCCTTGGCCAAACCAACCTGAGGAGATAAGCAAGTTCTCTGCACTTGGTCCCTGAAAATCTAAAACTATGCTAAGGGGGTTCTGTGCCCATCTTCCCTTACTCTATCCTTGCCTGAACCAGACAGAAATCTCCCCAGTAACCAGCTGGACTTCACGTAGGTCGCTTCTTTGTTGGCATTCAGCAAGATGAAGAATAAGAAAACTTCTGACTTTTATAAGTCTTCCTGCTGCCTGCCCTCTACCTCCTCATAGACTCTGTCTAGTCCCTTTACCCCCTGATCTGTGGACTGAGTTCCCTTCCAGAATTCTGGGCTCTGGGTGTAGGAAATAAAAGAATGCCCAATGACTTATATTTTGGAGAACAGCACTCACTGGAGTGTTTCATCATCGCTCTCATTCCATTTACTGAGTGTTTCCTAATTGACAAGCACTATGTTGGAGATTTAACCTTTACATCAAACCTTCCAAGGAAATACTTCCCCCATTTTACAGATGACACAAGTGAGATTCAGAGATGTTCAGCAATTTACCAACCTAGTAGTACAAATCAAACCTAAATCTAATTCCAAAATCCCAACTCTTAACTGTAACATACGTTACAGTATTGTGTAGTAAAAGGAATGTCAAAATCTAGTCACTTCATAATCCGAGCCAACTGCTCCATTAGGCACAACAGGCACAGTGTTGGAGCCCACGGTACTTTTTGGGGCACACAAAAATGTCTCAATTACTTTTAAAATAAAAAAAAACAAACATTAGCTTTTGGTTGAAAAATGTCTTAATATCCAAGTGGGGCAAAAATAGGTTTACAGTTGTGAGAACTCAAAACACAGTTTATTCTTGTATTATTTATTAATTATTGTATTATTTTCCATATAAACAACTGTAAACCTACTCCCCCCCATATATTAATATATTACCTTATACTGACACAATCATAAAATAGATTTAAAATGTTTAATTTTTTTTAATTTATTGATTAATTTAAGGGAGAGAGGGGGAGAGAGAGACAGACAGATAGAAACATTGATCTGTTCCTGTATGTGCCCTGAGCAGGGATCAAACCGGCAACCTCTGCACTTCAGGACAACATTCTAACCAACTGAGCTATCCGGTCAGGGCTAAAAAACTTTTATGGAGGGAGAGGCCCACATAGGCAAAAGTGTCCAGAGCCCATGAAAGTCACTATGCAACCCTGCTCAGAGGCGACCTGCCCTAGTGGTTTCTGCCGCTCTGCCACCTGCAGCACTGTCAACTTCAGGAACAAGCTTAGAAGAGGGATGGCACTGTTCTCTCTAGTGTCAGAGAGGAACAGAGGAACACAGAAGTGCAGTAATTCTCTCCGAGTTCTGTGGTCAGAGGAGGCTGCCTGACTGGCCAGACCATGACCTAGCGGATGATGGAGTCAGTCTGTACACCTCTGGGGCGGGGGTGGCGGGAGGTCTGAAAAAGACAAGTGGTTTGCATTTCACACCCCTCCCCCCCACTCCCCAGGCCAATAACTTTTGCCCTGTTCCATGGTCACCCAGGCTAGGAGTCACAGCCATCAAATTGTAGATAATAGGATAAGGTAAGTGGCTCTTTGCCAGCAGATCTGACCTACTAGCAGGTCAGACATATTTTCTGCCCTGTTGAGATGCTGGTACAGGTAAAGATTGGCCATCCAGGCCAGGGTCTCATCTGCTTGTCCCTATGAAGCCCCACCAGGGGGGCCCCATGAAGTCCCTGTGCTCTGGCTTTCTTTGGGATAACTCCTTTGATGATGCCAGCAGCCTGGCAGTTGCCTTTGAAAACTCTTGGCAAACACGAAGGGATTTTCATGCAAACAATAAACCCTGGCCTAAAGGGAGCCAACTTGAGCCCAAACCATTCAACTTGTATTCCTTTCTCTCTTCCTTTCTTTTAACTTAAAGGTTACTGCTGAAAGTTAGAAATGGCCATTTCAGTCTTGTATAATAAGAGATGCTGAAATAAGGCGATGTAGCCATGCTGGTTCACTAACACAAACAATCCCATAACATATGCATGTAGTACATCCCACATTACATGCCCTCAGGTGATTGTGAATCAAGATTTGCAAAGTGAATAGTGTGTTAAATATACCAGTGGGTTCGCTTTTTACCAGAATTCAGAGATGAGTCCTTTTGCAAGTTCAGGACATTTTGTGATATTCAGACCCTTGCCTATAGTTATGTATTTTATAAACTTGGATTTTAGTGTATAAGATTTTCTTTAAATAGAACACAAGCTATTTGTTAGTTTCTGGAGTTCAACCCTGTACTCTAACCATAACAGCTATACAAAGTATTAGAATGGAATTCATAGAAAAAGAAACCTGTCTCAGGGATAGAAGCTAAGACCTTGAAGAAAATGTACTAAGAATTATGTTAAGTAACAAAGGGAAAAACCCAGCTGAGGCCAGCACCCTGTACTTGCATAGGATAATGATGTCCCTGACATGTTTCCTGGGACGTATGTTGTCTTTAAGGTGCTTGTCCACAGATCCAACCCCTGGACCCATACCTCCATTTTCAAAACAACATCACATTTTTGCAGGAGTTGAGAGCAGCCTGTGCTACAGTGATAAAGATGCTGTTTCTTTCTTTTTTTTTTTTTTATTACAGGGACAGAAAGAGAGTCAGAGAGAGGGATAGATAGGGACAGACAGACAGGAACGAAGAGAGATGAGAAGCATCAATCATCAGTTTCTCGTTGCAACACCTTAGTTGTTCATTGATTGCTCTCTCATATGTGCCTTGACCATGGGCCTTCAGCAGACCGAGTGACCCCTTGCTCAGGGACCTTAGGTCCGAGCTGGTGAGCTTTTTTTTTGCTCAAGCCAGATGAGGTCGTGCTCAAGCTGGCTACCTCGGGGTCTCGAACCTGGGTCTTCCGCATCCTAGTCCGACGCTCTATCCACTGCGCCACCGCCTGGTCAGGCAAGATGCTGTTTCTTGAAGAATAGAATCCCCTGCCACATTGCCCTAGTTCACCAATTTGTTCAACAAATTTTACTGGTCACCTATAAATTATTGAGCCTTCTGAAAAATAGACTACTTCCTGCCCTTCTGTAAATTACATTCTAAAGGGGGCAGAGAAGATATAACCAGGCTGACCATTAAGACAGTATTTTATACACTTGGAATTCATTGACCATTAGCTAGAGAGTGATCTACAAATCCCTTCTCAAGAGTTTGGAGTTGGTGAAAAGGGTGATAGACCCATTTGGAGACAGGCAAAGAGAGTTTGTTCTCTACTTGGTAATTTTTGTTTCCTGATACACAGTATGTACTATTATTATTAACAACTTTTTGAAGCAGCCATCCTCTGCATTTTATAGAAGACCAACTGGCCTGACCTGTGGTGGCACAGTGGATAAAGCGTTGACCTGGAACGCTGAGGTCCCCGTTTCAAATCCCTGGACTTGCCGAATCAAGGCACATATGGGAGTTGATGCTTCTTGCTCGTTCCCCCCTTCCCTCTCTCTCTCAAAAGTGAATAAATAAAACCTAAAAAAAAAAAGAAGAATAAACTGAAACTCAATATTAAGTTTTGTGACAAAAGTCACATAGCTCGTAAATTGTGGAGCCAAGATTCAAACTCAGGTCTAAGTGACCTTAAAGATTTAATTTTCCTTCCTTTCTTTTTTCTTTCTTTCTTTCTTTCTTTCTTTCTTTCTTTCTTTCTTTCTTTCTTTCTTTCTTTCTTTCTTTCTTTCTTTCTTTCTTTCTCTCTCTCTCTCTCTTTCTCCTTCCTTCCTTCCTTCCTTCCTTCCTTCCTTCCTTCCTTCCTTCCTTCCTTCCTTCCTTCCTTCCTTCCTTCCTCCCTCCCTCCCTTCCTCCCTCCCTCCCTCTCTCCTGAGTTAGCTAACACTGAGTGGCTCCTAAAGTACTACTATCTTGTGGACATGACTGAACATCTGAACCAGTAGAGGATTGCTGGGTCATATGGTAGTTCTATTCTTAATTTTTTTGAGGAACCACCATACTTTTTTCCATAATGGTTGTACTAATTTGCATTCCCACCAACAGTGGGGGTTTCTTTTTCTCCACAGCCTCTTCAACACTTGTTATTACCTGTCTTGTTGATGATAGCTAATCTAACAGGTGTGAGGTGATATCTCATTGTAGTTTTGATTTGCATTTCTCTAATAGCTAGTGAAGATGAGCATCTTTTCATATGTCTATTGGCCATTTGTATTTTTGGGTTTTTTTGGTAGAAGTGTCTGTTCATGTCCTCTTTCCATTTTTTTATTGGATTGTTTGCTTGTTTTGTGAATTCTTTATATATTGGATATTATGGATATTAACCCCTTATCTGAGCTGTTGTTTGAAAATATCATCCCCCATTTAATTGGCTGTCTGTTTTGTTGTCAGTTTCTTTTGCTGTGCAGAAGCTTTTTAGTTTAATGTAGTCCCATTCATTTATCTTTACCTTTACTCAGAGGTGGATTAAGGTCAGTTGAGGCCTTAGGTGTAGAAGAAAATATTGGGCCCCTCACATGAAAAAAAAAGTGTAAAGTTGGGATTTTGGGGGGCTCTTCACAATTCGGATCTCAGGGCGCATGCCCAGTGTGCCCACAGTTAAATCCACCTCTGCCTTTACTTCCCTTGTCTTTGGGGTCAAATTCATAAAATGTTCTCTGCAGCCAAGGTCCATGAGTTTAGTACCTATGTTTTCTTCTATGTAATTTATTGTTTCAGATCTTATATTTAGGTCTTAGAGCATCCATGTCTCTAAACTTTTTTAATTATAAAAAACAATGATAACAACTGTTTTAATATGCTTTTCATTTTTCTGGTTTTTTAATTTTTTTTTTCTAAAGTGAGAAGTGGGGAGGCAAAGAGACAAACTCCCGCTTGTGCCTGACCGGGATCCACCCGGCATGCCCACCAGGGGGCGATGCTCTGCCCATCTGGGGTGCTGCTCCATTATAACCAGAGCTGGAGCCATTCTAGCACCTGAGGTGGAGGCCATGGAGCCATCCTCAGCATCCGGGCCAACTTTGCTTCAATGGAGCCTTGGCTGCGGGAAGGGAAGACAGATATAGAGAGGAAGGAGAGGGGGAGGGTGGAGAAGCAGATGGACGCTTCTCCTGTGTGCCCTGGCCGGGAATCTAACCTGGGACTTCCACATGCCAGGCCGAAGCTCTACTGCTGAGCCAATTGGCCAGGGCCTTAATATGCTTTTCTATTAATTTTAACATTTGTATCAAACTACAACTTCATGTAACTTTATTTTATTCTGGGTGAATTTTTATTAATTGATTTTCCTCCTTATTATCAGCCATACTTTTCAACTTCTTTGTATGTCTGGTAATCTTTGACAGAATGCCAGACATTATAAACTTTTCCTTGTTGTATGCTGAATATGTTTGTATTATTATAAGTGTTCTTGAACATTGTTCTGCGATGCAGTTAAGTTCTTGAAAACAATTTTGTCTTTTTGAGTCTTAACCTTAAGATTGGTTAGGGCAACGCACATGTTTAGTTTGGAGATAATTATTCCTTGCTCCTAGGCAAGACCCTTCAGAATAATTCACCAACTCCTTGGAGAATTGTGGAGGTTTCCAGCCTGGTTGGTGGGAACAAAAACTATTCCCTGCCATGTGAAGCACTGGGCACTGTGCCCTCTTATCTTTTGTATAGTTCTTTCCCCAACTTTGTGTAGTTTCCTTACATGCATACACTGATCAATATCCTCCTGAATATTCAAGGGGGATCCTCTCCAGATTTTCAGATTCTTTGTCTATGCAATTTTACCCTCTTTAATATTCTGTTCTGTGAACTCCTGCTACTTTGGTCTCCCCAGAATTTTATCTCTGTCTTCTCAACTCCAGAGTCCAGAGGCTCCACCTGGGTATCTTTCCCTGCACTGTGGCCTTGATATGCTCTCATGGTAGTCATCTAGGGCAAGCATAGGGCTCACTTCATTTTTTGTGGGGTTTTGCTTATTTGTTTGTTTTTGTCTCTCAGGACCACTGTCCTTCATTGCCCAATGTTCAGTATGTACATGATGCCTATTTTTTTTTTGTATTTTTCTGAAGTGAGATGTGGGGAGGCAGAGAGACAGACTCCTGCATGTGCCCGACCGGGATCCACCCAGCATGCCCACAGGGGGCTATGCTCTGCCCATCTGGCATGTTGCTCCATTGCAACCAGAGCCATTCTAGCATCTGAGGCAGAGGTCACAGAGCCATCCTCAGTGCCCAGGCCAACTTTGCTCCAATGGAGCCTTGGCTGTGGGAGGGGAAGAGAGAGACAGAGAGGAAGGAGAGGGGGAGGAGTGGAGAAGCAGATGTGCGCTTCTCCTGTGTGCCCTGACCAGGAATGGAACTCGGGACTTCCACATGCTGGGCGGACGCTCTACCACTAAGCCAACTGGCCAGGGGCTACATGATGTTTATTTTTGAAAGGAAGAGTAAGAAGAATAGGAGTGCAAAAGACAGAAAAAAATTCGGAGTTCATGTCTTGCTACCTTTGGAGCAGCATTTTCATGAAAGAGAACTGAGGACCAAAGAGACAATCTGGTAGACTTAGTCAGTGATGAAAAGCCTCTGGATCTCAGTTTTCTTATTTGTGAAAGGGTAACAATGCTAATGGTAAGACTATTGTGAGGACTGCAGGACCATCATGAACACCCACTGGGTGCTGTGCTTGCTGCTGCTGTAATTGGTAATGACAGAAGTCTTGAAGGAAGTGTAATGCTGATTGGCACAGATGTCAGGAAGAGAGTGATGGCTCCTCCCAGCCTCCTTTGCAAGGCCAGGTCTGAGAAATGTGGCTTTTTGGGAAATAATTAATGACTCTACTGATAAAGCAATTAAAAAATTAATTATGATTGAATCACTTTCAGAGTCTCGCCCCTCTAGAGATAACGAGAGACCAGAAACATCTGTTTGTTGGACATTTCAAAGTAATTATAACCTTAGTGTCTGCCTGGTGTCCTGCTTGAAAACTAGCTGGCCCTTTTAATCATTTTTTTTTTTCAAAACTATTTTCAGTCATATTCCTAATTCAGTTGCCTCAGAGGCTGGGAGTGGAGGTGGGGCAGAAAAAGCTGTGCCTGAGCCCCCTTCGGTGATACCTGCCATCTCTTTCGGACAGCTGGTGGCAAATGTGTCTTCTTTACATTTCTAGTCTGAAACACTATAGGCAAAGTTGCTTTCCAACAAGAAACATCTCCAAATTCTCTTCACCATGTTCCCTAGAGGGTGTGAGGCCAGCAAGCTCTGAGCTTACCATGGACTTACACCAGGACAGGGACAAAGTAGTATGCAGGAATCCATTTATGCCCGATGGCAGCCATTGCCCTGACCTTGTGGCTCTCCCCAGAAGAAGTGTGGGCAAAGGAGACTAGCACCACAGAGGGCTAGGCTGTGAGGTAGAGAGAAAAACAGCCGCTCATTCTCTCTATCTCACAGGCCCTGAAAACCCGAAGATGCATCTGTCTCTACCCTGCTGGTTCTCAGGCCAAAGGCCATTTGAGAATGTGGTGGGGTCTTGGGTCACATGAAGGCAAGGCTGAGACCCCTAAGCTGGAGTCAGGCAAGGAGGGAGAAGACCTGTATAGACCTACCCTAAGACAAGTGTCAGCCTTCCATTTTAACTCGGGAACTTCTGTGTGCGCTCCATGCATGTCATTTCCTAGAAGAGAGGAGACCTCAGCAGGATGTGAAATGACTGTTTGACTGAAGTTCCCAAGGCTGTCTGAGCATCCCTGACAGAAGGAGGCATGCTTCCACCCTTTGAGCCAAAAGAAGCAGCAGTGTGGGTGCTTTTCTGCCCCTCTGTCAGGGAGCACATGCGGCGGCTGCCGGGAGCTGTCGGCTAGTGAGGAAGAGGGTCAGGTGTGTGCCCTCCGTAGACCTCCCTGCCTGTTCAGAGGGGCTGAGAGAGTGGGTGTGGGCTCCTGACCAGGAACACTTTAACAAACCATCCAAATTTTAAGTTGCTTTCTAGTTGTATGAGCTTGTTTTATACTGTGGCCACACATTCAGGGACTAGAAGGTGTTGCCCCACCTCTCAAAGGCTGTGTGTATAGGTGCAGGTGACCCAAGTGCCTTGAGCTCTGTAGTCTTGTAAATTATAATGTTAATTCTCCTTTTTGTTGTTGAACATGTATTGAACATTTGTTATATGACAGTTGCTGCCTTAAGATCTCACAAGCATTATCTCCTTTCATCAGCCAACAGATACTGGTTCATGCCAGGCCCTGGCATTTAATCCTCACAGCAAACCAATGAGGGAAAAGTGATTCTCCTGTTTTACTGTGGATAAAACTGAGTCTTAAGAGAGGCTAACTGGTTTGCACAATGTCCCATAGCCAGCAGGTGGCAGAGCTGGGATTCAAACAAAGACTGTCCCTCTCAGAAGCCAGTGCTTGTAACCACGTAGCCTCTCTCAGAACCTTTGACACAGCTCTGAAAATAAAAATGACACATGTTGGTCTATGGACCGGGAAAAGATTCCATTATCCTGTCCCCAAAGTGAGCTGCTACAGGTGAGCTTGGGGAAGGAAGGAGAAGATAACCAAGCAGGTCTGATCTCACTTTGACCTGGCAGATAGCTTTCCAAGACATATCATAACATTTTTATTTTGCCTACAGGATTAGCATTGGTTCTCCTGCTATTTTGCTAACATCACTTGCTCTCTAACTTTTATTTATTTTTTAAATTTTATTTATTGATTTTTAGAGAGAGAGAGAAAGTGGGAGAAGAAGGAAGAAACATCAACTTGTAGTAGTTGCTTCCTGTATATGCCTTACAGGGCAAGCCTAGGATTTTGAACCAATGACCTCGGCATTCCAGGTCTATGCTTTATTCACCTGCCACCACAGGCCAGGCTTTCTCTAACTCTTTCTGCTAGTCTTGGTGCCATATGGTTGAGGTATCAGGCCCATGTATGCCTCAGGGTCACCCCATGTGCAGGGGTCACTTCACTCAGTACACGAACCAACCCAAACTAGTCCCCACCTGCATGTGTTATCTGCCATTGGGTTTTTTTGCCCTTTTCATAATTGTTGAGCCTTGTGGGTGAAGGGAGGAACAAAGACTCCATTGTCTGCACCCTTCTCACTGCCTGCTTTGGCCTGTCCAGTCTTTAAGACCAGGGTTCTGTCTTGCTTTCTGGAGTAGAGTTAAGTGGCTCTGCTTTTACTGAGCCCTGACCTATCTGTTTCCCTGACTTTACTCCTCAATTAATTAGCTTCTATCAGAGGCTAAGTCCTGTGCCCAGTATCCTCCAGTGCTGCTGGACATCTTCTTCCAGGTCTGATGGACCTCCTGCAATCACACTTCACCCAGCCTCATCTCCATCTGCCCCTCTTTCCAGAGTGTTTGGAAACTGTGCAATCTACAGGGTGGAAGCAAAGGGAGACATGAAAACTCATCGGATTCCTAGGACTGTGGGACCCCACTGTAACTTGATCTACCAAATGTGAACTTTAGTTAGAAAGAGCAAATGCTAAGAGAAGATAGATGGGTCTATAATGAAGACTAGGGAAAGGTCCTAAGACCAGTATTGGCAGTGCTTATCCATTCTCTGTCTGGAAGTAAGGCAGTTTGGCCAAGAACTTGATCCTTATCTCCATGGCAAGGTTATATTCTAGAGAAAAGAGAGTATCTGTCTTAATACTATTATTGAGCTCATCTAAGCCACTCCTTGCACTCCAATTCCAAGCTCAGCAAACAATCTTCTAATATTAATATTGATAATTCTGACAAGTCTACTTTTTTCACAGCTCATGTAATATGAAGTCATGTGTTGATCTGGTCCACTGTCCATTGTGTTTTCACTATCAATTAGTAAGTGATATTCTAGCTTTATGTATCAGCCTGCTTTGAGAAAGGGAGCCAGAATCCCCAAGTTTAATTAACTCTGAAAAAAAACAAAAGTTGTGCTCACATAAGACAGAGGATCAGCCCTTGGTCTCTGGTAGGCCTTAGGTGACCATCACCTTGTGGCAGTTGGTCAGCTTTCTCATCTTGACCGTGTAGAACTTCCATTCACCAGCCTGAGCCCTTTGGAGAGCTGCAGCAGTGGGTTCAGTCCAAATCCTCCAGACCCTTGGCCATGGTAACTTAGATTTGCCTGGTTGTCTCAGGAAGCGTGAAACTGATGCTTGGGCCACCAACCAGGGCTGGTGTGTCAGCTGGACCCAGACCCAGTGCTGCCTAAACATTGGGAATCCCTGCCAAGAGCCAGCCGTCACATGACCCTCTCACAATAATTTCAGGCTTCCTCATTAGGGGTCTTGCAGTACATTTTGAATAGTCCCTCATGGAACAGATAATAATCACAGTATCACCATCCCTCATGGAACAGATGATGATCATAGTACCACAGGTCCTCACAAGACAGGTGACACTCACAGTACACAGCCCCTCATAGAACAGGTGACACTCACAGTACCACAGCCCCTCACAGAACAGGTAATAATAACAGCACCACAAATTGTCCAGAGAGTCTGCTCACCAAGCATTTTTACACCCTGTCATTTGAGTTCTGTACTTCTCCCATATGGGAAAGCAGGTAGGCATTTTTAGTATTGCTTTGCAATTGGGAACACTTGGGCTTCAAGAAGGTAAATGCCTTGTTCAAGGCAGCACTGCTTATAGGTGCTAGAACTTACACCTGACCCAGACCTGAAGGACCACAAGCCCCAGGCTTCTTCATGTGTCTCCAGGCTGCTACTCATGGCAGACAGGCTCAGGGCAGGGTGCCCAGTATCAGGTCAGCCCCTGCATTGCTCTCTGAACAGACTGCAGGTGCAAGTGCCCACAAAAGCAGAAAGAGGACCCAGCTTCTGCCAGGGCTCAGCCTCAGCCCCAGCTGGTATAGGAGACAGATTTGCTTCTTTCCTGCAGCCACGGGCTTTCCCGTGAGCCAACCCTCTCTGAGGCTGCCTCCAGACAGAATTTTGTATTCAGGAAGGCTTCCTTCTGGCTCTCAGTTACCTGGAGCATCTGGGGCACCATGTGGCATCAGAGCTAACGGGAATAATGCTTCCAACAAGCACGATAATGATTACTGATTCCACCCAACCAAGGGGAGAACAAAGGAATGTGGCCTCGCACATACCAAAGTAGCTCTCCACCATCCTTAACACACTGACACCCGTAATGCACAAGTGGCCAGCCCACTGCATTTACCACTTCCACTCCTTCTGTCTCTCCCTCAGACGGCAGCCCCTCCAACTCTCTGTAAAAACCTTCCACCCCTTGGTACCCCCAACCCTTCCCAGACAAGACTGGCAGGAGAGTGTTTTCTCTGGCCACGAACAATAAACAAAAAGTTTTGCAGGCCTGACTCTGTGACGGTTTCAGTAGTCATAGAGGAGGTAGCGTGATTATGTTTATTTGCTTAAGAAAACAACTGAGATGTTTAGTTGAGAGTCAAGGACAGAGAATTCGGGTTCTGGAAGAGAGCAGAAGGGCAGAGAGTTGGGACACCGGGGAAGGGAAGGGAAGGGAAGGGGAGGGGAGGGGAGGGGAGGGGAGGGGAGGGAAGGGAAGGGAAGGGAAGGGAAGGGAAGGGGAGGGGAGGGGAGGGGAGGGGAGGGGAGGGGAGGGGAGGGGAGGGGAGGGGAGGGAAGGGAAGGGAAGGGAAGGGAAGGGAAGGGAAGGGAAGGGAAGGGGAGGGGAGGGGAGGGGAGGGGAGGGAAGGGAAGGGAAGGGAAGGGAAGGGAAGGGAAGGGAAGGGAAGGGAAGGGGAGGGGAGGGGAGGGGAGGGGAGGGAAGGGAAGGGAAGGAAAGAGAAGAAAGAGGGGGAAAACAAAGAGGAGGGGAGGGGCAGGGAGGGGACAGGAGGGAAGGAAGCACATTCCCATGTATGGGACATCTGCCAACATGTTTATAGTGCCTTTACTGAGGTCTTTTAGTCACCTCCCAGCCACCATGTCCTGAATAACAGTGAAGGGGCACCCATGTTGCCGGACATGGCAGGCTTAGGCGGTCCCAGTGTGGGAGTCTGAGACAGAATGAGACCTGGACAGCCCCAAAGTGGTGGAAAAGGAACAAGTGCCCACTGCATGCTGCCCACTGGCAGGGTTCTTTTCCAGGCCATCAGCCTGTATTGTCCCATATGTTCCTTAAAACAGCCCCTTCAGGTAAGCTATGATTTCTGTTTTGAGATAAGGAAACAAAGGCTCAGAGGAATTGCTCAGGACCATTCGTACCTGCCTGAGAAACACAGCTGTACCTGTCCTGAATTCTGGGATCTGCCCTGTGCTCTGGGTGGGGGGTGGGGTGCCCTGGGCCCTCCTGCCTGCCCACACTGGCTCCCACCTCAGAACCCCTCCCCAGCAGCTCAGGAGCTTGAGCCCTGGCTCATGCATTACTCTATAGTAAAGGAGGGTAGCAGAGCCAGGGCCTTCCATGTTCCGGGCTGATCTCAAAGCAAGTGATATTGGGGCTCATGGAACTTCATGCCTGACATCCCCTCAAGGGCTGCTCTTCTACAGATGGTAACATTGGCATGACAATGCCGAGACCAGAGAGCCCTCTGCCTGCATTGGGGAGCAAGGGAAGAAGGCAGCACCTCAGAGGGTCGTCTGTATGGAAAACCGAAAAGCACACAATTTGGTTTAATTACCCACACTTCTTATGGGGCATTGTGCTTTCTAATCCTGCTATGCAAGGCACTTCCCAAGAAAGATGGGAACCCCCCTCTTTTTCTCACACACTCTTATAGACACATGTGCACACACTGTTCTATTCCAGGGCATTCCCTTCTGCGTGGCCTACTGTAATTCTGCCCCGATTGGCTTCTCATCCCACTTCAGCTGGAGAGCTTTCTTGAACACAAAACTGACCAAGCCACTACTTTCTTTGAAACTCTTCCATGGCCCTTTCTTTGTTTTCAGGATAACATCTAGTGCCCAGCATGATGGCCCTTTGTGTGGCCCTAGGTGTGGTGATGGTGCAAGTCCAAGGCATGGTGTGAAATACCCACCAGATTTTGTTAGGTTAGAAAAATAATATAAAATATCTCATTAGTAATTTTATGCATGATTTCATGTTGAAATGATATTTTGAATTATAAAATATGTATTTAAATTAATTTTGCCTGCTTTAAAAAACTTTTAAACTATGACTACTATACTATAAATTTAAAATTACATATGTGGCCCGCATAATATTTCAATGGGGCAGCACTGGCCAAAATTACATTTAGCTCTCTGGCCTCACCTTTGCCCTGGCCTATCCCCGTACTCCAGTCCTACAGAGCTCCCTGCATCTCCCCTGGGCGCAGGCTGCCTCTGCTGTATGCCCGCTCTCAGAGATCTCTCTGCCCAAGATGCTTTTCCCACCATTCACCGAACAGCCCCTTCTCATTGTTTTAACCTCAGCCCAAGAATCACCTCCCCTGACAATCTCCCCATGTCCTCCTTTGGCCTCACTCTTCCACGTGGGGACTTCCTGACTTCCTGACATGTATGCAAGGCTCTGTGTCAGCAGAGATGGTATCTTAATCACTTCAATGTGACCTCAGCTTCTAGTCCAGTGCCAATGACCTGCTGTTAAATAAATGAATGAACGAGGAAGCAGTGACGTATGAATATGACCCAGCCCTGGGTGCCCCTGGGCCCCCAATTTCCCACCTGCCTCTATATGGCTCATGGGGCTGAAGGACACCTCGCCCATGCCACCTCAAATGACCACAGTCAGATGATCTGTTTGTCTGTGATTCAGCCGAGAGGTGAGTAACGTTTTAGTTCCCCAAGGGCAGACTCAGGCTTTCAACTTCAAGCTCCCTCTTTGGAGGGGCTCAGTGGAAGCCAGGGCTACACTAGAAGACATGGAAGTGACAGCATTTGGGGTTACATTTCCAGTTTCCCAAGATGAGCTCCCAGCTGCCTTGAAGGAACCCCCCCCCCCTTCCAAAGGAAGCAGTTTTATGTCCCATCTTCATTCCAGAACCTTATCAAATTCCTCATAGTCTGATTCTGGACATCTTCTGACTGGCCCCCACCATTGCTTAGATGTGGAGGCGTGTGCTCATCTAACATGCTGTGTCAACAGCAGCTCCCAGTTCTGTCATAGGAACAGCGCAGGGTTTACCGAAAGCTGTAAGTGACTGTTGAAAAAACTCAGTCCCCAGGAGGCACAGCAGACATGTCTCTTCCATGGCAGCTAAGACCTTCCAGTGGGAACTCCATCCCTCACTGCCCCCTGCCATGTGACAGTCACACCTGAGCTCCAGCCCTGGCATTTCCCAGAGTCATGTGGATGGTGATCAGCAGGTCCTTTCATCCTGGGGTTGGGCAGGGGATGTGCCTCATTCTAACGTTTGTTCTCAGAAGGAGTATAGACAGGCGCAAAGGGTCCACACCTCTATTTACTGACCTAATGGAGGGAGATTAATTCATGGTCTTTCCTTTTAGCTATTACTAAAGAAAATACAAATGATTCATTTTTATAGTTGTGATGGGTGGCAAAGAACAAAAAAACAAAAAAACCTTCAGTTTCTTTTCCTTTCTGTTAAAGAGATATGACTATTGGACCTTAGGGAAAAAATGACTTTAAAGTCTATTAAAATAGGTGAGACTAATTAGTGCTCACTTATGTATTTAGTTCACAATAAAAAACATCAGCTAAAAAAAAACTCTGTAAGAAAAAAAATTATCTCAAGGTGAAAAAGAAGACTGTTGTGAAATGCCCTTGAGAATTCCATTCCAGATGTAGAAGGTCAGTCGCCCCTCAGAAAATTTCTTCAAAAATGCAGGCTCGCCATTCTGAGTAGCCAAAAAAGTGATTAAATACCAGTTAACTACAATGTGTGCACTCCTGGTTTTGATGAGTTGGGGAAAAAACCCCAAAACACCATGGTTGCAAAGAGCCTCACGTTATGATACTTTGCGAAGAGGTACAGTTGAGCTTATGAGAACTTGCTGTGGAAAGCAGAGAAGGGCTTCATTGGAAGCAAGCTACATGGACCCACAGGAATTTAGGGATGGCATCGGATTTTCCATGGTTCCTGGGATGGGGTGGAGAATCAAGCTATTTTAATCAAATATTAAAAAAGAAACAAGAAAAGAAAAATAAATAAAGATAAGCTTAAAAGGCTGTAAGGTTTAAGGTGTCAAATCTTGAGTCAACCTCACTTAAAAACCTACCCTATGATAAGAAATGATGACATCAGATCACTTACAACAAAATGGTGGGATCTTGATAACATTATACGGAGTGAAATAAATAAATCAGAAAAAAACAAGAACTGCAGGATTCCATACATTGGTGAGACATAAAAACGAGACTAAGAGACATGGACAAGAGTGTGGTGGTTACGGGGGGGGGGGGGGGGGGGGGGGGGGCAGGGGGGAGGGGGGGGGGGGGGAGGGACACAAAGAAAACTAGATAGAAGGTGACGGAGGACAATCTGACTTTGGGTGATGGGTATGCAACAGAATTGAATGACAAGATAACCTGGACATGTTTTCTTTGAATATATGTACCCTGATTTATTGATGTCACCCCATTAAAATAAAAATTTATTTATATAAAAAAAAACTACCCTATGATTCTCATTATCCCTCTATAGACTGAATATTTGCAGCCCCCCAAAATCCATATGTTAATACCTTAATCTCAAAGGTGATGGTGTTAAGATGTAGGCTTTGGGAAGGGATTAGGTCATAAGGATAGAGCCCTCTGGATAGAATTATTCTCCTTCCAAAAAGAGACCCCAAACAGCTTGCTTTCTCTCTCTCTGCTTCCCACATGTGAGAACATACAAGAAGACAGTCATCTGCAAACCAGGAATGGGGCTCTCACCAAGAACCTGACCATGATGGCTCCCTGACCTCAGAATCCCAGCCTTCAGAACCATGAGAAAATAAGAGTGTATTGTTTAAGTCACCCAGTGTGTGGTGTTTTTTGTAACAGCTCAAACTGACTGAAACACCTCTGATCACAGTTTCCATCCCAGATGTGCCCCTTATTCTTCTGTGTGCAGTCATTGCTGTCACTACCTGTGGGACATCCTCTGATGGCTGGCCCAGTCACGCAACCCTGGTGACTGAACCCCAACCCCTTCTGTTGGCTCCTTGCTCCCAGAAAGCTCTGGTTCTTGATGAAAAGCCAGTGGCCCACCCTTTATCCATGTTTCTCCTACTGGTCCCTGCCCGAAACATGGTGAGATCTAGCATGCAGCAGCCTTCTGCCCACCATCAGTGGGCCCACACGAACAGAAGCACAGACTAAGAACGCAGGAGAGGAAAGATGAGGAAAGCCTGGCCCCCGCAGATGTTGTTGCAGAGCTACATCGCACTTTGTTTTTAGGAGAAAGAATAATTTCCTATGTGTTTAAACCATTGTTAGTCCAATTTTCTGCATTTGCAGCTGGGAGAAATCCTAATACATATAGTTCCACCCTACAGAGGACTGAAGAGCATTCCTTAATTGATTATTCCTTTGACTTTTCCAGAGAGGAAAGCTTGAAGGAGGGCTGCCCACTCACCATTGTATGTTCAGCCTCTATAGCTGTGATGGTGAACCTATGACACCCGTGTCAGCACTGACACACGTAGCCATTTTCTTCTTTTTTTTTTTTTTTTTTTTTTGTATTTTTCTGAAGCTGGAAACGGGGAGAGACAGTCAGACAGACTCCCGCATGCACCCGACCGGGATCCACCTGGCACGCTCACCAGGGGCAATGCTCTGCCCACCAGGGGTGATGCTCTGCCCCTCCAGGGCGTCGCTCTGCGGCGACCAGAGCCACTCTAGCACCTGGGGCAGAGGCCAAGGAGCCATCCCCAGCGCCTGGGCCATCTTTGCTCCAGTAGAGCCTTGGCTGTGGGAGGGGAAGAGAGAGACAGAGAGGAAGGAGGGGGGAAGGGGTGGAGAAGCAAATGGGCGCTTCTCCTATGTGCCCTGGCTGGGAATCGAACCCGGGTCCCCCGCACGCCAGGCCGACGCTCTACCGCTGAGCCAACCGGCCAGGGCCACGTAGCCATTTTCAATGACATGCAGCCACATGCGGCCACATACCAGAGAAGCATGGGGCCGCATGCCAAGAAGGATGTTTTATCCTTGGCTCTTGCATGGCCAGGTGCAGTAGCCGAGGATAAGTCATTTGCTGTAGTGTAGACACTCTGTGCTGGAGGTCTGTAGGCCAAAACAACAGAACTCTGGCATAGAGTGTCTAGTTCTGGGACTTCTGGTTAGGCTGTTAGGGGATCTTTGACCTCACTTCCGGCCGGCGGAGCAGGGAGCAGCAGAATGCCGTGGGGGACGCATTTCTGGGGGCCCTGTGATCGCCATTACCAGCAACCACATAACCACAGCAACCATCATCCAATCTACTGTTCTGGGGTATTGTGGATTTCTAATTGACCATCATTACTGAGATAAGTGAGGGGGAGGCTGAGAAAGGCGACAGCCTGTGCTATGGGTGCTGTTTCCCGCCATTAGAAATAGCGGCAGCCATCTTAATTTACATAAGATGCAACTTGCAGAATTTCAAGACAGCAACTGGGCTCAGGTGTTTGTCAACTTGAGGTCAAAGCTTGAGAATCTGGAAAGGTGCCGCTTGGAGAATCAAGAGGAGTGCCACTACCAACAGGAAATTTGGAGTGCCTGGAACCGATTACCGGACACTTTTAGCACCCTGAAAAATATAGCAATGGCTTAACTCACAATTTTTCCCTCTACATACTTTTGTGAGACCTTATTTTCAGCGTTAATAATATCAAAACCAATAAAAGAAACAGACTGACAGATGAAGTTAGTAGCGCTTGCTTGGGCTTGAAGTGTACAAAATATCAACCTTCAATTGAAGATTTAGCCAATGAAATTCAGCAACAAAAAAGTCACTAATAGGCAGGTTAGTTAAAGAATTTCCCCTTCCCCTCACTTATTTAGTTCATGGCACCCCACACAAGTTAAATAATATCAAGTCCAACAAAAGAAACCGACTGACAGATGAACAAAGAAGTCTCTAAGCAGGTAAGTTAAATAATTAGTTTTTGGTTTATTAAATACAGTTATATATTACAATTATACATTTTTGTTATTTAAACTATAAATATCACGAAATTATGGGTTTTTTTCTCGAAGTGACACACCACCCGAGTTATACTTGGTTTTTTGGCAAATTTTGACACACCGAGCTCAAAAGATTGCCCATCACTGCACTATAGGAACAGAGGGGACCTGGCAGGGACCATGAATTGCACTTTGGTGCTCTGACATACATTTCAAAAAATAGAGTCTTGGGACCTCTTAGAATACCTCCAATATTTTACTGTAAGATTCATGAGACCATGTACAGTATTTGAGTCTCTGGGAATGATAAGGATGGGACCAACTACAGTTGTTCCATATAGAGCCCAAGGCCAGGCTTCTTTTGCTTTAGATAGCCTCCAGGCTGGTGGAGACACATCTTGTCTCCCTGGATGTTTGTACCTGGGAGTATCTTTTGTGCCATCATGCTATTGCTGCAGGCAGAAAATGGACAATAGTTACACAAACAGGACTCCCTTCCTTCAGACACACACTTCCCCAGGGTTTGTCTGAGTGGGCACAGGAAAATGCCAGACAAAATAACAGAGCCTTTGGGGGTTAGGCTTCACAGTCAAGAGAAGGGGACCATGGGGCCAATGGCGGGTAATTCATTCTGACAAACCAGATCCTAACTTGTTACCTGGGAAGAAGAGAGTGGATGAGGGCCTCAATGAATGAGCTTCCTGTCTCTGAGGCCACATTAACCAACCTTCTGTGGTCACATTCATGCCTCCTCCATTGGAAAATTCAGACCCAGTGCCAATCCCAGTAAGTCCAAACTTAAGTATGTTTTTGAGAACTGATTTCCAATAGGTAATTTTTAAATTGTTTCAGAGCAGGGAGGAAAAGGCTGGCATTTAGTCTCTAATACTATTTACACAATCTCAGGCAGAGTGGTTGTGTATCCGTCTACCTGACTTTATACTTTAGAAAGAATAAATATCACCACCACCGCCACCCCCCCCCCCCACAGACCTCCGTTAATCTACAGCACATTTTCAATCTATGCATTGATGACTAGGATGAATATATTTCCTGCCTTATTGATGTAGTTATATCTCTAACCCTTATTTTTAACCCAGCACCATTTCAGAATCAATTTCTATGGAGAGAATACCTGGACATTTAAATCCATCAAAAAGGAGTAAATGAGCATTTCACATACATTTATCAAAAGAAATGCCCCTTCTCCCCATCATTGTGAGGCTTTGTCAGTCGCCTGTAGGATGAATGTCCACGTAAGTGTTTATTAATCACTCCCGCACTCGCTGATGGGCCTGAACACTTTGCTCCTTTGCGTCTCTGACACACACCAAGAATGCGTAGGTTTCTTCCACCCGTCTCTTGAGCACAGTTGCTTACTTTGTTAGAGTTAATTTCCACTCATTTCTGGCTTTGATGGAAAGATTCCTTTATCAATTCAATTCATGTGTGTTGTCTGCAATCAAAGCAATATTGTCTGCTAATGTGTGCTACATTCCTGGCTCTTCCTTCAGTTTATGCTAACGCGGTCCTGGTCCTGAACTGGAGAATTTGGGGATGAGGCTGTCTCCCTGGCCTTCAGAGACAGGCTGTGCTGCCTAGCAGCCATTTTCCCCTCATAGAATTCCTTGGTTTAGAGATACAATGAGCTGCTCTTTCTTCCTGGGGATTATTTTGGTTGAAAAACAAGTTAGTGGGAAAAGAAGGTAGTGGGAGTCCTGTCATGGCAATTTGGTATTCCTGCCACTATCTATAGGGTCAGGTCTTATCTGGAATTCAATACTCTTTATACACCAGGCCCTTGCAACAACCTATTTGTTCTACACTCTCCCTCTGCTCTCACAAAGTTTGTTCTGTTCCCGACACACATTTTCATGCATCTTCTCACACGGTCCTTTTCAGCTGCTCTCTCTTCCCCGTCTCATCCATCCAAATGCACCCCACTAATCTAAGCTTCAACCTTCCTAGAGGTATATCAAGCCTCCCTTCCTCAGAGGCATTTTCTCCCTGACTCAGGGCATCAAGAGCTCTTCTTAGAATGCTTCCAGGAAAAAAAGTCTCATCAAGACTGTGTGGCACACACCACCTTGTGCTATGCTGCAACAGCAGCCTTGAGGGGCAGACAGAGCCAGGCAATGGAATCAGGCAGACCAAAGTCTGAATCTGACTTAGAAACTGGGAGCTGGATGGCCCCAGGCAGTCACTGAATCCTGTAGAAGTTTCTCCCTAAGAAAAAGGAATGAAATAATATCTATATTAAAAGGCTGTTGTCAGTGTTCACAGTAATTTATGTAACCTACCTATTGTAATTTCCAGATGATGTAGGAACCCAATAAGTGGTCACCATTGTTTTAAGTCCCAAACAGATGATACATCCTTAGAAAGAAGGGTGATGCATATGGTGCTTTTCCATACTGCAGAGTATGACCAGTTAAACTGACATGTTTCAGATTCTCTTGTACCTAAGATTCAAGTTATTCATACGGTTTCAACAATTAGATGCACTTGTTCAAATTTGGAAGCGTAGTTGCTGGCAGAGAACTTGAGACTCCTGGGTCAGAGACAAAGGGCTTTATTACTCCCCAAAATAGCAGTGGCCAGAATATCAGCTTTTCCATATGCTGGTTCTATAAGCCTCAATTCTCACAGGACAACATGAAAAAAGCCAGGACACTTGTACACGCAGGGGGTTAGGGTAAAGGAGAGGAGCCCTGAGCTTGAAGAACCCAGGTGTCTTTATAATGGATAACAAGCATTCCTTACTGGAAGGAGAGCATATCTATATCTCCCAGGCAATTCGTTATGCAAGCCACCTTGAAAAGATAGTTTATTTATTATTTTTTATTTTTTTTTATTTTTTATTTTTTTCTATTTTTCTGAAGCTGGAAATGGGGAGAGACAGTCAGACAGACTCCTGCATGCGCCCGACCTGGATCTACCCGGCACGCCCACCAGGGGCGACGCTCTGCCCACCAGGGGGTGATGCTCTGCCCCTCTGGGGCGTCGCTCTGCCACGACCAGAGCCACTCTAGCGCCTGGGGCAGAGGCCAAGGAGCCATCCCCAGCGCCCGGGCCATCTTTGCTCCAATGTAGCCTCGCTGCGGGAGGGGAAGAGAGAGACAGAGAGGAAGGAGAGGGGGAGGGGTGGAGAAGCAGATGGGCACCTCTCCTGTGTACCCTGGCCAGGAATCAAACTCGGGACTTCTGCACGCCAGGCCGACACTCTACCACTGAGCCAACTGGCCAGGGCCGAAAAGATAGTTTAGAACAAAGCAGTCAGTACATCTGCAAGTTGTATAGACACAAGAGACCTATGGGAATTGTTTTCCAACAAGGTCATATTCCTGCTGCCAGGTGTTGCTTCTAGCAGAAATGGTCCTGGAGATTTCGGGTTTTCCAGTGCAGCAGTCCAGTGTACAGTCACTAGTTTCATACTTGAAAAGAAGTTGTAGAAACAAAACCCCTAAGCCAAGATCATAGCTGTGAGCGATATTTTAGCTCAGCTGTGCCTGTGGCAGCCTCCTAACTCTTCTCTTTTTTAATTGAGGCAGGACAGTTAGGTGTTGTTGAACTTCCTGAAGGCCCAGCCTGGAGTCAGCTTCTCTATCCCTTCCAAGAGTTCTGTAACTTCAACTTTTCCTATATTACATTCTTTCTTCACTATTTAATATAGTTGGAGTAGTTTCTGTTTCCTGTAGTGACTAATGTAAGTAGAGTCTGAGTCTCATTGTTCTCCAAAGCTTGAGTGCCTCCCACTAGGAAGTCCTGATGATGGTAAAGATGATGATGTCGATGATGACAATTAGATAGCAAAAGGAAAAAGAAGAGGGGATAAAGAATGGTGGAGTAAAGCAGGAAAAAGAGAAGTAGGAAAGGGAAGAAATCATTATTTTTCTCCTCATTTCCCCAAGAAAATAGCACATATTCTCTAAAAAGAAAGGTTTCTTGCATCTCTGTGTACTGCAATTTAAAGGAGAAGCATACATTTTCATTTGCAGAACACTAGCATCACCAATTGGAGCCCTTGTTCTATTTTATTTAATTTACATTGTCCTCTAACTTCTCTGTGACAAAAGAGAGTTTCTCATCTTCTCTCCCCTGAGCTGGCCACATTCTTGGCTAAGTCAGGGAGAAACCTATCTCATTCTGGAGAATGTCCCCAGTCACAGAAATGTTCCCATACCTGCCACTACATCTTATGGAGAATGGAAAGCAAAGGAAAAAGTTTGTCTTTAATCTGTATCCTGATCTAGGGATTCTTCCTAGAATGGGAGTTCTGGTTGACTGAGTCACTCCCAGCAAAGTATCTGGAACCCTCCACTATGTCCTGCTCCCTAAAGTGACCAAAATGTTCATCCCCCCCCCCTGCCCCGCCTTCTTGAGAAGTAACTTCTAGAAGTATTTTCTCAGAACAGTTTTTTGACTGGTTCACCCCTCTGTACTGCCCTGTGCTATTCTGGAGTTCTTCTCAAGGTCTGGCATGGGAATTCACCCTTCCTATGAAATGCTGGTGGCTCTGGGACTTGCATGAAATTGCCCATATGATACATGCATTTAAGAATAGCTAGCATTTGAAGATGGCAGTGGAGTAGGCAGACATACCAACTTTCACCTCCCAGAACCAAAGTGTATTACAACTTAATTTTAAGAATAATCATCTGGAAAAACAAACTTTGGGCTAAACTAAGAGGAATCTGTAACCAAAGATCACTGAAGCCACAGTGAGACTGGTAGGGAAAGTGGAAATGCGGAGAGGGCGGCCTAGCTACTGGGAGCAAACAGCAGCCCAGAGAGACTCATGTAGGGGGAGGGAAGTTTCCTGGAGAAGGGAGGGTCCTGGGTCCCAGGACTGAAGCCCCAGCCTGCAGCCTAGAAGAGGCATATGGACAGTATTTAGCTGCGAAACAAACAAGGATATTGTTTGCGAGAAAGAGAGATTTCTCAGACCCAGGATTCATCTTAAAGGAACAGTGCAGAAAATCTTTTTCACAACCACTCACCCAGGCTCCAGGGAATTGGATGAGCTGAGAGGACCAGAGTAGCAGGCACAGGGTGAAACAGTTTGAGGGACAGCCATCCTAACCCCTGGTTGTGTCACTCCCCAAATCTAAAGTGAATATATTTCATGGAACCAGCAATACCAGCAAAGGGAAGCAGGTCACCAGCCAAACAGAAGCTCTCCTGCTGCCGTCAGAGCAAAGAATCGCTTAGAAGCAGGGAGCCATAAGGGATACAGTACTGAGTACTGAGCATCGCCAACCCCACACTGCTGAGTGCTCCCCAGAGGGAAAATAGCAGTGAGATGTGGGAGTGCAGTCCTGCCTGTGGGGGCGGAAACCAGGGGCCGGCTGCAGCTGCGGATGGGGCACACAAAAGTGGTACAGCCCGCAGCTCCAGGCTGGGCGCATGAAAGTGATCCTGCCTGAAGTCCCACCCGTGGGGCCAAGGCTTGCAGCCCTGGCATGCGAACACAGTCCCACCCACAGAAGTAAGGCAGAAGCCACAGTGACAGCAGCAGTGGGCTGGCACTATCAATGCTTGTGCTGAACACCCAAGGTGATGGCAAAGGGGGTGGCAGGCCTGCAGACAGACCACATCTAGGGAACACAGAGGCCACACCCATTGGACTCCTTTGGCCACACCCTTCTAAGACACAGACAAAATGGGAAGGTAGAGAAATGCAACCCAAATGAATCAACAAGAGAAATCCCCAGAAAAAGATCTGAATGAGATGGAAATAACCAAATTACCAGATGCAGAGTTTAAAATAATGATTGTTAGGATGCTCAAAGAATCTTAGAGCAACAATGGATGGACATAATGAGCACCTAAATAAAGAGATAGCAAGTATCAAAAAGGACATGGGAATAATAAAAAAGAACCAGTCAGAAATGACAAATACAATATCAGAAATGAAGACCACACTAGAAGGAATTAAAAGCAGGATGAATGAAGCTGAGGATCGAATCAGTAATTTAGAGGACAAGATAAATGAGGAAACTCTAAGAGAGCTCTGTGACAACATGAGGAGAACAGAGTCCGTATTATAGGGGTTCCTGAAGGAGAAGAGAAAGATCAAGGGATAGAGGTTCTGATTGAAGAAATCATAGCTGAAAACTTCCCTAAATTGATTAAGGAAAAAGTCACACAAGTTCAAGAAGCACAGAGATCCCAATAAGAAGGAACCCAAAAAGGCCCACACCAAGACACATCATAATTAAAATTGAAAAATTAAGAGATAAAGAAAGAATACTAAAAGCTGTAAGAGAAAAGCAGTCTATTACCTACAGAGGAGCCCCTATAAGAAGGACATCTGACTTCTCAACAGAAACATTAGAGGCCAGAAAGGAATGGCAAGAAATATTCAAAGTAATGCAAAACAAGAGCCTATAACCAAGACTTCTCTATCCAGCAATCTAACATTTAAAATTGAAGAAGAAATAAAAAGCTTCCCAAATAAAAAAAATCTCAAGGAATGCATTACAACCAAACCAATGCTACAAGAAATGCTAAGGGGCCTGCTGTATAACAGAACAAAGGGGGGGGGGAATCTAGTAAAAGAGAAATGGGAATTTAAAGAATAAAATGGCAATAAACAACTACATATCAATAATAACCTTAAATGTAAATGGATTAAATGCTCCAATCAAAAGACATAGGGTAGCTGCATGTATAAGAAAATAAGACCCATACATATGCTGTCTACAAGAGACCCACCTCAAAACAAAAGATACACATAGACTGAAAGTAAAGGGATGGAAAAAAATATTTCATGGAAATGAAAAAAAAAAGCTGGGGTAGCAATACTTATATCTGACAAAATAGACTTTAAGGCCCTGGCCGGTTGGCTAAGTGGTGGGGCATCGGCCTGGTGTGCAGGAGTCCTGGGTTTGATTCCCAGCCAGGGCACACAGGAGAAGCGCCCATCTGCTTCTCCACCCCTCCCCCTCTCCTTCCTCTCTGTCTCTCTCTTCCCCTCCTGCAGCCAGGGCTCCATTGGAGCGAAAGTTGGCCCAGGTGCTGAGGATGGCTCTGTGGCCTCTGCCTCAGGTGCTAGAATGGCTCTGGTTGCAACAGAGCGACGCCCCAGATGGGCAGAGCATCGCCCCTTGGTGGGCATGCCGGGTGGATCCTGGTTGGGCGCATGCGGGAGTTTGTCTGACTGCCTCCCCGTTTTCAGCTTCAGAAAAATACAAAAAGAAAAAAAATAGACTTTAAAAGGGATAAAGAAGGTCAATACATAATGATAAAGGGAGCAATCCAACAGGAAGATATAACCAGTATAAATATCTATGCACCTAATATAGGAGCACCTAAATATATAAAGCAGATTTTGATGGACATAAAGGGCAAGATCAACAGCAATACTATAATAGTAGGCAATTTCAATACCACACTAGCATCACTGGATAAATCCTCAAGAAAGAAAATTCACAAAGAAACAGCAGTCTTAAAGGATACACTAGATCAACTGGATTTAATAGATATTTTCAGAACCTTTCACCCTAAAGCAGCAGAATATACATTCTTTTTAAGTGCTCATGGTACATTCTCTAGGATAGACCACATGTTAGGACACAAAATGAGCCTTGATAAATTTAAGAAGATTGAAATCATATCAAGCATCTTCTCTGATCACAATGGCATGAAACTAGAAATCAACTACAATAGAAAAACTGAACAACACTCCAACACTTGGAAACTAAATAGCATGTTACTATATAATGAATGGGTTAACAATGATATCAAGGAAGAAATTAAAAAAAAATTGAAACAAATGAAAATGAACATACAACTCAAAAGTTATGGGACACAGCAAAAGCAGTCCTGAGAGGGAAGTTCATAGCACTACAGGCATACCTTAAGAAGCTAGAAAAAGCTCAAATAAACAATTTAACCCTGCATCTAAAAGAACTAGAAAAAAAACAGCAAGTAAAACCCAGAGGAAGTAGAAGGAAGGAAATAATAAAGATCAATCAGAGCAGAAATAAATGACATAGAGGCTAAAAAAAACCAATACAGAGGATTAATGAAACCAAGAGCTGGTTCTTTGAAAAGGTAAACAAGATAGATGAACCATTACCCAGACTTACCAAGACAAAGAGAGAGAAGACTCAAATAAATAAAATTAAAAATGAGAGAGGAGAAGTAACAACTGACACAGCAGAAATACAAAAGATTGTAAGAAAATACTATGAAGAACTGTATGCCATAAAATTAGACAACCTAGGTGAAATGGACAAATTCCTCAAAACATGTAATCTTTCAAAAATCAATATAGAAGAATCAGAAAACCTAAACAGACCGATTTCATCAAATGAGATTGAAACAGTTATCAAAAAACTCCCAACAAACAAAAGTTCTGGGCCAGATGGCTTCACAGACAAATTTTACCAAATATTCAAAGAATAACTAACTCCTATCCTTTGCAAGCTATTTCAAAAAATTCAAGAGGAAGGAAGACTTCCAAACTCCTTTTATGAGGCAAGCATAATACTGATTCCAAAGCCAGGCAAAGACAACACAAAGAAAGAAAACTGTAGTAAGGTATTTCAAGAACTTCCTTGCTCTTTCAACAGGAGATAGAATTTGTATATTGCTTTCTTTCTCCCCTCTTTGAATCCTAGGAATAGCATGCCCCTAGGAAATGGAGGGAGGGGAAAGACATTGGAAGAATCTATGAAATGCTTGTCTTGTGAATCTCCACCTGTATGTAGTTGTAAGCTTGTGTCATGATGTTATGCCTCCCCCCACCTGTATGTGGTCACAGAGTATATAAGCAGCCTCTGAGAGGTGATCAGGGCTGCATGATTTGGGTAGGAGGATTGCCCCGTGTAAGCCACCGGCTTTTTCATAATAAAACTCCTCAAAATTCATATTGGACTTGGTGTCTCTACATGAACCCGCAGAAATGAATACAGTACTTTAAAACAAAACTATAGACCAATATACCTAATGAACTTAGATGCTAAAATTCTCAACAAGCCCTGGCTGGTTGGCTCAGCGGTAGAGCATCGGCCTAGCGTGCGGAGGACCCAGGTTCGATTCCCGGCCAGGGCACACAGGAGAAGTGCCCATTTGCTTCTCCACCCCTCCGCCACGCTTTCCTCTCTGTCTCTCTCTTCCCCTCCCGCAGCCAAGGCTCCATTGGAGCAAAGATGGCCTGGGTGCTGGGGATGGCTCTGTGGCCTCTGCCTCAGGCACTAGAGTGGCTCTGGTCGCAACATGGCGACGCCCAGGATGGGCAGAGCATCGCCCCCTGGTGGGCAGAGCATCGCCCCATGGTGGGCGTGCCGGGTGGATCCCGGTCAGGCGCATGCAGGAGTCTGTCTGACTGTCTCTCCCTGTTTCCAGCTTCAGAAAAATGAAAAAAAAAAATTCTCAACAAAATATTAGCAAACCAGATCCAGCAATACATGAAAAAAATCATACATCATGATCAGGTGGGATTTATTCTGGGGAGACAAGGTTGGTATAATATTTGCAAATCAATCAATGTGATTCAACACATAAACAAAAGAAAGGATAAAAATCTCATGATAATATCAATAGATGCAGAAAAAGCATTTAATAAAATCCAGCACCCATTTATGATCAAAACTCTCAGCAAAGTGGGAATACAGGGATCATACCTCAACATGATAAAAGCCATCTATGACAAACCCAAAGCCAACATCATAATCAATGGGCAAAAATTAAAAGAAATCCCCTTAAGATCAGGAACAAGACAGGGGTGTCCTCTTTCACACTCTTACTCAACATAGTTCTGGAAGTCCTAGCCACAGCAATCAGACAAGAAGAAGAGATAAAAGGCATCCAAATTGGAAAAGAAGAAGTAAAACTATCATTATTTGCTGATGATATAATACTGTATATAGAAAGCCCTAAAGTTGCAGTAAAAAAAACGACTGGACCTGATAAACGAATTCAGCAAGGTGGCAGGATATAAAATTAATATTCAGAAATCAGTGGCATTTTTATATACCAACAATGAACTGTCTGAAAGAGAAATTAAGAAAACAATCCCCTTCACTATTGCAACAACAACAAAAATAAAGTACCTAGGAGTAAATTTAACCAAAGAGGTTAAAGACTTGTACTCGGAAAATTATAAAACATTGATAAAGGAAATCATGGAAGATACAAACAAGTGGAAGCATATACTGTGTTCATGGATAGAAAGAATAAACATCATTAAAATGTCTCTATTACCCAAAGCAATCTATAAATTCAATGCAATTCCTATTAAAATACCAATGACATACTTTGAAGATATAGAACAAATATTCCAAAAATTCATATGGAACCAAAAAAAGAACACAAATGCCCTCAGCAATCCTGAAAAAGAAGAATAAAGTGAGGGGTATCACACTTCCTGATGTCAAGTTATACTACAAGGCCATCGTACTCAAAACAGCTTGGTACTGGCATAAGAACAGGCATAGAGATCAATGGAACAGAATAGAGAATCCAGAAATAAACCCACACCTATATGGACAATTGATATTTGACAAAGGAGGAAAGAGCATACAATGGAGTAAAGACAGTCTCTTTAACAAATGGTGTTGGGAAAATTGGACAGGTACTTGCAAAAAAATGAAACTAGACCACCAACTTACACCATTCACAAAAATAAACTCAAAATGGATAAAAGACTTAAATGTAAGTCGTGAAACCATAAACATCTTGGAAGAAAACATAGGTAGTAAACTCTCCGACATCTCTCGTAGCAATATTTTTGCTAATTTATCTCCACGGGCAAGTGAAATAAAGGATAGGGTTAACAAATGGGACTATGTGAAACTCTAAAGCTTTTGCACAGCAGAAGACACCATTAACAAAATAAAAAGGCAACCCACACAATGGGAGAATATATTCACCAATACGTCTGATAAGGGGTTAATAACCAAAATTTATAAAGAACTTGTAAAACTCAACACCAGGAAGTTAAACAATCCAATCAAAAAAGGGGCAAAAGAAATGAATAGACACTTCTCCAAAGAGGACATACAGATGGCCAATAGGCATATGAAAAAATGTTCAACATCAATAATCATTAGAGAAATGCAAATTAAAACCACAATGAGATACCACCTCACACCAGTCAGAATGGTGCTCATTAACAAAACAACCAATGAGGGTGTAGAGAAAAGAGAACCTTCCTGCACTGCTGGTGGGAATGCAGACTGGTGCAGCTACTATGGAAAACAGTAAAGTGTTTCCTCAAAAAATTAAAAATAGAACTGTCCTTTGACCCAACTATCCCACTTTTAGGAATATATCCTATGAATACCAAATCACTGATTCAAAAGAAGAAATGCACCCCCATGTTTATTGCAGCATTATTTACAATAGCCAAGATCTGGAAACAGTCCAAGTGTTCATCAGTGGATGAGTGGATTAAAAAGCAGTGGTACAGCCTGACCTGTGGTGGCGCAGTGGATAAAGCGTCGACCTGGAAATGCTGAGGTCGCTGGTTCAAAACCCTGGGCTTGCCTGGTCAAGGCACATATGGGAGTTGATGCTTCCAGCTCCTCCCCCCCTTCTCTCTCTCTGTCTCTCCTCTCTCTCTCTCTGTCTCTCCCTTTTCTCTCTAAAATAAATGAATAAATAAATTAAAAAAAAAAAGCAGTGGTACATATACATAATGGAATGCTACGTGGCCAGGAAAAAGAAGGAAATCTTACCTTTTGCGACAACATAGATGGACCTGGAAACTATCATGCTAAGTGCAATAAGCCAGGCAGAGAAAAAAAAATCATATGACCTCACTCATATGAGGAATGCAATGAACAACGTGAACTGAGAAACGCAACAGAGGCAGAGGTGGGATCAAAGGGACCAGAGGGAAAGCGGTCAGAGGGAAAGTGGAAGAGAAGACGGGATCAGAGAAGGGAAAGAGATTAGTGAAATAATATATATATAACACAGCGTTTTAGAGAACAGGACAGCAAATCCTGAAGCGAAGGGGGAAGGAATTGAGGGGTTGAGAGGAGGGGGAAAAGAGGGGGCTGAGGGGAACACAAGGGTGGGGGGAGATATATTTGATGGGACACTTGAATCTATGTAAACACAATAAATTAAAATCATAAATTAAAAAAAAAAAGAATAGCTAGCATTTACTGGGTACTTATTATATGACAGACACTGTACTGACTGCTCCAGAAGTCTTTTAAGTCACTTCAGTTCCAAGAAGCAGGCATTATCATGCTTCATGTTTTACAGATGTGACAACTGAGGCTTAGAGAATTAAGCAACTTGCCCAAGATCATAGCCAGCGTATGTTCAGAGGCCCCTCTGTTAACAACAGTGTTACTCTACTCAAATGAATATTCATTCAGTGGATTAGTACAAGTGTGGTAGAAATTGCTCATTTCCCCATTATTCCACTCTTCCCTTTATCTTAGTAATAACCACCATTACCCAAGATTTTAGCTGAGCCTCTTCCTACTTGGCCAATTACTTCTCTATGCCTCAGTTTTTACATCTGTGAAACAGAAATAAAAATAGTACCTATGTCATATGTTTCTCAAATACATGAACTTCCAGTTAAGTATATTACTAACCAAAACTGTCCCAAATTATAATATCTGACCAGTAAAATACATATTTTTAATTCCTAACTTGTAGTTCATTTTACTGATCGTGAAGATTAAATAAGTTGGTACATCTGACTGCCATGTAATAAGTATTAAATTCTGGCCAACTGATTTAATTAAACCAAATACTATTCTGTAAGTCTTTCTTAGCAAAGAAATGAGAGATTTAGAAAAACTTCCACCATTCAGGCTCTCTGTCATAAAACAAAATTGCAACATATTTTAACAATAAAATGAACAATTAATTGAGAATATAAAATCTATATTTTTGTATTCTATTTTTATATATAAATATAAATAATATATTTATATTTTATTAGCCAGATGTTACAGTTTGAGATGGTTTTTGGTTAGTAATCTACTTTACTTGATTTTTATTTTTTTCTTAAGTAAGAAACGGGGAGGCAGAGAGACAGCCTCCCATATGCACCCTGACCAGGATCCACCTGGTAAGCCCCCTATGGGGCAATGCTCTGCCTATCTGGGGACCATTGTTCTGTTGCTTGGCAACTGAGCTATTTTAGTGGCTGAGGCAGGGCCATGGAGCCATCCTCAGCACCTAAGACCAATTTGCTCCAACCCAGCCATGGCTGTGGGAGGAGAAGAGGGAGATAGAGACAGAGAAAGGAGAGGGGAAGGGGTAGAGAAGGTGATGGTCACTTCTCCTGTGTGCCCTGACTGGGAATTGAACCCAGAACATCCACACGCCAGGCCGACACTCTACCACTGAGCCAATCAGCCAGAGCCAACTTGATTTTTAAATATTTTAGAAACTATTCTTTCATAAACCAATTGCTACCTAAAGAAATATTCACAGGGGACACTGCTTCCACCATCATCTTCCTGCAGCATTCATGTAAAACAAATCAACAGGCCAACCCTCCCACTAAAGGAAGCCAGCTTAACAAAACTACATGCCACAGAACTTAGGCCTGCTAGTGCTAAGTGTGGTAAAAAAAAAAAAAAAAAAGAATTGCACCTATAGCAGAATCAAGAAAGAGACACTGGAGAGTTGGGATGGATAATCTTAGAACCTTTTCATGGCGTCTGAGGTTGGGATGGAAAGAGCCAGGCAGTGTCTGCACCCTAAACATGGCCACTAGCATTATGAATCACTGTCACTGGCATAGTGTGGTCGTGGAAGTGGAGCTCCTGCTGGGTCAGGAGACTTATCAAGAGATCCTAAGATAAGACAGAAAGTTGAAGAGATCTATCAGATTGTTCCCAATTTGTGCTTTAATCTTTAATGAGTAATGAAAGCTTAGAAAGATGTTTATGTCTGATGTACTAACTAGACAAGATATCAATGATATAAGAGGAGTGATACGTCCAAGATAGAGCCAGCTAAGCTTGGCTTTCAAGCTCTAGCTGATGTAAACTGTTCTGCGGTATTAGCCTTTATTTCATAGCTGAAGAAATAAAAGAAATTAATTTTCTTAGGGATTCAGTTTACTCAGTAACTCTGCATTGTCATATGGAAGTAGCACTTCTCTCAGACGCACAGGGCCTACTCAGAGAACATCCAGTAGTAAGCCATTCTCTGTGGATTTTAACTGTTCAATTTTCTTTCTTTTACAAGGATCTGCTGTCTTGGAGACACTAATCCGATACTCCAAAATGACACAGAGATCTACGCAGTTAAAATTACTCAAGCAATGATGACAGCTGCGATGGTCTTTGTGAGAATTAAGAACCAAGGTTCTTGAGGTTGAGGAGTACCAGCCAACTAGCAAGGACATTGCCCTTCAGAATGGCATATGACTGTGAGATAACATGGCCCAAGAATCCACTGGCGCTTCACTGGCTTCTTTGTGACAACTAGGATAGAAATACTCAGCCCCCTACCAGGGTTAAGGGCATCACTAAGAAAATCCCAGAGCAGCTCCTGTGAGAATCGAGGTCTCTTGGAGTGGCCTTCCATGAGAAGGCTTCCTCTCTTCTGAAATGTGATGAATACACAGCCATCATTAATCACCTGCTCCTTATGGCCCTGAGAAATTACTAACCCAAGTACCTTGCTGAACAAAACTGGATCTTTCCTGTGTTAGTTGGGGGTCAGGGTGGGGGTGATGGTCTTAGAATCCCCAGGACTTTTAAAACCAATATTCTCTGCTCTGCATGACACACCACAGAACTATCCCCTTAAACAAGTCCTTTGTCCTTTCTCTTCCAGGGGTTTATCTTTGCTTTCTTGGGTGGCTTTGAGTGAAGGGCTTTCAGAGAATGGGAGGTTGAGCAAGGGGATGTATCCTGGGTCTACTCTGATCAAAATGGGAAAAGAGGAGTGTGCAGGGAGAGGACTGAGCAGCCAAAGCAGTCACTGTGGGCTTACTGCTTTATGCTGCCACCTGGCTGATCTTTGAGCTGTAGGCTCCCGCTGGGGAAGAAAGACAGACAAGATGTGGAACATTTATACTGGGAGGCCAAAAACCAAGTTTTCTGATAGAAATCTCACCTTAGGCCACAGGCATTGAAGTTCAGCCTTTTCATTCAGAGGCACTGTCATCCCTAAGGATAAAACAGAAACTAATTCAATGGAAAACTACTTGAGGTGAAGACTGATTCTGTCTGTGTCAAGCCCACCATGTTTTCTTCTTCAAACACTTCCTACTGACATACTTAGTAAATGTTCCATACTCATCTTCAAGATCTCTGAATAGGAGAATGACCTCATTCCTGCAGAAATCGCCTTTGCTTCCATTGATGTCAAAGTGGAAGAGAGAAGGAAAAGGTTTGGTGTGAATTACTTGGGCATGACAATCTATGCCCTGAGAGAACTTCACCAACATTCCTGCATCCTGTCACCCAGGAAAGAAAACACAGCTCCATTTACTGAGGGCACACTCTGTCTTAGACAATGTGCTTAGGACTTTATGAATGCATAAGGAATAAACAGTGGTCCTAGAGTGAGCTGCAGAAAGAGGCAGTAGATCTAGCTTAAGCTGAGCACATGGATAAGGAAAATACTCTCTGGAGAAGCACATGGTGGGTGCCATGGTGAGTGCCAGCTAACAAAGTAGCCTGTGGGCACTTGTAAGTGTTGTAGTAATATAATGTTATAGTAATTAAATATATAGAAATATAAAAAATGGAAGATATATAAAAGTAATTAAGATACAATATTAAAATTAATTAAGGAAATTAAATGAAATTATGCTGTTTGGATAGGAATTAATATAATGTGTGCAGATGTGATAAACAGACTCTGACTTTCGAGCAGGGCCCAGTTAGTGTGTGTGTGAAGTTATACATAGATAAGAAGTGGCATAGGTGGGACATAAAAATGAGACTCAGAGACATGGACAAGAGTGTGGGGGTTACGGGGTGGGGGGGAGGAGAGGAAGGGGGTTGGGGGAAGGGAGAGGCACAAAGAAAACCAGTTAGAAGGTGACGGAAGACAATTGGACTTTGGGTGATGGGAATGCAGCATAATCAAATGTCAAAATAACCTAGAGATGTTTTCTCTGAACATATGTACCCTGATTTATCAATGTCACCCCATTAAAATTAATTAAAAAAAATAAAAATAAAACAATAAAAAAAAGTGGCTTGATGTCATAACTCTGTAAATTAACAAAAACAAGAAGCTTCCCTAGGGACATCTTAAAAGTGGCTTGATGTAACATTTCAGTAGATTAACATAAAAAGGGCTCCCTGCTAGAAACTTCCAATAAGGTGGTTTGAGGTGATAATCCTGTAAATTGACACCTGCTAGAAGGCGTTGGCCAGAAAAAGTACTAAAGCTGAGGGCCCCCCTGCTGTGGTAGTCAGCCAGACTCCAATGTGAACGTGGACTATTTCCACACTGCTCTGAGCTCTGACCAAAGACAGTTGAGAGGAGCACACCGACGGGGGCCCCCTTACGCTCTAGGCACGCCAAAAGGATTTGTGAGTAATAAACTGCCTGTGTGATTCTTGCAACTAACTTGTGTGTGGTTGTGTCTTTCCTCCAGTGGCAGTTGTTGTCAGCACTGATAAGTAGAATCCTCACAGCGGCCTCAAGAGTGGCCCTGCAGGAGTGTCCCACTGTGTGGGGAAGTCAAATCAGGGACGCCTGATCAACATAGAGCTTGGGCTCTACTGGGACAGTAAGGCAGCCCATGAAGGACTTCCAGGAAAGCATGGGAAATGGACACACTGTACAAGTGAGGCCAGAGGTCCTGCAAAGCTCAAATAGAAACTCTACATTGCTGATATTAATTGCCTTCACCTGCACACATTCACCAGAAAATCTAGTGACCTTCTGGTTACAGGTATATCATCTTAATCTTTAAAAAAGAAGTGAGATATTATTTCAATTTGAATCGAAGAAAGCTGGAGCAAACCCAGCACAAGTAGCAGCCATCTGCAGATTGCTTTGTAGTTCATGCTGGCTGGGCCCCTGGCAGGGCATAGGCAGTGGCTATACTTGGCTTGTACCTCCCAGGAGGCCCCAGAGCCAGCACAGCTTCAGACCATGCTAAAGCACCACTCAACCACCTCCACGATTGACAAACGCAAGGGGTAGACTCAGTGGGTATCAGAGTCCTGTTGAAGTGAGTTCTGCTCTGTGGGGTCACCCCCTGCACAGCAGATATTCCACGGTTGGTAGCAGCTGGTCCTTGTAGTTGATTGGCCTGGAGGTAAATCTCTCCCATTAATGTTCCAACAGCAATCAAGGCTCAACTACATGAACATGGCCTACTAGCTCAGTCAGTTAGCATGTCCTCCTGAAATGCCAAGGTTGTAGGTTTAATCCTCAGTCAAGGCACATGTGGGAAGCAATCAGTGAATGCACAACTAAGTGGAACAGCAAATGAATGTTTCTCTCTCATTTGCTTTCTTTCTCTCCCTCTCCCATCCTCCCATTATCTCTCTAAAACATTAATTTTAAAAAGGCTCAACTACAACAGGAAGGTGCACACAACACAGATGGGGAGTGCACTTGGAGTACCCAGCTCAGGTGATAAACAAGGCTATACTTCTGGGCCCTACAAGACACCTACTGTACCAGGCCACTCTCTCAAGTCTGGGAGAGGAAGAAACTCTACCTAATACATAGAAACAAACATAGGGAAGCAGACAAAATGAGGGTACAAACAAATCTCTCAAATGAAAGAACAGAACAAAATTCTAGAAAGAGAACTAAACAAATTGGAGATTAGCAATCTACTAGTTCAAAACACTGCTTATAAGGATGCTCAATGAACTTAAGAAAGAGTAGAGGAACTTAGTAAGAACTTCAAAAAAGAGATAAAAACCATAAGAAAAGAACTAGTCAGAAATGAAAAATATACTAATTGAAATGAAGAATACATTACAATGAATCAAGAATGGAGTAAATAAAGCAGAAGATCAAATAAGTGATTTGGAAGATAAAAAAGCAGAAAACACTCAATCATAACAGCAAAAAAAAAAAAAAAAAAAGAAATTTAAAAAATGAAGATACTATAAGAAATCTCTGGGACAACTTTAAGCATACCAATATTCACATCATGGTGGTGCCAGAAGGAGAAGAGAGAGCAAGTAATTGAAAATCTATTTGAAAAAATAATGATGATAAACTTCCTTAATCTGGTGAAGGAAATAGACATACAAGTACAGGAAGTACAGAGAATCCAAAACAAAATGAACCCAAAGAGGCCCACACCAAGACACATGGTAAGACAAAGATAGAATTTTAAAAGCAACAAGAGAAAAGCAGATAGTTACCTACAAGGAAGCTCTCATAAGACTTGTGAGCTGATTTCTCAACAGAAACTTTATAGGCCAGAAAGGATTGGCATTAAATATACAAAGCAGGGCTATCATTTAGAATTGAAAGAGAGATAAAGAGGTTCCCAGATAAGAAAAAGCAAAAGGAATTCCTCACCACCAAACCAGTATTACATGAAATATTAAAGGGACTTCTTTAAGAAGAAAAAAAGATTTAAAAATTTGAATAATAAAATGGCAGTAAATACATATCTATCAATAATTACTTTAAATGCAAATAGAGTAAATGCTCTAATTATATAAGGTGGCCGGATGGATAACAAAGTAAGACTTTTACATACGCTGTCTTTAGGAGACTTACTTCAGAGTGAAAAACAAACAGAGACTAAATGTATAGGGATGGAAAATGATATTTCATAAAAATGTAAATAAAAACAAAAAGCTGGGGTAGCAATACTTAGACCAGATCAAACAGACTTTAAAATAAAGGTTGTAATAAGAGACAAAGAAGGAACCAGCAATTCCACTTCTGGGTATTTATCCAAACAACAACAAACCCATTCAATTGAAAAGACACATACATTCATATGTTAATTGCATCATTATTTACAATAGCCAAGATATGGAAGCAATCTAAATGTCCATCAATAAATGAATAGATATAGAAGAAATGGTGCACATATAAATGGAATATAACAGCCATAAAAAAGAATGAAATCTTGCCATTTGTGATAACATGGATGGGCCTAGATGGTATTGTACTGAGAGAAATAGTCAGACAGAGAAAGATAAGCACTATATAATTTCACTTATATCTGGAATCTACAAAACAAAATAAATGAACAAGCAGAACAGATACAGGTTCATAGATACAGAGAACATTTTGATGGTTACCAGATGGGAGGGGAGATTGGGAGGAAGGATGAAAAAAATAAAGGGATTAAAAAGTACAGAGTGGTAGTAACAGAACAGTCATGAGAATGTAAAGTATAGCATTAAGAATACACTCAATAATATTTAATATGTATGGTGTCAGATGGTTACTAGATTTATTGGGGGTGATCACTTTGTGAGTTAGGTAAATGTTTAATCACTATGTTACATATCTAAAACTAATATAATGTCATATCAACTCTAATTAAAAATTTAAAAAATTATTTAATAGAAAAGAAAGCTAGAGCCCTGAGAGCTTATAAAATTCCAAGATGCTCATCAAGATGCTGGTGTGATGCATTGAATAGATGCTAAGAAGGGACAGCACCTCTACTGCCATTAGCACTAACATTAAACATTTACTAAATATATGTAATGTGCCAAGCACTGTGAGAAAGGTTAGCAACACCAATATGAATAAGTCCTTTATCCTTGCCCTTCAGGATTTGTTTTTTTTTTTTATTTTTATTTACAGAGACAGAGAGAGAGTCAGAGAGAGGGATAGATAGGGACAGACAGACAGGAACAGAGAGAGATGAGAAGCATCAATCATTAGTTTTTCCTTGCAACACCTTAGTTGTTCATTGATTGCTTTCTCATATGTGCCTTGACCGTGGGACTACAGCAGACTGAGCGATCCCTTGCTCGAGCCAGTGACCTTGGGTCCAAGCTGGTGAGCTTTGCTCAAACCAGATGAGCCCTCGCTCAAGCTGTCAATCTCGGGGTCCCAAACCTGGGTCCTCTGCATCCCAGTCCAATGCTCTATCCACTATGCCACCGCTTGGTCAGGCCCTTCAGGGTTTCTAATGTAGATGGCAAAGAACAAGAGGCTCTCCCAGAAGCTATGATATGATTACTATTGATTCTTTCATTTGACGTGATTCTTATCTGGTAGGATCAGGGGTAGGGGCCTCATTAGTTATAATTATATACAGCTATGTGCAATAGAATATCTTAATAATAATAATAATAAAGATATGTATTCATTTTTCACTCACATTAAATGAGTAGGCAGCTCCTTGATCTCAGGGGCTCTGGTTTATCTCCTCTTTTTAACCCACTCTTTCCAGCATGCCATTCTATCTTAAATATTTTCTAATGGATGCTGAAAATGCTTCTCTGATTTGTAAGGAGCACTCTCTTCACTCATCTCTTCAAATATGGGTGTTCCCAGGGACACATCCATAAGTCTGTTTTTTCTCTACACTCTCCCATCTTTCCAAGTTCATCTATCCTAAGACTAAAGCTTTTTTGTTTCCTATTTATTTATTTATTTTTTTATTTTTTGAGAGAGAGAGAGAGAGAGAGAGAGAGAGAGAGAGACAGCAAGAGAGGGAGGGAGGAAAGAGAGTGAGAAACATCAACTTCACTTTAATTGTTCATTGATTGCTTCTCATATATGCCTTGACCAGGGGACTCAAGCCAAGCCAGTGACCTTGGGCTCAAGTTGGCAACCTCAGGGTTTCCAACTGGGGATGGAATTGATGCTCTATTCACTGAGCTTCCACTGATTAGGCAAGTTTTTTTTGTTGTCGTTGTTGTTTTAAGAAAGGGAGTGAGAGAGAAGGAGAGAGAGACAAGAAGGGAGAGAGAGAAGGGAGAGAAGGAGAAGCATCAACTGATTGCTCCACTTAGTTGTGTGTTGATTGCTTCTCCCATGTGCCTTGATCAAGGATTGGACACTGAGCCAGTGACCCCTTGCTCAAGCCAGCAACATCAGGTTCACTCGGGAGAACTTAGTACAGTGTTGATGACTCTGCATTCAAGCCAGCAACCTCAGGTTTAAAACTCATGATTTCAGCATTCCAGGTGGATGCTCTATCCACTGTTCCACCATGATTCAGGCTAAAGCTATCATTTTTGCACATATACATTCCAAATCTCTCTATCTCTAATCTCCACTTTAGAATCACCTTTTATCATGGTACATCATCAGAAGGCTCTAAATTTCAGGGTTAAAAAGTGACATGTCAAAATATGACATAATGTTGCACCTTCACAAGCAGAGTGGGCCCTATTTTTGAGTCCTAGGTCTGTGCTCAGTATCACCATCCACCAATTCCTTCAAGTATGTTTCATTGCCTCTCTTTCATGCCCTTACACACACACACACACACACACACACACACACACACACACATATTAATTGGTCATACCCATTCCTCCTTCAGATTTTTCAAATACTTCTTTCTTTTGATCCTCCTGCCTCCACCCCAGCTCAGGTGGTCATTATCCATCACTTGAATTAATACAATGTTCTTCTTGCTTGTTTCTCTACCTTTGTTCATTCAATAATTCAATAAACATTCATTTGCAAGCTATATTGGACCCTGCTCCGGTCTCTCTCTGTCCCACCAAAAGAATATCCTATTGCTTCCATTTATATTTCCCAAGTTCAAATTTAAAATCCCAAGATTTTAAAACAAGGAGACTATGTTACTCTCCTTGCTTTAAAATCTCTGAATGGGATCAAGTACAAACCTGCTAGCATGGCTCTTCCTGGCTGGACCTCCACTTCCTGCTCACACCCCTAACTACTGGATCTCGTTCACCCCCTCCACAGGCACCATCCACTCTCAGATCTTGAAGGGACAAGCACACACACAGAGAAATATGTCACACTTTGTGACAAAATCTATGGGCTTTTCACCAAGTCTCTTCGTTATGATTGCATTAAGTAGTATGAAAACATTTTCTTTTCATTTAAACCCATTAGACAAAACCTTAAGAGAAAATAACACTTCTTAATATGCAGTTTTTTTGTTTTGCTTTTTATTAATTTTAATTTATTGTGTTACCATGGATTCAAGTGTCCCACTGAATATAATGCCCTCACTCCACCACCCCTGTGTCCCTATTTACACCCCCTTTGCCTCTCCTCCTGACTCCCTTCCCTCTCCCCTCTGGGATTTGCTGTCCTGTTATCTGTATCCATAGATATGTGTTATGTATTGTATATTTCACTAATCCCTTTACCTTCTCTGATCCCATCCCCTCATCCCCCTTCCCTATGACAGCTGTCCCTTTACTTCCTATGACTCTGTCTCTGCCTCTATTCTGTTTCTCAGTTCACTTATAGGCCAATAGGCATATGAAAAAAGTGTTCAATGTCACTGATCATCAGAGAAATGCAAATTAAAACCACAATGAGAAACCCACCTCACACCTGTCAGAATGGTACTCATTAACAAATTAACACACAATAAATGCTGGCAAGGGTGTGGAGCAGGGGTCCCCAAACTATGGCCTGTGGGCTGCATGCGGCCTCCTGAGGCCATTTATCCGGCCCTGCCGCACTTCCGGAAGGGGCACCTCTTTCATTGGTGGTCAGTGTACTTGTATATGGAGTACTGTATGTGGCAGTGCCGCAAAGCGCGGCATCGCTCACGTACAGTACTACTTCCAGTGACGCAGGATGCACACATCATGGCTCCGAAGCGCGTCATATCACTTGTTACGGCTAGCAGTGACAAATATTAACAATCTCATTAGCCAAAAGCAGGCCCGTAGTTCCCATTGAAATACTGGTCAGTTTGTTGATTTAAATTTACTTGTTCTTTATTTTAAATATTGTATTTGATCTCGTTTTGTTTTTTTTTTTACTTTAAAATAAGATATGTGCAGTGTGCATAGGGATTTGTTCATAGTTTTTTTATAGTCTGGCCCTCCAACGGTCTGAGGGACAGTGAACTGGCCCCTGTGTGTAAAAAGTTTGGGGACCCCTGGTGTGGAGAAAAGGGAACCCTCCTGCACTGCTGGTGGGAATGCAGACTGGTGCAGCCACTGTGGAAAACAGTATGGCGTTTCCTCAAAAAATTAAAAATGAAACTGCCTTTTGACCCAGCTATCCCACTTTTAGGAATATATCCTAAGAATACCAAATCACTGATTCAAAAGAAGATATGTACCCCCATGTTTATTGCAGCATTGTTTACAATAGCCAGATCTGGAAACGGTCCAAGTGTCAGTGGACCAGTGGATAAAAAAGCAGTGGTACATATACACAGTGGAATACTATGTGGCCACGAAAAAGAAGGAAATCTTACCTTTTGTGACAACATGGATGAATCTGGAAATTATTATGCTAAGTGAAATATGCCAGGCAGAGAAAAACAAATATCATATAATCTCATTTATGTGTAGAATTTAATATGCAGCTTTTAAAGAACCACTTTTTTAGGATTGGCTTCCCTCACTCCTGGCAGACTAGGTGCTCCCCTACCTCCTCACTCAACTGAACAGCTTGCTGTCTTTGGGGGAATTGTCTGAGTCACCACTGTCTTGGTCATCATTGACAGGGAACTCAAGAACAAGGCCCACATCTGCTTGTGGAAGTGCGACATTGTGTCATATTTCAACACCTTGCTTTTTAACCCTGGACTTTAGAGCCTTCTACTGATGTCCCATGATACAAATGTTATTTTAGAGTATAGGTTAGCGATGGAGAGATTTGGAAATTACGTGTACAGAATTATGTGTACATAACTCTTACTCCATTGTCTTAAGCCAGAAAGAGCAGAAATGGTCATTGATGATTTCAGTGCATATGCCACATCTCCATGAAAATACCTAGATGACAACCCCTAGCCTGGAGCTACCAATGGGTTTATCCAAATCCTGCAGAGTGGGACACTGGAACTGCTCTGAATAGGACAATGGTGCCTCTTTGAGGGAACATGAGAAACTCCTGAGGAGGGCTGGACTCCTACATACTCACTGAGCTCCTGTAGTGGTCTGGTCACTGGGAAGGGGGTGGTGGTTGGGAGAGAGTCCACAGTTACAGCAGAGCGGTTACCCTGCTTCTGTTTCTAGGTGTATTGAACAGGCAAACTAAGAAGTCCTCTTATCCAGGCCATCTTCTGAGTCAAGAATCTTTCATTCATTTAGAAGATATATTGAGCACTAGTGTGTGCCAGGAACTTTTCTGAGTTGGGGTGCAGTGATGCACACGTCCAACAAATACGCTGGTTCTCAGGGGAGCATAGATTTCAGTGTGTGTGGTAGGGGGTGGGAAATGGGAAAATAAATGAGTAAAAGACACAGAAAGTTCGAGGGTATTTCTAAAGCAGGGAACCAGACTGGGGAGTGTGAAGGAAGAGGAGTAATATTTTAAAATAGGGTTGTTGGCCTCCCTGAGAAGAAAAGACATTTGAAAAAATATGTGCAGGAGGTCAGAGAACACGGACACCCATCCTGCCCCCACAGAGACACAGACTTGTGCAGTTTTTGCTGCAAATATTTCCGCGGTACATTTCCAGGAGGAAAATGGCGTGCTCTCTGTCCACCAGGAAAGGGGGCAGTGTGGAAAGAGAAGAAAAGACCGGGACGAGAGAAATTATTCCATGTTGAGCCCTCCCTGATGGATACTTGAAAACCAGCCCAGAGGGCAGGGCGGGCCCAGCACGCAGAGGGGCTCCCCGGGGCCCCTCTCTGCAGCCGGGCTGATCCAGCTGCTCACTTCCACCCTGCCCCGCCCGAGGGAACGCTTGCTGGGCGCGGAGGTCACAAACCCGCGCGGCCGCCCGCGGAGCAGTTCTGGCCGTGACCGCGCGCGGGGGTCCCGGGAGCCGCCCCGGGAGAGCAGCGGCCGGCCGCCGGCGGTGGGCAGCCACCGCGGAGCCCCCGGGGACACCGGCCCAGCAGCGGCCAGCTTCCCGGCCCACGGAGCCCGGCTACCCGCGGGCGAGGAACGAGAGCCTGAAAGCACCGAGCGGCCGGCGCCGCCGGGCCGTGCGGGGCGCCCCTGGGGCGCATTCCGCCGGCCCGGGACCGCGGATTAGGCGGCCGCCCCTCCCAAGCCTCTCCGCACCGCAGTCGGAGACGCCGTGTTGCTGGGCCCGGGTCTCTCCCGCGCCGAATGGCCCAACAAACCATTTAAACATTTCACCACAAAACCCGATCCATTGTGGGCCGCACATTAAAAAGTGTTATTCGCTTTGAAGTTTTTGTCTAATGGCTCTAAACTGAAAGAAAATGTTTTCCTATTACTTAATTCAATCATAGCGAAGAAACTTGGTAAAAAGCCCACGGATTTTGCCCCAAAGTGTGACAGAGTTCTCTTTGTGTGTGCTTATCCTCCGCTGTCACACACTTTAATTCGCCTCTCTTTATCTGGCATTCAAAACTTTTTTCAATGACATTCAATAAGGTCCAGAGACTGGAGGGGGAAAAAAAAACCTGGTTATTCTTCCCCTCTTTCCCCCCATATTCTTTCCCAGTAGCTTTGGCCTTGCTCGCATTCAGGGCTCTTAACCCCTTCCTGCCCCGGGCGCCGGCGGCGGCTCGCGGGGGAACAGGGCTCCCCGCTTCCGCGCGGCGGCTGCCCCTCTCCGCCCTCGGGCCCGCCCCTGCCGCACCCCGCACCTCTCCCACCTCCTTCTGTCTGGCCGAGACACCTCTCCCGGGTTCCCTGCTCTCTGCTCAGTCCCAGTGGTCCAGGCCAGCGCAGATTTCCCCCAGATCAGTTATAACCGGCCTGAGGCTCCCCCAATGCACAGTCTGGTTTGCAAGCACTACCCTGGAGCGGGGAGCGTTGGGGAGCAGACAATGGCGTTGGGGACAACAGTGACTCCTGACCCCCATGCCAAACACTCAAGGGAGCTTTGTTCCCTTTACTCATCCTGCTACGTGACAGGTTTTCTCCACCGCCCCTCTCCTTTTTTTCTCCCAAATTCTCTTTGCTTCTTAATCAGTTATAATTTGTTACTGTGGTTATTGCAAAGGCTTCGAACCTACGTGCACCTTGGTTTGTCTTATTTCAGTGCACCGATTTCCTCTCTATTTCTCACAATTCTGTTCAGGGAGCAGGTGACTGCAGCGACTTGGTTCCAATAAAATCGAAAGTAATCGTCTTCCGTGGAAAGACCCGGGCTGTCAATTCGAAATATTTATGCTAATTTCCCATTGTATGGAAAAGGTTCCTGCGCAAAGCTTTGAGACCGCTGACTGTTAAAAAGCTAAAGCTGAGTACATAGCGCCAAGCGTTTGAAGTTGTTTAACCATTGTGTAACCAGAAAGCAGAGTGACGTGGCAGGAGTAAGTCTGGGAAGAGGGGAGCTCGGCAGGGGTGGGCCCGGGCAGCAGAAGCTGAGAATACAACTGTACCTCGCGCCGCTACCGAGGGGCGAACTTTGGGAAGACCATGGTTTCCCAGCGCACCCGCCAGGCTATGGGGTGCGCTCGAGCGGACAGGATGCCAGCAGAGACGGTCTACCCTCGCCATGTCTGGGGGGCTGCGAGAGCTCCATCTTCGCAGTCTAGCTCTCGTTTCTCATCCCTTGTGTCAGGCCGTGACTCTCAGCGGCTAATGTCCTCTGTACATTCATGGCCCCGACGAAAGAGTCGGTGGACGAGCATCTACCGAACAAAGACTGGTCATCATAGGCAGCATCAAAGTTAAGACAAGTTGAGCAGGTTAAAGAAAACGGATAGAAATGGGGCTGGGGCTAGGTAAGGAATATCGAGTTCTTCTCTCTCTCCTGCGGTGCCTTCCCTTACCCCTCTGCAGAAGCTCGGGTCCTCCTGCTTCCAGACACAGGGTGAGGGGAAGAGATTCTACAGGTGGAAATCAGAGATCGTTGCAGGGACGCCCTCGGGGTGCACAGCACTGAACTGAGCGCACTGAGTGGAGTGGGGGGGTGAGATGAGAGAAGGAGGGGAGCAGAGACCAAGTGCGCAGAGAAGATAGGTGTGCGTGCCCGTGAAGATCTGTGGAGGCGAGACGGGGGGTGGGGGGTGGAAAATCAGTAAGGCAAACGGGCTGATTGCTAATACAAATCCAAAGGAGAATAAGGAATAAAGAGAAAGAAAAGAATATTAAATCGCAGAAGAATGAGAAAATAAACCCCCAAAAGGGAGAGGAGGGGGTGAGGGCCCCGGTTACGGCGGCGTGGGTGGGGTTGACAAGAATAGAGTACATTATGCAGTTCATTTAGTTAACAAGTGAAATAATGAGGAAGCGTGCAGAGTGAATGCCAAGAGAAAAGGCACAAAAACCCTATTGAGAGGCCCGGGCCGCTCCTGGCGTAGCCCATCACATGGCAATAGTCCTATTTAAGCTGCGCCGCCGGCGCCTTTCAGCACCACTAGCGCTGGCCAGCACCCCGCGCTCGCTGGGCGGCGCCCACGGCGGCAGAGGCGGCGGTTTCAGCCGTAGCTTCAGAGGCGTCCTCAGCCTCCCCGGAAGAGGCAGCTGCGCGCGGCCGCCGCCAGTGGAAGCGCGTGGAGAGCTCCGAGGTCGGCGAGGAACAGAGAGCGGGCTGGCGGCGGGGCGCCCGCGCACGGGAGCCATGCCGCGCTCCTTCCTGGTGGACTCGCTGGTGCTGCGCGAGGCAGCCGAGAAGAAAACGCCCGAGGGCAGCCCGCCGCCGCTCTTTCCTTACGCGGTGCCTCCGCCGCACGCACTGCACGGCCTCTCGCCCGGCGCTTGCCACTCGCGCAAGGCCGGACTGCTGTGCGTTTGCCCGCTCTGCGTCACCGCCTCGCAGCTGCACGGGCCCCCTGGGCCGCCAGCGCTGCCTCTGCTCAAGACGTCCTTCCCGCCTTTTGGCTCGCAGTACTGCCACGCGTCCCTGGGCCGCCAGCACTCGGCCGTGTCGCCCGGGGTGGTTCACGGCCCCGCCGCCGCCGCCGCCGCGGCCGCCGCCGCGCTCTATCAGACCTCCTATCCACTGCCCGACCCCCGGCAATTCCACTGCATCTCCGTGGGTAAGCCAGGTCGCCGCGCGGGGCACAGGGAGTAGGTGGCCCGAGGGAAGTTGACGAGTCAGGAATGAGGGATGAGGGACCCTGGGCGTTTTGGGGGCGATAAGAGTCATGTTGGGATCCTGAGAGGGACATTCAGAGTGGTGTTGGGACGGAAAACTAGGACAGGACGCCAGGAGGGAGGGTTTAGGGCAATCCATAAAGGAGTGCCAGGGCCGCGCGACTCCCGGGCCCCAGGGTTTGACGAGGAGGCGCCCGCCGTCACACTGCTGTGCATTGTGTTCTGGGTGAAGAGGTGGGTGAGAGACCAAAGTCCTGGGATCCTAACGGCCGCCTACCAGAAGACCGGCCCGCAGCTCAGGGTCTGAACGCTCCCCTCTCTCACCCCCACTCCCTCCAGACAGCAGCTCCAGCCAGCTGCCCAGCAGCAAGAGGATGCGCACCGCCTTCACCAGCACGCAGCTGCTGGAGCTGGAGCGCGAGTTCGCCTCTAACATGTACCTGTCCCGCCTGCGCCGCATCGAGATTGCAACCTACCTGAATCTGTCTGAGAAGCAGGTGAAGATCTGGTTCCAGAACCGCCGGGTGAAGCACAAGAAGGAGGGCAAAGGCAGCAACCACCGCGGTGGCGGAAACGCAGGTGGCGGCGGGGGCGCGCTTCAAGGCTGCAAGTGCGCATCGCTGTCCTCAGCCAAATGCTCGGAGGATGACGACGAATTGCCTATGTCTCCGTCCTCTTCCGGGAAAGACGACCGCGATCTCACGGTCACTGTCTAGGCATATGCCTCCCCAGGTTGCTCACCCCAGGCCCTTCCTGCGCCCCAAGACTGGTCTTGAGACTCAGTGCTGTCTCAGTCACCCGCTGCCAAATGGCTATCACTACGCACGGACTTGGCACGGCTTTGCGGAGGCCCCCAGCAAGAGCTTGGCAGAAATCTGACGCTGATACCCCAACCCGGTGACCGTTCAGAGCAGACTCCGACCTATGAATACTGCAAGAGTTTGAGTCCTTCTCGGCCACGCAGCACAGCGGCCCCCGTGGGCCCGCCAGCCTGGCCCGGCCCAGCGCCTTGCTGGCCGCCAGTGCTACCTTGCCCGCCCTCTCTGAACTGGTTCAGGGGACCTCTCTTCCTCTACTCTCCCCCACCCTGGGTCAAGCTCAGCATCCCGGGTCAACCCCTAGGATGCCTGTTTGCTTCCTTATCTATTTCCCCCCTTCCTTTCTTCCTTTCCCCCCCTTTTCTTCCTACCTCCCCCCTTTCTTTCTCTTTCTCTTCTTTCCTTCCTTCCTCTCTTTCTCTCTCTCTCCCTTCCTTCCTTCCTTTCTCCCTTATTTCCTTCCTTTCTGTCCCTCCCTACCTTTTTCCTGTGGTCGTCTATCCACCCCCCCCCACACACACACACACGTTTTTAAACACCTGTGAGTTTTCTTTTCCCTTTTTCTTCCCCTTCCCCTCTTCGAGGCGCCTCCTACCAGTTCAGTCGGCCCACTTGTTCCTCAGCCAGGCCTTGCTGTCCCCGCGGCTCCTTTTCCAGAAGAGAAGTGTCACCCGTGATATTCGGGTCGGGGAAAAACGATTTAACTTTGTTTTGCAGACGTTCTGCCTTCCCCCAGAGGCCCTGGTTCTCCTCTGAAAACCCTTTTCTTACCCAGACCCTAGACCACAGCCCCAGCCCCGCCCAAGCTTAGCTGTGTAACTGTACGGTCTCTGTAATACCAGAAGATATTTATTTATTTATTTATGTAAACATTTTTAAATAAACTTTTTTTTTCTTAGAAGTCCACGTGGCTCTGGACCCCAAGGCCTCCGCAGTGGTCTGGACAGGCGGCTGCCTGGGTTAGGGTTTCCCGCTGGGGCAAGGCGGGAAGGGAGTGGAGGGTTCCCGCTCTGCATCCCTCACTCTGCATGCTCAGCCCCGCAGAGACTGCGCAGCGAGCGGCCCCCGGGTGTCAGGTCCAGCTCGGGCTTGGTGTACTTGCACCGGGGAGGTCAGAAAGCCGAGCCCCAAGGGAAGGCGAAGCCCTCATCATGGCACTGTGCCTCAGGCAGGGGTCCCCAAACTTTTTACACAGGGGGCCAGCTCACTGTCCCTCAGACCGTTGGAGGGCCGCCACATACAGTGCTCCTCTCACTGACCACCAATGAAAGAGGTGCCCCTTCCAGAAGTGCAGTGGGGGGCCGGATAAATGGCCTCAGGGGGCCGTAGTTTGGGGACGCCTGGCAGGTCTTAACACCTGTACCACCCCTCCTTCCTAGGATCAGTGCTCGCCCCGAGCCCCTCGGGTTGGCTGTTAGGACCTCCAGCGCCAGCCGCGCCAGCGGGAGAACCCTGTCCTTCGCTGCGCTCCGATTGATAATGACTTGCTAGAGACAAATCCCCAGCGGGATGGTGCGGCCTCCTCTCAGGAAGGCCCCTCACTTTGCTTTGAGGCAAATTCCATCCGCAGGGAACCAAGTGGGGCTCGGTTCTGAGAACTCACAGCGATCTAGCGCAGGAGTCCCGGAAAGGGGCCCTGTGAGCCAGAGCCCGTGGCTCTGGGACCTTATGTTCTCACGGATCCTGTCACCATCCCAAAGCCCTCTACAACTTAGAATCCACACCCTAGCCTCCTTACGTAGACGACGCGCGGAGGGAGGGGGAAGGTTTACGCGCTACTGGTCCGAGGAGAGAAGTAGGAGGTGAGGGGGTTTCCGCAGCGATGGGCAGCACTCAGCCACCCGAGGGAGGTATTTCTGCAGCTCAGAAAACTGGATATGGGAAACAGTGTGTGTAGGTTCTAACGACTCCCCAAAGACTCTCATTCTGAGTCCTGGAGACTGGGACCATTTCTTTTTTTGCCAGATAATCCACCCACCGCACGTACGCCCTGGAGAGCGCGTACTCCGCGTACCTATGCAAAGCAAACACGCGCGTCTTTTTCAGGAGAAGGGCACTCCAACTGGGGTTTCCTCAAAACGAGCTGGGGTCACTTCTAAAACCTTCGGTCTCCTTCAAATCGAGCTAACTGCGGGGCAGTCTCTCCAGTTCCTTAGGAAAAAGGCAGCCTGATCTGGCTCCCCACTGAGGGGCCACTCCAGGTTCCTCTTAGACCAAGGTACCTGGGCTGTGCCCCAAACAGACGCGAGCCCGTCCCGGCGCCCTTCTCGCACTTCCATCAGTCTCAACCCTCAACCGCAGTCTCACCGAGGACTAGTTCCCCGCCCTCCAGGAGGGGGCATTGTGCCGACCTAAACGAAGCCCAAGAGCTTTAAAGCAGACCGTAAACAGAATCGCAATTAATTTTATTATCAGTGATTCTGACGTTTTCTCAGTTTTGCTCTGAGGATCAGCCTCTTCGGTGAGTCAAGTTTCTCATCCTTTAGCTCCAGCGCGACCTACTAGTCTGCGTCGGAACCGGGGACTCGTTTTGAGCCAGCTCCTTCTCTGGAGTAAGGAAGAGTTGGTCTCAAAGGCCACTAGAACAAGCTCTCTCCGCCGGCTGTCGGCGACAGACCAGAAAGGCAGTTTCCGAGACGGGCCTGCCAGGAAGCTGGGTTGGGAGGTGGGGATGCGGAGGGGGTGGGGTAGGGGGCTGGAGGGTAGGAAGGGTGGAAGATGTAGAGATAGAAACGGAACTTGGAAAGATGTGAAGAAGCGGAACCCTACGTTAACCTAAAAGCCTATCCCTACTCGAATTCTTCAGTTTCGCCACCCTATGCAGACAGACCCCTCCTGTTCCCAGAAGCCGCAGATCCACTGCCGCGCTCCAGGGCCACGCGGGTCCAATCCTCCCAGGAGCGTGCATTTCTTCCTCTCAGCTTTCTCTATCCACGTTTGCATTTCCCCGTCCTGCTCCCGGAAGACCAGACTTTTTCTGGTGAGCTGCCTTGGAGCAGGAGGAGGAAAACCGGTCTCCTTGCGGCGACCCCAGTGATGAACGCAGCGGCGACAGGAGCAGGGCGCTGGAGTGTAGACGCGGCTGCGGCTGCGGCGCGTCGGGGTCCTCGGCACTCAGCAGTCTCCTGGAGGGGTGGCGGCGAGCTTTGTAGTACCAGCACGCTTCTGTTCCAACAGTCCGCACCCTACCCTTTCTCTCATTTGGACTTGGGTTGGAACAAAGGCAAGGGTGCGCCTGCGTTGGGGAAGCTACCAGAAAATGGAGCTTCCCATCTAGAGAGACTGCAGCCAGTCTTCAAGCCCACACTATCTCGAGCTAGAATTTGGGACTTGGGAGGCAAATTGAAAAATTAAAATCAAACTGGGTTATCAGGATGAAATTTTCTGGAAATTATCATTTAGTGTAACTAATCCACCTACAGACCCCTGAGTTTATTCCAGGGATATCTTTTTTTTTTTTTTTTTTTCCCCCATCATGAAGCACAGGGTTTAGGAGTTTGGACCCTAGAATCCAAGTGTTTGGCTTTTCAGTCCATTTCTACCAGTTACTTACAAGCTGGGGAATCTTGGGAAAGCCACTGGTCCTTCTGGGTCCTCTGTTTCTTCATCTGTAAATGGAGATTGTATTAATAGTTGCTGGGTGCAATATTATAAGATAGATTTTTCATACAGTGCTGAGTACAATACCTGCCAAGGTCAATAAATGTTAACCAATGTAGTAGCTGTGCCTGAGGGCATAGTTGGTGCTGAATTATTTACTGAATGCTGAAAAGTAACCATTCATACACTGGCCTAAAGCAGAATCTGTCACAAAGGGACTGGAGAACACACACACACACACACACACACACACACACACACACACACAGGTCACATCATCAGGACTCCCTGGAGTCTGTCATTCAGAAGGTAAATAACCGCTCCTCTGCGGAGCACTGCTCAGGCACAGGGAAACACTGAAGTCCAAACAAGGGTTTCTTCTTACCTTCATCTAGACCAGTCCCTCAGCCTCCACACTACTGCCATTTGTAGCCAAATAATTTTTCTCTGTGGGGTTTGGCTTGTGAATTATAGGGTGTTCAGCAGCTTTCCTGGCCTCTACCCACTATATGCAACTATAGCACCTCACCCCCTGGTTGTGACAACCAAAAATGTCTCCAGACATTAAGTGTCCCCTGGGGGCAAAATCACTTCATGTTGAGAAGCACTGATTTAGACCCATCTGTTTTCTGGTGAAGTTTGCCCATCTACAGTGGCCAGGGTTTGGTGGCTTAGCTCTGAGCTCACCTTTTTACCTTTCTTTCAGTTATCCTTCACTGAGTACTTGTACCTTCTACATCCAGGGTACAGGACATGTGTCAGGGCATGGTGTGAGAGGAGAAAGGAGAAGAAGAAAGTGGTGGTGCTAGGAATACCGAAGATGTCTGCATTGCAAGCACAGCAGTCCGTATAGCCTTGGGCATTTAGGTTGAAAGTGTGATCAGTGTGAGGCTTGCTAAGCAGGCAGAGTTTACAGAGCCACCAAGGCCTTTCCAAAAATATTTTGTCCATTTGTCTTGTGACCTGTAGACAACTGGGTTCCCTCTTTAGTCATGTTCATGGGTGCTCACAAGGCCACCTTTTGGGGAGAAACTATCAAGAGCCTGCTTTCATTTCCCCCAGCCCCAGTCTCTCTCTCTCTGTCTTTCTCTCCCTCTCTCTATCACACACACACACACACACACACACACACACACACACACACACACACACCATTTGCCACCATTATTATTCCTGAAGCATGTCCTTATCAGTTTTTTCAATATCTGAAAGTCTAAAACTAGAAATTAATTGTTTTACTAAGACCTTCCATGTTTGATTCAAATATAAGTATCCCTGAGAGTAGTGATCATTGAGCACATCATTCAGTTTTTCTGAAAGAAGACTCTGGAGAGACAAGGGAGTAAGTGGACCTTGAGGATTTAGAGATGTAGAAGAGATACAAGGCAAGAAAAGGAACAAAGGAGAGAAGAGGTGTCCTCAAGTCTCACTAATATGGGTCGGTATTGCCTGGGGCCATCAGTCGAACCCTGAACTGTGCATGAGTGGGTGTGCTTGTTAGATTACTGCAGACTCATTAGAATGCACTGCAGAATTGTGCACAAAGTCAGGAATAAGCTGACCACACAGGAGGCGATAACCTCATAAACCCAGGGTTTCCCAGTCTTGTATATGGTGATCAATAGGGGAGTTTCTAATACTAACATAGTAATGGAAATGTGTGTGTATGTGTGTGTGCGTGCATGTGATAGAGAGGTTGAAACAAAAAGAAGTAAACAATATAAGCATATTGTAGAGGAAAGAGCACTGAGCTGAGAGTCAACAACTTAATCAGGCATCCCCAAACTACGGCCTGCAGGCCTGGCACATGTGGCCCCCTGAGGCCATTTATCCGGCCTGCCACTTCCGGAAGGGGCACCTCTTTCGTTGGTGGTCAGTGAGAGGAGCACTGTATGTGGCAGCCCTCCAATGGTCTGAGGGACAGTGAACTGGCCCCCTGTGTAAAAAGTTTGGGGACCCCTGATGTCCAGCCCCAATTATACCACTAACAAATTCTATAACTTTCGGATAAAACATGATCCACCTCTCCTTCTCTAAAGTTAGGAGGTATAACTAAAATTAGTGTTTGCTTGCTTGCTTGTTTGTTTTTTTCTGACCAGCATCCATTTCTTATCTTTCTGATGAGCATCTAAGTTTTCTTTTGTCAAATGTAAGTTGAGTTCTGGAAAAAAGCAAGCACCCACTAAGTTAGACATTTCCATATTGTGGGGTCTCTCCGCTGCCAAGGTTCTACTTTCCATTGCAAGATCTGATAAGGACTAGATATTTACTGCTAAGGCCTTCTCCAGTTGGTCAGCCATAGGCACAGGACCTGGTCTTAATATTTCCCCCAGAAGTCTAAATCTAAGCATGAATTGGCTCAGCCTGAGTTGCATGACAATCCTGTGGCTGTGGGCAAAGGTGGCACTTGGATGGATACTGTGATTGGAGGCCCTGCTAGATCACAAGAAGTGGTGCCTACAATCTCTAGAAATAAAGAACGGTTACTGAGCAAACAAAACTACAGCTATCCACTCTGGGCACCAGTTACTCCTCATTTTACAGCATGGTGGTTCACAAAGTGTGTTCCATGGGACCCTGGTTTCCTTGAGACCTGCCAGAATGTCCAAGAGGTCAAAACCATTTTCATAAGAAAACTAAGACATGATCTGCCTTTTCTGCTCTGTGACACTTGCACCAGGGATGCAGAAGCAGGTGGGCAGAACTGCTGGTGCTCAAGGCAGACTGGAGCACTATACTTCTAACCCCTTATACAACCAAGGCAAAAAGACAGTCTAGTAGCATCTAAGAATGTTCATGGGACAGGGTTAAAATGATAATTTCATTAAAACTCAACTTTGAAGGTATGCCAAGTAGTAGTCATCTCCAGAAGAAACACTCAGTGATTGGCTGAGTGGCTCGCTGAACCAGCTGCCTTTTTCATGGAAAACTATTTTATCAGAAGAAGGACTGATAGACAAACTAGTCATCCAGACTTGGGTATTTGACAGACATTTTACTGAAAATAAAGTAAGCTAGCTACTTGAAGAGCAACTGAAATATTTGTTCCCAATGATAAAATTTCAGGTTTCAGGCAAAAGTTGAAAAGTTGGGATACATGTCTCGATCACTGTGAATTTGCCATCATCTCACTACTTTTTTTTATTGTGGTGATATGATGACATTAAAAAACAAATATTCAAAGTATTATATATCTAAATATGTCAGCATGTGCATGATTTTAATTAACTCAGTGAACCAACATTTTCCTAATGACCAATGTGTTGTGCTTACAAAACCAGGCATGGGTAAAAGATCCATTTCAAATGAAGGGTGGACCAGCAGATTTTAGCATACCAGAAAAACTTTTATTGATATGATCTTAGATTCAACATTATAACTAACATTTAAGAAACGACCACTCATCAAGTTCTGGTGTAGTATCTAAAGATCTATCTGCAATTATATGAAAAGTCTACTAAAATAGCCCTTTATTTTTAAAATAAATATCTATATGAGGCTGATTTTCTTGATATAGTTCAAGCAAAACAACGTATCACAAAAGATTGAATACAGAAAAAGATGTAAAAATTCATCTGTCTTCGACGAAGCCAGACATTGAAGAGATTTGCAAAACTATAAAACAATATCACCTTTCTTACTATATTTTAATTTCAGAAATTATAGTTATTTTACATAAATGGTATATAAAATATTTTAGGAATTAATTTATTATAAACATTTGGGAATAATTTTATTATTGTGGTTTAAAATAAATAAATAAATACATGTTTTAAATTTTTCTGTTTTAATGTTTAACACAGTAAATCTTAATAGATATAGCCCACAAACACAAAAACTTCTTGGAGTCCTCCATAGTTTTTAAGAATGTAAAGGGGTTCCAAGGCCAAAATATTTGAGAAGGGCTATATAGTATATTAAAAATAATAGTGGCCAGCACTTGCTGTATAATTTGGTATTTACTACATGCTTACTAACTGCCAAACATGTATTGGACCTCTTAATCCTCATAACAATTCCCTGAGGTAGTAATTACTGTTATCCCCATTCCACAGATGAAGAAACTGAGATTATACTGCTGTGATTATACAGGATCATACTGCCAGCTGCAGAGATGCTGCCATTCAGAGCCAGGAGCCTGACTCCAGGGCTTTGAGGCTGTTAATTTATTGTCGTCCAAGATAACAGCCTACCTACTCATAACCACTTCAAATAACCAGGTTATGTAACATCATGGCCTTCATTTCCTACTCACCCTAATATCCAAGTCTAGTGGCTGCACAAATTATTGAAAAAATAAAACATCAAACCATTTAAAACGTTGCATTTGACACAAAATCTGGCTATTTCCTAAATGATACCTTCAAACTTGGCTTTCCTAAAGAACTTTCACATTTCCTTCCTCTGAGGATAAAAAAAGGCAGGAAAATCTTCCTTTTCACTATGGAACAACTCCCTAAGCCCAACCATCTTGTCCTGAAAGGTCACAGGATTACCAATTCTCATCAATGTTTCCTGTTACACTCTTAAAATTGAAACATTGCACAGAGCTGTGTGCTTTGATCATTGTGACTTTATGCCTGATGCCCTTCTGTTAACATTATCTCATGGGCCACAATGCAAAGAAATTCACCCAGTTAAATCCCTTCGGTGATCCTAGTTCAGTCCCATGTGCACAGGAGTAACCACTCACCTATCTGTGGCACAACCTCCCTTCAAAACCTTGGCCCAATATGCCAAGCACAATATGACACATTGCTGAACAAGCAAAATCTCATTTTCACCAAGCATCTTTTAATTAAAGTGTTAATTTGAGCATGCACAAGTTAGCTCAATCCCCCTTCGGCCCAGAAAAAAAAGACTTTAAATTCTAAAAGGATTTTGAAATTCTTTCTTTAACTTAAGGAATTTTGGGGATACGGTATATAAGAAAGATGCTTCAGAAAATGAAGTTGTCACATAGTGTATGTGTAAATAACCCTTTTAGCTCCCTGGCAGAACACAAGCTCAGTAGGGCTGGAAAAGCATTCTGGGTATTGGCATGCAAATGAGCATGTCAACAGCGGTTAGAGTGGACTTTGGAGTGGTAAACAAGCTGATTGTCATGGGAAGTGTAGTCATTCATTCGGCTCAGTTTGAAACTGTTTTTGCAAATCCCTTGTTTGGTTAGATTTCTGAAAGTTAAGTTTGTGAACCCAATAATAAATACAGTTTAACAGCAAATTCGCAGCCACCACATCTTTGGGTGTCTGACAGGGTTGTGCACAACATGAAGGACATACGAACTGGCTGGCTCACCTAGGTTTGAAATACATGGGGCCTGAAGCACCAATAGGAGGATAAAGTAAGATGTCGACCACAATAAGAAAGTGGCCAGAGTGAGAGACTTGGCATATGGACCCTGTGCTCTAACTGGATGTGCATGTGGACCCCACACCACTCGTTGCTTCCTGCCTTGGCTCTCTCTTTCACTTTGAGATACCTGTCTCTCCCATGCCCAACCTAACAAACTATTTCTCAGCCTCCACTGGAAAGCCTTCCACACTGTGCAGGTGGGATCAGCCTTAATCATCTCCGTTTTTCCTTCTGCACAACACTACCTCATTCATTCACTAAATAATCAAGTACATCGTCCATATCAGGTGCGGGGCTGAGCTCTGACGACAGTGAATCACACTCTGTGGTTCACTCATGTGGCAAGAGACTGGGTCTTCTTCCTCTCTGTGTCCCCAGGGCCTGACACTTGTATGCATAAACTCATGTTCTTACATAGAAGAGAATGAATTCAGTAAAATTATTTGTTTCTACTTCTACTTATGTTCCTTCTTTTCTGCTTATTCTTCTAGTTGGCCTCATCCCATCCATGTCCAGCACAGGGGTCTTACTCCTACAGCACTTCCCCACAGCTTCGCTGCCCACCTTCCATCCTCCAAACTCATGCCCTAACCCCTAATCCCTACCCCTCCTCAAAATCCACTTCTCTGAAGAACGCCCATTGTCAGGGAAGCCAGCCCTGAAGATTTCTTCCCCAGAAAAGAAGAGCTACTTCCAACAATGGCTTACCAGCTGGCCTCAGAGCAGGCTCAGTGTTAGCTAAATGAATGGACCAGCAAGGAGCCGTGTGGATCTACCTAATGCCCAGCTCTTATGTAGAGGAGTCAGGAGCTGTGAAGGATGGAGAACAGCTTTCCAGTGAGCTACTACTGGCTGTGGGATGGTGGTCTGAAGGGAGGAGAAGGCAGAGATGAGGCAGGAAATAGATAACATGCCTCCTGGCCATAACTCTATACTTTTTTTTCCTTAATAGTTAAGTCATGGAGCTGAAAATGTTGTAAGAAGTCTCTGTTTTCTATTCTGGATGTCTGCTGTGATAGTTTGGAATCGGCTCATGAGGTACTTCCAGGACACATTGTTTGGGGCTGAATTGTGACCCCTGAAATTCATATCTTGAAGGCCTAACCCCCAGTACTGTATTGGAAATAAGAACTTGAGAGAAATGAGTAACTTAAAATGAGGCCATTAGGGTGGGTCCTAATCCAATCTGATTGGTGTCTTTATAAGAAGAGAATGTTTGGAAGCAGATATACTCACCCACAGAGAAAAAGACCATGGAAGGACACAGCAAGAAGGTGGCCATATGCAAGACACGACAGAGGCTTCAGGAAAAACCAAATCACTTTAGTCTCGGACTTCTAGATTCCAAAACTATGAGAAATGTGGTCTCTGTTGTTTGAGCCTTCAGTCTGTAGTAATTTTGTTATGGTGACTCTAGCAGATTAATACATTCATTGCATGTTCATGTCTTCTCTCCATGCAGAGAAAGCTTTTGTACATGAAATGAGCTCCTCTGTCAGAGGTGGGAATTCTGACTGGGCTACCTTAGCATAAAAGGCCACCAAGAGCTGCCTCCCTGGGACTGTGCCTGTGCTCGGCCTTGCCTTTTTTCGAGGTGCCAATGTGTGACAAGACAGAGACAATATGGACAATCACAGCAGCCACTGAGCCCTGAAGCCTCTCCAAACTTTGCAGATGATTCTGACCCTCACCTCCCCACTCATGTGTTCATTTGCTTATTCAACAAATATTCATTGAGCACAAAGTTATCTATGTATTAGGTAATAATGAGCAAAACTATCCTGATGGATGAAACTGACAATCTAGGTGGGGAGAAAGACTTGAGGCAAATCACCACAAACTGGAGGAAAAACTACAATCAGGTGACAAAAGTAGAAGAGAGAAACCAGACTAAGATGGTTTGACCGATGGTAGCCCAGTGGATGGAATATCAACCCGAGTGCTAAGGTCCCCTGTTCTAAACCTCAAGGTTACCAGCTTGAGCACAAGGTTACTGGCTTGAGTGTGGGATCATTAACATGATCCCAAGGTTACTGACTTGATCTCAAGGTCACTGGCTTGAGCAAGGGGTCACTGGTTTGGCTTGAGCCCCCCAGTCAGGGCATGTACAAGAAGAAAGCAATGAACAACTAAAGTGAAGCAACTACAAGTTAGTGCTTCTCACTCTCTCTATTTCTTCTCCTTTCTCTTCTCTCTCTCCCCCCCTCTCTCTCTTTCTATCAAATCAGTAAATAAAAGAAAAAACAGTCTAGGACTGAGAAGGACAAAGAGGAACTGACTGGGCAAAGATTAAGGTGTGGCAGAAAGTGATGGAAAGTGCAGCTGGTGCAAAGGGCCTGTAGTAAGAAGACACAAGGTCCTCTCCAGGCATGAAAAGTAAAGATTGGAGTGACAGGCAGGGGCCTAGTGCTTGGTTGGCTGATTAAGGGTTTGGGGGTTTATTTTAAAAGCAATAAAGCCCATAAGAGTTTTAAACAGAGGGCTGATTCAATCAGATTTTCTTTTTGGAGGATTCACTATGGCTACAGTATGCAAAGCTGATGTGAGAGAGGAAGAGTGAGCAGGGAAGACCACTGTACATCAGCAGGTGTCACACACCTCAGGCTTGTTGTCTAGAAAGTTCTTGAAGGTACAAACCTGGATTAAGAATCAACTCCCTTCTGTTGTGATCACAGCAAAGGGCCCTTTCACCCTGCCAAAGAAATTTTCTCTCATTTGTGGTTTTAGGGTTAAGATCTTCCATGAAAGATCTGCTCCTTCAAGTTAAAATGTCAATCACTGATAAATGCAAACATTTCTCTAGAATAACACTTACCTGAGCAGCCGGCATTGACAAGTTACCAGAAATGAACCCATCAGATAAACACCTGTCCACAGGAAGGCAGTTTCTTGGGACTGAACCTCCCTTTGAGTGCTTTTGTGGGGTTGCAGGGAGACAGAGTACCTGAGTATCTCTTGAGTAGTCAGGAGAATTCAGGGGAGTTGGTGAACATGGAAGGAAAAGGATTGAAGGAAAGCCATAATCCTTCAAGTTCTTCATTGTTGTTGTTGTTATTATTATTATTTCTGCTTTCTACACCAGCTGCTTCAGTTCAGAGAAAAAAAGCAGCTTGCCTCAAGTCACACAGACCGGCATAGCAGAGGCAGGACACAAATGGGCCCCTAGTTCAGCTGGTGCTGCACCCCCTCCACAGCAGGGCTCAGGAGCCTGCTCTGAAGAAGCCAAGCAGTGCCCTGGGGGACGACAAGCTGTGAGGATCCATCTCACAAACCATCTGTCAGCATGTGACTGGCACATAGTAGGATCACAGTGAATATTCATTAAATGAATGAGTCATCATCACTTTGGAAACCAAGCACAAGTGCTTTGTGAATACTGTAGTAAAGCCTTGGGTCTTCAGAAGATTTTTGATAACTTCAGTCTCTTTCATGAAAAAGTTCTTCAAGCATCCTCATGAAAAGTAGCTGTACCTTAACTCTAAAACTTCTTAATTCACATTCATTTACCCAACACGATTTATTGCATTTCTTCAATGCATCAATCCAGTGTGTGTGTGTGTGTGTGTGTAGGGGGGAGGAATTCCCAAAGCACATAAGTAAACAAGATGGTTGCCAAGCACCAAAGGAAGTGGGTAGGTGTGCAATAAGGAGTCTGGGAATTGTGGAAGAGCCATTTTTGGTAGAGTGACTGGAGAAGCCTCCTCTGAGAAGGAATTACGAGGAGAAATAATGAGGAGATAGAGGTGGCATGAGCTGGAGAAAGGGCATTTCCCTCAGAGGGCCCAGCATGTGCAAAGGCCCCGGGGCAGTGAAAGGTTTTAGAAGTTCAAGGGAGAGAAAGAGGGACAATCTGGCTGCAGACAAGGGGCAAAGAAGGACTCCAGCTGGAATAGAGACACAGGTAGAGGTCATATTATAAGGAATTTTAAGGGAAGGGGAAGGGGGTTAGATTTTATTCTAATGACCCTGGCTGGTTGGCTCAGGGGTAGAGCATGGTCCCAGTGTGTGGAAGTCCCAAGTTCGATTCCCAGTCAGAGCACACAGGAGAAGCACCTATCTGCTTCTCCACCCTTCCCCCTCTCATTTCTCTATCTCTCTCTTCTTTTCCCCTCCTCCAGCCATGGCTCCATTGGAGTGAGTTGGCCCCTGGCACTGAGGAGGGTTCCATGGCCTCTGCCTCAGGTGCTGAGCTATGCCCCAGAGGGGCAGAGCATTGACCCCTGGTGGGCTTGCCTGATGGACCTCGGTCAGTCGAGGCACTGGTGGGAGTCTGTCTCTCTGCCTCCCCTCCTCTCACTGAACAATAAAAAAAGAAGAGTAAAACTATTAGAATAATAACTATTCATTGTGGAGAGAAACCATCTAGTTTATGTTTTTAAAAGGCTGCTCTGAGGAGAACAGAGTGCAGTGCAACTAGATTTGAAGCAGAGAAGTCAGTTGGGGGACCATGACAATGGTCCTGGGCTGAGGGCATTGTGGCTTAGACTCAGGTGTAAGCTGTGAAGGTTGTGAGACATGGTGACCAGGATGAGCAACAAGAGTGAAGCCAACACTTGCTGATGGACTGGATGTGAGGGTGGGGGCTGAATCCTAGGTGACTAGTAGGTTTATAGCCAGAGCAGCTGGGTTAATGGTCCTGTCATTTACTGAGATGGAGAAAAATGGGGGGAAAGTAGATCATAGGGGATCACTCAGGGATTCTGGTTGGTCATGTCATATTGAAGATGGCCAGGAGGCACAGGTCAGATGCTGAAGGCAGTGCAAGCATAGTTTTGTCAGCAGAAGTGAAAACACATAAGAAAGGAGAAGGGAGATCAGGGATGACAGAGGGATGGAAAGAGAAGGGACCTTGGTTCTCACAAGAGCCATCTCCAGTTCAGTTACATTCTTAAAAACATGTATAAACACTTATACACGCGGCACTGCCTAAGTGCTGAGTATTCAGCTAGAAATAGGGGGGTGCTGGACTGCAGACTTAGCTCATGAGTCTGAAGAGAAGATATTTGAGTTAAGACCTGAATGATGAGAAGGACACACACAGCTATGGGGGAGTAGCAAGCATAAAGAACAAGTGGCTTTAAGGGGCAGAAAGGAGGCTAGTGCCCAGAGGCAGATTTAACAGTGGGCACACCGTGCGCCCGCCCTGGGCCCCGACTTCTGAAGGGCCCCGCAGAACCCCAACTTTACACTTTTTTCTAATGACACCAAGTTTGGCTTCATATGTGCAATTTTTTA